>NC_079398.1:8376425-8976425 GCF_029220125.1 Pseudoliparis swirei
CTTCCTGCGAATTCTGCACAAGAAGCAATGCTCGTTAGTTAATGAACATTTCTGTTTTTCTGTGACATTGTCATCAACAAACTTTATGTTGCTGCAGAAGCTTTTACTGAATGTATATCCAATGAAAGCAGCCTCATGAGATTTCCTTACAAGCAGACTGATTGCACAGGATGAGAGAAAGTGTCAGAAGACGCATCTTAACTCATAAATAATGTATAACGGTGTGAGAAGTTTTGCACATATGAAACAATTGCGGTATAATATATGATTATGCAATTGTCCCATATACATGCACATGTCGATGAAACCCAATTCCCTGTAAATGGCAACGGCATGCACAGAACTTTAATAAAAAAGGAAATTAACATAACGTCATTGCCTCAGAAACTCTATAATCCTCGAGACCCAAGTGACGTAAAAAAGAAGAAGAAGAGAAACAGAAACAATTCAACGAAAAGAGAATTGAGACGACTCTTCGAGCTGCTGAGGAGAGAGAAAAATAAGCATTGGTGGTAATATGGCCCCACAAAGTGATGCATGGAAGGACATCATAAAGCAATATAATGCCATGACATCCTTTCAGATAAGCATGGAAGACAAGTTAAAGAAAGCGGTTTGATGTAAAAAGTGGTCCTTAACTGGTGCAATGTAGCCAGCTGAGAGAAGGGCGAGTCGGAGGAGAGGACCGAGGGTGTGCTCTCCTCACTGGGGACGTGTCACTTCCTGTCTGTGATCCAGATGATGGCCGTGGTAATTATGCCCAGTGGTGAAGTGTTACAGCTGACCGGTGCAAAGGAACCTCCGCCGGCTGTCCTCTACATGCCAAACCTCTTTTCTCATGTTCTTCTTTCTATCTAGTCATTTAGTCAGTAAATGACATTTACAATAACATTGTGTGCAGAATATTACACCACTGTATATGAAGGCCACCATTTTAGATGAAACATACTCATACAAATGATGCGAATCAGGTGTATATAGTGTTTAGATATGTGAAAATTCATACTTTAAATGTTAATATGAATATAAAAAATAAAAAATCTTATGCCAATGTGGTGATTTTTCCTGATCCGATGTGAGGTCCTGGGATGTCGTATGTGTACAGATTGTAAAGGCAAATTTGTAATTTGTTATATTGGGCAATATAAAATAAACTGAATTGAATCAAACAGAATTGAATTGGAAATGTGTACAGCAAAACAATTATGTTGAGTTCCCCATGTAAAGGCCTGGACACACCGGGATTCAAAAATAGTTTAGAGATATTTTCTAGCAATTTAATAGCTGTGACACCGACAATGTCACGATACTCTAGATGTGCAGCCTAAAAGGTGCTTATAGGGCTGTGTCTATTTGTGTATTGCCACTGGAGGTGTGTTTAGTGCGCAATTATGTTTGTCGGGGTCCTACGTCGTGTACAGTGCAGGCAGTTTGTTTGTACGCCTCAATGTTCTGGTGGTTTGTTCCCCTGGTTGTGAGTCCGTGAAGGGCGGGTGGTGGTTGTGACTGATCAGCCCTCACAACCAACTCAGCCGCGTCGATCTTCTCCCGAAAAGAAGTGGCGTCACTCTCACTTCCCCAGCTATCGAAAGCACTCCACTATAATTGCCAATAAACAGCGACTTGTGGAAATGGACTGAATTCATTCTTTCTTTGTGGCTTTTAAGCATTGCTCTCCGGTCCTCCATCTGTAGAACTCATCCACTTTTGCGCCAGGGGATTTCAGGTTCTCTCTCAGGGATTACAGGCCTCGGCTGAATCATAGAACCCTTTCCTCCAAAAATCTTTTTAAAGGTGTAAAGTATGTACTCGGCTCCTGAACAGCTGTTTAAACTGTGATGAACATTTCCTCAAGTCAAAATGACTCGTTTTTAGAAGGAGAGATTATTAAATGGCATTTTCTTTTTTATATTTGACAAATAAAGCAAATTCTCTCGCTGAAAACCCACAGACATGTTTTTTGAGCTGCAGCAATTCAGTAAGAGTCTAATAATGACACAGGGCTGGATGTGTCGTGTGTGTGTCTGGCACTCATTATTTCTGAGGTTGTTGATAATAGACGCCAGGGCACCAGGGAAGGTGATTATATCAACAAGATTTCACATACTTAAAAAAAGATTTTAAAAATTAAATAAAACCATGTTCACCACAAATTGCTGTTATAATGCAACATTCTCTCAGATGTGTCAGTGTGTACACACTGCCACAAAAAAAGAAGAAGAAAACATCGAAGAAAATATTTGTTTTATAAATCATTGAGCTTAAAATGAAAAGATAAGAAAGTTTCCAACATTGGAACTAGGATTTGCGACATTAATCCATGACTTCACCAAATCCGATAACTAACCCTTTATTTTATTCTCTCTTTAAGAAGTAAGAAACCCTTCTGGGACTTTTAATGTGTTCTTTTTGCCACAGCAGGAGATTTTCGTGGGTCATACTGAACTGGTTCAAAGTCAAAGTCTTTGCAACTGTTGCCGTTGAGACCTTAGTCGAGTGGAGATAATGTTGCTGCCTGAGGGATGTATGTTGTAGCGAGTGTAGAAGAAGAGATGGACAAGACAATATGGAGTGGCTTGAGTTGTAGGAGAAGTGAAGTGCTGGTTGAAGACGCAGGCTGCAACACGGGAAGCATGGGCGGCACCAAGGTCGCTGAGGATGAAGCAGAGACTGAAGAACTTCCTGAGGATGAAGATCGTCTTGAGACTGAAGAACTTCCTGAGACTGAAGAACGTCCTGAGACTGAAGAACTTCCTGAGACTGAAAAACGTTCTCAGACTAAAGGTGTGCATTGGATGGAGTTAACCTATGACTGCGTGATTGTGTGTTCAGGGTGTGTGCGGCGGAGCAGAAGATGACGCTGGAGAACGAGTGAGGAAGAGAGAAATCTCCTCATGGTGTGTTCACACCGGACGCGTCGAAATTTCGACGCGCATCGAGATTACATACAAAGTCAATGCACAGCTGCGTAGAAGCTGCGTAGCTGCGTATTTTCCAGCGAGCAGCGCGTTTGAAGCAGCACGAACAGAGCGTTTGCCGCGGGGCGAACAGCGCGAACAGACGCAGCTCGTCGACGCGCGAGTTGAAATTTCCCAACTCCGGCAGCAAAAACGCGTGAGTCATAGTTGCATCAGCCAATCAGCGTTGAGCAGCTCCGCTCGTCATCGTCTTGCCGGTTTAGAAAATGGAGGAAAAGATTATTGTCGCCGTTTTTGGGCACCCCGAACTTTATGACACGACTCTTTTTACTTACCGAAACCGTAGCTATAAAGATGAAGCGTGGAAGAAGGTCGGAGAAGCCGTGGGACTACCTGGTAAGTTTTTAATGTATGTATTTGCTTTTATTCTAGCTGTTTGTTGTACTTTACTATGAACCAACCGCCGGCATATGTGTTTCATGGCAGAGGAGATCTGCCGCCGTAGGTGGAAAAGTCTCAGAGACACGTATCAAAGAGAGAAGAAGAGAGAGAGCAGCGAGAAGCGCAGTGGGAGTGCAGCTCAGTCCACTAAAAAGTGGAAGTACTCTGCGGTCGCGACGCGTCTGGTCTGAACACACTTTTTTTCCGATGCGCGTCGAGACTGCTGCGTCAGACGCGCGTCCGGTGTGAACACACCATTAGGCCCGAGAAGACTGAGAAGGGCCATTTCGAAGGGCCTTGAGAAGGGGGAACAGGGCGGATGTGTCTTGAACAGGATATAGCAAACGTTGGGGCGGCTCGATTCGCCGGCTTTAAGAAGAGCTTTAACTTGGGGAGATGGTTGCGGTCACATGCAGAATATCAATGCGTCCCTTGTGGGCTACGATGGAAATACGGCGGTTCAACCTGTCGGACATCATGAAGATCAGGGCTCCTCCTCAGCGAACAAAAACACATCACTTCTTATCTTTCAGGTGATTATATACTAAGTTAAAGATAGTTGTCAATATTATATTACATTTCTGAAACAACAACAAAATCCCTGAAATGCTACACACTGGCCCTTTAAGCGGCCGCACGTTCAATGACTAACACCTTTAATAATTTGGATGTTCACTGTCTATGAAAACATGCATAATTTTTTCCATCCAAGTTATAGTTTCTTGATAAATGTATCCATTATTCAGTTTAAATTGGGGCACAGAAGAAAGCACTGCCTGTCTTGAAAGCAGTAGCAGTATATTTCCATGTTGCTCTTAACTAACTGGGTGCATTCCCTCAGGTCCTAAAGGATTACTTTGGAGTGATGAGAACAATGTGCAGTGGTGACACTTGCTCTGCAAAAGTTGGAATGATAAACTTTATCCACGGAGAGATAAAAGGATTTCATGAATTAGAGCGCTAGAGACGAGCACCTTTTGTGAACGACTCGCCTGTGGGATAAAGGAGATGGGAGCACCTTTTTCTTGTTTCCTACGTCTGCGACAGAAAGCTTTCAATAGCTCCACTAACAAGCAGACTTGTTTACCAGCCCCGAGGAGGACCTTGTTAGGACACAGGGAGGACCGTCACAGTCCCACGGCTCGGCCCCATGAACCCACGGGTCGGCCGGGATGCGCCCGATGTAGCGGAAGCAAATGCCTCGGGGACCCAAAGGGGGCACTGGAAGCTGCGTACTGCCAATTTAGGCACCTGTCCAAATGCCTGGCACGCACTCCAGATCAGTTCAGAGTCGCTCCTCGTACGCTGGGAGAAGATAAGCGGTGCCAAGAAGCATGAACTGCGGCAGAGATGAAGAACAAGTAAAAAACGGCAACACACTCAGGGAAATTCAGCCAATATGTCATATCAAGCGGAGGAGAGGGCAGCACAGCTTGGGTAGTGTGAAACATCCCCGCACATCACAGGCCGAGCGGGGACGGCTGGGAGTGAAGTTTCATCAATTGCTCTGAGCGTTCGCCTCGGACTAGTGTGTTTACATCCACCGCTCTGTCGTGGGTTTTTCAGTGGGTTACTCCAACAGGAAAGCATGAGAGCTAATATATAATATCAACTGTCCTGGTGCGGTCGGTCTGACTGCTGCTTCTTCAGCTAACGGTTAGCTTGCCGCCCTCGAGTTAGCGTTTAGCTAACATTGACTGTTGCAGCGTTTTCTTTTCTCTTTTGGTGTATATCTCAGCAGACTACTGCCAGGAGGTACTGAATATTGTTTTCTAACAGTTGTCCATTCATTAGGTGGCGATGTTTAGTGGTTATAGAATTAAGGACGGGAGAAAAGGAGGCGACTTAGAGCAACTGGCCAACGCATAGAGGTTTGGCCGGAAGGTTGGGTAAAACAAACACAGGACTTTCACCCAGGAGAACCCTTTTTGTGTAGAACCAAAACAATATTCAATTCAATTCAATTCAGTTTATTACAAATTTGTCTCATAGACATCCCTGCCCCAAAACCTCACATCGGACCAGGAAAACTCCCAAATAACCCTTCAGGGGAAAAAAAGGGAAGAAACCTGGAGGAGAGCAACAGAGAGGATCCTCTCCTAGGATGGACAGATGCAATAGATGTAATGTACAGAAGGACAGATTTAGAGTTAATATTCAATGAATATGACAGAGTGTATGAATAGTTCATAGTAGGCATATTCCACGATCCATCAGGCAGATGGCGGGAGTCTCAACAGGACAGTGCGATCCATCAGGCAGATAGACTCATAGGGTCCGATATTGAGAGATGAAAATTCATCCTATGAGAGAAAAAGAGGAGATAGGTACTCGACCAGAGCAACCTGATTCAGCCCTAACTATAAGCTCTGTCAAAGAGGAAGGTGACTGTGTCTGCGACTGAAATTGGAAGCTGGTTCCAAAGAGGAGCTTGATAACCAAACCCATTCTACAGTGAGCGAGCTCTCTTTAAGATATGATGGAGCATCACCAATCAAGGCTTTGTATGTTAAGAGAAGAATTTCAAAAGTTCTTGATTTTACTGGGAGCCAGTGCAGAGCAGCTAGTGCAGGAGTGATGTGATTTAGTGAACACGAGCTGCAGATTCTGGATCAACTGAGGACCTAAGAGATTTATTGTTGCAGTAATCCTTTTCTGCATCAGACAAGATGTGCCTGATTTTTGAAATATTGATGAAAGAATGCAGTCCTTGAGAGGGAGTTAAAGGACAAGTTTACAGTAATCCACATCACCAGATAATTGATCTCTTTTAACATCGAAGTTGCAGGTCATCCATGACATGCTTGAAATAAATATAGTTGAGTGTCATCTGCATAACAATGAAAGTTTATGGAGTGTTTCTGATAATATTGCCCGCACAGAACCTTGTGGAACTCCGTGATTAACGAAATACAAACTGAGATCGATCTGATACTGCTCCAGTCTCTAGGATGTCATGGTCAATGGTGTAATGCAGCACTAAGGTCTAACAAGAAGAGGAGTCCTTTATCCTCGGTGCTGTGGTGTTTTCTAAGATTGAAATTTCTCAAATAAACTATTATGATGCAAGGATCTTGATCCAGAGTGGGCTTCGTGGCCTGTTAGCAGAGACACATTGATAATATCTAATAGAGCCGCCAATTAAAGGCTAAGCAGAAATAATTGCGGTTTCCAAGGCCATTCCACTTGAGAACAGATTAGATTATTAATCCCTAATAGTTAAAATCTTTTCATTAAAGAAGTTCATCTAAGGGCTGTGACTCTCTGTCAGCATTATTGATGAGTAATAGGCTGCTCTGGCATTACGGAGGGCCTTCGGTCTGAGGGAGCAAACCTCCTTAGTCCAGTGTCATTCTCAGAGAGCCTATGGCACTGTCAACAAGATGATCAATCTGGGACGGACTAAAGTTAGACCAGGAGTCCTCTGTTATATTGAGACTTAGACATCTAGTGTAGAAACTTTGACTAACGGAAGTAAGAACAAGAAGTCCAACAAGGAGATGAATGCAGCACTAAGGCAATCATTATCAACATCCACATGGATATTAAAATATCAGTTTTTGATATAAATTGATATAAACTCTGAATATGGAGAATCACAAATCTTTTCCAGGTTGGATGAAGAACAAGGCTTTCAAATGAGGTGGATTAATTAATAGGCTCTCCACCCCTCGACCCTCAGCCAGGTTTCAATGTGATTATCTGATATTACAGCTTAGATGACATTTAATAGACCTATTTTGTTGCACTGCTGAAATAATTGTGTTAACTTGTTCTACTCTAAAGTCAAGGGTGGTGTTGATCTGAACCCTGTCCGTGATCAACTTTATTCAGAAATGAGAAGCCTCCTCATCAGATCAGGTTTTCCCAGAAAGTCTTCACACCGATTCCACATTAATTTTAGTGAGTTCCTATTTTCACGTTCCTGACTATGTTGACTGAGCAAGAGGAGCGGAAGAAGAAGTCATGCTCGCTGTTGAGCTGGAGCAGCTGGGAAAATCCATCAGATCCAATATTGACTTATTTTAAGTTACACATGTAATTTTACTGATGTAACACAGTTAATTGTGTCTAGTATCTAACGTAAGAGCAACGATATATCCTGAAAGATATAGTCAATTTGTTTTCAGGTTCAGTTCACAATATTAACGTGTTAACAACACGTTCACAAGGCGTTCACAAGGCGGTCACAACAGCGTTCACATGCACCTGTCGATGCTACTCCCCAATGGTTATATTTGATGTTGGCAAACAGCATATTCCGTCTTTTAGGTATGAGGAGTAAAATCTATTTTCATTCAGCTCCCACAATTAAAACACTGACTCCACCATGTGTGTGACATATTGAGGCGGAACAATTAACCACGATGTGTTAGGGTTCCTGTCTGCTCCTTGTGTGTGATTCCCTGTCTTGTTTCCCTTCTGTCTGTGTGGTGTTGTCTGCAGCTGTGATGAGTTTCTGGTAATCACCAGCAGTGGTTATAGGGACCATGGCTGTGTCTACTACCACGCACTTGAGCACTTCGAGCACTGACTTTCAGTGTTCGAAGTGCGCCACTGAAAAAACCAACAGAATTCAGTGCACTGAAAGTACCCGGATGGTGCACTGCAAACGGGCAAAAATGTAGTGTAAAACGATGGACACTATCTCTAAACGGCCGCCATCTTGGCTACACAGCGAAAAGAGGAGGAGCCCTTCGCCAGCTTTTCATTTTATTTCTAAAACAATGGCGGACAGCACAAGCGGTAGACCACGGCTACAGACCGTAAATGGGCATCAGCGGTAATTACACATTGTACTGGTATTACAATGTACTACTAACATGCCATTCTCAGATTAGTGAGCATACCTAGGTAGCATTAGATGCCATTGGATCTGCATGGCAGTTATGATAAGCTAGCTGGGTAATCCACCACCCGGTCCTCTTGCCAGTCCGACGAAGGTGCACTTTTATCGGACACTTTTCGCTTGACGAGCGGGGGCAGGTCGGCTCCAGGCGCTTGCTCCAGCGGCAAGTCCGACGACAGATAGCTATGTCAGACATCGGACAGTGTTAAACAACGGCTGTTCTGTTAAACAATCGAAATAGCAATTTTAATAATGGATCTACAATGGATATGCTCAGTTTAATAACGGGTTAACATGACACCACGAACGTTTGCCCACACGCCGCCCGATAATTAATAATTGTTACCTTACGATAGCTATCTAAGCTTGTCCTTCTAGAAATAATTGTAGCTTTCAATCATCGTTGTGTGTTGTTTTTTTAATGTTGTGTATATATGTATTAATTTAAATGTAATCGTGGTCTGGGACATAGCACTGAATGGCTATCCTATTTCTGTTTCCTGCCCCAGAGACGTTTCCTGGAGGTGCTGGTGCTGGCTGGTCCTCTGCTGCCCTCCCGGCATCTGGCTCCAATGACCTCTGGCACAAACCTCACATCCACCTCCAGGGCCTTTAAGAAGATGGACCGCCGCTCTTCATATCCTCGAAGGACCTCCACAACACCTGCCTTTGAGGCAGCAGTTGTAGCGCTTGGAGGTGGTGGTTGCGGACAGGCTGCCTGAAGGGGGTCATGAGGCAGATGGGTTGGGACAGGCAGGGGTAGCCACCATCCCCAAGGATACAGTATCCTGGTGGAGGGTATGACTGCTCATAGAAGATGGGGCTGTTATTCAGGACCCTGGCATAATGCACTGAGCCTGGGTAGCCCACACACACATCTATGAATTTGCACTTATCACAGATGGCCTGCAGCTGGATGGAATGAAAAAGCTTCCTGTTAAAATAGCAGGCAGCATCCTCTGCTGGGGCTTCACTCTGACATGGCAGCTATCATTAGCCCCCACCACTCTGCTGAAGGCTGCCACCCAGCTAGATGGGGCCAGGCACCCAGGCGGGAGTTCCTATCCTGTAGGGTGGCGGACAACGGTGTACAGGAGCGCGAGCGATCTGCCCACTCATCCTGTGCACCAGCCGGTGAACGTGTGTCTGGCATGTCAGGTTCTGGCCACCACCCGATAGGAGGTGGCGCTGGCAAGCCAAAAAATAAAAACTAGACAGGAGATCTCGGGGCCCCAACCGTGGTCAGTCAGTGCCCAGCACAGCCATGAGGGCGTTGAATGACTCGGGTGAGCCTGAAGTCCACCCTCATGTCACTGTGGCCATCAAAATACAACGCCAGCAGTGGCATTGCAACATTGATACGACAGCGCTGCCTGGGACTGGGTGGCTGCTGTAGAGTGTGTGGGGAGGAGAGGGGAAGGGAAGATTATATTAATATGCAAGTCATTTTATCAATAAAATGTTGTCATTGAGGTTTTGTAGTCTTTTATTGCGTTTTCTGATTTATATTAGAATTGATGCATGTTTGTAGCAATAATTAATATGCCTGTGTGTTCAATTGCTAATTGATTCCTGTATCAGGGTAAACTTCACTACAACAGAGATGTGTATAAAAGTACAGTCAGTCAAAGTAGGCCTATTACTGTGTGAATTCAAGCAGATGATGCCTATCATTTCAGTGGATAATTCTTAAAACTAATTGGAATCTAGGGACAAACATGTACAGATTTGTCATGTTTTATTTCCATATGGTGTGTATGTGGATTGCAAAGAAGAAGGCTACTTCTGACAAAGATAATTGAGAATTTAGCATACCTAGCGAAGAGAATTTAATTGCCACTACTACATGAAGCTATGCTGTGAAGGTAAGGCAAAATCACAATTAAATTGACATATACCATCTCGACTTCAGCCAGAAGGCGGAGGCTCCTACGCCACATTGTGGAGGTATCGCAGTTTCCACATGGGGTGGAGAAAGGGGTAAACAAGGGACAACAAGAGGGCAAGAAGTGCATTCATTTTGTCAGTTTAAGGGTTACGGTATCGCAAGCAGATTTGCATACGTCACTCCCGGCTTAATTTCGCGGGTGCCGTGAACAGATTTGCGTCCGTCACTTCCACCAAGTGGTTAACGTAAGTGTTCCATTTGAGACAGCACTTATCAGCGACGCAGTGCACTGCAATACAGTGCACTGAATTGTAGTGCACTGTATTGCAGTGTACTTCGTAAAGTGTGCGGTAGTAGACACAGCCCATGTTTTTCTCTGGCGCGCTGTCAGGTCGTTCCGGTAAAACCAGTCAAGTGCCCCCTTGGTTCAGTAGCAGCGCACAGGCTCGGTGGAGTTGCCCTCCCGACGCCGGATCAGCAGAGAGCGGTTGAGTTGCCCTCCCGACTTTGGAGTGAGACTGCCAGTTCTCCCCGTGTTGAGATTTGTTTGTTTCTTGTTTTTTGGTTTTGTGCATTCAGGTCAATAAAATCCACAACACTCATCCCATAACACGATGAGCCAGAGTGCTATATCAGGTTTAGTGTGGTCGGTAAAGTATACATTGGTCACACCAAATTAAGCCATTCCAAAACTGATGCAATTTTTCAATTCAGTTTATTTTGTATAGCCCAATATTACGAATTACAAATGTGCCTCAGAGGGCTTTACAATCTGCACACATATGACATCCCTGTCCCAGGACCTCACAACGGATTAAGCTTGCTGTAGTCATTGATTTACGTAAGACACATTAACATTTTATTTCCAAATTAATTGGGCTTTGAACAACTAAAACAATGTTTACGGTTATTTGCAGCCTCTTAGTAACTTTAGATGGCAATTATGTTTAAATCTGACATATGACAAGTTGAAGTGTATTTATAAATAATTCACAGTCATATGTTTTATTTAGAACTAAAAAGCAGTTAATTGTGAAATATCCTTGAGCGTAGTTACTAACGAGGCACCTGCAGCAGGCAACACATTAGCATCGTCAGCATTCTTCACTGATTGACCTCCCCAGTGCACCTGCTCTTAATCAAACACAAATTAAGATTCTGATTAGCAGCGGAGAGCTCGCCAATTAACTGCTTCTCGATTAGTATGAGGTTAAGAAGATTGTTTCATGGAGAGAGAAGACGCTATATAATTAAACTTGTGGAGGCGAAGATCAATTCTTGTTTTCTACAAACAAATATAAGTCACAAGTTGTTTGTTTGCCACAAGTGGCTAATGAAGGTAATTTAGATGAAAGTTATTAAACCACACGAGTCTGTAGCCTCTGAGGCTTTAATGCTCTGTAGGCAGTAATATATACACACACAAATATATATATATATATATATATAGGATTGATATATAGAGTTGTGTATATATATGTGTATACATATGTGTATATATATATACATGTGTATATTATTATATATTTTAATATATATGTAAACATATATGTGTGTATATATATGTGTGTGTATATATAAATGTGAATATATGTGTATATATACATATATATGTATACATATGTGTATATATATGTATACATATATATACGTCTATATATGTATATATATTTATATATATACATATATGTATATATAGGCAAATATGTGCATCATGTCTGTGTTCACATTTATTCTGGGTTATAACTCGGGAGGAGTGCACGTTTTGGCCCAAATCGCTGCGATCAGCCGCTAATGGTTTTTAAAGTACTTTAATTGCCTGCGACGGCTGACTATTCTGATGAGCGTGATAAACTACAATAACCCATTTCCCGTTGACTCCAGAGCACCAGCGTACACACACCTGTCCCTCTCGCCTCAAGCCGCCTCTCCACACGTACGTGCAGAAACACACTCCCAACGCACATTGGAAAGCGGTCTGCCGTGTGCTTGAGCATTAATTCATGAAAATAAAGAGTACCTTTGGCAGATTAGAGACTGAGACGGATAATTACAGAAACCACGGCCTTGATTCGATTGATGTTGGAGCCCAGGTGTGCGATTGCAACGGTGATGATTACCTCAACGACCCTAACGTCAGTCCATGCTCTTCACACCAGCTCCCCCACTCCAATCACCGGGCTTTCACTCTCGAGGAGCGGTGGGATGGTCTCTCCTAGGTAAGGGCAGCACAGGTTCCACCGGATGACTAAAGCTAAGTTGGAAATCAGCGGTAGGAGCCAACCCGGAGGCTCCAGAGGAACCCTCAGACGGCTGTTAAGTGCTCTCTCTCGCTCTCTCACTCTCTCGCTCTCTCTCTATATGGTGCAGTGGCAAGGGTAGAGCTTGACTCCGGGGTGCTGGTGTGCCAGGCTCCCCCGCTAGTTTCCAGTCTTGCACATCAGCCTCTAATTGGCATGCAAGGTAATGATCTGAACATTCTGTCGGGCTGTGTGTGTATGTGTGTGTGGGGGGGGGGGGGGGGGGGGGTGAGAGAGGGAGTGATGCAGAGAAGAGAACATGGCTCAATCATAGTCTGCCACATGTAAGAAAAGACAGCAACAGGGAGCATGAACGACTGAAAAAGAACCCGTCTGTAGAGGTAGTGGGTGAGACGTCGATTGAATAGCACATAGCTGTAAAAAGCTCGTTAGTATAGGCAGAGACTCGCACTAGTGGAGGAAGTTTAACATTTCGAAATGTCAAGTAAGTGTGTTCACCCTCAGGGGATCATGCATATTGTTTAGGACAACAAAGCCCAACAAAGTCGATCAAATGTTCTATTATCCCGCTTAAATTAACGAGATGATTGACATCAGGTTAATTCGGTTTCTCAAAGGCTGATCCGCCCTCAAACTGCCTCGTTAATCTTGATATCGATTGGTCAGGTTTAATGGTCTCGATTTATGGGAAGGCAGCTGGGTGCTCGCTGGGCAGACAGGGTCATAAGGCGATGTGTGCGCTGCAGGCGCAGCGTGGTGACGCGAGGTTGTCCGGGACACTGCAGACGGGAGGGGAACCGGGCGGAGCCTCCATGGCATCTGCCCGACCCCTCACTCCATGGAAGATTTTCCACTCGAGCAGTCTCGGGACGATACTCTACGCCAGCCCTTGACCAAGTGATACAAATTGGATGGTCAGCTGGTGCGCCTGGACGCAGACATATCCGCACTTCATATTGATTAGGACAGGCTGTACAGAGTGAGCCGTGACACTCACAGGACAGGAAAGCACCCAGTTGTTGGTGCCAAAAGCCGCCGAAATGGCCGGCATCCGGGCGAGATAAAGGCCGGTGGTGCGCCCTGCCCGTGTCACCTGGTAAAACCTCCGGCATACCTGAGGGCACCGCAGGCCGCTGCCAATAATGGAGGTGCCATTCGAAAGGCAAGACGCGTATGGACCTCATCGCCACCGGAGTGCACGCGGATATCGCCAGGTTAGGTCTTCGGATTACGCAACACAAACCGAGGGCAGCCATTATGCAACATTTCCTGAAGCGCGGTCGCGTGAGGCGCTGTTTCAGGTCATCTCCAGTGGAATCCTTTTCCAGGCGGCAGCGGGGGAGTGGGTCAGCGGCAGACAAGGTCATCACGATGTGTGCGCCGTCGCGCAGCGGTGACGCGGGTTGTCGACACTGCAGACGGGAGAGACGGTAGACCTCCTGTAAAGCGACTCCTCCGGCTCCGGGTACTCCATGGAAGATTTTCCCTCGAGCAGTCTCGGGGCGATACTCTCGCTCAGCCTTTGACCGTGTTACAAATTGATGGTCAGCTGAGTGCGCTTCAGCATAGCGCAGACATATCCGCACTTCGTGATTAGGGACAGGCTGTACAGAGTGAGCCGTGACACTCTGGGACAGGAAACGCAGTTGCTGGTGCAAAAACCGCCGGAAATGGTGTTCCGGCTCACTGTAACCCAATGGCTAGCCACATGGGATATGATAAACTCTGGACCGGATAATGGCGGTTACGTGGCGGGCATCCGGCGGCGGATGCGCCGGTGGTATGCGTCCTGCGGGTGTCGGTGGTAACCCTCCGGCCATTCCGAGGCACCGTTGCAGCGCTGCCATTAATGGAGGTGCCATTCGAGCGTGTCGATGGACCTCATCCAGACCATTTCACCGGTGCCGCATGGATGTCGCTTTGTGTTAGTCTTCGTGGTTATACGTTATCCGGAGGCGGTGCCAATGCGCAACATTTCCGCCAGCGTGTCGGCGCTGTTTCAGGTCATCTCCCGGTGGGGAATCCCGAGAAGAGATTCTGACTGACCAGGGCACCCGGTTCTGTCAAGAACACTGAAGGCTTTACAGGTTACTGGGCATCAGAGTCTGTTGTCGGACCAGTGTCTTAACCAGGGCCGGTGGTTGAATAAAACTTCTGGACCGATAATGGCCCGATTGGCTGGCATCCGGCGTGCCGGGTGGTAGCGCTCCCGCCCGGGAGGCTACCTGGTAAACCCGCCATTCCGAGGGCACCGCAGCTGCTATTAATGGAGGTGCTATTCGAAACAGACGCGATGGACCTCATCGCCATTTCACCGAGCGCACGCGATATCGCTTGTTAGTCTTCGTGATTACGAACACGTTATCCTCAGGTGCCATTGCGCAACATTTCCGCCAGCGTGTCGCAGGCTGTTTCAGGTCATCTCCCGAGTGGGAATCCCGAAAGAGACTCCTGAATTTATTAATGATGATGAGGGCAAGTTCATGTCAAGAACACTGGGAGAACTTTACAGGTTACACCCCAGGGGCCCCAGGCCTCCGCAGTTTCCTTTGAACTGTTGTTGGTGGGACTCCTTGAAGTGCTAGAGCCTCATTAGGGAAAACTGGGAGGAGGGGCCAAGCACCAGTAAGCGAGATCCAACCGTCCTGGACCTGCGAGGCAAGCTCCACACCCTGGGTCAGCTGTCACGTAATTTGCTCAGGAGCCAGGGCGTCAACTTGTGACTGTACAACAGAGGGGCCAGGCTGAGACAATTCACACGGAGAAGGTACTTATGTGCTTCCTTCTTCCTTCTAAACTCCTCGCCAAGTGGCAAGGGCCCTTTATTGGTCACCGGCGGAAGTGGGGATGTAAACTGAATTAGTGCGTTCTGACAGGGGCGGGCTACACAGATTTACCACCTCAACCTCCTAAAGAGCATGGAGGGAGGCGGAGTCGGTTTCTCTGGTGTCTCGGTATTGGAGAGAGGCTGGGGCCCGGGTCCCAAATCCACTAATCGACCTGGCTCCTGTGTGAAGACCGTCTCTCGGGACCCAGAGAGCAGACATTGCCAGGTTGCAAAGCAGTTTGCTGATGTTCTCTCTCCTTCCAGGGCGCACCAACTCATGAGCACCAGATTGAGGCGCCTCCAGGCGTGGCGGTGTGATCGCGGCCTAGATTACCTGAACACAAAAGATTCCTCGACCAGTGTGTACCACCCCCAGACTGACGGTCTGCGGAGCCGCCTGAATAAAACTTTGATAGCGGGGACCATGACCCTTTGAATGATGATGAACGAATTGGGATAAAAAGTCCCACAGTGCCTGGTAGTCCATTGTTCTTGTGGTCAAGAAGGATGGGTCTATTAGGTTCTCTGCGTGGACTATCGCAGGGTGAGCGATGTGTCGGTTCGGTCGTACCCAATGCCCGGGTGAAGAACTCCTGGACCGACTGGGCACTGCATGTTCTTCTGACACTTGTTTGCAGGTGCACGGGAGGTTCCTGTGGCCCACGGGATTTTTCCCTTTGAACTGTTGTTCGGTAGGACTCCGCTGGGGTGTGCTGACCATTAAGGAAAACCTGGGAGGAGGCCAAGCACCAGTAAAAACGAGATCCAACACGCCCTGACCTGCGAGCAAAGCCCTCCACACCCTGGTCAGCTGTCATTGGAGAATTTGCTCCAGGCCCAGGAGCGCCAGCAGCGGCTGTACAACAGAGGGCCAGGCCAGACAATCTGCACCGGAGAGAAGGTACTTGTATTGCTTCCTTCTTCCAGCTTCCCAAACTCCCGCCATGGCAAGTGGGCCCTTGTGGTCACACGGCGAGTGGGGGGATGTCGATTTGCGAGGTGGTGCTCTGGACAGGGGCGGAGCTACACAGATTTACCACCTCAACCTCCTAAAGGCATGGAGGAGGCGGAGTCGGTTTCTTCTGGTGTCCTCGGTATTGAGAGAGTGAGCTAGCCCGGTATCCCAAAAATCCACTAACCGCCTCGCTCCTGTGTGAAGACCGCTTCCTCCGACCATAGAAACAGACATTGCCAGGCTGCAAAAAGCAGTTTGGGTTTATGTGTTCTCCTTCCCAGGACGCACCAACCCCTAGAGCACCAGATTGAGACGCCCAGGCGTGAAGGGCGGTCGCGTCTTCACAGATTACCTGGAACACAACCAAAGGTTCCCCAGGCCCACGTGGATTTTCTCCCTTGAATCCGTTGTTCGTAGACTCGCGGGGGTGCTCACCTCATTGTCAGCAAATTGAGGCCAACAGCGGCCATCTAAAACGAGATCCAACACGCCCTGAACTCAAGCAGGCAAGCTCCCACACCCTGTCAGTTGTCACGCGGAGAAATCTGTCTGGCTGGACCACCCAGGCTGCACCTCCCAGGCCACGCGAGTGGGGGACATTGCCGACTGGTGAGGTGGTGCTGCCTGACAGGGCGGAGCTACACAGATTTACCACCCCAACCTCCTAAAGGCATGGAGGGAGGCTGGAGTCGGTTTCCTGGTGTCCCTGGTATTGGAGAGAGAGAGCTGGGGCCCGAGGTCCCAAAATCCACTAACCGGCCTCGGCCCCTGTGTGAAGACTGCCTCCGGGATGGGGGTAATAGAAGAGTCCCACAGCTGGTGTAGTCCCATTGTTCTTGTGGTCAAGAAGGATGGGTCTATTCGCTTCTCATATGTGGACTACCCAGGGTGAACGGCGGCCACGGTTCGACAAGGCACTCAATGCCCCGGCTGAATGCAACTCCTGGACCGACTGGGCACTGCATGTTTCACGACTGGATTTAACCAAGGGCTACTGCGATTCTGTCGCCAGAGTCTGGAAAAACGCCTTCCACCCGCTTTGGGTTGTACCACCACCACGCCTTTGCTGTTCGGGGCCCCGCCACCTTTCAACGCCATGGACCGGTGTTGCGTCCACACGCAGCATAAGCGGCCGCCTACCTGGATGATGATCATCCACAGCACCACTCTGGGCGCGGAGCAGCGGGTCGGGCGCGGTGCTGGAGTCCCTGAGGCAGGCGGGCCACGCCAACCCGGGAAGTGTGCAGTTGGACGGAGGGAGGTACGGGTATCTGGGCATCACCACTTTGGGCGCTGGCAGGTGCGCCTGGTGGACAAGACCGGGCCGCCATCGCAGCTGTCCGCCGCCCAAGACTAAAAGAGGCAGTTCTTGGGGTTGGCAGGCGTTACAGGCGGTTCATCCTTAACATCGCAGAGCTGGGACTGCGCCCCATGACTGACCTGACCTGAAAGGTGCTCTCAGACCCAGAAAAAGCAGCCTTCTCCACTCGTTTGGGTTGTACCAATTCTGCAACTTCCCTTTGGGTTGTTGGGGCCCAGCCTGGCGCCTCATGGACCGGGTGCTGCGTCCGCGCTTCATGTCTGACTCGCCTACCTGGATGATGTGATCATCCACAGCACCACCGGCGGGCATATACAGCGGGTGGCGCGGTGCTGAAGTCCCTGAGGCAGGCGGGGCACCACAGCCCGGGGAGTGTGCAGTTAGACAGAGGGAGGTACACGGTATCTGAGGTACCACTTGGGCGCCGGGCAGGTGCGCCTGAATGTGGACAAGACGCCTCGCCATGGCCTGTCCATGGCCCAAATACATTACAGGTTGCAAAAGGGGTGGTTTACGTGTCTTCCTCTCCTCCAGACGCACTAACCTCATAGAGCACCTGATTGAGACGCCTGTATGGCGTCGCGCCCCATAGATTACCTGAACACAAAAGAAAGGTGTGGTTCAGCGGAATTAGCGCTGCTGAAAACAAGAAGGAAGAGTCCCATAAAAGCCTGTGTAGTCCCATTGTTCTTGTGGTCAAGAAGGATGGGTCATTCAATTCTGCGTGGACTATCGTGAAAGGAACTATGTGCCGGGTTCCATGCGTGCACTCCAATGCCCCGGTCGACGTAACCCTGGACCGGACTGCACCGCTGCATGTTTCACGCAGGACTGATTTAAATTCAAGGGTTGGCAGATTCCTCTGCTTGTGGAGTTCACAAAAAAACGCCTTCCACCTGGCTATACCACTCACCACGCCTTTGTTGTCTGGGCCCCGCCATTTTCAACGCCCATGGCACCTGAAAGGCTCCACACGAGCAGGCGGGGCCGCCCACCTGACATGTGGGATCATCCACAGTGACCACCTGGGCTGAGCATGGCAGCGGTCGGCGCGTGCTGGAGTCCCTGAGGCAGTATGGGCCACGCTGCAACCCGTGGGAAGTGTGCAGTTGGACGGAGGAGGTACGGGGTATCTGGGTACCACTTTGCCGCCGGGCAGGTGCGCTCAGGACAAGGCAGTGACCGCCGCTTATCGCAGCCTGTCCGCCCAAGACTAAAAGAGGTAAGGTAGTTCTTGAAGGTGGGTAGGCTGGTTACAGGCGTGTTCATCTCGAACATCGCAGAGCTGACCAAGCCCTAGCGACTGACCTGACCCGAAAGGTGCTCTGGGATCCGGGTCCAGTGGACGGAGCAGTGCCAGTTGGCGCTGAAAAGGTAGGGAAACAAGCTCTCTGTGGGGAGTTTCACCTCCACACACGCCCCTAATTTCTCTCTCCCTTACCTGCAGACTTGATGTCAACAGAGGGCTGGGGGCCGCTGGTCCCAGTGTAGGGGGGAGTTTAGACCGCCTGCAAGGTAAAGCATCAGCCGCAAGCTGTCGGAGAGGGAGGCAGGCACGTGTGAGAAGGAGTGCCTCAACCGTGGGCGGTTTCCACCTCTGTGCGCTCACCTCCTGGGACGTTTCATTCACCCTCTGAGCCCGGACCACGCCCGCCCAATGGCTCCACCGCATGAAAGATACCAACGCCCAACCACCGGGTGGCATTCATGCTACAGCCCAGAATTTCAAAGGATCCAGGCTGTGGGACACAGATGGTCGTGGCCGCACTCCCTCCCCTGCGGGGGAGGGGAGTAGGTCCGGGCCGATGTTGCCCCGGCCTAAGTCGGGCGGGGGTGAGTATGTGGTGCTGGGGTGTGGAAGCACGCTGCAGAGGGGAGGAGGCGGGCGTAATTTTGAGGAACGGCATGGAGGGCAAAGCAGACCGCAGCTGCGCCCGAATTACGGGGTGTTTCTATCCAATATAGGGACAGGAGCGAACAGGGAGCGGAGTATTATAGTTCCGCGCAGATGCAGCGTCCTGGAGCTGGAGTTTGAAGGCGGTTCTTGGGCTGGCAGGCTGTACAAGCAGTTCATCCCAGAACATCATGAGCTGACCAGCCCATGACAGCCTGACCGGAAAAGGTGCCTCGAATCCGGTCAGTGGGCGGGCAGTACCGGTTAAGCGCTTGAAAAAGGTGAAACAAGCTCTCTGTGAGAGCCGCCCTCCACCACGCCTAATTTCTCTCCCTTTACTCTGCAGGCGGATGCATCGAACAGAGGGCTGGGTGCGTTGTCCCAGCAGGTGAGGGGTTTTGGCCGCCCGTGCCCATCAGCCGCAAGCTGTCGGAGAGGGAGGGCAGGTACAGCGCGGTGGAGAAGGGTGCCTGCGCCATCCGGTGGGCGGTCGACTCCCTGCGCTTCACCCCTACCTCCTGGGACGCTCATTCCACCCTCTGGTCGGACCACGCCCTTCAATAGCTCCACCGCATGAAAGATACCAACGCCCGAATCTTTCGGTGGTATCTGGCGTTACAACAACACAATTTCAAAGTGATGATCAGGCCGAGACACAGATGGTAGTAGCGACTTCCTCCAGCTCTCATGGGAGGGAAATGGATTCGGCCGGATGTTGCCCAGCCTACCATCGGCGGTGGAGGTATGTGGCAGGGGGTGTAGAGCTTACGGCTGCAGAGGGGGAGAAGAAGCGGGCGTATTTCGAGCAGTGCGGGTAGCAAGTGACGCAGCTGCATGTACGAATGCAGGGAGTGTTTCTGTCAATATAGGGACAGAGCAGGCGAGGGCGGAGGAACAGGACCTGGCAGCAGAGCGGCGGCGTGCGAATGGAGCGAAAAAAAGCTCTCTGTGGGGAGCCACCTCCACACGCCTAATTTTCTCCTTACTCTGCAGACGGATGCGCCGAACAGAGTGGCTGGGGGCCGTTTTGCCCCAGCAGGTAGGGGGTTTGACCGCCTGCTGGGAAGCATCAGCCGCAAGCTGTCGGAGAGGAGGGCAGGTACAGCACGGTGGAGAAGGGAGTGCCCGCCATCCGTGGGCGGCCGCTCACCCCGCGCTACTACCTCCTGGGACGCCATTCACCCTCCGGCGTGACCACCGCCTGGCACGGCCCGCACCGCATGAAAGATACCAACGCCAATCACCGGTATCTGCTACAGCCTTGTTCTTTCAAAGTGATCCAAACCGGGACACAGATGGTCGTGGCCGACTTCCTCTCCCGCCTCCTCATGGGGGAGGGGGGGAGCAGGTTCGGCTGGATGCCCCGCCTAAGTCGGGCGGTGGGGTGGAGGTGTATGTGGCAGCGGGGTGGGAAGCACGGGCTGCAGAGGGGAGGAGGCGGGGCGTGGCTCGAGGAACGGTGCCGGAGTGGCAAAGGACCGCACGCTGCGCCCGACTGCTGGGTGTTTCTGTCCAATATAGGGACAGAGCGAGCGAGGGAGCGGGAGAACAGGACCTGGCAGCAGAGCGCAGCGCCCTGGGAGCTGGAGCTACTTCGAAGAATAGTTCCTGTCCTTTTGTGCCGGTGCGCTCACGATCTTTTAACCTCGCTTAAATTCGCGAGATGATTGACATCAGGTTGGTCGGTTTCTCAATGGCTGATCCGCCCTCAAACTGCCTCGTTAATTTGAACCAGACGTCAGTCCTCGGGATGATAAGCGTGCCGTCCGACACCAAATACTTGACACGTACACCTGGAGCCAAAGGTTGATCCGCCTCAAACCGCCTCAAGACTTGAACCAGACGCCAGTCCTCGGGATGAGTAGCGCCGCGGGCACGTCCGACATCAAATACCCCACTAGCTGCTCTGCACTGGCCGCCTATTTCTCTGCAATGGCTCCTAACGAGATGATTGACATCAGGTTAATTCGGTTTCTCAAAGGCTGATCCGCCCTCAAACTGCCTCGTTAATTTGAACCAGACGTCAGTCCTCGGGATGATAGCGCGTGCACGTCCGACATCAAATACTCCTGCACTAGCTGCTCTGCACTGGCTCCCTGTAAAATCAAGAATCACATTTAAAATCCTTCTCCTCACCTACAAAGCCTTGATTGGTGATGCTCCATCATATCTTAAAGGAGCTTGGTACCATTGCCCCACTAGAGAACAAGCTCACTAAATCTTGAGTTCTGTAGTTCCTTGATTGGTGATGTGCTCCATCTTAAGGAGCTTAGGTACCATATTGCTCCCCACTAGAGAGCCGCGCCACTAAATGCGGGACTACTTGTGTTCCTAGTCTTAAAAAGCAGGATGGGAGCCATACACTGCAAAAATTAAAATTAAAATTAAGGCAATCTATGCTTGTTTTTGACTGGACAAGATATTTCTCTAAGGCAAATATCTCAAATTAAGGCAATCTATTTGTTTTTTGACTGACAGATATTTCATACTTACAAGAACAGTTACATGTTGGGCATTTCCTTGTTTTTTTACTCTTGTTTTAAGTATTTTAGTCCTAATTATCTTATGTCATTATTAACTTGTTAAGGCAGTTTATTGAGTAGTTAACTTGTTTTTAGTCCTTTTAATTATCTTAATAAGGTATTAAAACTTGTTAATGATGTTATTACTTGTTTTGAGTGTTAACGCCAGAAACAGCGACAAAATTGACATAATCATGAGGTTGTTGGTCAACACTGACAAGTTGGTGGAAACTTTGTTAGTGTTTCAAACTCTTTCAAGCTTCCCATCCTTTCCATCCATTTACAAATTAAAAAACAGGAGATAAAAACTCAATGGAGTTTATTGTTTTGGTGTCAATATTAAAACATGAGGAGCACCCTGTATTCCTAGACCAAATACAGAACACAATTGTATATAATATCATATCGGGGGAAAACACTGAGTCATTTGAACTGTTGAATTCATTCTCCTATTCATCTCCAAGATGGTATTTTACTTGCACGTTGGAATCAAAAGGAAATATGTTTTCTTTCTGAGTACCAGTCCAAATTATGACATATTACATTGCTGGCGCATTCAGTACTCGGCGCCCTGGCTCATACCGATGACGTCAGTGAGCAGATCTGTCATAGATTCCCTCTTCAATAAAAGATAAATGTGAATTCTCAAGATCAGAGAACAAGTGTACTTTTATTTATTCATAAAATGTATATCAACGACAGCACTGTCAAATATTTGTAATCAGAAATGATAATGAATAAATTAAAATAAATTCTGACACTAACATCTTTTTAAACACATGCATACACACACACACACACACACACACTACTCAGCCAACTGACCCGTAACCTCCTAATTGTCTTTCAAATTAACCTTACATATAATATTTACCTAAATATAATACGTTGAGGTCATGGGGTGAAATCGCCTCCAAAATCTTCACAAGAGGAAAATCCTTAAAACCAGTCTTTTAGTTAATTTTTCGTACTTTCAAGCAACTTAGAGATGTGGATCCTCTAGAGGGACATCTGAATATGAATACCCTAAAGTTTGGGACTGATAGCTGCAATTTAAAAAAGGTCCAAATGGTCAAATTGGGCCTTATTCTCTTATATTCGCATATTTTTGATAAGTGCAAAATGGTCATAATCTCCTAAATATTAGTCCTGGATATCCAAAATTGAACACAAACACTCAAGACAGGGCCTACAATGAGGTGAAGGGGTGAAATTTCCCCCAAAACACCCACAAAAGTTAATTGGCTGTCTGAAATCCAGGACTTGAAGAGGGTGTGTGGCTTTGTAAATCTGAGACCCTGTTAAGAGTTTGGGCTGATTTTAGCTTCTTTTTTTCTAAACATGTCAGATCTTAGCTTTCTTTTCCAGGTTGTAGCCACTCCCAAATGGGGCCCAACCATCTAGGCTGGCAATATCTAGCACTTAGCATCCCTGGTAGCGGTTTAAAAAACGAGAAGAAAACAAATTCACTCCTTTGAAGGTTTTCAAGGAAGTCCTCAAATGTTTGTAATATATGAAAAATCTCAATTATGATGTTCTACGAGTCTGTTAGACCAGTGCTCTGGACTTCTCCGTACTCTGCTGGGGGAGCAGCATTGTAACTGGAGAAAACCAACCGACTCACTAAACTGATGTGGAAGGCCGGCTCCATCATTGGCAAAGAGGACTATCCGGAACAGGTGGAGAGGAGGACATGAAGAAATGTTTGTCCATATTGGAGAACATGGACCACCCTCTCCACCACCTACTGCAGGGACAGCGGAGCACGTTCTTCAACAGACTGCTTCAGCTCCGCTTCACAAGGACAGACCGGAGAACATTCCTGATACAGAAGAACATTCCTGATAGAGGAGAACATTCATGATACAGGAGAACCTTCCTAATACAGGAGGACATTCCTGAGACAGGAGAACTTTCCTGGCAACTATTAGACTTTACAATGAATCACCTCTGGCCAGATCGTCCTCAAATTGAACAACATCAATGAACATTGCACCGCTTTCACTTTATATACACTTAGATACACTGTATTTACTTTCATTTTTATTATTTTTTAAATGTCCTTTATTATTTAAATTCTAAAATGTAATATGTCCTGTCCTGCGATTTTATTTTATTGTATTGTATTCTTCAAATAATCTAGTTACTAGAGAAGAAAACAGCACAGACAGCCAGAGACAGACAAGAGAACAGAGAGAGAGAGAGAGGCCAGGTGCAGTGATCAGAGTGATCACAGCAGTCAACAAAAGAAAAAAAGCAACGATCACAGATTGAACTGTTGAACCCGGTTTCGCGCCACTTCTCCGCACTTTGGGCTGCGCGCTGCTCTCCGGCTTCAGTGACTCACGAAACGCCACAGAGGGAACGACAGCCTCCTGACATGACAGCTCTTCTTGAGGTAAGAATGCCAACTTAATTTAATTTCAAAGAGTAAAAGTTATATTGAACGGGCAACGTTAGTGACACTTTGAGGTTTCTACTCGGCTCTCCCGTGAGGGGTTGAGCTAGCCTCATGTGAGCTAGCGGGTAGCTACTTTTGAATTCGAGGCATGGTGTTCTGCAGTTCTGTGTCGCCTTGGACGTCAAGAGTAAGTTAACTAAGCTATCTGATGGTTAAGTGTCTTCACGTTTCTTTAACATCGCCGCGTAACGTAGGTTGTCGGTTTCTGTGTTGAACGAGCTAACATTAGCTTACTTTACCACATGTTAGCTCAGGCAATGTGTAGCTAACATTCGTGTTATAGGTTCATTACTGTGGCAGGTGGGTTAAGACACCTGAGGGGTCACGTGCTACACACTTAATCTAATAACGACCATTTTATTGAAGTGCTTTGAAACTGGTTCCACGCAGACATGTGTAGACAAGCTCACATATACCGGAGCGGTCAGTCCGGACAGTCACGTGACCAGACACGTTATTGTACAAGTGTTCACGTGACTGCTTTAAACTGCGCTGTGTCATATGCTGTCGGGACTGCTGTTAACGTGACGCTCTTAACGTGATGCTGTTGACGTGGTCGGGACTCTGTTCACGTGACTGTTGTTAACATGACGCTTATAACTGCGCTGTGTCATATGCTGTGGGGACTGCTGTTCATGTGACGCTCTTAACTTGATGCTGTTGACGTGGTCGGGACTCTGTGACTTGATGTTGTTGACGTGGCCGTATAACTGCGCTGTGACGGACATGACAGCTCACAGCTCCTCAGAAGCTCCGTGAGCTGTCCAGTGAGGGGATGGTTTCATGATCAAATCTTAATTTACCGTCCACATTATCAGATGAGGACGTCACCAAAGATTGTCCTTTGAGTCGATGTTTACATTTATGTACAGAAAATTAAGAACATTTAGTTCATCGTCAAATGCTAATTATTTTCTCCTGCCACCTTTCAGACATTGTCATCCAATTTGGATGGAACAACTTCGTGACCTTAATGACACCCAGCAACACGGTGAGATTATAATCTATTTAAATTCCCGAAGCATGACATTTTTTCAGATGTTTTTTCTTTATTTGTGTTAGAGAGAAACACACAAAAGCACACAAGCACCACAGGGGAGGATCTGCAGCAAAGGGCCCACCGGAAATCAAACCTTGGCCGCTATGATGACGACAACATGGGGCACTTGAGTGTGAATCTAGCCTTTTCATTTTGATTTACAACCTTGGCATTGAAAAGAGCAAAAGTTGATGCTTGAGATGATTTTGTTTTTACTGAAGAGGATGTATGTCCTCCCCTTGTCCTTTATCTCCTTACTCTTTCTTTTTAGGTGTGACGACTACCAGCATGAACCTCAACACCTTCTTTGCTGTTCCACTAGTGTGACCCATGATCGGATACAAGTTGTCAAGGATAAACGGTGGTAAGTGGTTTTAAGTTCAGTGTGTTAATTTAACAACAGAATAAATTGTTATTGTTGTAACCACTTTGTCATGTTGTAAATGCTATTTAAAGTTATATTATTGTTAATCTTTTCAATTGTCTTTTTTCTGGCTGTAGAGAGAATCATGTCAGCCCACAGACAACCGATTGACCTGTGAGTCTTCAAGCAGTAATGATGACTACGCCTGCCTTAAGTTCCAGTTTCCTGAACATCATGGCATGTCTGCAGGAGATTCGGTCCCCACCTGTCTTCAGTCTGGACCTAATGACTCAGACACCAGTGTTGTCCAGGCTAAATCGAGGTAAGCGGTGATGTAGTTCAGTATAGCAAATGATAGGTGCAAGCACAACTCAAACCTCCCTCAATTGATCATCCTCAATTAATTTTCTTGTGGTTTGAACTGATATCCCCCTTAAATTTAGTTCCACGTATAGCAGAAACATTTCATTAATTCTATGGCATATCGTCATGTGTACTATCTTTCCCAAATCCACCCTAAATAGGTTTGCAACTCTGTCTTTGCACACAGGTGACATGTACTATAAATGTAATGGTAAATGCAGGAGGGCATTGTTTGCAATTGGACTGGGTCTCATTAAAACAATTTAAATGTAAGGCGGAGGAAGATATATCAGCTATTGTACACTGAGTATTTCAGTTATACAAATCCACAACAGGCTAGACTGTAATCTAGTTTATCCTTTTTTTGCAATAATAATTGTGTTATTGCTTATAGGGGTACATCAAAAGGTTTTATGTTAGTGTATCTTAAAAAAATGCAAACATGTTTTTAAATGATGGAATTAATTGGATGGGTTGTTCCCCTGGTTGGAAACCCGAACCACGTGAAACGTGATGATGGTCTTGATTGCCTGTAGGCTGCAAGATTACAGACATGTAACACATTGTAATGCCTTTATGCTAAAATATGTCCTTATTCAACATTGAACCTGACTTATTAATATTGTTTAACTATAAAGGTGACTTTATCATTGGAGCTCAGTTTACCAGAAGGCAGTGAATGCGTATCTGTTTCAGCATCATGCTCAAGCACTGCATCAATCTAACTTTGCCTTTGCTTTGTTTTTTTGGCTGCAGAGAGGATCACCTGATGTCAACATACGAGTTTTCAAGAAGAACTTCCTGAACTTTGTGTCTGTGTGAGACTCTACCATGCTGGGTGCCCTCTTCAGTCAAGTCTGGACACAGCGACTCATTGCTCTTAATCAACTCTGGGCAAGTGGCTAATCTTTTGCTTATTCATGGGATATCCTTCATGTCCACATCCTGTTTCTTCAAGATCTCAACAATGCTTTGTGAGTATACAACACATGTGAGTGGATCAGTTCAACCTGTTTTTCACAGAATGTTAATTTCTTAAGGTTTTCATCAACGATGGTTTGTATCTTGTTTTACAAAAGGTGTTATTAAGATATTTCCATTTGTAATTTACAATAATCAAATGTTGACTGTAAAATCTATGCCAACCTATTGTTATACACTGTACCATGTTTTTGCAAAGGAATTCTGGTGACTAGTTGCCAGCAACTTCCTTTGAACTTTGTAATAAAATACTGTAACTGTAATAAAGTTTACAGGATAACTGTTGTTTTTACAAAACTTACTGTCATGTCTTGTATGTTCACCGTTAATTGGAACTTTTCAATAAAGTACCATAATATATTATACAGTTGTACTGTGTTTTTCATTGGGTTTACAGAAGAACTACACATTTCTAGTATTATATACATTGTCAAATTACTGATTTTAAGCATATTATGGTATTTTTCTCTGTAAATGTCATGATATTCCAAGAATATTGCATGAGCATTGGATGCTAAATTTAAGGAAACTTTCCTACATATTGAGAAAACAATTCTTAAATTTGTCATTGTATCAAGACAAATGTACTTGTTTTTAGTGTAAAATTACTTATTTTAAGATGTATTGCCTAACATATAGCCTTATTGCAAGATGATGGTACTTTCATTTCCAGATTTTAAGCACATTTGCCTACATATTGAGAAAATAATTCTTAAATTTTCATTGTATCAAGACGAATGTACTTGTTTTTAGTGTAACATTACTTATTTTAAGATATATTGCCTAACATATATCCTTATTGCAAGATGATGGTACTTGTATTTGCTGAATTTAAGCACATTTTCCTACATATTAAGAAAATAATTCTTAAATTGTTTCATTGTATCAAGACAAATTTACTTGTTTTTCATCTGGCTACACTAGTTTTAAGATATTTGTGGGTTCTTCAAGGCTAGATACTTTTACTTGTTTTAAGAAATCTTGGCAAGTCAAATTTTCCTGTTCTGTTGGCAGATAATTTGGCTTATTTCAAGTAATATTCCCTCATTTTATTACTATTTTTTCTTGTTTTTTGAGGCCGAGTTTTTGCAGTGCAGAGCCTTCAGTTATCAAGCTCCTCTATAGAACCAGCTTCTACCTTCAGTCCTGGAGGCAGACAGTCACCTCATGTAGAGTAGACTGAAGACTTTCCTCTTTAGTCTTATAGTTAGGGCTGAATCAGGGTCACCAGGTCCAGCCCCTAGATATGCTGCTATAGACTTATAGGCTGCTGGGGGATGTTTAGAATACACTGAGAACTGAGAAAAGGAGATATCTATTTCCTCTTCTCTCTCTAATTATGGATGAATTTACATCTCTCCATCACACATTATGTGTACAGATTGTAAAGCCCGCTGAGGCAAATTTGTATTTTGTGATAATGGGCTAAACAAAATAAACTGAATTGAATTGAAAAGTGGGAGGCGTTGATCACCGAAACCATGATTTTTATAACGCCACAAAGTCAAATAAACTAAAAGGGGAAAAAAGCTTCTTTTCTTCACCACTGACCAGCAGGAGATGATTATGAACACGTGAGGAATTCCAGACCATAATCATGAACATCTAACACCGCTGTCATTTTATTCATTCACTTCCTTTGCGCTGTAGAGGGGGCGTGGCTTATCTCCATGGAAACAGTTATACACCATGGACGAACTAACCAGTTATGCTTCATAATTATTGTTGAAGTCCCTCTAACGTCAGAACATCTAACGCCCTCGTGTTTAGGTTCATAACAATATTATATATACAGTTATACATAACATCACCCGTAGGCTCACAGCTCGGTAACTTTCAATGTAGTTAGCCAATACTCCATAAACGTTCATTGTTATGCAGATGATACTCAACTATATCTATCGATCAAACCAGAGGAGACCAACCAGCATCGGACCCTATGAGACGTCATAGATCATATCTGCCTGATGGATCATCGAGGTCTGGATCGTGGAATATGCCTACTACCAACTACGCCATTGCCCTGTTGAGACTCCGCCCACTGTTGAGACTCCGCCCACTCCTCCTCTCTACCTCCATCTGCCTGATGGATCGTGGAGGTCTCCATCGTGGAATATGCCTACTATGAACTATTCATACACTCTGTCACATTCATTGAATGTATTTTAACTCTAAATCTGTCCTTCTGTACACATTACATCTATTGCATCTGTCCATCCTGGAGAGGGATCCTCC
The DNA here is from genome assembly GCF_029220125.1 of Pseudoliparis swirei. Classification (NCBI taxonomy): domain Eukaryota; kingdom Metazoa; phylum Chordata; class Actinopteri; order Perciformes; family Liparidae; genus Pseudoliparis; species Pseudoliparis swirei. Next base: position 8,405,745 of record NC_079398.1, read on the forward strand.
TCTGTTGCTCTCCTGAAGGTTTCTTCCCTTTTTCCCCGTGAAGGGTTTTTTGGGAGTTTTTCCTGATCCGATGTGAGGTTTTGGGACAGGACTATGTGTACAGATTGTAAAGCACTCCAAAACAAATTTGTAATTTGTGAAAATGGGCTATACCAGGGGTGCACACACTTTTTCAGCATGCGAGCTACTTATAATGTGACCAAGTCAAGACGATCGACCGACGGGGGGGGGGGGGGTGCTAGTGACTTTTTCTTTGCTCCGTCCCGATGCGCGCAAACCGGCGTCGGAGCGCGAGATGGCGGACAGAGGACTGTTAACGCGACACGTAGAGACAGAAATGACATGCTTCTGCTGTAATTTGGCGCTATAGAGAAAGTGACAGGGGGGCGGGCCAATTTTTTTTAATGTCATGCGATCTACCATACTACGCCGCGATCGACGTATTGAGCACCCCTGGGCTATACAAATAAACTGAATTGAATTGAACATGTTTGGTCTGAACGCAGCTATATCTATATGTTGGGAATATGTATTGCATCATTTTAAGTCCCTTATCACCCCAATCCGATTATATTTCTTGAAATGTGCCTGCTGGCAGTTGGCTTAATGGCTACTCCAGAACAAGTCGATGATATATATGTGTATATACATGTATGTGGAGATGACCATATAGAATAGGAGTTTGAATATGTGTGTGTGATTCTGTGTGTGAGCCAGGGAACGGAACGAACACATCCAGAAGTTTCTCAAGCACTAAAAAAACGTAATGAACAGCTCAGCATACAGCGGCTTTCCTGGTGTTCTGCATCGCCGACACTGTACAACAATGTTCAACAATGTACAACAATGTCCAACAATGTCCAACACTGTACGACAATGTACAACAATGCACAACAATGTAAAACACTGTACGACAATGTAACACACTGCACAACAATGTACCACACTGCACGACAATGTACCACACTGCACAACAATGTACCACACTGTACAACAGCGCTTCGTGTAACCGAAAAGCCTGACTTGTGTAATCTCATCCTCGAAACTATCCCGCTAACTACGTTAGCGAGGTACCAGAAATAGTGCCCAGGTAAAGTGGTGTTCCCTGTGTATGTTAAACTAGGGTTTGTATATTTATCCTTCTGTTCATAATGTGTACACTTTGCTGCTGTGGTTCAGTGGGGAGGAGCGGGCTGTCCACAAGCTCGGTGGTTCGATCCCCGGCTCTTCTAAATTGCTCCCCGGGCGCCGTACCCTAGTTCACTGGTCCTATGACTTAAATGCAGGGGTCAAATGTCATGTGTGAAAACTTTAATACAGTTTTCATTATAAATGTACGTGGGCATCCACGTGGTTAAAGGAATGGTTTAAGATTTTGGGAAACACACCGAATGACTTCTACTCGGATGACATGAAGAGTGTGTGCAGCTGGTTCTTAATGCTAAGCTAAGATAGCCTCGTACGTAAAGCACACACGTGGTATTGATCTAATGCAACGTCTATAGTACAAATGGATGATACGTTTCTTCTTCTTCTTCTTCGTCTTCTTTGACATAAATCAATGCAGTCATCCCAGGTCCCACCAGCTGTGCGCCACTGTACCACCAACACACACATGGTGTGCAGTAGGATGTGAATTCATTCATCGCATCTGCGTTTAGTTCAAGTTTTGAATATGGCTCACCATTGCATCCCAAAACCACAGCGGGGCATTTCAAAAAAGGTCACATGGTGGCGAGAACTCGGTTATGTTCACGCATCAAATCCTCTCGTTTTTTTTGCCTCATTCTGGTGCTACAACAGGGTGTCAGTGATCAGTGTGTCTCCTCATTGTTTTTAACGGCCCCTTAAAGTTTAGAGCTGTACTCAAGAGTTTTGATGACAGGAAGCAGTTCAATGGGGCGACTTGGAACCACCACGGTGCTGACCGACACTAGAAAGTGACGAGGCCAACAAACCCAGCGGGCACTCGAGCAACAGATGGCCTCTCTCTTGTGTGTGTGTCCATGTGTGTGTGTGTGGAAGAAAATGGAAGGTAGTGGGATGAAATGTTCAATTACACACACGGTGCATTATAAATGCTCTTCCACACCATTGTTAAGAGTAAGTTACTGTTTACCCTTTTTCTTTTTAGCATATAGTTGTCGATAAGTAGGGGGGGGGGGACATTCGACAAGTAGCCTGGATGAATTGACAATAAAATGGTGGTAAGAATGATATAAATGCAATTGTTATAGTTGGTTAAATATGGAAGATGATGACTTATGATGATTTATGTCTGATTGTTCGTATAGTGGGTTGTTTTTCTGTGATTTAACTTGTATTTATTTGCTGTCTGGTGATGTGTATCTTGAAAAAACTTAAAATAAGATGATTTTTGGAGTAAGTTATGGTGGCTGCCTCCTGGTTTGGTTTTTTTATCTTATTGTATACACTGCGGAGCAGCGCCCACGTGTCGACTCGGGCTGTTCCAGCTTGGACGGGATTGAAAGGATGGATCAAACGGAGAGAGGCTGAAATGATGCTGCTGGCCCTTTTGATCCATGCAGACACAGATGTGCCTCCAAATACCTCACGCAGACCATTCCAGTGTCACATTGTCCGTAGAAACTGTCAACAGCGTTGAGGTTCCTGACAGCATTTTTTCCCACTCACCCCTTTCCTCACACACTGACAAAAATAAACACTCAATCCCACGCCTGGCTCCAGCTTTAAACACTATAGCAATTACCTGCCATCAGGAGCTCGGACACGCATCTGGATTTGAGATGTTCCTCCTGCTGAGTGGGCTCCGAGTGGGCTGGTGCTTTCTATGAAGCTGCATCATGGGTAGGGATGGGTATCGTTTGGGTTTTTTCCGAGACCGGTGCTAAACCGGTACTTTTAAAACGATACCGGTGCCTAAACGGTGCCTGAACCGATACTTTTTTTTTTAAACGCACAATGAGGACATTAAAAACCTCTTCGGCCATATTTCCTGTAGAAGCCGTTATCATGGAGCACTGACAAACAACGGATATAAGACTGTTAACATACACAATATATGTTCTCCATTATATGATGTGATATGTATTGTCATGTGCAGACCTTATAGGGTTAATCCTGTTACAGTTTTGATGGGCAAAGAGAACAACCAATCAGAGGTACTGAAGATGACACGTGACAAATAAAGTTTTGCTTCTGACAGCGAGAGTTACACTGAAACAAAGTGACGCCCCACGGTCTTTATTCCTCCGTCATTATATTCCCGGTAACACCGGGTATACAGCCGGGATCGCTGAACACCAACACATCTGCTAGCAGACTGTCACGCTCGTAGCTCGTAGCTAGCGCTAGCTACGAGCTAGCTTTAAACATGGTTATAATGGCTAATTTATTATTTCTTGGGCTACTTTTATCAATGATACGGTACTAATCTGAGTTAAGGCTGCTCGTCATCATCGGTCTCCACGTGTTCAGGGGGACCGGTGACGGTCTCCCCATCGCGCCCAGCCTGACGCTGGTGTGCTCGACACGGGTTCACGTAGTCACACACAGCGCAGCCTCCGCTGTCAAAGTTAAATATGAGAGGCTATCGTAACCTGCTGACAGGGCGGAGTCACCAGAGAAGTTCACAACAATAGTTTTTTTCAATTTCAATCGGCTCAGGCACCGGAAAGAAGCACCGAAATGTGCGTTGCGTTTCGGTCCGGGTAATACCGGTTGTATTGGAACCGGTACCACATTGGCACCAGTTTCCGGTACCAAACCCTAATCATGGGAAGCAAATCTATCAGTTAATAGGTAAGAAAGCTGAATAAAAGTGAAACTGTACACAGTGTCTCGAAGCGGGTTTTATATTTGATTTCTGATTCACCATATGGTTCAAATATGTTCGTTGTAGGTCTATAGGCTACCACTAAAAACCACTAAAAACACCACAAACAACTTTCTTCATTTATAAGAAGAATAGTCTTCTCTTCATCTGTTCTTTTTCCCAAAAACTTTATATAATGGATACAGTCATAATCGGAGAGTCTGTCTGCCATCAGAAACGACTTCATACATAATTTATCATCATTTCCATTCAGTCCCGTGAGGCCGGTCGCTCTTGAGTGTCGGCTTTGAAGAGTTGTGTTGATTTTACAATCAGAACGTCAAAACACACAGATGCAAATAATTCATAAACAAGACAAACACATCCCAGCGGTAGGAATCGGTCCTTATAAGGAGGACACGGAACATAAATACCACACACTGTGTATGAATACTCACAGACTACAGACTCTACTGACAGTGATGATAACCCTATCATCACTAACTATTAGCATTAGTACAGTGATAACTGTCTTTATTAGTACAGTGATAACTGTCTTTATTAGCATTAGTAGAGTGATAACTGTCTTTATTAGCATTAGTACAGTGATAACTGTCTTTATTAGCATTAGTACAGTGATAACTGTCTTTATTAGCATTAGTACAGTGATAACTGTCTTTATTAGCATTAGTAGAGTGATAACTGTCTTTATTAGTGTTAGTACAGTGATAACTTTATTAGTATTAGTACAGTGATAAGTGTCTTTATTAGTACAGTGATAACTGTCTTTATTAGCGTTAGTACATTGATAACTGTCTTTATTCGTATTAGTACAGTGATAACTGTCTATTAGCATTAGTACAGTGATAACTGTCTTTATTAGCATTAGTACAGTGATAAGTGTCTTTATTAGCATTAGTAGAGTGATAACTGTCTTTATTAGCATTAGTACAGTGATAACTGTCTTTATTAGCATTAGTACAGTGATAACTGTCTTTATTAGTATTAGTACAGTGATAACTGTCTTTATTAGCATTAGTATAGTGATAACTGTCTTTATTAGTACAGTGATAACTGTCTTTATTAGTACAGTAATAACTGTCTTTATTAGCATTAGTACATTGATAACTGTCTTTATTAGTACAGTGATAACTGTCTTTATTAGCATTAGTACAGTGATAACTGTCTTTATTAGTACAGTGATAACTGTCTTTATTAGCATTAGTAGAGTGATAACTGTCTTTATTAGTGTTAGTACAGTGATAACTGTCTTTATTAGCAATAGTACAGTGATAACTGTCTTTATTAGCATTAGTACAGTGATAAGTGTCTTTATTAGTATTAGTACAGTGATAAGTGTCTTTATTAGTACAGTGATAACTGTCTTTATTATCATTAGTAGAGTGATAACTGTCTTTATTAGCATTAGTACAGTGATAAGTGTCTTTATTAGTATTAGTACAGTGATAAGTGTCTTTATTAGTACAGTGATAACTGTCTTTATTAGCATTAGTAGAGTGATAACTGTCTTTATTAGCATTAGTACATTGATAACTGTCTTTATTAGTACAGTGATAACTGTCTTTATTAGCATTAGTACAGTGATAATTGTCTTTATTAGTACAGTGATAACTGTCTTTATTAGCATTAGTAGAGTGATAACTGTCTTTATTAGTGTTAGTACAGTGATAACTGTCTTTATTAGCAATAGTACAGTGATAACTGTCTTTATTAGCATTAGTACAGTGATAAGTGTCTTTATTAGTATTAGTACAGTGATAAGTGTCTTTATTAGTACAGTGATAACTGTCTTTATTATCATTAGTAGAGTGATAACTGTCTTTATTAGTGTTAGTACAGTGATAACTGTCTTTATTAGCATTAGTACAGTGATAAGTGTCTTTATTAGTACAGTGATAACTGTCTTTATTATCATTAGTAGAGTGATAACTGTCTTTATTAGCGTTAGTACATTGATAACTGTCTTTATTAGCATTAGTACAGTGATAACTGTCTTTATTCGTATTAGTACAGTGATAACTGTCTTTATTAGCATTAGTACAGTGATAACTGTCTTTATTAGCATTAGTACAGTGATAAGTGTCTTTATTAGCATTAGTAGAGTGATAACTGTCTTTATTAGCATTAGTAGAGTGATAACTGTCTTTATTAGTATTAGTACAGTGATAACTGTCTATTAGCATTAGTACAGTGATAACTGTCTTTATTAGTACAGTGATAACTGTCTTTATTAGCATTAGTACATTGATAACTGTCTTTATGAGCATTAGTAGAGTGATAACTGTCTATTAGTATTAGTAGAGTGATAACATCTTTCTTAGTATTAGTAGTGATTCAAAGTGTCTCCAGCTGGTGAAGCCGACTGACAGCTCATCCAGATGATCCAGCTGTGATCGCTTCAGGCTTCAAAAGAAAAGACGTCGTACTCCACTTAAAACATGTGTCCTCTCTCCTTGCATTGGTCTCTACGTGAATCGTTAATTTTTCACAATGGAACGTGAAGTAAGAATTGGTTTGGTGTTGACTGTTATGTAACCTCACCCCATGCACTGCAGTTTGAAAACATGGTTTTGAGTGCCTACCTATTGGTTGGACCCTCACTGAGGCTTTTGCACGCGCACACACACACACACACACACTTCAGACAATTGCTATTTCACCATGCAAGTCCCATCCGGAAAAAAGCCAGCCTTTTGATCAGCACCACGGACGCAGCTGAAGCCATTTGTCCAAAGGTCGCTGCACAAGAGGGCTACGATAATAAAGCGGCAACGAAAAATGGCCCCAGACTACCTTTTGACATAAAGGGCTGTGTATCACTCCCCGTTCTGAGAACGTACAATTTCTGCTTTTTGAACGCAGCTGTAAAGCCGCATACATTTATTTTTGGGGGGTTAATTTCTGCATTCGAATATGAAATGAACACAACAGCGTCCTGTTATCGGCTGAGAGAAGTCGATGTGGTCGAGCCTTTAAGCAACCGGCTGGTGACTTAACACTTTCTGCAGATTCGCAGCAACATTATAATTCAATTGAAGTGTTTTAACCAATATCTACTCATCTTAGCTCTTTTGTGGTCAACACCAACTTCGAGTCCAAATCTCTGATCACCAGTTTGTTGAAAACTTTGTATCTGACCTTTAACCTTTGCCTGCCGGGGCAAATACACAAAGCGTGTGCATTGGAAGGGAATGTCCTTCGGCGTCAGGTGGCTCAGACGAGCGACTCCACTCGGCATGACGGGCTGCCGGTTTCTAACGTTCACGCTCGTCTACATCTGACTGGGTTGCGCCGCGGCTTCCTGCTACAGTCCAGCTTCAGAATCCAGGCGGGTGGTTTAAATGTCGACTGTAAGCCACGTTCTGTTATTTATCGTCTGACCGGCGCCTCCCTGCATCCGCCTGGCCGCCCCGCCTGCGGCAGGACACACGCCGACTCTTTGCACGTGACCAATCCCGGTTTGTAAAGCGGCGTGCAGCCGAGCGAGGCCTAATCGTCCGTGTCTGACAGCTGACAACAGTGACTAAGTGCCCAAACATTTGGTATTGACTGTTTCCCCGGGGAAGCCGTCGCTGATGGACTGTAAAAGAAAAAAAGGTAACAATGTTGTCCTTCCGGCGGGGTGTGGGGGAAGCAACCAGACCCCCCCCGTAACCTCGCCCACCCGACTGCCTCTGGCCACACAGCGTGGTGAGTCAGAGCGAGCGTCACGTCAAGGGCCCACTTGATCTTTTCATCTGAATACATTAGCATAGCAGCACCCCGCAGGGGGAGTCCACAGAGTGTGTGTGTGTGTGTTTGTGTGTGTGAGCGAGTTAAATGCAGAGAGCTACCCGTAGCCAATTAAAAAAACAAAAAGGGTAAGGTTAGAAAAAGAGACACACATACACAGAGAGAGAGAGAGAGAGAGAGAGAGAGAGAGGGAGAGAGAGCGAGAGAGACGCAGTTTCGAACAATAGCACAATTGCCTGCAATGACCTAAAAAAATGATTTGGCTCAGTGTTTGGAATTTGACTGCTAGGTGGCAGTGCAGCACAGCGTCTTAATGTGTGTGTGTGTGTGTGTGTGTGTATGTGTGTGTTTGCGCATGCAGTCTTTTCACATGAGAGGACATTGCTCTCCCTGGCCAGTACAAACCCTGATTAGGGGGATAATCCTGATTTAACAGACTTTATTATCTTTTATTTAGTAGGATCCAAGTATCCATCGCCACTGAGGTCCAGCCCCCTGACACTGAGGCACGTTGGCCATAAGATATATGAAAACATCTTGGCAACATTGGATTAGAGATTTTAAAAGGACAAAGAAAACATGGTTTTTCGTGCAGTGGTGCGATTTTGGGCTATTTGGTCTTCTTTCGGACGAGCAGAAAAAGAACTTTCAAAATACACGTTCATCTATATAATTTACTACTTCATCTACAGTTAGATAATGCTTCATTTGCATATTCAAATATTATTTCATAAAACTTGTAATCCACAAAATAGTCTTGTTGTTGTTGTGTATTTTATTCAGTCAATTTTTGCAATAAAATACAATATTATTCTATATAATATACACAACAGAAAGACTAAAAAGGTATAGGTAGAAGAAAAAATGATGATAAATTCCTATCCTAGAATATATTGTAATATATTGTTGTTAGAAATCAACAAAGTTTTCCTGGTGATATCTATAAGTACCTGATTCACTGGGACACTGACATGTTACTGTCTTTAACCCTTGTGTTGCCTTAGGGTCATTTTGACCCGAATCAATATTACACCCTCCCCCCGCTTTAGGATTAATTTGACCCCATTCAATGTTTAATGTCGGTGTTCTTTCGGTAGTCAACCAACAAACATAAAGTGCCTCACACTTAAACTTGGAAAACAATATTAATTCTAATAATTTTCTGGAGGTTTTAATTGCTGGCGTCAAATTGAACCCAAAGGGTAAAATATGTTAGTAAATATAAAGGTAACAGGAGGGTGAAACATTGAATCGGGTCAAAATGACCCAAAGGCGGGGGGAGGGTGTAATATTGATTAGGGTCAAAATGACCCTAAGGCAACACAAGGGTTAAAGGTTATTCTATCCAAAGTATGAACCAGAAATCTCCATTTCGGCAGCACTTAGATACACCACACTTTACAGTTTCACTCCTCTATGTGTTCGAAAAGGTTTTTACAGAGGTATTCAATATATATATATATATATATGTGACAGGATTGTAGCCGTCACCAGTAGGTTTCCCCCCGCTAAGCACCAAGAAATGCGCAACCATGAGGGATATTGGGTAAAAAGTTTTATTTCAACGCTCGGACCGCAGACTGTGTCTCTGCTCACTACTCTCGATCTTCCGTCTGTCCAGCTCCTTTATGGAGACAGACTCAGATATACCAACACAGATCGTCATCAGCTGGAATGATTACCAATCTGATTACCAATCAGTCCAGCTGATGACAATCAGACACCGTTCCCTGAACCACACCCCCGCTCCACCCACTCTGCAGTCGAGCCTAAACACCCCCCGCTGCCACAATATATATATATATATATATATATATATATATATATATATATATTGTTCGTATATCATTCACCGCCTGATTTATATATTTTATTACTAAAAACATGGCAAAAAAAGTATTTTTATTTGTGGCCGTTGACAGTATTTTACAATTCATGGCGTGATACAAAGAGACATCCATAAAAATTATATTCCCCTGTGGTGTCTCCCTTTTTTAAGATCTGAGTTTCGGTGGTCTAGCAGAAACACAAGGACTTGTTTAGTTTTAGAGCGGCGCGGTCACATATCTCCAAATGATTTAATTACTATAATCCAATTCTCTCTGGTGCTCCAGCCCTTTGAGGAGGGAAGGAGACGGGGTGCTCTGATGGTGCCGATTGCAGCGTAATTGAGAACAAATTGATTTTCCTCACCTTTCATTTGGCTGCAGGCTAATTAACGTGGTCAGCCAGGACGCCGTTGACCCCTGATGTCAAGACACATAAAATCGCTAATGCCTCATCCTCCATCTCCGCCAACTCAATATATCTATATATATATGCCATCATTTCAGAGAAGCAGTTGTGACACAACATTGCATCATTGTGATGTTTGCTAACGCAAAATAAATTGCTGCAGTCGCTCACGAGCAAATATGCATCCCACATTCTCTTGTCGTCGCGTCCAATCTTTTCATGACAAGTGGCTCAAATATGGCCGCCCACTTCACCACGCCGCGGAGGAATAAATCTGGGCCCCGTCGCCATCCGTCTTCAAACGAAAGGGGAGGGGGGGGCTCCCTCCATCTTGACGTTGGCGTTCATGGTCAGTCGTGGACCATCACCGTGCTGCGGGGTGGCCAGCCCCGTGGAGGACTTTATCGACGAGCTCGCTCATAATTCAGGTCGCCGGGCACCTCCCAGGCCGTCATCCGTCACCGCTTCATCCGCCTCCCTCCGTGGAGCTCCGCGGGTGACCTGCAGATAAATCGCGTGCGGGGGCCTTTACCAATGTCTCCAAGGGCAAAATTAGATCGGTGTGTACCTGTCAGCCTCATGAAATATGGAACGGGCCAATTCCTACTCGCGCTGTGCTAAGCTGAGGGGGCTTTAAAGGCGCCCTAAAAACCACGAGGACTACGCCGCCAAACGGCACGCCAGCCTATTAAATGAACGTCCTTCTGCCGTCCTCAGCTTTCCAGACGAGCGCATCGGCTCGGCCTGACTCGTCTTCGCTGGGCATGCGGCGGCGGCGGCGGCAACACGACACGTTTATAATACCTGCATGGCAATTCGCTGTCCATTTGCATAGAGCGGCAGGCGGCGGCAACTGTGAACACAGCAGAGCGCCGCCGGCGCGCATCCCAGGTGTACATAGCCGCCGGCGGTGTCTGCTCCAGACGAGAGTGTGTTTGTTTACTTCAAATCCGCTCCGTGGCGAGGCCTCCGCCATTCGCCACTGCGGCGTGATGTGGGGGGGGGGTGCCGGTGTGCATACAGTGATCAACAAACAGCACGGTGAGACGCCCCCCCCCCTCCCCTTTTGATGCCCATCTCCTCACGTCTCCCTCCCCTCTGTCTCTCGCTGCTGAGCTTCAGAGAAGGAGGAGGAGGAGAAGGAGAAGGAGGAGGAAGGCTAGAGCCTGACTCACCTGCGAATCAGTCTGCATGTAAGGGAAGTCGTTACCGTCGCAAACCTTTCAAAGACATTAGTAGTCGATTTAAGGATCAACAAGGGTAGAGAGGAGTGCACATGAGACTCACTCTTGATAAAAAAATTTAAATAAAATACAGAAATCAGAACTCAAGTCTCATCGGATGCGTCAGCCGGTGACTTATTAAAGAGTTCTAAAAATCATAAAGGGGCAAACAAGCGGGGAGCCCCGCTTTCAATCTCCCCCCCCCCCTCCTTCCCCCCATTCCACGCTCCCCGTCCTTTCCGGGGGGGACCGTCAGCTGGGATTCAATGGTGGCCTGTGAACTGGAAGCACCAGCTCAGCAGAGACTCTCATCCCGAGGACGGGGGATTTAATGCGATGGTTTTCTGTGCCATGAGCACAGAAAGTAACGGATAATCGGAGACTCCATCCTCCGATATCACCGGCGACCTGTGACCACGGAATTAATGGAACGACCACACCGTGGCTAATAAAATATACTCTACCGTACGATGATAGTGGGGGCTGCCGCCAGATGGGCTGAGCCACTGCACCAGCGAGTTATGAATTATACACGCAATTTCCATTTATTGCACACAGATAATTGGTCTTGGCCAAACAGCTGATTTCTTTTTATTGACGAAACCATTTAAATAATCAAAAGATTTACTGCATGTGATCATGCAATGCATTTAAAATGAATGGAAGGTACCCACCATATACTACAACAGTTACTATTATACGGAAAAAAGAAGAAAAAAACCTCTTCATACGCAACACTCGCCATCCGCTGAGGCGGCGACACTAAACACTGTGGGGCCAGAATCGAATCTCAGGGAGCCTGAATGTCTACATTAAAATAATACAATGGCAAAGAATGCACTACTGCTACACACCATCCAATTAGAGACTTTGCAAAAAGAGCAGTGAAATAGATCGTTAATAAAACAAAGGTCTTACTAAATTAACAAAATGCCGCTGCAATCTACACTATCGAAGGTTAACGACAGACTTAAAACCAAAGTAATGCTGACAATAGGCCTTTTCAACAGCTCGGAGACATCTTCACCCAAAACTAGTTTATTAGGACTAATGCGGTGCCTGTTCAGACCGGACAGGAAAATATATGCAAGCCAGCATGGCTTTCTGGGTATTCTGACCCACAATCCTCTGCACAGAGATATATAATCAAGAGGGTCAAAGTAGTAACATGTCCCTACTTCATGCAAACCACACGCAGCAGTACGTACTTTGAGAAAGTATCGGGAGTGTGTCGTGAAAAGATCAAAAGAAAAAGATTGATGGCGTTGGACCAGATCCCAACTCGCTCTGACGTCGTGCACACGTCGGCAACGATAACCAGACGACACTGAGGCGACAAGCAGGAATGTGGCTGAAAAAGTGGAGCAGAGAAGCAGAACACAACAGATAATCGTTTTATTTCATGAGTTTTACATATTCATGTTGTACATGAAAGCAATCATCAATGACTGCAATCCTCACCCGACGTAAAGGAGGCATCAAACACGTCTAGTCGAACCTTTATTGCAGAAACACACTACGATAACAGCATTAGACATGGTACGGTATTAATAACGATGTCATACATTTATTTTTCTGAAGACAAATGAGTCAAACATAAGCTGATTCAATTGCCTTCGGTTACAAAGCATTTTTTTTTTTTTTTACTTGTTAAAGATGCTGTGGTAATAGAATCGGAGCACAGTTTCCTGCAACGATCAGACATTCAGAGGGAATTGCTTTCCCTAGAAACGGTTCAGATTCCCTGAAATGTGTCCCCAACCAGGAATGAAGGGCAAACTAATGTTCCTGTTCTTGACAAAAACAAAAGTCATTAATGGAACTTGTATCTCCTGAGACTCTCGGACTCACAACAGAGGACAATGAGTTATTATTTTCCATTTGGACGACGCAAAACTGGACGGATATCGAAGTGAGCGTGTGGTCACACGCCGACAGAGTCCGACACAACGTGTGGGAAGCATGAAAGAGGAGCTGAATGACGGCAGTCTGAAGAGCAGTTTATGCCAGATGTCTCGCGCTCGATGGAAATCAGGACTGGAATGCGATAGATCAACAATCAAAGCTCACGGTCGTGGGTTGGTAGTGATCCAGGCTCCACAGGTACGAGCTAAAGCAAGCGAGTGTTGCTGTCTAACCAGGTCGATACGAGAGAGAGATTTCTCCCAGCACAAAGAGGGATTAGTCGTCAGCAGCCAATCACCTATTCTCAAAAGTTAGACCTTTGTTATCCAGTCCTGCAACACCTTCTTGTTGGCTAAAAGTCCGCTATCAGAATGGAGGTCAAACGTCAGGACCCCGGGTCACAACGTCACTTCTGGTCAATCTAGTAAAAAAGTCCTGTCACAATAAAATACTAGTATGTTATTCTCCGGATTAAAATAACGTCACAGGCTTCAACCGACTTCGACATCTCTGAAATACGAACATTCATTCCCATGCACATAGATATAACCAATACCTCTTGCCATTCACATTTTATCATCACATACAGTCAATACAGTAAACAGTGTCTCTCCCTAATGCTCTACATTAAATCCATAATACAGTCATAATAATATTCTCCCTAATATTTCCTATTATAATATCTTTCTATACGTATTAATTTAAATCATAACACTTCCTCCATGTACATGTGCAAAATCAAAATAAACTATTACAACTTAACAGTCCCACAAAGGATCGGGGAAACAGTTGTGAAAGTGGCCTGATCGAAAGTATTCTTTCATGCCTTGATGGTAAAAGCTAATATTTAGTTTGGGGGGGGGTTTGGAGGCGCGATGGCGGTTTCGTCTCTTGGCGTCGCCGCTAGCCGCAGAATGAAAGAAAGAAACGCACTGGTGACTATTTTAGAATTTGCAAACATCTTCCTATTCCCACGGGTTCATTAATAAGTCAGCGGAATATTTCTTGGAAGGTACACCGCATGCTCGAGAGCGCTTGCGTCACGGACAGTTTTCTGCGGTTTCCTCTTCCTCCCGTTATCGCGCCGGTGCCGGAGGTGTGATGCCGTTGATGGAAAGGGGAAATCTGTGAAAAGCCGGCTGAACAAGCCGATGGACCCCCGCGCCATGTCGAAATGCCAGCAGCGGGGAATTGCTCCTCTTGAAATGTAAACTAGCTTTAGAGCCATTAGGAGATTTGACCTTAGGAAAAGTGAACGTCGCTGGGGAACGTTGAGTGCTTCAGGCAAGGGTCACCGAGGGCGACACGGCAGCAGGAAATGATCCGTTTGGCTCAAAAGTACTTCACTTTTGCTGAAATGGTCCAAAAAAAAATCAGCTGGCCTTCAACTTTATTGAAACCTTTCCTGACCTTCCCATTCGGGGGAGTTCAAACTTCTGGGATTGTCGAATGAATCCTACATATGGTGACATTGTGTTTAGGTCATCTGGAGAACTGCCTCCCCCAAACCAACCAGTAAAGTTTCTCAAGCCAGGATGACTATGTTGTAGCTTTCGTAAGAACGTTAGCTGGTTAGCTGGTTAGCCGCGCTGCCCGTGTCTCGGATTTGTTGAGCAATTCCAGGTCCATATTCATAAAGCTTAAGAGTCGCTCCTGGTGATGAATATCATGGAAAGTTCTTTGAATTATTATTACCGTGACTGTACTTTCAACATGCTGCTAAACATATAAGTTATTCAAGAGGCATTTTAGCCCTTAGAGCTCCAACGGGAAAACATTGTTCAAAGTAGGGAGGAGAACTTTTAAGAGGCTTAAGACTTTCTTCAGCAGAGGATAAAAAGGGGGGAAGACGAGGAGGGAGGAGGAATGTTCTCCAATCGCTGATGGGCAGTGACTTAATGAAACGCCACAAATGAGATCATGCAGGGATAATAATGTCCACCCAACGCAATAACGCTTCTACTCCAGATATGAAAGTGATCAGAGCACTAGGCGACTTGGCAAATGGAAAAATGCAAAAGTGTTTGCTGGTTTTCAGATTTACAAGCTGACCAAAGCTGCTACTAACATAGACAGGCCAGCAATAACTTTAATTTATGAGACATTCTTCCACCAGTAATATCTCAAAGAGATTAAGTACTAAAATAACCAGCATGATAATATAATAATGTGAATATGCCACATTGCAGAGGCTAAATTTGAAGGCTTGTAATTTAATCAGAGAGGTTCATTTGAACAAACGGAAATCATAATTATACATCTGAAGAGACTAAATTCTCTGATTAGGCCGATTGAATATTCACAAGAGGAGAATTTATTGACGTATTTTATGCCTAAATATCTTCAGTAAGTTATCCGCAGTTTTTATTCCAGCATTTGTAGCTATAACTACCAAGAATAGGGCGACTGTGGTTAGCAGGTCTGTCTTTCAATCAGTGGGTTGGTGGTTCAATCCCCACCATAGTCGATGTGTCCTTGAGCAAGACACTTAACCCTGAATTGCTCCCTGTAGCTGAATCTACGGTGTATGTGTCATGATCTGGAGTTTGTGTCGTCTGTCTCCCTGTGATTGTCTGCCCTGGTCCTGATTGTTTCCTTCTGTGTGATTGCTGGCCCCGCCCTCATTGTGTCCACCTGTGTCTCGTTCCCCGTTGTCCAATCACCTCCGCCTGCCTGTGTATGTAAACCCTGTTCGTCTCATTCCCAGCGTGGCTTCTGACTGTTTGGTCCGCGTTTTTGTCGTTCCTGTCTGGTCTGGGCTGTGATTTTTGGAATTAAATATAAGTTTGTGCAGTAATGTCGGCATTTGGGTCCTCTCTCGCTGCGACAACCGTGACAAGTCATGACAGAACGAAGCCACCAATAATGGACCCAGCCTTCAGTTTCCGCTGCACGGTTCCTGCCTGGCCAGCTAACGCTCATGTTCTTCTCGAGGAGATGTGGGAGTCCCTCCGGGCCCTGCAGTCAATGTTGGCGGTTCCTGTCCCCGATGTTCCGGTTCGAGTCCCCGGTGTTCCATCGCCAGTTCCAGTCCCCGATTTTCCGGCTCTAGACCCCGAGGTTCAAGTCCCCGGTGTTCCGTCACAGGCTCCAGTCCCCGGAGTTCCATCACCGGTTCCGGTTCCAGTCCCCGGTGTTCCAGTCCCCGGAGTTCCATCACCGGTTCCAGTCCACGATGTTCCGTCTCTAGACCCTGAGGTTCCAGTCCCCGGAGTTCCATCACCGGTTCCGGTTCCAGTCCCCGGTGTTCCGGCTCCAGCCCCCGAGGTTCCAGTCCCCGGAGTTCCATCACCGGTTCCAGTCCACGATGTTCCATCTCTAGACCCTGAGGTTCCAGTCCCCGGTGTTCTGCCGCCGGCTCCAGCCCCCGATGTTCCAGTCCCCGGTGTTCCGTTCTCCTCCCTCCTCTGTCCCGGCCTGCCCCGGTTCCCCGTGACCCGTCCAAACCAGTCACAGTTCCCCATGTCTCGTTGCCCGGTCCTGGTCCCACAGAGCCCCCATCCCCAGACCCCGGTACCCCTGTGACTTCCTCTCCTGAGCCCGGTCCCCTGGCTCCCCGCTCCTGTCCTCCGGCCCGCCCTCCAGAGCGCGCCCCTTGGCCTGGTGATCGTCCTGCGGCCCGCCCCCCGGACTGCTTCTGCAGCCTTGCACCCTCCTCCGGCTCCCCTCCACCCACCCTTGTGGAACGCTTGGGACGTCTGGAATTCGTCCCTTGAGGGGGGGTACTGTCATGATCTGTAGTTTGTGTCGTCTGTCTCCCTGTGATTGTCTGCCCTGGTCCTGATTGTTTCCTTCTGTGTGATTGCTGGCCCCGCCCTCAATGTGTTCACCTGTGTCTCGTTCCCCGTTGTCCAATCACCTCCGCCTGCCTGTGTATGTAAACCCTGTTCGTCTCATTCCCAGTGTGGCTTCGTACTGTTTGGGCCGCGTTTTTGTCGTTCCTGTCTGGTCTGTGATTTTTGGAATTAAATATTAGTTTGTGCAGTAATGTCGGCATTTGGGTCTTCTCTCGCTGCGACAACCGTGACAAGTCATGACAGTATGAATGTAACACACAGGTGTCAAACACAAGGCCCGCGGGCTGAATCTGGCCTGCCACGTCATTTTGTGGCCCCTGACGACTTGAAAGACATGATAACCTTTTCTTAAAGAAATGTAAGAAAAATATCCTGTGCTTTTATTTTGTAGGTTTCAAATTAAATGGATTAATGTTCTAATATTAGACAAATGTTCTTACATACAATATTTCTACACTCAAATAAACAATGATCAAATGCAAGGAGTTATTTCACTATGTTCGGGAGTAGTTTATAAAGTGTTTCAGTTACAACCGGCCCTTTGAGAGACGGCCATGATGCTGATGTGGCCCACGGTGAAAATGAGTTAGAGACCTCTGATGTAACATGATTATAAGTCGCATTGGATAAAAGCGTTAGCTAAATGACATGTAAGAATAATGTGTGAGAAACGAGAAGTCAACGTTGGATTTAAATTGTCACCTCACATGCACAATGTCGTAGCAACACTTCCGTGGTCATCTTAACCCAAACAATGACCTTTTCCTCCATAACCATGCAACTGCATGGTTAATTTAACACAACTTTATTGCATACCTAACCAAAATCGTTTCATGTCAAGTCTGTATGTATGTAACCAGCGGGAATTGTCTGTTCGAAGGGAAATGCCTGCAAAATAAGAAGTAACGTTACCTCAGACATCACAGGATGTCTTTGTACCAGGACAAGTTGCTTTTATTTCAGACATCTCACCAAAACCTAAAAAAAAAATACCCAGACTCATTTGAGTTTCCCTGAATGAATGATTAACTGGCAATTTAGATCCGATTTAGAACAGGCCAAGCAGATCCGGCCAGTGCAAACGGAAACCATCAATAATCACACAGACAGAGAAAGCACTGCATATCAATGTGGTCATCTTACCCTTGGAAACCGCTTGAGAGTGTCCTCTTGAACAGGATGTGCCGTTCGCTCGCACTCAGGAGTTACTGGATTGGAGGGTATCAAAAGTCGGCGAGATGGCTAAAATGGACGCTGATGGCGGCGTGAAGAATCACTCAACTCCTCTGACCTGCACTTCACGAGGAGGAGAGAGGCGGGTGAATAGGGCGGACGTGTTGCTATCCCGGGCATCGGGCCATTAGTGTGACTCTCCCCGGCTGCAGAGAGAAGCTGAAGTTGCTGCACACACACACACACACACACTAGTTATCTTGGTCGAGCTCTTTTGATTATGTATCATCAGTTGCTGTTGCTGAGTAATTTATGACATAAAAGGAAGCGGCTCGGATCGAGTCCTTTGTGCAGCGTCTTCTCGCGCGGCCAGTGAATATTAATTTCAGAGGTACGCTCAAGCAGCGAATATTTGCTTGAGAGGCGACGATTTAAGTCGTTCCGGATGCACAATCCCCCCCCCCCCCCCCACACACACACCCACCACCACACCCCCAAACTAAAAGAAGAGACTATAATATTCCTTATACTTTGTAAGCTGTTCACATCTGTTTCTTTATCCCAGTTGGGTGAACTTGAAAGTCAACACAAGTTCAATTGCTTGCTCCTGCGGGAAGACGGGGGGGGAAACAGTGGAGGAGCAGCGGAGCCGCATTAACATTGCAAATGTCTCAGCGTGGAAGCGCTTTGTGTGTGTACGCGAGCCTCGCCACCGTGCTCACAATGCACTCCCTTAAATAAATAAACAAAACGTGTAGGGCATAAGCTGACTGCAAGGCGGCCATGAATATGTGATTCGATCACCTTTTTAAATATGCAGGTAACCGTGACCTTTGACCTTGACTTTTGTTGTTGGAGAGCAAGGGGGAGCCGTGACTTCCGTTTACCCCCCGATGTGATTACGATGCATCTTCTTTATTTCATCTGTTGTGTGAGTTTTCATCATTAAGGAATGATATATAAGTGTCTTAAACCGTACAAACCGATGCAAATTGTGTGTTTTGAAATAATATTACAGCATTGAACCGTCAGGCGTTGTGCGAGACAGATGTGTTGACATGGTTCTGCTGTTGTTAAACGCAGCAACCATTTACGTATATCTGTCAGGACATTTCTCCCGATCTTTGGGAATCTTTGTTCACCGCTGAGAAAAACAAGGAAATATGTGGTGAGTAAATACAAGCGGGCATTTTGTTGGTGAGTATTCCTTTGATTGAGAACTTTGACGCTGTTGAATTCACACTGTTCATTAGGACGCTGGGATTTTGCTGAGCATACTTCCTTGTATTTCTATTTGTTTCTACTTGTCTGCACAAACCACAACTTAATCAGAACCCCCCAAAATAAAAAAACAACTCCTAATTCATCCTCTCGAGTGCTCAGACACAGCGCTGCGCTGAGGCAGCGATAAACAAACACAAAATACCATCCTCCAGAACCCCCCTATCTATATTCCCTACGCAGAGGGAGAAGAGAACAGAACACTTTCCTGAAAAAAGGGAACATTTGAGGTTTTCTCTGACGGTAGTCAGTACTATTACAGAACATGCTGAGTGGGGGCAAAACAAAAGTGAATAATTGATGACTGCTTAAAGATGTACCCAACGATATGCATGATTCAAATTGACTGATTAGCGTCTCTACTTTCCCAAAAGGTAGATAAAACAGGATAAGGGGGGGTGTTACAAGAGCGTCTCCTTTGGTGGTTATCCTCGCCGTCCACGACAGAGCCAGAATTCAACGTCCAATCCCATCTCCCGAGTGCAAAGCGGACGGCCGAGCCTGAGACCCGACATCGGCTGCGGTTCAGGAAATGGGTGGAGAATGAAGTGCCACAGGAAGTGGCAAAAAGGGTGTGCATAAAACAAGGACGGCACGAAGGGAGAGCGCACAGGCGCTGTTTATGGAGGGCCAGATGCTTCACTGGGTCACATTGTTCTGCATATGGCTCAAAATAAGAAAGGATTAAAGCTACGCATCTCTGTTGTCGCGAGGCTAAATGTCACCATCAGAGCATTTCATTTCTACAGGCATGCTTTCATGAGATGATGAACCTAATCCGTCTCATTTCTTTGCCACGTCCTCCTCTATTAGTTTTACTTAACCTATTTTCCGGGGCAGCACTCAGAAAACAGTGCTGCATGGACGGAATTATTACAGTTTTTTCATCGTACACTCTAAGAATTTTTTTGGGGGATTTACTTAACTAAGTTATGTCAAACGGTTGCACACAACTGTGTTGTTTAAATAGGAAAAGCAATTTACTATGAATGTGAACAACATATATTAACCCTCCTGTCGCCTTCGGGTCATTTTGACCCGATTCAATATTTAACCCTCCTGTCGCCTTCGGGTCAATTTGACCCGATTCAATGTTTAATGTCGGTGTTCTTTCGGGAGTCAACAAACAAACATAAAGTACCTCACACTTAAACTTGGAAAACAATATTAATTCTAATAATTTTCTGGAGATTTTAATAGCTGGGGTCATATTGACCTCAAGGGTAAAATATGTTAGTAAATATAAAGGTAACAGGAGGGTTAAACATTGAATCGGGTCATATTGACCCGAAGGCGACAGGAGGGTGAAACATTGAATCGGGTCAAATTGACCCGAAGGCAACACAAGGGTTAAGTAAATCTTACTTAATTATCTTACTTTAAATGGAGATGATATTGCTACATTGCATAACCACAACAACATTATGTTGGATTTACTGACATTACATTCACTTTACTGAATATGATTGAGTTCAATTTACTTAACACGGATGAACATTATAGATGTGGTAGGTTTGTGTTAATGCAACACCTTAGTTGTTCTGTTTAAATAAATGAGTCAAATAAATACAATTTAAGTTGCTGAAATTTCATTATTTACCTTTATTATACTCAAGTCTTGAAGCATTAGTGGGACTATTACAAATAAAGTCACGTGTATAATATGTATGTGTACACACACACCACTTTCGCATGTGCGTGCCGCGCACACACACTTAAGGAATAGTCTCCTCACAAGCTGTGCCACAGACAATAGGACACACACTGGGCTACACAACCCATATATCTGGGTCTGTGCTAAGATAAAGCACCTCCAGCATTAAAGCCAGTGCATTAGCTTGCCCTTTTTCAGCACAGATGAAGAGATTTGGAGCTTGATATTGTCACACGCATGCACACACACTTAACGTTTTAAATCTTACAGGTTTAACACACCTGAATGCAGCAACAACATTTTGCTGAACCAACTGAAGTTTAGGCATGTGGAGATAACATTACCAAAATCAAACATTTGGTGACATTTTGGTCACAATAACAATAACAGACCAACAAAATAATGTCTTGAAACTTTTGTGTCCAAAGTTGTGTCCAGCATCAGTCCACAATGCAAAAGCACTTGTTTTTGAGGACCTGCACCTTAGTGGAGAGCTTGTTCCCATCCAATCCCATCAATACTCTGAAAAAACTGGAAAGTGTATCTCAGGTCTTTGGGATAGCTCAGGTTAAAACTGTAGATCAGGCCAAACAGGGCTGCGCAGCCATTTGCCACATCTCGCAGGTCTTACAGCACTGTACAGCCTTCAATGATGATGCCGACATCCTCAGGTGCATCTGTTGCCTCTGCTCCCTCATGTTCCACAACGTAGATGCCCAAAACCACTTTCTCCAGTCCAGCAAAATCAACATTCTGAAACGGTAAGAAAGAAACAGGATTAATCAAACATCTGTATATGAATGAATATTTGCAAGTGTCTTTAGAGAATAGGACTGGTAATTGTGTTTTTCTCGTCAAGAAATCTGAAAAAGATCAAGATACACAAGGAATCTACATTATCCTATTAGGAAGTACTTACTGGTGCCACAGTACTCTATTGTACCATGGTGTGTAGAAACAGCTTCAAAAACTTTGGTTAATGGTTGTGTCAATTTGGAAAATGTGATGCTCAATTGTCATAAATAATAATAATAATAATAATAATATAATAAAGAAAATTGGAGTGCAAGCAATCTTATCAATGAAAGATTTATGAAATGACGATATGAAAACAGTTTAATATTGCATTTTCTATATGAATTCGTTATATCAAAAGCTATGGGATCAACAGTGTCATAACTTACCATGTACTTAGCAAGGTTGTCAGGATCTTCATTTAAGTATAAGCATAACCCTTTTAGTATGCATTCCCGCCTTACTTCAATGCTTGGATTCTGTGGGAGACCAAAAACAGATGTTTACTAAACTTTTTAAAAAATGATTAATGCTTTCAGAATTTTGATTTTAAGGAATAGATATACATTAATGAAATATAATCTAAAATTGTGTTAATGATAAATGCTCATGGGTTCATGCTTTTATAATACTATATTTGATTATGATATTGCTCTAAAGCATATTAGAACTTGATTCAAAGTGAAAGACCTAATAATAATAATAACAAGATGGAAAGAGTTAAACAGTACTAACAAGCTTATTTATGTTAGGAGTTACAATCTGAGGGGTCAGGGTTAAAGTGAGAAACACACACCTGATCCATGGCTGCCATAATCTGGCTAATACTGCGTCCTGCTGCTCCTCCCTTCTTTTTGGAAACCTTCATCAGTTGGCTGGAGTAATGATCCAGTTGGGCCATAAAGGTTGACAGCAGGGGGGTTGTGGTAATGCGGGTGAACTCTGCATTTAGCTGCAACAGATTGAAACAGAATCACACATGAAACTAAAAATGATCTCACACTTTCAACTGGTCACATATTGTGGAAAAGTAAACATAAGCCTGTTATTGGCTATAACTGTTTAAGTGGTGAGTTAATGGTTTGCATTCATGCTAATATACTGTGCATTGTTATACAGACAGATTGACCACATGCATGGAATTTTGTGAATTCATCTGGATCAAAACAATTACATCTATAAAGACATTTACATTACCACCTTTCACTACTTCAGCTTTAAAGTCTTTAACTGTGCAATGTGGATGCCTCCTAATCTTGTGTGATTTGTAAGTAGTATATATATTAGTTTGAAACGTACAATTCTGAAACACACAACTTACTGTTTCATAATGTTTCGGATGGTTATAGATGTGAGAAAAGTACTCTCTACTTGATGAGATTTCACTTCCAGGGCACGAAATACATGTAAAAACTCCTATTTCTTTACTTCTATGCAACACATCAACATGACATCGACTCAGAGGAGTTGTCAAAACGTTCCATGTTTTAAATGAGCATGCATGGGCATTCATAGTATGTACATGGATATGAGTGTCTCTGACCAAAATGGCCGTGCTTCAATTTATAATGTTTTAGTAACTGGTACCTCGTAGATACAGTCTCAGGGCACCGTTTGCACCTCCACATTCAGGGCCTAAAAAGAAGTCAGAGATTAGTAATCCCTTCAACTGTCAACATTAGTACTCTTAAAATGTAAATAACAGTTAGATATTGGATCAGACCTGTATATATATATATTTCTACCAATAGCAATTAATGGATTCAGGTTATCAGGTGAAAAACTTGCTGATGAATGTGAAATCCAGACAATTTATGGCAATCAGCAAACAAACAAAAGCCTCTCATGGAAAACAAGGCAAACATATTAGAATTAACTATAGTAACACTCAAATGATTAATTTGATTTTATAATACAATATGAAATTTAAAATGTGAATTTAAAAAAATGAGTAAACCCACCAGAGCTCCCCAAGCTTTTTGTTTGGTATTTCAGTTGACAAACTGATTTTAGGGATTCAGTATGAGCTGGAACAAAAGAAAATCATCTGGTTATTTAATAATTCAAGCAATAACAGTTATGCAAGTCTTACACTTAAAACAGTAGCATAATGATATGCTAAATCCAGATTAAATTTGAACACATCATGATAACGTCTTAATTCACCTTCGCCCAATATTCATATTTACTGAATAGAGCTTGAACGACCAATTTAAGCAACTCAATAGATCGGTAATAAAAACTTAGCTGCTGCCAGGACGAGGCTTGCTAAGCGTAACATAAGCGACTGTCTGCTTAATTTGTTAATCTAGTGCGAGTTATGCAAGCTTTGAGAGCAAATGCAGACATACATGAATACATTTCAACCACAATATGACACCAAAAATTGACCTAAATTGATTTCTTTAGTTGTTAATGAATGCTAATTAATACTACAATAATCTGTATTATAATTGTGTTGCATCCTTAAAATGTCCTGTAATCAAACACGCCAAAGCCCGTTTGACTATTATAATTAAAGTCGTCTGCCATAAACCGCCAAGCAGATTAGCCTTAACATAACAAATTTCTGCTGCGTTCGGACCAGCTGACACAAGCAGGTACCATTACATGCAGACAGACACTTGAAAAGACATTTAAATCAGACCATTGAACCACAGCTCAAATTGAAACCTACAAAAAGCGTAACTCAATGGTTTGATTCGTGCCAACCGCATAAAAAATTTATATTATAACTATAAGTTTGCAGAATGTTTGATGGCTTTGAACACTCCTGGAAATTGTCGCTGGGGTTTGAGCTCTGTATTGTCACTTTTGACCTTCTTTAAAACTCGATGATGTCTATGAGAAAAATTATTATTTTTAGTTTAACACCACTTATAAAATTTACTCATGACAAAGCGATAGCCAGCTTGTTTCTTAGGATGGACCATGGCTGTACTTCCCTTTTATGACTTACATTTTGTAAGCAGTTCCTGCATGATTTTCTGTCTCGTATTTGTTATTACTTTTCCAAATCGTTAAAATAATTAATTTAACTAATTTATTAATAAATTAATTTTATATTATTAGTTTATAATAATTAACTAAATTGAACTTATTGTGTGTTAACCTTTAGTTTAAATTTAATCTAAATGGACATTGTTCTTCTTTATGTTCTGGGACAATATAGCAAGTAATACTTATTAAATATTTTTTTCTTTAGTTAATATTGTATAATGCGTATTACTACAATACAATTCATAATTTTAGTTAGATAATAAACCCCGAGCAAATTGCATGTCAATCTCAGCAGTTTCAAAATTTTGAGCTTATGTCAAAATATGCGCATGTCTGAGGCTAGCATGTGTCAGTCTCAGACAACGAAACATTGACAAGAAATGAAGAAAAGAAATGCCAAAGATTAGCTCTGTTTTGTTGCTTATAATCTCAAACTATTAATAACCTTTAACTATTCAAACTTTATACATATTCCTAACTAATGGTCTATAAATTCTAAGATTATATTTAATTATACAAAATTTTTCATCCTTTTCTTATTTCCCTTAGTAATTATTGTAAACATAGGTACTTATTTCATTTCTTAATGTTATAGTCTTTGCGTGGATAAATGCATGTTCATTAGTAAATAAGAGATTTAGAGAGTGGCATGCCAGATTTCTGGGTCCTTAATGAGGTCTCTTGGCTGTTTGTAGCTGAATGGCTGCATGGCTTATGGCTCTTCTCACTACAGCTTTCCATAGTTGGTTTCATGAACATGGAATGAGAAAAAAATTTGAAAAACTGAGTCTTAGAATACAGCCTTCAAAGCAAAAGCAACCACCCTTATGGGTTTGCAAGCCGTTTATAATATTTGTCTCTTTTGTAGTGAAGACTTAAGTTATATTTCATCAGCTTGATGAGTTTGATTTGTGAACCTGCGAGCTTAGTTATTCTCCTAGCGAAGTTGTCGACCTCAGTGGTTTATTTTTTACCGGCTAACCAAGGAAACAGAACTTGATAACAATCAAAAATGCTTGCTGTGTTGCTAAATCTAAATAATTACTATTAAATTTGAGGCTGTAATGGCCAGACATTAATGCTGATTAAGTTAACAGGACCCAAAGTATTATTCAATTTATTTCTTATATTTCTAATGACAAATAATTGTTAATACAATAATTTAAATGTTATTGTGTTGATATTAATACTGTAAATGTTCTAACATAATTGTGTGTTTTACAACTTTTATCATGTTCCTTCTGTGGTATACAATTTATACCAGTTTTATTTGCAATTCTTATTTAACAAGTTTGTGACTGACATAACATACACCAAGTGCATTGGGAAGGATTTCCACACAAAAACAACAACACAACCTCCCAGGTACCTTTTGCATTTAACAAGTCACACCAATTGAACAACACTGACACATCTTGAAAGGCACACAGCGAAGAACACTCATTCATCTTCATCTCTCATGATGTTTTTCCCTTAGGGGAATCCTTTAATACATGGGTTTTATGCTCTTATTAATTTTTTTTCAAGTCTTCTTAGTAAACATCTGTTTCATGGGTTTTGTAGTTTCAAATTCTGAGGTCAAACCGTTGTCAAATGCAGAAAATACTTTAATTGAGGGCTTCCGCGATTGACGAAAGCTACCATGAAGTTAGAGCTGGCTTCCTCACAGTATGAACTCATCCTGACAAATGTTTTGTTTCATACATTTGTTTGGACTGAAGGCCCATACGTCCCTTCAAATGTCTTTCAACTAAATAGTTAACACTGGCCTAACCGGTACCTATCGTCCCTTCAAATAATAACTAAATATGGTGGGCGCGTCTACACGCATATCACCCACTTGCTGTCTTCGTGTTCTTCAAGAGGCTTCCCTACCGTCAGTAATCCTCGGATCAATCCCCACTGTGGGGATAAAGAGAGAAACATCTTTCTTCTTCACAGGATTAACATTCATTAGAGTCCTCGGCTCTTCAAGCTATAGTTACCTTCGGTTGTAAAGGGGATTTGTTTTCAATATTCTCCCCAACAGTTTAGGATTAGCCCCGGAGAACCGTACTATGGCCTCTCTTCAATTATCGTCTCATTACGCAGAGCTTTCCGTGACCTCTGCCGATGAACCAGATTAGTCAGCTGCACGCAGGTCAGCGCTACCAGGTGGCAGTGGTGTATAAAGTACCCAAAAGTCATACTTGAGTAAAAGTAAAGATACTTGACTGGAAAATTACTCAAGTAAAAGTAAAAGTCACCTATGAGAATACTACTTGAGTAAAAGTATTAAAGTATCTGATTTTTTTTTAACTTAAGTATCAAAAGTAATTTTCTGATATTAAATGTACTTAAGTATTGAAAGTAAAAGTAAATGCTCTTAATAAAAAAAACAAAGGGTCAGAATTGTGAGAATTATGAAGTTTATTTGTTTGGGTGCTGTGGCCGCCATGAACAAGGAGTATGAGCTAGGATGAACTTAGCAATATATGAATACTATGAAATTACTAAAATATAAAAACACGATTAACACAGAAAAAAGCAGAACCAAAAGTAACAACCAGAATCATCACTTTAAAGTGAAAAATGTATTGTTCATCTTCAAAAGAAGTTGATTTTCAAAATGGACAGATTTCAGTGTCGCTCTTCTTGGACTGAAGACGAGTCCTGCGATGCTGAAGAGCCGTTCACAGACCCTGATGGTGCAGGTAGAGTGTGTCTAGCTTCACAGACCCTGATGGTGCAGGTAGAGTGTGTCTAGCTTCACAGGCCCTGATGCAGGTAGAGTGTGTCTAGCTTCACAGGCCCTGATGCAGGTAGAGTGTGTCTAGCTTCACAGGCCCTGGTGCAGGTAGAGTGTGTCTAGCTTCACAGGCCCTGATGCAGGTGGAGTGTGTCTAGCTTCACAGGCCCTGGTGCAGGTAGAGTGTGTCTAGCTTCACAGACAGCAGCACACATTTGGGAAGCATTTCAGCAAGTCAACGTGATCCACGTCTCCATCCAGCTGTTTGTTGCTGTCATGCGCTTGAGATGATGAAGAAGAAGTCCTCTTCATCAGATGAACTGGACCTGGTGGCATCACATAGCTGCAGGGAGGGTTCTTCCATGTGCTGCTTGATGTAGTCCATTCCTGAAATAAAGTGAGAGTATTACAGACATGATAGAATTAATAACACTTCCTAACATGTCATGACCCCAACCAACAGTTTTGTACTAAATAGTTTGTTTTAATTTGAGGTTCATACATTTAGTTTCATGCACTGTCCGTGCATCCAGAGTTGATTTGTGAATATGTACTTGTATCTCTGTAGTTAAACACAACAACAGTCCCAAATCAATATCGTCGCCATTACTGGACCGTCACTCTTATAATATTAATACAAATAATTATAATAATGCTGTAATGATTAGCATTATATTATAGCCAAGACGACTCAAATCAACAAATTCTCACAACTGTCAACACTTCTTCAGCTCATTAACTCGCTAGAGATCCGTCTACTCCACTCACGCTAATTGTCTCATTTAATTGACGATAGCTAGCGAACGTTAGCCTAACATACAACATGCGTAGGACAATCAGACACCTGCCTCCCCCCCTCCTGCCAAAGATATAACTTACTACAATCCTGTGGGCAACACTGCTAGATATCTTAACAGGTTTATGATGACTAAACATTAACGTTGCGGCTCATGGGATTAATCTTAATTTACCTCAATGTGTTTCCTGAGGTTGGTGAGTTGTTGAAGGCCAATATCTCCGTAGCTTTCGGTCGGCATAAGAGGCACTTCATCCGGTAGGAAGAAACTTTCACTCCGACAAAAGAAAAGAGTTCGCCCAAATATGGCCACGGACGTTGATCTTGGTCCCCGTGGTTGTTCGAGTAGCCGGCGCTTCCATTGCTGCTCCACATGAAACGAGTCGTATCTGTAGCTGCTCGCTAGCATCCTGGGCATCACTGGGAAGAGAAAACACGCGGCAAGGACCCCTGATCCCCAACCTGCGTGTTCGTGCTGCATTCAGGTGCGCTGCGATGTGTTCCACAACAGTCCCCGATGTTTCTCATGATTATTTTTTCCCGTAGTAACGAGTAACGATACTGTTTCAGGGGAAATGTATCGGAGTAAAAGTACAAGTTTTCATTGCAAAATGTAGTGAAGTAAAAGTAAAAGTAAACAGAAATATAAGTAGTAGAATAAAGTACAGATACCCAAAAAAACTACTTAAGTAAAGTAACGAAGTACTTCTACTTCGTTACTATACACCACTGCCAGGTGGTAGTAATGACGACCGTCTTTGTCTGAGGAGAACTCTGTAAGTCCTGTATGGCGGCCTCGCTTAGTCTCTGCGTGTCCTTTGAATTAACATTGTGCCCGTTTAAAGGCTTCATTCGCTGTTTGAACCTTAGATCCCTAAAAAAACTTTGTATATGCCCTTCAGGAGTGAAAGTTAATTACTTCCTAAAACACTGTTCTACGGTCACGTCGGCCGCTCATCTTCTGCATACAGTTGAGGTTTAGGCTGTTTTATGCAATTAAGGGGCATCCAGTCACTTCTGAAAAGCTGCAGAACTTTTAAATCAACTGTTGTCCATCTCTAATTAAAGAATATCAGCAACTTCACGCTCGCCACAAATGGTTTCAGAAACACATTTTGGTTATTTTTGTAATATTAGAGAAGGTTTTCGGTATGAAATCCGATAGACGGCCCGCGAGCGTCTACCCAACACACAGGAAGTCTTTGCACGGATGTAGGCGGGTTTGTTGTCTTTTTCGATTAGTAGTCATGTATTTATACATCACTACCATCCCTAACTTTCCATTGTGCACTGTTTTTTTGTTTTTTGGGGAAGGAGAGCAATTATCCATCGATCAATCCACAAGCCAAGCATGCAACAAAAAAAACACAGCCGGTATTCATAGATGGACGACATGTCGCCACTTCCTCCAACTCTCAAAACCAACCCTGTATCACAAAAATTACGTTCCCCCAGACCTAAAATGCAATTTGCAGTTATGTTTGACTGAAACGTATTTCTCTCCAGATTACGTTTGTATTTGACGTATTATAATTACAAATACGTCTCTGATCAACGTATCTTTGCCGTTTGTTATCTCTCTTTTCTACAATGCATGAATTGTAAAAAGCGTCTTCTAGTCTTATTTATTATAATGTTATATGTTGTTTCGCCTGCGTATTATGACAGCAATAAGCGTTGTAACGGATCATACGAATTGGCGTGAAGACTTACTGCTGGTGACTCTCCTTCATTTTCTTTCTTTAGGTGACAATACATTAATCAAAACTCGTACACTATCACCACCTTAACAGAGTTAGTCCCATACGGGTCAAATCAACTATTAAACTTGTTATAAAATGCGCATCTGTCCGTAATCTATACCATAAAGTTCGCATTTTAACCTTAAAAAAAAGTGCGCTTCCTTTTAACCTTTCAAAATAAAAGTCTGATTTGTCTGTTAAGCGGAAGTAGTATAAAACGTCTATATTTATTCAAACAATACAATATAAAAGGCATACATACATCAAAATCAATAAGGAAAATACCAAACAGTCAAACAACTCAAAACAATAAACCCTTCATGGCGTTATTTACAGGCGTGTTTACTTCTCATCAAACAAAAAGAGCAGGTACCCGGAAAAATCTGGGAAATAATTTGGGAATTGTTAATAAAACATGATTTACCCTTCAACTTCCACTGATATGCATGCGAACTAATACATTGTTTCACACACACACACACACACTGACAGAAACATAGACACTCACATACGTACACACACACACAGGCAGAGACGCACACACTCACACACACTGACACACACACTCTACACACATACACACAGACAGAAACACACTCACACACACACACACAGAATGACAGACACACACACACACACACACACACACACACACACACACATACAGACAAACACAGGCAGAATCACACACACACAGAATGACAGACACACACACACACAGACACACACACACACAGACACACACTTACACAAACACACACACAGACACACACACACACACACACAGAATGACAGACACACACACACACAGACACACACTCACACACACAGAATGACACACCCACACACACACATATACACATGCACACACACGCATACTCTGCAGACAGACCCTTGACCTCCCAATTGTCTCTCAGATATAACCCTACTGCTTTATATTTAATATATTATATTTACCTAAATATAAGACTTTGAGGTCATGAGGGGAATCCCCTCCAAAACCTTCACAAGAGAAAATTGTCACTGTGCCAATAACCCTTGTACGATCCTTAAAACCAATCTTTAAGTACATTTTTCATACTTTCAATCAACTTAAAGATCTGGATTCTTTTCAGATTCAAAGAAGGGCATCTGAATATGAATACCCTAACGTTTTGGACCGATAGCTCTGAGCTAAGGGCCCCCAAAACAGGTCCAAAGGGTCAAATTGGGTAAACATGTCAGAGCTTAGCTTTGTTTTCCAGGTTGTAGCCATTCCCAAATGGGGTAGAATACAATTGAAATTGTTCATATAGAACAAACATTTGAGGAGTTGTTAACCTTTGAAGGATGGAATTTGTTTTTTTCCGGGTTTTTAAACCCTTCCCAAGCAGGGATGCTAAGTGCTATTTGTTGCCAGCCTACATGGTTGGACCCCATTTGGGAGGGGCTACAACCTGCAAAAGAAAGCTAAGCTCTGACATGTTTAGAAGAAAAAAAAGCTAAAATCAGACCAAACTCACAACAGGGTCTCAGATTTGTTAAACCACACACCCTCTTCAAGTCCTGGATTTCAGACAGCCAATTAACTCTTGTGGGTGTTTCAGAGGAAATTTCACCCCATCACCTCATTGTAGGCCCTGTCCTGAGTGTCTGTGTTCAATTTGGGATTTCCAGGACAAATATTTAGGAGATTATGGCCATTTTTGCACTCGTCAAAAAATATGCAAATTTAAGAGAATAAGGCCCAATTTGATCCTTTGGACTGTTTTTGGAGCCCTTAACTCAGAGCTATCGGTCCAAAACTGTAGGGTATTCATATTCAGATGCCCCTCTTTGAATCTGAAAAGAATCCAGATCTTTAAGTTGATTGAAAGTATGAAAAATTAACTAAAAGACTGGTTTTAAGGATCGTACAAGAGTTATTGGCACGGTGACAATTTTCTCTTGTGAAAGTTTTGGAGGGGATTCCCCTCATGACCTCAAAGTATTATATTTAGGTAAATAAAATATATTAAATATAAAGCAGTAGGGTTGTATCTGAGAGACAATTGGGATGTCAAGGGTCAGTCTGCAGAGTATGTGTGTGTGTGCATGTGTATATGTGTGTGTGTGCGTGTGTGTGATTCTGCCTGTGTTTGTATGTATGTGAGTGTCTGTATGTGTGTGTCTGTGTGTGAGAGTGTGTGTCTGTGTGTGTGTGTGTCTGTCATTCTGTGTGTGTGTGTGTGTGTGTATGTCTGTCTGTGTGTGTGTGTGAGTATGTGTGTGTCTCTGCCTGTGTGTGTACGTATGCGAGTGTCTATGTGTTTCTGTCAGTGTGTGTGTGTGTGTGTGAAACAATGTATTAGTTCGCATGCATATCAGTGGAAGTTGAAGGGTAAATCATGTTTTATTAACAATTACCAAATTATTTCCCAGATTTTTCCGGGTACCTGCTCTTTTTGTTTGATGAGTAGTAAACACGCCTGTAAATAATGCCATGAAGGGTTTATTGTTTTGAGTTGTTTGACTGTTTGGCATTTTCCTTATTGATTTTGATGTATGTATGCCTTTTATATTGTATTGTTTAAATAAATATAGACGTTTTATACTACTTCCGCTTAACAGACAAATCGGACTTTTATTTTGAAAGGTTAAAAGGAAGCGCACTTTTTTTTTAGTTTAAAATGCGAATTTTATGGTATAGATTACGGACAGATGCGCATTTTATAACAAGTTTAATAGTTGATTTGACCCGTATGGGACTAACTCTGTTAAGGTGGTGATAGTGTACGAGTTTTAATTAATGTATTGTCACCTAAAGAAAGAAAATAAAGGAGAGTCACCAGCAGTAAGTCTTCACGCCAATTCATATGATCCGTTACAACGCTTATTGCTGTCATAATACGCAGGCGAAACAACATATAACATAATACTAAATAAGACTAGAGGACGCTTTTTACAATTAATAACAGCATTGTAGAAAAGAGAGATAACAAACGGCAAAGATACGTTGATCAGAGACAAATTTGTAATTTTAATACGTCAAATACAAACGTAATCTGGAGAGAAATACGTTTCAGTCAAACGTAATTTGGAGAGAAATACGTTTCAGTCAAACGTAACTGCAAATTGCATTTTAGGTCTGGGGGAACGTAATTTTTGTGATACAGGGTTGCTCAAAACAGCACGAGCCGGGTGCAACAGCTTGCTCGAGAGAACCGCAACTGTCAATCATAATGTCACAAAACCACCTTTTACAGCCTCAAATAACTAATTAAAACCAAAACTTATCACTTGAACATAAATCAGTGATGAGAGCTTTTTGGTGCCACTGGCATAATAATACCGTTGGTCCAATGTTCGTGCATGCTGTCAAACGTCTATTGGCTGAGGATTGTAATCAGCCTGCAAGATGGCAGCGAGGGTCCACAGCCCAGTGTCATATTTATTACAACTCCTCCGTGTTTGTGTCTTTCAAAAGTCCCCAGCGGAGGATCACTCGTGCCAATCAACCAGCAAGACAGACAACTTGAAACAGTACTTTTATGGAGGAGAAAAGGGCCAATGACCTTCACGCCTGGCGGGGAAGAGCAAAGCTGGTAAAGACCATCAAAGCAGAAAATCACGGCTGCCTGTGCGTGTGTGTGTGTGTGTGTGTGTGTGTCAGGGGTTCCTGGCCAGGTCTTGACGAAAATGGCCCCTGATTGTGTTTTACTGTGTGTTGCCATCTCATTGTAAAAAAAATCAATCCTGGCCTGTCACTCAAGAGAAGAGCATGCCGGTTCCCTTCGGTGTGGCGAAATGTCATCATGTTGCTTTGCATTCTGTAAATAGGACTTCACATTTTAATGACAGAATTCAAACATCAATCAAAAGACCGTCAACAAGAACAAAATAAAACGTGGAGTCTACGCTCAGAAATTCTGATCTTTTGTAAGTGAGAATAGATATTTGAGTCACTGTCTGCAGCCCAATTTTGATTGAACAGAAGCTCGCCTTACAGCCATTCACTGAATTCATGAATCACCACACATCTTTTTTCTTTGTATTGCCCGTTTTGAAGGGTTGGCAATTCAATTCCGAAGGCTGCTCGTCACAAGTACAGCTTCAAAATAAAATTTGACAGCGTGCATCATCCCACCTGATCAGTCTGGGTAGGATGATGATGATGACGATGATGATGATGATGATGATGAAGCAGTTTCCACATGCAGAAACTCTAAATGATTTGTTGACAGTATATTGACATTGCACCAATGTTTCAATGTCTAAATGTATAGAACTCACGAGACAAGAAAAAGAGGGAAGAAATTACTTCCTGTTTGTGTTTTGAATTAAAAGCCCTTTAGCATCTTTCTGTGGAGACCATCAATTCTTTTTTTAACACCTTTTTGTTGTGAAATAATTAAAAGGACCGGGTCTTGCTTTTTATAAATATTTGCGGCCTAAAATTAGTGAACCCATTTTGAGCTATGTTAATTTTTCCAGCAACTAATTGAAGCTAAAGCTAGGTGAAGTGGGGGTTATCATGCAAATAACATTATAATGAAGTGAAACATTCTGGTCAAAAATAAGAACGTAAAAATAGCAAACATATAAACATACAAATATCACCTAACCTAACTTTAAAATAACACTTTGGGACATGAACACTGGTCTCCGTGGTTGAAAGTCTACAGTTTGACCCATACAGCTCACCTCCTGGCTTTCTCTATTCAGCTGCGTCACTGATAGTAGCCAATTCTCATATATACATTTACATTGCAATTACTTACACATTGTCATGTCCATCGTTTGACATTTGGTGTAATTGGGGCTGGAATTTGAAATTCTACCAGACAACCATCTGGGTTTAGATATCTGCACAAAGCCTGCAAACTAAGATCTACTGTATGTTAATCTGAATTTAGCTAACTGGGATTTAGATACAAGTTACGATGAGGTAAACTTGTGACATCAGCGTCCTATAAAGCACGTCCTTCTCCTTTGAATAGAGCTGTTTGTGATTAAGAGTGCGTCCGCACTTGGTCTAAATATGGTTTCAGAGGCTGTTCCACATAGCCAAGATAAGTGCCCGCAGGAAATTACAAGTGCACATAAACACAATGTGCATTGCCAGGAGTGGGAGGACTGTGTCAGTAATGACATAAAAGAGCCAAAACAGTACCCTGTGCAGCCCGGGGAATAACACCTCTTCAAAATGACAGATTGCCCACTGTCACCACACTAATCCCCATCCTAATCTCTCAATCGTAAATGACAGGGAGAGCCAGACCGTGTGTCTCTGTAATCACGTGAAAGGTTAGTGTTTGTCTCTTAGAACCTCAGCCAAGTTCTTTGTTAGCACTCAGCTTAGGTGTATTCTCGCAGTTTGAAATATCCCATGGACCAGGTGTAGTGGCACTCCGTCTAGTTCTGGTTCTTCTGTACCACACTTTTGAGATCAGTCTTTAAAGCTATTAATTGACACGCGAGTGACACAAGTAGTTTCATACAAAATGATGTTTACTTAAAAAACGTATAGTACATGGTCACACGGTCAAAAAACTATGTCGCTTCCAACAACTCTGAACTCAAACACGACTGACAGTCCAACACACAGCTGTTATACTGACGTGACGTCATCTGATTGGAAGCTTACATTCAGACAAATTATTAAGCTTTCAAATACAATACTAAATCATATATGTTAAACTAAACATTCTTTCAAATCATAATGAAAAGGATTCATATTCAGTTACCTTTTTAAATCTTTTAAAACTAAATTATTATTACAAATGAAATCATGCATTTGGCTCTTACACCAGGTACCTTCCGTTGGCTCACAGCGTTGAGGCGGCATCTGGTGCGAAACTGAATATATCGTGTCAACGCCGTTATTTCACAAAAAGTTTCACATCTTCAGACGCAGGAAATACGAGGCGTTAAATTCATCAAACAGAATTCAGAGAAGAGAATGTTCAAAGTATGATTAAATATTGGTTCATATCTACCTTTCCTCTTTAATACTTGCAGAAGAAATTCATACAGACACAAGAGAACGATTGCAATAAATTGGCAGAAATGGCTACCAAGGGCATGGGATATCTAAATGAACTAAATCCACCTCTTAAGTACTTAAAAGGGAAAGAATGTGATGGTTATTGTTATAGGGAGGAAGTCGTGGTGGGTGGATTATGTCTCGTTTGAAAAAAGTCAGCATCAACTTATTTTACGTTACATAACGTATATTAACGTATGTACGTAACTGAAGCTAGGCAACACACAGTTTAATATAACACAAAACACTGTCTTTAGTTCAGAAGTCTAAACCTCCGTGACACCCAGTTTGGGCATGAGAATGTGTTGGAACCTCGGAGTTGGGAGACGACTGCTCGCCTGCCAATTCCAACACTAGGTTAACCATTGTTTCTATTAACCATGGAACTGACTTAAGTCATGGTGCGCTTCCTTATCAGTCAACCGATGTTGATTGAAGGTTGACTTTTCCATTTGTAATATTCATCGTTTTAGCACATTTCTGCCCCTTTTAACCATGATCAGGACCATTCCTCAGCCTTAACCAAGTATTTTAACCCAAATCCATGATCTTACCGAATAAAATGATTTTGTTCTGTATCATATATATAAAAAATAAAGATAGATAGATAGATATGTACTTTATTAATCCCCAAGGGGAAATTTGTCGTAACAGTAGCAGCACCAATAAACTAAACACACAAGAATAAAAAATAAAATATAAAAAACAGGGATGAAAGATAAAGATGTATACAAGAAGTATACAAAGTAAAATATAAAATATATATGTATCTATACAACATATATGCATAGACAATACAATACTAATGACAAATTAAATTAAATATAAAAATATTAAATATAGACAGTGTGCAAAATGCAAAGTGTGTGTATGTGTGTAGTGTAAATGAAAATGAAGTGTGTGTGTATGTGTGTAGTGTAAGTAAATGAAATGTGTGAAGTGCAGATCAACATAGTGTGGATATGAAGTTATTATTGCAGTTATTGCACTATGATCTGGTAAGAGGTGATTTGTTGTAGAGCCTCATAGCCGTCGGCAGGAATGTTCTCCTGTATCTGTCCTTGTGGCAGCGGAGCGTGAGGAGACATCTGGAGAAAGTACTCCTCTGTCCCTGTAGTAGGTGGTGGAGAGGGTGGTCCGGGTTGTCCAATATGGACACAAGTTTCTTCAACGTCCTCCTCTCCACCACCTGTTCCAGGTGCTCCAGCTGGCAGCCGATGATGGAGCCAGCCTTCCTAACCAGTTTGTTAAGACGGCTGGTCTCACCGGCTCCGATGCTGCTCCCCCAGCAGACAATGGCGAAGTGCAGTACACTGGCGACAACCGACTGGTAGAATATCTCCAACATCTTACTGCATACGTTGAAGGATCGAAGCTTTCTCAGGAAAAAGAGTCGACTCATCCCCTTCTTGTACACAGCGTTGATGTTGGCCTTCCAGTTCAGTCGGCTGTCGATGGAGACGGCCAGGTACTTGTACTCCTCCACCATGTCCACGTCCACTCCCAGGACACTCAGAGGTGTAGGAGCTGTTGCCTTCCTCCTGAAGTCCACCACCATCTCTCTGGTCTTGGCCACGTTCAGCCGCAGGTGGTTCTCATCGGCCCACTTTACAAAGTCACTCACCACTGCCCTGTACTCCTCCTCCCGTCCATCCCTAATACACCCGACCACTGCAGAGTCATCAGAGTACTTCTGCAGATGGCATGACTCCGTGTTGTACTGGAAGTCACTAGTGTACAGGGTGAAGAGGAAGGGAGACAGAACAGTTCTCGGTGGGGCTCCAACATCACTGACCACCGTTCCAGACAGCACACGCCCCATTCTGACAAACTGTGGCCTGTGAGGTAGTCAGTGATCCAGGAGATGGTGGACGCATCCACACCGACCACCCGCAGCTTCTCACTCAGCAGCAGTGGCTGGATGGTGTTAAATGCACTGGAGAAGTCAAAGAAAGTGACTCTCACAGAGACACCGGTTCCATCCAGGTGCGACTGAGCTCGTTGCAGCAGGTAGATGATGGCGTCGTCCACTCCCACATGAGGCTGGTAAGCAAATTGCAGAGGGTCCAGCGATGATTTCACCTGCGGCCAGAGGTGGGCCAAGACCAGCCTCTCCAGCACCTTCATCACATGGGAGGTGAGGGCGACCGGTCGGTAGTCATTGAGGCCAGATGGTGTTGACTTCTTTGGGACAGGGACCAGGCACGACGTCTTCCACAGCACCGGGACCTCCCCCTGCCTCAGGCTGAAGAGGTGCTGCAGGACACCAGACAGCTGGGTGGCGCAGGTCTTTAGGACCCTGGGGCTGATCCACAGATGATGCTGTCTCCCAGGTACTGCACACCACACTCTCTCATCTGGACAGCCAGAGGGGGGGCTATGTGAGACTGCTGTTCATTGATTATAGTTCAGCTTTCAACACCATAGTCCCCTCCAGACTGGCCGGCAAGCTGATTGAGCTGGGACTGAACACCCCCCTGTGTGCTTGGATCCTGGACTTCCTGACCGCCAGGCCACAGGTGGTCAGGGTGGGCAGACACACCTCAAATCCCTCACCCTGAACACAGGATCCCCCAGGGTTGCGTCCTCAGCCCCTACTGTACTCCTGTACACATGACTGTGTGGCCAGGTTCAGCTCAACACCATCATCAAGTTTGCGGATGACACAGTGGTGGTGGGCCTGATCTCCGACAACGACGAAGGCCTACCTGGAGGAAGTTGCTGATCTGTCACTCTGGTGCCAGGACAACAGCCTCATCATGAATGTCACCAAAACTAAGGAGCTGATTGTGGACTTTAGGAGGGTACAACAACAGAGGACGTACT
The DNA here is from genome assembly GCF_029220125.1 of Pseudoliparis swirei. Lineage (NCBI taxonomy): Eukaryota > Metazoa > Chordata > Actinopteri > Perciformes > Liparidae > Pseudoliparis > Pseudoliparis swirei. The sequence goes on from NC_079398.1 coordinate 8,444,453, forward strand.
CACCACTGGGGATTAACGGACTACTGTGGAGAGGGTGAGCGGGTATAAATACCTGGGAGTCCACATCACCGAGGATCTGACATGGTCAACAAACACAGACACTCTGGTGAGAAAGGCAAGGCAGCGCCTCTACCACCTCAGGCAGCTGAGGAAATTTAAAGTTTCCCAGAGGATCCTTCAGTCCTTCTACTCTGGAGCTGTAGAGGCGTCCTGACAGGAAGCATCACAGCCTGGTTTGGCAACTGCTCCGCTCAGGACAGGAAGGCTCTGCAGAGAGTAGTGCGTTCGGCTGAACGCACTATTGGAACTACACTCCCACCCTGCAGGACTTGTACACCAGGAGGTGCAGAACCAGAGCCGGCAGGATCATGAAGGATCCTCACCACCCCAACAACAGACTGTTTCAGCTGCTGCGGTCAGGCAGGCGCCTCCGTAGTCACGCTGCAAGAACAGAGAGACTGAGACGGAGTTTCTTTCCTCAGGCCATCAGGACTGTGAACTCCGACCTCACCAGGACCCCACATAGACCCACACAACTGCCCTCTTAGGCACACACACACACACACACACACACACACACACACACACACACACACACACTTACTGTAAATATTGTGTTGTTTTTTATTGTAAATAGTGTGTACTTGTTGCCCTTGCACATTCCTGCTGAGCATTGCCACTTTCATTTCACTGCACACCCTGTGTGTGTATGTGACAAATAAAACATCTTGAATCTTGAATCTTGAATCTTGATGCCATCAGGACTTTCCACCTTACGCTGGTGTAGTTTCTCCAGCTGTCTTCTCACCTGGTCAGTAGTCACAGAGAGGGGGGGGAGGGAGGAAGAGCCCATTGATGATGAGGGCTCGGTGAATGTGCAGCTCAACAGGGGGGACAGAGGGGGAGGTGTGATGTGTGGAGGAGACAGGAGAGGGCTGTGAACTAAACCTGTTGAAGAAACAGTTTAGCTCGTTGGCCCTCTCCAGGGAGCCCCCTGGCTGTCTACCTCCCACCTTGAAGCCAGTTATCTGCTTCATCCCAGACCACACCTCCCTTGAGTTTTTCAGCTGGAGTTTGGCCTCCAGCTTCCTCCTGTAGGAGTCCTTGCCCTCCCTGAGCTTCACCTTCATGTTGCGCTGGACTCTCCCTAGCTCATCCCTGTCCCCAGACCTAAAAGCAGCTTTCTTCATGTTAAGAAGCGCCTTCAGGTCCCTGGTGATCCAGGGCTTGTTGTTGGGGAAGCAGCGCACAGTCCGTGATGGGATGGTGGTGTGTTCACAGAACTTGATGTATTCCGTGATGCAGTCTGTCATACTGTTGATGTCCTCCCCATGCGGTCCACACAGCACATCCCAGTCCGTTGACTCGAAGCAGTCCTGCAGAGCGTCGTTAGCCTCCAGAGACCACCTCCTCACAGTCCTGGTGGTCACAGGCAGCCTCTTCACCAGAGGAACATACCTGGGTGTCAGCCGGACCAGGTCATGATCAGACCTGCCGAGGGGGGGAAGGGCAGTGGCACTGTATGCATTCTTTGTATTAGCATACAGCAAGTCCAGAGTTTTATTGTTCCTTGTTGCGCAGTCTATATATTGATGGAAGGTTGGCAGAGCTTTATCCAATGTGGTGTGGTTAAAGTCACCAGTGATAGCCATGAACGCTCCAGGCTGTTGATTCAGCAGTGCAGACACAGTGGAGTGGATGGTGTCCACTGCTTCCTCAGCGTCAGCTGATGGTGGCACGTACACGACAACCACAATGGCGGACGTGAACTCCCTCGGTAGATAATAAGGGCGCATCCCCACGGCCAGTAGTTCAATGTTTGGGCTACAGAAGCGCTCCTTCACACACACATGGTCGGGATTACACCACCGTTCATTCACATAAACAGCGATCCCGCCCCCTCTTTTCTTACCGCTCTGTATAGCGTCTCTGTCCGCCCGAACAGTCCTGAAGCCGGGCACCGACGCGCTGTGATCAGGATAGTCCGCGTGTAGCCACGTCTCAGTAAAACACAAGAGGCTGCTCTCACGGAAGATCCTCTGTCATTACCAGCTCGCCGAGCTCATCCGTCTTATTCGCCAAAGACCTCACGTTCCCCGTTATGATCGCCGGTACCGAGGGTTTGTATCTCCTCGTTTTAGTCCGCCTCTTGGCACCCGCCCTGCAGCCCCGAGCCCTTCTCCGTAGTTCCACCGGGATCACAGGTCTGTCTCCAGGCAGAAGCTGCGGCCTGCACAGCGCGATCAGCTGAGCACACGAGTAAGCCACGTCATTGTTTGTTGTGGCTCTCCGATACACACGACGGAGTGAACTAAATGCCACGGGAAAAGTTGCAAAAAAAGTAGTTACTGTCCATTGTCCGACCGTAACTTAGACCAACGTGAAAGAAAAGGAAAAGAAAAAGAGAGGAAAAGTGGAAGAAAAGACAAAAAAAATAAAGCAATGGGCAGCTACTGCAACAGGCTGCCGTTGACTCAGCGCCATCTTGAGTCAAGACAAAATTAGTTGATCCTATTGCCCTTCAGACAGCACATATAAGCATATCCTGATCTGATCTGTCCAGTCCCATTGACCACTATCTTTTGTCAATGTCAAGATGTGGAACTACAAGATAAATACAGTAAAGTGAGCTGTTAGTTCAATTCAGTTTATTTTATATAGCTCTATCATCAGCAGGGCATCAGATACAGCCAAGTCCAATGGACCCTATGAGACGTGAACTCACAAAGACTCTGGGGAGGAAGCACAATTATTAATATGTGATGGAGAGATGTAAATTAAAGTAGAGAGAGAAGAGGAGGTAGGTGCCTAGTGTATCCTAAAAGATGAAAGTTGAAGCCAATGAAGAAGCTGTTGACCATCAGTACTGACCAGCGTGTTGCCATGTTGGCATAACATAAGACATTACTCCAAACTAGGGCTGTCAGCGTTAACGCGTTAATCTATGCGATTAATTTGGCCGCGTTAACGCACTAAAATATTTTAACGCAATTAACGCAACTTTGTTTACTTCCGGTGTTCGTTGAAGTTTTTTCACTCCTCTGAGTGGCAGTGCGGTTTGACACTGTTTCCAATTTTAGAAAAAAAAATTCTCCGCGAAAATATGGAGCAGAAATCAGTTTAAACTCCTGGGTGAATCAGTCGGGTTTCTTCCTCCGCTCCTTCCTCCGACCCACAGAGACAGGGGGGGGGGGGGGGGGGGGCGACGTGTCGGGTGATGCGGCGCGGAAAGAACTCGTCACACGAAACCCTTTTCCATGATTTGTCAATCCGTTTGTCTGTTAACATTTTGCGGAAAAAACAACCAATGAACACTCAGTAAATCACAAAGGACCTCTCCACCTCACAGGTCAGGCTCATTAGCAACCTGTCAGTCAGAGAAGACGACGCGAGGACAATTGAGCCTCATTATAGAGAGCTGAGATTGTTCTGGGATGTTTGATGTATAACGCGTGGGTATGTGGCATATGAAAACGCCTTTAAAAGGTGAATATATATTTTTTTGTAAAATCGAGAAAATGAGCCCAGACACCAGAGGGTTAAAGTGACATATTTGAATGTCAGTCAGTTACCAAGGCCACTTGTTCTGCTGTTGTTCAATGTTAAAGATGACAGGACCAATGGTGTCTCAATATACTTCTTTTTTTTTACTAATCTGGATGTTTCACTGAAGAAACAAGTTATCATCCACAATATTAAATACCTCGCTGGCACTTTATAGGTAGGAGCCTCTTTGAAAACACAGTTCTGTGTGAAGTTTTGTCTTTAAAAAGAAGAAAGGAAAAAAACTTTTAATCGCGATTAATCAGGCTTTTTCCTGGGTCAAAATGGGTCTTCGGTGCTCCCAAAAATTGTTTTGGCGCGCTGTGCGCGCACGGTCGATATTGCCATGTCACCGTAATTAGCAGACATCTATGTATTTTTTTATTCTTTTTTTTCCACATAAATAATGGAGGCAATGCTTGAGGAAATCATTTTGCTTCCACTTTAGATTAAAATAGATAGGCTAATAGATTGACAATTAGAGATGCACCGATCAGGTTTTTTGGTGCCGATCACCGATCACTGAAATCAGTATCTGCCGATCCGATAATACCGATCACCGATCACAGTGTCGATTGAAACATTCTATTTATTGTGTAGCATTATTGCCTAGGAATATGAGGAAATACATATATAAAGCACCTCAAACATTAAAGAAATTACCGATTTCTTGAAACATGTCCTAATTGATACATTCAAATTGATTGATTGCCAGTGATGAGGATTTCAGATATGTATGGAACACATCTGCATTATTCATTTCCTGGAACTCTTGGGGAAATCTATATACAGGACTTTTCTTAACATACAAAAGTCTGATTTATTTTTATAAACTCTTCCTTGGTACAGTAACAATGTTTTAATATTAGCATAATTTAAGCTAAATCTCAGAAACGATCTCTAAAGATACAAAATCAGTTCATTGTTTACTTGTATATGTTAGTGTATGATTTGTCGACATCTTATTTTGAAAAACGGATGTTGCTCCACGTGGTTCTTTCCGCTAACTTTGCAAAACCGGATGTTGTGTCAGGTAAATCCTTCCGCTAACTTAATCAAAACCCTCGCGCGCTCCCGATCGAATGCGTTTACCGTCAACATCAGTCTATAGGGGCTCAGACATGTGAGTGTCGGCTGAGTTGACCCAGTGATTCAACTCGGGGGACGCCGCTCGGTGCGTGAGGATCCCCTCGTGGACCTCTGCACTCTGCCGGCCCTCGCCGGGCGCATTGTCTCCGTTGCGGTGCGCGGCGATTGAAACGTTTCTGATAGTTCTCGCAGATTTTATGTCATCTGATCGGCCAAGTTTGATCGGCCATTTTGAGAATGCCGATCAAAACCGATAATGGGAATATCGGCCGATATGGATCGGCGCCGATCAAATCGGTGCATCCCTATTGACAATTGTCCAGGTGTATTCGTGCACGTCGGGCTGTTGAGTGAGTGATCAGCAGCTGGCCGCTCTGTCCATTCGCGCACCTCACAGTTGCATATTGATCAGACAAGAAGACACGCTTATCAACTCGATTACTATTGATCAAAACAGAACGAGGGTTCGGCTGTAGCCTACTTGAAACATACTATTGAGAACATATTCGCTGACATGCACGGGATGAACACAGTTTTTTTCTTCTTTTTTTGCCTTAGGGCTCGAACACACCAGACGCGCCTCTAAAAAGCGCAGCCGCACCAAAAAACCCTTGTCAAAAACCTGCCGGGCAAAACAGTGCGGTGCGCCTCCGCGCCTCGCCCTTAAAGTTGAGAATATTTTACCTTTTAACCGCCCCTGAAAAACGCAAAAGAAACGCGCCGCGTTTTTGAGAGGCGCGTCTGGTGTGTTCGAGCCCTTAGGCGCTCAGGATTTGTCATAGGCGTTCAGGAAAACGGCTTAGGCGCACGCCCAAATTTTCTCAATGCAGGAAAAACCCTGTTAATGAATTTCAAAATGTGCGATTAATTAGTTAAATTTTTTTAATCGATTGACAGCCCTACTCCAAACAGAATGTCATGAAAATGAGTATGGCTATTTTCATCATCAGGGACACAAGAGCACTTATAATTTGAATCACTCATCTGCCCCTATAAGGACAAACTTTACACTTTAGCCACGTTCACACCAAAAGCATTGCGAGTCTTTGCGAGGGGCGGGGCTTATCTCCGTGGCTTTACTGTGTGAAAGTTATATTTTCTGCCATTCACCAAGAAAGAACTAACCACTAGTTGTGCTTTATACTTGTTGAGGACATCCCACACACGTCTGAACATCTAACGCCCTGGTGTTTTGGTTCATAACATTATATCATATGTATATATATATATAAATATATATATTTATACATAACATCACCCGTGCCTGTTTTATTATCTGCGATTCCGGTGCCCGCAAACCGAAACGATGAGTGTGTCCTCCATCTTGTTCTGATTCAACAACGGCGGGACACTGATGACGCGCGGAGCAACTCAAGAGCTGATTGACCCGAGTTGCTAATCTTCGCCCAAAACGCGCCGCCCGGCGAAAGTTTGAGTATCGCAACCATTCGCGTCTGTACGATGACTCTGCATGGAATCTCGTTGCACGGACATTGCGCAACGCTTTTGGTGTGAACACACCATAAGGCTCAAAAATCTGTTTATTGACCAGTTCATTATTTACTTGCGCCGCGAGGCTACTTGCGCCGAGAGGCTACTGGCATCTCACGGCTACGTGCGCTGCGGGGCTACTGGCGCCGCGGGGCTACTGGCGATGAGAGACTACTGGTGAACGCGGGACTACTGGCGCCGAGAGGCTACGGGCGCCGCGGGTCTACTGGTGCCTCACGGTTACTTCCAAGGTTGTGTGAGCCCATGTGTTTATGAAATTGCCAGCAAATGAAACGGGTAATTTAGAAATACATGAGGCTGTGTTTTAAAAAGAAAAGTTATGTGCCATCCTTACAGTCATTCATCAGCCGTCACCACCGTGGAAGGGATAATGTGTTCGTGTGCAGCACTACGGGTAGCTGAAGGGTGCCTGCAGAGTTTCACATTCCACTGGTGTCAATCATGTTAAAAAATGGATACCCTGCGAGATGTTTTTCTTGGTGCAGTGAAATTGTTTTTTAGTCGTACGCAAAAGCTGCAGACGCGGTGACATTTGAAAAGCCGACACAAAGCCACAATATGATTCTGTGTTTATGCCTCCTAACGGTGTTGCGACCTCCCAGCAAGCCGAATGGCAGCCCTTCACAATGAAGCAAGGCTTTTATTATAATGGCGCAGCTTCCCGTCTCCAAAAAAAAAAGACTTCTCCAACACTTCTGTGTGTCCGCGATGCCTAAACCAAAAGAAAAGCCGTCCGCTGTGTCTCAGTGTTGTGAACGCTCCGCCATTTGTTGCTGTTTGGGCTTTAGCTGACACAAATATTGTTCAATGATTTGACATAGTTGCCGCAGATTAGTTACCCTGCATTAATTTTCATGGTGGTTTATGGATGATAATTGCTTGACGTATCAGGCTCAGAAAAGGCAAATGAGCCGAGTTCATTAGAGGCATTAGAAACACGTTACCCAATTATGGCATTCTGCTTGGCTTTGCCAGTGATTTGGATGCACTAGCCTGTTGCCTAATTTTAAAAGCCAGAATTGGGAACCAAATTACCCCTGTAAAATAGATAATGGGTGTATAATGAGCTTGGTGGAAAAACAACAGTCGTGGGTGTGTGGGGGTGGGGGGGGCAAATCTCCAGCAGCAGACATTGATCAATATCAAAAGCACTCTCAGCACCTCATGATGAAGGGAAGTTCAATATTTTTCTTTTAAACACCATCAACTGGACAACGTTGTCAGAAAATGAAGGGATGTATGTACAAAATAAATGAATTGACTGATATATATATAGCAGAAAGCGATCATAATGGAATGTTAAAAATGTTTTAGTTCATAGACTCTTTTTAGGAAAAGCACAGTTATTAGTTATTCCACTGAGCCTTTAAATTGCAGGCTCCTGTGTATATATTATTGTATTATAGTTATGGTGGGGGAAAGATGGAAGTCAAGTGACGTAGTAATGAAGAGCAATAAAGAGAGCACAGAGAGGTTGGTGTGAAATGTAATAGGTAAAAAAAAATACACACAATTTTACTCAGGAGAATGGTGTTCAGTGTGAATTTTGAAATATTTAAAGTAAGGTAAATTATATATTCACTTTAACATACTTAACATATTGTAACAAACTCACTTGGGAGGGGCTACAACCTGCAAAAGAAAGCTAAGGTCTGACATGTTTAGAAGAAAAAAAAGCTAAAATCAGCCCAAACTCACAACAGGGTCTCAGATTTGTTAAACCACACACCCTCTTCAAGTCCTGGATTTCAGACAGCCAATTAACTCTTGTGGGTGTTTCGGAGGAAATTTCACCCCATCACCTCATTGTAGGCCCTGTCCTGAGTGTCTGTGTTCAATTTGGGATTTCCAGGACAAATATTTAGGAGATTATGGCCATTTTTGCACTTGTCAAAAAATATGCAAATTTAAGAGAATAAGGCCCAATTTGACCCTTTGGACCTGTTTTTGGGGCCCTTAACTCAGAGCTATCGGTCCAACGCCGTAGGGTATTCATATTCAGAGGCCCTTCTTTGAATCTGAAAAGAATCCAGATCTTTAAGTTGATTGAAAGTCTGAAAAATTAACTAAAAGACTGGTTTTAAGGATCGTATAAGGGTTATTGGCTCGGTGACAATTTTCTCTTGTGAAAGTTTTGGAAGGTATTCCCCCCACGACCTCAAAGTCTTATATTTAGGTAGATATAATATATTTAATATAAAGCAGTAGGGTTATATCTGAGAGACAATTGGGAGGTCAAGGGTCAGTGCCTGTCTGCTGCCAGCGTGAAGAGGACTCTCTCGTCCATCAACACCCACAAGGCAACAGGTCCAGACAACATCCCTGGTCGTGTGCTGAAGGACTGCGCAGAGGAGCTTAAGGACGTCTTCACGGATGTCTTTAATACTTCTCTGAGACAAGCTGTTGTTCCATCATGCTTCAAGGTAACCACCATCATACCTGTGCCAAAGAAATCCACTCCGTCCTGCTTCAACGACTATCGTCCAGTGGCACTGACCCCCATAATCATGAAGTGCTTTGAACGACTAGTCATGTCACATATCAAATCCATTCTCCTCTCCACTCTGGACCCTTTCCAGTTTGCATACGGGGCCAAATGGTCCACGGAGGATGCAATCTGCTCTGCTCTCACCCAGCCCTCACCCACCTGGACAAAAAGACTCCTATGTAAGAATGCTGTTCATAGACTTTAGCTCAGCATTCAACACAATCATCCACAACAACTAATCTGCAAACTTGACCAGCTGGGGCTCAACACCTCGCTGTGTAACTGGCTGCTGGACTTCCTGAGTGAGAGGCCACAAGCAGTACGTGTTGGCAACAACACCTCGAGCAGCATCACACTCAGCACAGGGGCCCCTCAGGGCTGTGCTCAGTCCCCTGCTCTTCACCTTGCTGACTCACGACTGCAAAACCAGCTACAGCACCAATCACATGGTCAAGTTTGCAGACGACACAACATTGATAGGTCTCATCACCAAGGATGACGAGACCCTCTACAGGAGGAGGTCAACCTTCTGACCACGTGGTGCAGAGCCAACAACCTCCTGCTCAACAACAGCAAGACCAAAGAGATCGTTGTTGACTTCCGGAAAGGCCACACCCATCACCCACCACTGACCATCAACGGTGCGGACATTGAGTAGGTCAGCAGCACCAAATTCCTGGGGGTGGAAATCAGTGAGGACCTCTCGTGGACAGCCAACACTACATCGCTGGCAAAGAAAGCACAGAGGCGCCTCTACTTCCTCCGGAAACTGAGGAAAGCAGGAGCCCCCATCCATCATGTGCACCTTCTACCGCGGCACCATCGAGCATCCTGACCAACTGCATCACTGTGTGGGCGGAAGCTGCACAGACCACAGCAGGAACGCCCTGCAGCGCATAGTGAAGGCAGCTGGAAGGATCATGGGTGCCTCACTCCCCCTCCATCCTTGCAGGACATATACAACACCCGCCTCACCATAGCGACCTCGATTGTGGTGACCCCTGCCACCCCTCACACGGTCTCTTCAGCCTCCTGCCCTCTGGGAGAGATACGAAGCCTCCGGGCTCACACCGCCAGGCTGTCCAACAGCTTCATCCACCAGGCGGTCAGGAAGCTGAACTCTCTCCCCATCCTCCCACTCCGTCCTCTTTCAGACTCGCATGTCTGAATGCTGCTAGCACAATTTATGTTGTCTATATGTTTACATGTTTCTTACTATTTTTGCACTTTATGTTGTCTATGCACTTTATGTTGTCTATATGTTCACATGTTTTTTACTATTTTTGCACTCTATGTTGTCTATATGTTGCACAATTCACTTTATGTTGGACAGAAGAGAAACGCAATTTCGATCTTCTGTATGTTTGCACATATGGAAAATTGACAAATAAAACTGACTTTGTAATACTTTGTAATACTTCGTTGTCTGCAGAGTATGCGTGTGTGTGCATGTGTGTGTGTGAGTGTGTGTCTCTGCCTGTGTGTGTATGTATGAGTGTCTGTAATGTATGTGTGTCTGAGTGTGTGTCTCTGTGTGTGTGTGTGTCTGTCATTCTGTGTGCGTGTGTGAGTGTGTGTCTGTCTGTGTGTGAGTGTGTAAGAGTGTGTGAGTGCATGTGTAAGAGTGTGTGCGTATGAGAGTGTGTCTGTGTGTGAGTATGTGTGTGTCTCTGCCTGTGTGTGTGTGTGTACGTATGTGAGTATCTATGTGTTTCTGTCAGTGTGTGTGTCTGTGTGTGTGTGTGAAGCGATGTATTAGTTTGCATGCATATCAGTGGAAGTTGAAGGGTAAATCATGTTTTATTAACAATTCTCAAATTATTTCCCCAATTTTTCCAGGTACCTGCTCTTTTTGTTTGATGAGAAGTAAACACACCTGTAAATAACGCCATGAAGGGTTTATTGTTTTGAGTTGTTTGACTATTTAGCATTTTCCTTATTGATTTTGATGTATGTATGACTTTTATATTGTATTGTTTGAATAAATATAGACGTTTTATACTACTTCCGCTTAACAGATAAATCGGACTTTTATTTTGAAAGGTTAAAAGGAAGCGCACTTTTTTTTAGGTTAAAATGCGAACTTTATGGTTTAGATTACGGACAGATGCGCATTTTATAACAAGTTTAATAGTTGATTTGACCCGTATGGGACTAACTCTGTTAAGGTGGTGATAGTGTACGAGTTTTAATTAATGTATTGTCACCTAAAGAAAGAAAATAAAGGAGAGTCACCAGCAGTAAGTCTTCACGCCAATTCATATGGTCGTTACAACGCTTATTGCTGTCAGAATACGCAGGCGAAACAACATAAAACATAATAATAAATAAGACTAGAGGACGCTTTTTACAATTCATAACAGCATTGTAGAAAAGAGAGATAACAAACGGCAAAGATACGTTGATCAGAGACGTATTTGTTATTATAATACGTCAAATACAAACGTAATCTGGAGAGAAATACGTTTCAGTCAAACGTAATTTGGAGAGAAATACGTTTCAGTCAAACGTCACTGCAAATTGCATTTTAGGTCTGGGGGAACGTAATTTTTGTGATACAGGGTTGTTAAATACACCCCACGTTTGCCAAGCAGTCTTCTTCCCTTTGCCACGGAAGGCTGAAACAACATCACAGCCTGTAAAGGCATGGAAGAAAAGGATTCCTCTTCTCCTCTCTCTCTTCTGGGTTCCGTGTACAGGGTCCGTGCTTCGGGGTCTGTGTACCGGGGTCCGTGTACCGGGGTCTGTGCACCGGGTCTGTACAGGTCCGTGTACAGGGTTCCGTGTAGAGGTCCGTGTGCTCCGGGTCTGTGTACCGTGTCCGTGTACCGGGTCACTGTTCAGTGCCGAGCGAACCTCGTGATCGCCATAGCAGTGAAAAAAATAACGGCACTTTTTAATGTTCTTTCTTAAACTGGTCAAAGTAAAGTGGGTATTAACACACAGAAGACGTTGTAATTAAAATAGAAACTGACAAGATTAATAGAGGAATTGCAAAAACTCTCTGGCTACTCATTTATGAGAACTTCCGAATTATTATATGTTACTTTTCCCAATCTTCTCAGCGATGCATGATAAATTACTGTGAAAAGAAACACTTGACCGTTAGGATCATGGAAGCAAGCATTAAAACTCCCAGAATGCATTGCTTTTACAGCATTATACAGCCCCCTGATCGCAAGTTCCCCAATCTGCCACTGTACATACGGCTAAATGTATTGCATTGTCGTTGTTACATCCTGTTGCATGACATCAGAGTTTGATATTGTATGTATATTCGACGATAGATGAAGCATGGTTATGAGCAGATGTTTGATCATCTCACAGGCTTATGAAAGGGTGATCGGGCTGCCAGTGACTGTTATTTAAACAACAACAATTATATAGAACAATACTATTATATATCTACTATATATATAATACTTTATACCAGTGGTTCTCAAATGGGGTTAAAGAAAGGCACTCTACGGGGTATGTGAGATTTGTAAAAAATATTAATTAAAATTATCAGCAATAAAAAAAATCCTTTCAAAATGGTTATTTCATGAATATTTAATAAAATGTAAGTTTAAGATCATAAACTAAATTTTATATTTTCTATATTAAATCAGACACTCACGGCCCGGCGCTGTGTATCCATCACAGTCAACGAAAAAAGTACGAGAACCACTGCTGCATACAATAGGCCAGTAAAGACATTACAATTAATAATAAAAAAATACAAAATTTGAAAAATTTCTAATGCAGAGTTGACTGATCACATGATGAGGTCACATGATCATGTGCTGATGTTCCAGACCGAACATTCTGAACCGATGTAGGAGACAGAATTGTGTGCTTGTCTCTTTAAATTATTTGATGGCTTTGTGCCTATGATGTGAGGACACTTCGATGACATCATCAGATCAAAGCCACTAAAGCTTGTACATAGCCCCAATGAAACTGGACTGCCTCTGTTCCACTCTACTCATCTTGATTCATTTATGAAACATTTGATAGACACGATGACGTCCCAATCATCAGCGATCGTCCCTTTTACAGTCAAGAAGCAAGAAATCATCACCAACAAGTCCACACAATATCTCGTGCAGGACTTCATCGGAGAAGGATGTTTTGGAAAAGTTGCCAGGTGCATGGTGGGGTCCAGGTTATGCGAGTTAGTGTGGGAAAGAGTAGTAGATTAACTTTTTCCTGACTAATTTACATAACCTGGTGGGGGGGGGGGGGGGGGGTCCAGGTTATGTGAGTTAGTGTGGGAAAGAGTAGTAGATTAACTTTTTCCTGACTAATTTACATAACCTGGTGGTGGTGGGGTCCAGGTTATGCGAGTTAGTGTGGGAAAGAGTAGTAGATTAACTTTTTCCTGACTAATTTACATAACCTGGTGGTGGTGGGGTCCAGGTTATGCGAGTTAGTGTGGGAAAGAGTAGTAGATTAACTTTTCCTGACTAATTTACATAACCTGGTGGTGGTGGGGTCCAGGTTATGCGAGTTAGTGTGGGAAAGAGTAGTAGATTAACTTTTCCTGACTAATTTACATAACCTGGTGGTGGTGGGGTCCAGGTTATGCGAGTTAGTGTGGAAAGAGTAGTAGATTAACTTTTCTGACTAATTTACATAACCTGGTGGTGGTGGGGTCCAGGTTATGCGAGTTAGTGTGGGAAAGAGTAGGAGATTAACTTTTCCTGACTAATTTACATAACCTGGTGGTGGTGGGGTCCAGGTTATGCGAGTTAGTGTGGGAAAGAGTAGTAGATTAACTTTTCCTGACTAATTTACATAACCTGGTGGTGGTGGGGTCCAGGTTATGCGAGTTAGTGTGGGAAAAGTAGTAGATTAACTTTTCCTGACTAATTTACATAACCTGGTGGTGGTGGGGGCCAGGTTAAGCGAGTTAGTGTGGAAAGAGTAGTAGATTAACTTTTCCTGACTAATTTACATAACCTGGTGGTGGTGGGGTCCAGGTTATGCGAGTTAGTGTGGGAAGAGGAGCAGATTAACCTTGTCCTGACTAATTTACATAACCTGGTGGTGGTGGGGTCCAGGTTATGCGAGTTAGTGTGGGAAAGAGTAGTAGATTAACTTTTCCTGACTAATTTACATAACCTGGAGGTGGTGGGGTCAGGTTATGCGAGTTAGTGTGGGAAAGAGTAGTAGATTAACTTTTCCTGACTAATTTACATAACCTGGTGGTGGTGGGGTCCAGGTTATGCGAGTTAGTGTGGGAAAGAGTAGTAGATTAACTCGCTCCTGACTAATTTACATAACCTGGTGCTGGTGGGGTCCAGGTCATGCGAGTTAGTGTGGGAAGAGTAGTAGATTAACTTTTCCTGACTAATTAACATAACCTGGTGGTGGTGGGGTCCAGGTTATGCGAGTTAGTGTGGGAAAGAGTAGTAGATTAACTTTGATCTGACTAATGTACATAACCTGGTGGTGGTGGGGTCCAGGTTATGCGAGTTAGTGTGGGAAAGAGTAGTAGATTAACTTTTTCCTGTCTAATTTACATAACCTGGTGGTGGTGGGGTCCAGGTTATGCGAGTTAGTGTGGGAAAGAGTAGTAGATTAACTTTTCCTGACTAATTTACATAACCTGGTGGTGGTGGGGTCCAGGTTATGCGAGTTAGTGTGGGAAAGAGTAGATTAACTTTTTCCTGACTAATTTACATAACCTGGTGGTGGTGGGGTCCAGGTTATGCGAGTTAGTGTGGGAAGAGTAGTAGATTAACTTTTTACTGACTAATTTACATAACCTGGTGGTGGTGGGGTCCAGGTTATGCGAGTTAGTGTGGGAAAGAGTAGTAGATTAACTTTTTCCTGACTAATTTACATAACCTGGTGGTGGTGGGGTCCAGGTTATGCGAGTTAGTGTGGGAAAGAGTAGTAGATTAACTTTTCTGACTAATTTACATAACCTGGTGGTGGTGGGGTCCAGGTTATGCGAGTTAGTGTGGGAAAGAGTAGTAGATTAACTTTTCCTGACTAATTTACATAACCTGGTGGTGGTGGGGTCCAGGTTATGCGAGTTAGTGTGGGAAGGAGTACTAGATTAACTTTTTCCTGACTAATTTACATAACCTGGTGGTGGTGGGGTCCAGGTTATGCGAGTTAGTGTGGGAAAGAGTAGTAGATTAACTTTTTCCTGACTAATTTACATAACCTGGTGGTGGTGGGGTCCAGGTTATGCGAGTTAGTGTGGGAAAGAGTAGTAGATTAACTTTTCCTGACTAATTTACATAACCTGGTGGTGGTGGGGTCCAGGTTATGCGAGTTAGTGTGGGAAAGAGTAGTAGATTAACTTTTCCTGACTAATTTACATAACCTGGTGGTGGTGGGGTCCAGGTTATGCGAGTTAGTGTGGGAAAGAGTAGTAGATTAACTTTTCCTGACTAATTTACATAACCTGGTGGTGGTGGGGTCCAGGTTATGCGAGTTAGTGTGGGAAAGAGTAGTAGATTAACTTTTCCTGACTAATTTACATAACCTGGTGGTGGTGGGGTCCAGGTTATGCGAGTTAGTGTGGGAAAGAGTAGTAGATTAACTTTTCCTGACTAATTTACATAACCTGGTGGTGGTGGGGTCCAGGTTATGCGAGTTAGTGTGGGAAAGAGTAGTAGATTAACTTTTCCTGACTAATTTACATAACCTGGTGGTGGTGGGGTCCAGGTTATGCCAGTTAGTGTGGGAAGAGTAGTAGATTAACTTTTCCTGACTAATTTACATAACCTGGTGGTGGTGGGGTCCAGGTTATGCGAGTTAGTGTGGGAAAGAGTAGTAGATTAACTTTTCCTGACTAATTTACATAACCTGGTGGTGGTGGGGTCCAGGTTATGCGAGTTAGTGTGGGAAAGAGTAGTAGATTAACTTTTCCTGACTAATTTACATAACCTGGTGGTGGTGGGGTCCAGGTTATGCGAGTTAGTGTGGGAAAGAGTAGTAGATTAACTTTTCCTGACTAATTTACATAACCTGGTGGTGGTGGGGTCCAGGTTATGCGAGTTAGTGTGGGAAAGAGTAGTAGATTAACTTTTTCCTGACTAATTTACATAACCTGGTGGTGGTGGGGTCCAGGTTATGCGAGTTAGTGTGGGAAAGAGTAGTAGATTAACTTTTCCTGACTAATTTACATAACCTGGTGGTGGTGGGGTCCAGGTTATGCGAGTTAGTGTGGGAAAGAGTAGTAGATTAACTTTTCCTGACTAATTTACATAACCTGGTGGTGGTGGGGTCCAGGTTATGCGAGTTAGTGTGGGAAAGAGTAGGAGATTAACTTTTCCCTGACTAATTTACATAACCTGGTGGTGGTGGGGTCCAGGTTATGCGAGTTAGTGTGGGAAAGAGTAGTAGATTAACTTTTCCTGACTAATTTACATAACCTGGTGGTGGTGGGGTCCAGGTTATGCGAGTTAGTGTGGGAAAGAGTAGTAGATTAACTTTTCCTGACTAATTTACATAACCTGGTGGTGGTGGGGTCCAGGTTATGCGAGTTAGTGTGGGAAGAGTAGTAGATTAACTGTTTGCTGACTAATTTACATAACCTGGTGGTGGTGGGGTCCAGGTTATGCGAGTTAGTGTGGGAAAGAGTAGTAGATTAACTTTTCCTGACTAATTTACATAACCTGGTGGTGGTGGGGTCCAGGTTATGCGAGTTAGTGTGGGAAAGAGTAGTAGATTAACTTTTCCTGACTAATTTACATAACCTGGTGGTGGTGGGGTCCAGGTTATGCGAGTTAGTGTGGGAAAGAGTAGTAGATTAACTTTTCCTGACTAATTTACATAACCTGGTGGTGGTGGGGTCCAGGTTATGCGAGTTAGTGTGGGAAAGAGTAGTAGATTAACTTTTCCTGACTAATTTACATAACCTGGTGGTGGTGGGGTCCAGGTTATGCGAGTTAGTGTGGGAAAGAGTAGTAGATTAACTTTTCCTGACTAATTTACATAACCTGGTGGTGGTGGGGTCCAGGTTATGCGAGTTAGTGTGGGAAAGAGTAGTAGATTAACTTTTCCTGACTAATTTACATAACCTGGTGGTGGTGGGGTCCAGGTTATGCGAGTTAGTGTGGGAAAGAGTAGTAGATTAACTTTTCCTGACTAATTTACATAACCTGGTGGTGGTGGGGTCCAGGTTATGCGAGTTAGTGTGGGAAAGAGTAGTAGATTAACTTTTCCTGACTAATTTACATAACCTGGTGGTGGTGGGGTCCAGGTTATGCGAGTTAGTGTGGGAAAGAGTAGTAGATTAACTTTTCCTGACTAATTTACATAACCTGGTGGTGGTGGGGTCCAGGTTATGCGAGTTAGTGTGGGAAAGAGTAGTAGATTAACTTTTCCTGACTAATTTACATAACCTGGTGGTGGTGGGGTCCAGGTTATGCGAGTTAGTGTGGGAAAGAGTAGTAGATTAACTTTTCCTGACTAATTTACATACCCTGGTGGTGGTGGGGTCCAGGTTATGCGAGTTAGTGTGGGAAAGAGTAGTAGATTAACTTTTCCTGACTAATTTACATAACCTGGTGGTGGTGGGGTCCAGGTTATGCGAGTTAGTGTGGGAAAGAGTAGTAGATTAACTTTTCCTGACTAATTTACATAACCTGGTGGTGGTGGGGTCCAGGTTATGCGAGTTAGTGTGGGAAAGAGTAGTAGATTAACTTTTTACTGACTAATTTACATAACCTGGTGGTGGTGGGGTCCAGGTTATGCGAGTTAGTGTGGGAAAGAGTAGTAGATTAACTTTTTCCTGACTAATTTACATAACCTGGTGGTGGTGGGGTCCAGGTTATGCGAGTTAGTGTGGGAAAGAGTAGTAGCCTGACTAATTTACATAACCTGGTGGTGGTGGGGTCCAGGTTATGCGAGTTAGTGTGGGAATGAGTAGTAGATTAACTTGTTCCTGACTAATTTACATAACCTGGTGGTGGTGGGGTCCAGGTTATGCGAGTTAGTGTGGGAAGAGTAGTAGATTAACTTTTTCCTGACTAATTTACATAACCTGGTGGGGGGGGGGGGGGGGCCCAGGTTATGCGAGTTAGTGGGAAAGAGTAGTAGATTAACTTTTCCTGACTAATTTACATAACCTGGTGGTGGTGGGGTCCAGGTTATGCGAGTTAGTGTGGGAAAGAGTAGTAGATTAACTTTTTCCTGACTAATTTACATAACCTGGTGGTGGTGGGGTCCAGGTTATGCGAGTTAGTGTGGGAAAGAGTAGTAGATTAACTTTCCTGACTAATTTACATAACCTGGTGGTGGTGGGGTCAGGTTATGCGAGTTAGTGTGGAAGAGTAGTAGATTAACTTTTTCTCTAATTTACATAACCTGGTGGTGGTGGGGTCCAGGTTATGCGAGTTAGTGTGGGAAAGAGTAGTAGATTAACTTTTCCTGACTAATTTACATAACCTGGTGGTGTTGGGGTCCAGGTTATGCGAGTTAGTGTGGGAAAGAGTAGTAGATTAACTTTTCCTGACTAATTTACATAACCTGGTGGTGGTGGGGTCCAGGTTATGCGAGTTAGTGTGGGAAGAGTAGTAGATTAACTTTTCCTGACTAATTTACATAACCTGGTGGTGGTGGGGTCCAGGTTATGCGAGTTAGTGTGGGAAAGAGTAGTAGATTAACTTTTCCTGACTAATTTACATAACCTGGTGGTGGTGGGGTCCAGGTTATGCGAGTTAGTGGGAAAGAGTAGTAGATTAACTTTTCCTGACTAATTTACATAACCTGATGGTGGTGGCGTCCAGGTTATGCGAGTTAGTGTGGAAAGAGTAGTAGATTAACTTTTCCTGACTAATTTACATAACCTGGTGGTGGTGGGGTCCAGGTTATGCGAGTTAGTGTGGGAAAGAGTAGTAGATTAATTTTTCCTGACTAATTTACATAACCTGGTGGTGGTGGGGTCCAGGTTATGCGAGTTAGTGTGGGAAGAGTAGTTGATTAATTTTTCCTGACTAATTTACATAACCTGGTGGTGGTGGGGTCCAGGTTATGCGAGTTAGTGTGGGAAAGAGTAGTAGATTAACTTTTCCTGACTAATTTACATAACCTGGTGGTGGTGGGGTCCAGGTTATGCGAGTTAGTGTGGGAAAGAGTAGTAGATTAACTTTTCCTGACTAATTTACATAACCTGGTGGTGGTGGGGTCCAGGTTATGCGAGTTAGTGTGGGAAAGAGTAGTAGATTAACTTTTCCTGACTAATTTACATAACCTGGTGGTGGTGGGGTCCAGGTTATGCGAGTTAGTGTGGGAAAGAGTAGTAGATTAACTTTTCCTGACTAATTTACATAACCTGGTGGTGGTGGGGTCCAGGTTATGCGAGTTAGTGTGGGAAAGAGTAGTAGATTAACTTTTCCTGACTAATTTACATAACCTGGTGGTGGTGGGGTCCAGGTTATGCGAGTTAGTGTGGGAAAGAGTAGTAGATTAACTTTTCCTGACTAATTTACATAACCTGGTGGTGGTGGGGTCCAGGTTATGCGAGTTAGTGTGGGAAAGAGTAGTAGATTAACTTTTCCTGACTAATTTACATAACCTGGTGGTGGTGGGGTCCAGGTTATGCGAGTTAGTGTGGGAAAGAGTAGTAGATTAACTTTTCCTGACTAATTTACATAACCTGGTGGTGGTGGGGTCCAGGTTATGCGAGTTAGTGTGGGAAAGAGTAGTAGATTAACTTTTCCTGACTAATTTACATAACCTGGTGGTGGTGGGGTCCAGGTTATGCGAGTTAGTGTGGGAAAGAGTAGTAGATTAACTTTTCCTGACTAATTTACATAACCTGGTGGTGGTGGGGTCCAGGTTATGCGAGTTAGTGTGGGAAAGAGTAGTAGATTAACTTTTCCTGACTAATTTACATAACCTGGTGGTGGTGGGGTCCAGGTTATGCGAGTTAGTGTGGGAAAGAGTAGTAGATTAACTTTTCCTGACTAATTTACATAACCTGGTGGTGGTGGGGTCCAGGTTATGCGAGTTAGTGTGGGAAAGAGTAGTAGATTAACTTTTCCTGACTAATTTACATAACCTGGTGGTGGTGGGGTCCAGGTTATGCGAGTTAGTGTGGGAAAGAGTAGTAGATTAACTTTTTCCTGACCAATTTACATAACCTGGTGGTGGTGGGGTCCAGGTTATGCGAGTTAGTGTGGGAAAGAGTAGTAGATTAACTTTTCCTGACTAATTTACATAACCTGGTGGTGGTGGGGTCCAGGTTATGCGAGTTAGTGTGGGAAAGAGTAGTAGATTAACTTTTCCTGACTAATTTACATAACCTGGTGGTGGTGGGGTCCAGGTTATGCGAGTTAGTGTGGGAAAGAGTAGTAGATTAACTTTTCCTGACTAATTTACATAACCTGGTGGTGGTGGGGTCCAGGTTATGCGAGTTAGTGTGGGAAGAGTAGTAGATTAACTTTTCCTGACTAATTTACATAACCTGGTGGTGGTGGGGTCCAGGTTATGCGAGTTAGTGTGGGAAAGAGTAGTAGATTAACTTTTTCCTGACTAATTTACATAACCTGGTGGTGGTGGGGTCCAGGTTATGCGAGTTAGTGTGGGAAAGAGTAGTAGAATTAACTTTTCCTGACTAATTTACATAACCTGGTGGTGGTGGGGTCCAGGTTATGCGAGTTAGTGTGGGAAGAGTAGTAAATTAACTTATTCCTGACTAATTTACATAACCTGGTGGTGGTGGGGTCCAGGTTATGCGAGTTAGTGTGGGAAAGAGTAGTAGATTAACTTTTCCTGACTAATTTACATAACCTGGTGGTGGTGGGGTCCAGGTTATGCGAGTTAGTGTGGGAAAGAGTAGTAGATTAACTTTTTTCTGACTAATTTACATAACCTGGTGGTGGTGGGGTCCAGGTTATGCGAGTTAGTGTGGGAAAGAGTAGTAGATTAACTTTTCCTGACTAATTTACATAACCTGGTGGTGGTGGGGTCCAGGTTATGCGAGTTAGTGTGGGAAAGAGTAGTAGATTAACTTTTCCTGACTAATTTACATAACCTGGTGGTGGTGGGGTCCAGGTTATGCGAGTTAGTGTGGGAAAGAGTAGTAGATTAACTTTTCCTGACTAATTTACATAACCTGGTGGTGGTGGGGTCCAGGTTATGCGAGTTAGTGTGGGAAAGAGTAGTAGATTAACTTTTCCTGACTAATTTACATAACCTGGTGGGGGTGGGGTCCAGGTTATGCGAGTTAGTGTGGGAAAGAGTAGTAGATTAACTTTTCCTGACTAATTTACATAACCTGGTGGTGGTGGGGTCCAGGTTATGCGAGTTAGTGTGGGAAAGAGTAGTAGATTAACTTTTCCTGACTAATTTACATAACCTGGTGGTGGTGGGGTCCAGGTTATGCGAGTTAGTGGGAAAGAGTAGTAGATTAACTTTTCCTGACTAATTTACATAACCTGGTGGTGGTGGGGTCCAGGTTATGCGAGTTAGTGTGGAAAGAGTAGTAGATTAACTTTTCCTGACTAATTTACATAACCTGGTGGTGGTGGGGTCCAGGTTATGCGAGTTAGTGTGGGAAAGAGTAGATTAACTTTTCCTGACTAATTTACATAACCTGGTGGTGGTGGGGTCCAGGTTATGCGAGTTAGTGTGGGAAAGAGTAGTAGATTAACTTTTCCTGACTAATTTACATAACCTGGTGGTGGTGGGGTCCAGGTTATGCGAGTTAGTGTGGGAAGAGTAGTAGATTAACTTTTCCTGACTAATTTACATAACCTGGTGGTGGTGGGGTCCAGGTTATGCGAGTTAGTGTGGGAAAGAGTAGTAGATTAACTTTTCCTGACTAATTTACATAACCTGGTGGTGGTGGGGTCCAGGTTATGCGAGTTAGTGTGGGAAGAGTCGTAGATTAACTTTTCCTGACTAATTTACATAACCTGGTGGTGGTGGGGTCCAGGTTATGCGAGTTAGTGTGGGAAAGAGTAGTAGATTCACTCTTGGCTGACTAATTTACATAAGCTGGTGGTGGTGGGGTGCAGGTAATGCGAGTTAGTGTGGGAAGAGTAGTAGATTAACTTTTTCCTGACTAATTTACATAACCTGGTGGTGGTGGGGTCCAGGTTATGCGAGTTAGTGTGGGAAAGAGTAGTAGATTAACTTTCTCCTGACTAATTTACATAACCTGGTGGTGGTGGGGTCCAGGTTATGCGAGTTAGTGTGGGAAAGAGTAGTAGATTAACTTTTCCTGACTAATTTACATAACCTGGTGGTGGTGGGGTCCAGGTTATGCGAGTTAGTGTGGGAAAGAGTAGTAGATTAACTTTTCCTGACTAATTTACATAACCTGGTGGTGGTGGGGTCCAGGTTATGCGAGTTAGTGTGGGAAAGAGTAGTAGATTAACTTTTCCTGACTAATTTACATAACCTGGTGGTGGTGGGGTCCAGGTTATGCGAGTTAGTGTGGGAAAGAGTAGTAGATTAACTTTTTCCTGACTAATTTACATAACCTGGTGGTGGTGGGGTCCAGGTTATGCGAGTTAGTGTGGGAAAGAGTAGTAGATTAACTTTTCCTGACTAATTTACATAACCTGGTGGTGGTGGGGTCCAGGTTATGCGAGTTAGTGTGGGAAAGAGTAGTAGATTAACTTTTCCTGACTAATTTACATAACCTGGTGGTGGTGGGGTCCAGGTTATGCGAGTTAGTGTGGGAGAGAGTAGTAGATTAACATTTACCTGACTAATTTACATAACCTGGTGGTGGTGGGGTCCAGGTTATGCGAGTTAGTGGGAAGAGTAGTAGATTAACTTTCCTGACTAATTTACATAACCTGGTGGTGGTGGGGTCCAGGTTATGCGAGTTAGTGAGGGAAAGAGTAGATTAACTTTTCCTCACTAATTTCCATGACCTGGTGGTGGTGGGGTCCAGGTTATGCGAGTTAGTGTGGGAAAGAGTAGATTAACTTTTCTGACTAATTTACATAACCTGGTGGTGGTGGGGTCCAGGTTATGTGAGTTAGTGTGGGAAAGAGTAGTAGATTAACTTTGTCCTGACTAATTTACATAACCTGGTGGTGGTGGGGTCCAGGTTATGCGAGTTAGTGTGGAAGAGTAGTAGATTAACTTTTCCTGAATAATTTACATAACCTGGTGGTGGTGGGGTCCAGGTTATGCGAGTTAGTGTGGGAAAGAGTAGGAGATTAACTTTTCCTGACTAATTTACATAACCTGGTGGTGGTGGGGTCCAGGTTATGCGAGTTAGTGTGGGAAAGAGTAGTAGATTAACTTTTACCTGACTAATTTACATAACCTGGTGGTGGTGGGGTCCAGGTTATGCGAGTTAGTGTGGGAAAGAGTAGTAGATTAACTTTTCCTGACTAATTTACATAACCTGGTGGTGGTGGGGTCCAGGTTATGCGAGTTAGTGTGGGAAAGAGTAGTAGATTAACTTTTCCTGACTAATTTACATAACCTGGTGGTGGTGGGGTCCAGGTTATGCGAGTTAGTGGGAAGAGTAGTAGATTAACTTTTCCTGACTAATTTACATAACCTGGTGGTGGTGGGGTCCAGGTTATGCGAGTTAGTGTGGGAAAGTAGTAGATTAACTTTTCCTGACTAATTTACATAACCTGGTGGTGGTGGGGTCCAGGTTATGCGAGTTAGTGTGGGAAAGAGTAGTAGATTAACTTTTCCTGACTAATTTACATAACCTGGTGGTGGTGGGGTCCAGGTTATGCGAGTTAGTGTGGAAAGAGTAGATTAACTTTTCCTGACTAATTTACATAACCTGGTGGTGGTGGGGTCCAGGTTATGCGAGTTAGTGTGGGAAGAGTAGATTAACTTTTCCTGACTAATTTACATAACCTGGTGGTGGTGGGGTCCAGGTTATGCGAGTTAGTGTGGAAGAGTAGTAGATTAACTTTTCCTGACATTTACATAACCTGGTGGTGGTGGGGTCCAGGTTATGCGAGTTAGTGTGGGAAGAGTAGTAGATTAACTTTCTCCTGACTAATTTACATAACCTGGTGGTGGTGGGGTCCAGGTTATGCGAGTTAGTGTGGGAAAGAGTAGATTAACTTTCCTGACTAATTTACATAACCTGGTGGTGGTGGGGTCCAGGTTATGCGAGTTAGTGTGGAAAGTAGTAGATTAACTTTCCCTGACTAATTTACATAACCTGGTGGTGGTGGGGTCCAGGTTATGCGAGTTAGTGTGGGAAAGAGTAGTAGATTAACATTTTCCTGACTACTTTACATAACCTAGTGGTGGTGCGGTCCAGGTCATGCGAGTTAGTGTGGGAAGAGTAGTAGATTAACTTTTCCTGACTAATTTACATAACCTGGTGGTGGTGGGGTCCAGGTTATGCGAGTTAGTGTGGGAAAGAGTAGTAGATTAACTTTTTCCTGACTAATTTACATAACCTGGTGGTGGTGGGGTCCAGGTTATGCGAGTTAGTGTGGGAAAGAGTAGATTAACTTTTCCTGACTAATTTACATAACCTGGTGGTGGTGGGGTCCAGGTTATGCGAGTTAGTGTGGGAAAGAGTAGTAGATTAACTTTTCCTGACTAAGTTACATAACCGGGTGGCGGAGGGGGCCAGGTTATGCGAGTTAGTGTGGGAAAGAGTAGTAGATTAACTTTTCCTGACTAATTTACATAACCTGGTGGTGGTGGGGTCCAGGTTATGCTAGTTAGTGTGGGAAAGTGTAGTAGATTAACTTTTCCTGACTAATTTACATAACCTGGTGGTGGTGGGGTCCAGGTTATGCGAGTTAGTGTGGGAAAGAGTAGTAGATTAACTTTTCCTGACTAATTTACATAACCTGGTGGTGGTGGGGTCCAGGTTATGCGAGTAGTGTAGGGAAAGAGTAGTAGATTAACTTATCCTGACTAATTTACATAACCTGGTGGTGGTGGGGTCCAGGTTATGCGAGTTAGTGTGGGAAGAGTAGTAGATTAACTTTCTGACTAATTTACATAACCTGGTGGTGGTGGGGTCCAGGTTATGCGAGTTAGTGTGGGAAGAGTAGTAGATTAACTTTTCCTGACTAATTTACATAACCTGGTGGTGGTGGGGTCCAGGTTATGCGAGTTAGTGTGGGAAAGAGTAGATTAACTTTTCCTGACTAATTTACATAACCTGGTGGTGGTGGGGTCCAGGTTATGCGAGTTAGTGGGAAAGAGTAGTAGATTAACTTTTCCTGACTAATTTACATAACCTGGTGGTGGTGGGGTCCAGGTTATGCGAGTTAGTGTGGGAAAGAGTAGTAGATTAACTTTTCTGACTAATTTACATAACCTGGTGGTGGTGGGGTCCAGGTTATGCGAGTTAGTGTGGGAAAGAGTAGTAGATTAACTTTTCCTGACTAATTTACATAAACTGGTGGTGGTGGGGTCCAGGTTATGCGTGTTAGTCTGGGAGAGTAGTAGATTAACTTTTTCCTGACTAATTTACATAACCTGGTGGTGGTGGGGTCCAGGTTATGCGAGTTAGTGTGGGAAAGAGTAGTAGATTAACTTTTCCATGACTAATTTACATAACCTGGTGGTGGTGGGGTCCAGGTTATGCGAGTTAGTGTGGAAGAGTAGTAGATTTACTGTTTCCTGACTAATTTACATAACCTGGTGGTGGTGGGGTCCAGGTTATGCGAGTTAGTGTCGGGAAGAGTCGTACATTAACTTTTACCTGACTAATTTACATAACCTGGTGGTGGTGGGGTCCAGGTTATGCGAGTTAGTGTGGAAGAGTAGTAGATTAACTTTCCTGACTAATTTACATAACCTGGTTGTGGTGGGGTCCAGGTTATGCGAGTTAGTGTGGGAAGAGTAGTAGATTAACTTTCCTGACTAATTTACATAACCTGGTGGTGGTGGGGTCCAGGTTATGCGAGTTAGTGTGGGAAGAGTAGTAGATTAACTTTTCCTGACTAATTTACATAACCTGGTGGTGGTGGGGTCCAGGTTATGCGAGTTAGTGGGAAAGAGTAGTAGATTAACTTTTCCTGACTAATTTACATAACCTGGTGGTGGTGGGGTCCAGGTTATGCGAGTTAGTGTGGGTGGAGTAGTAGATTAACTTTTCCTGACTAATTTACATAACCTGGTGGTGGTGGGGTCCAGGTTCAGGTTATGCGAGTTAGTGTGGAAGAGTAGTAGATTAACTTTTCCTGACTAATTTACATAACCTGGTGGTGGTGGGGTCCAGGTTATGCGAGTTAGTGTGGAAGAGTAGTAGATTAACTTTTCCTGACTAATTTACATAACCTGGTGGTGGTGGGGTCCAGGTTATGCGAGTTAGTGTGGGAAGAGTAGTAGATTAACTTTTCTGACTAATTTACATAACCTGGTGGTGGTGGGGTCCAGGTTATGCGAGTTAGTGTGGGAAAGAGTAGTAGATTAACTTTTCCTGACTAATTTACATAACCTGGTGGTGGTGGGGTCCAGGTTATGCGAGTTAGTGTGGAAAGAGTAGTAGATTAACTTTTCCTGACTAATTTACATAACCTGGTGGTGGTGGGGTCCAGGTTATGCGAGTTAGTGTGGGAAAGAGTAGTAGATTAACTTTTCCTGACTAATTTACATAACCTGGTGGTGGTGGGGTCCAGGTTATGCGAGTTAGTGTGGAAAGAGTAGTAGATTAACTTTTCCTGACTAATTTACATAACCTGGTGGTGGTGGGGTCCAGGTTATGCGAGTTAGTGGGAAAGAGTAGTAGATTAACTTTTTCCTGACTAATTTACATAACCTGGTGGTGGTGGGGTCCAGGTTATGCGAGTTAGTGTGGGAAAGAGTAGATTAACTTTTCCTGACTAATTTACATAACCTGGTGGTGGTGGGGTCCAGGTTATGCGAGTTAGTGTGGAAGAGTAGTAGATTAACTTTCCTGACTGATTTAGAAAACCTGGTGGAGGAGGGGTCCAGGTTATGTGAGTGAGTGTGGGAAAGAGTAGTAGATTAGCTTTTGCCTGACTAATTTTCATAGTCTGGTGGTGCTGGGGACCAGGGTACGCGAGTTAGTGTGGGAAAGAGTAGGAGATTTACTTTTTCCTGACTAATTTACATAACCTGGTGGTGGTGGGGTCCAGGTTATGCGAGTTAGTGTGGGAAAGAGTAGTAGATTAACTTCTTCCTGACTAATTTACATAACCTGGTGGTGGTGGGGTCCAGGTTATGCGAGTTAGTGTGGGAAAAGTAGTAGATTAACTTTCCTGACTAATTTACATAACCTGGTGGTGGTGGGGTCCAGGTTATGCGAGTTAGTGGGAAAGAGTAGTAGATTAACTTTTCTGACTAATTTACATAACCTGGTGGTGGTGGGGTCCAGGTTATGCGAGTTAGTGGGAAAGAGTAGTAGATTAACTTTTCCTGTCTAATTTACATAACCTGGTGGTGGTGGGGTCCAGGTTATGCGAGTTAGTGTGGAAAGAGTAGTAGATTAACTTTTCCTGACTAAATACATACCTGGTGGTGTGGGGTCCAGGTTATGCGAGTTAGTGTGGGAAAGAGTAGTAGATTAACTTTTTGCTGACTAATTTACATAACCTGGTTGTGGTGGGGTCCAGGTTATGCGAGTTAGTGTGGGAAGAGTAGTAGATTATCTCTATCCTGACTAATTCACATAACCTGGTGGTGGTGGGGGGCAGGTTATGCGAGTTAGTGTGGGAAAGAGTAGTAGATTAACTTTTCCTGACTAATTTACATAACCTGGTGGTGGTGGGGTCCAGGTTATGCGAGTTAGTGTGGAAAGAGTAGTAGATTAACTTTTCCTGACTAATTTACATAACCTGGTGGTGGTGGGGTCCAGGTTATGCGAGTTAGTGTGGAAAGAGTAGTAGATTAACTTTTCCTGACTAATTTACATAACCTGGTGGTGGTGGGGTCCAGGTTATCGGAGTTAGTGTGGGAAAGAGTAGGAGATTAACTTTTCCATGACTAATTTACATAACCTGGTGGTGGTGGGGTCCAGGTTATGCGAGTTAGTGTGGGAAAGAGTAGTAGATTAACTTTTCCTGACTAATTTACATAACCTGGTGGTGGTGGGGTCCAGGTTATGCGAGTTAGTGTGGGAAAGAGTAGTAGATTAACTTTTTCCTGACTAATTTACATAACCTGGTGGTGGTGGGGTCCAGGTTATGCGAGTTAGTGTGGGAAAGAGTAGTAGATTAACTTTTCCTGACTAATTTACATAACCTGGTGGTGGTGGGGTCCAGGTTATGCGAGTTAGTGTGGGAAAGAGTAGTAGATTAACTTTTCCTGACTAATTTACATAACCTGGTGGTGGTGGGGTCCAGGTTATGCGAGTTAGTGTGGGAAAGAGTAGTAGATTAATTTTTTCCTGACCAATTTACATAACCTGGTGGTGGTGGGGTCCAGGTTATGCGAGTTAGTGTGGGAAAGAGTAGTAGATTAACTTTTTCCTGACAATTTACATAACCTGGTGGTGGTGGGGTCCAGGTTATGCGTGTTAGTGTGGAAAGAGTAGTAGATTAACTTTTCCTGACTAATTTACATAACCTGGTGGTGGTGGGGTCCAGGTTATGCGAGAGGGTAGCGGAAAGAGTAGTAGATTAACTTTTTCCTGACTAATTTACATAACCTGGTGGTGGTGGGGTCCAGGTTATGTGAGTTAGTGTGGGAAAGAGTAGTAGATTAACTTTTTCCTGACCAATTTACATAACCTGGTGGTGGTGGGGTCCAGGTTATGCGAGTTAGTGTGGGAAAGAGTAGTAGATTAACTTTTCCTGACTAATTTACATAACCTGGTGGTGGTGGGGGGGGGGGGGTCCAGGTTATGCGAGTTAGTGTGGGGAAGAGTAGGAGATTAACCTTTTCCTGACTAATTTACATAACCTGGTGGTGGTGCGGTCCAGGTTATGCGAGTTAGTGTGGACAAGAGTAGTAGATTAACTTTTCCTGACTAATTTACATAACCTGGTGGTGGTGGGGTCCAGGTTATGCGAGTTAGTGTGGGAAAGAGTAGTAGATTAACTTTTTCCTGACTAATTTACATAACCTGGTGGTGGTGGGGTCCAGGTTATGCGAGTTAGTGTGGGAAAGAGTAGTAGATTAACTTTTTCTGACTAATTTACATAACCTGGTGGTGGTGGGGTCCAGGTTATGCGAGTTAGTGTGGAAGAGTAGTAGATTAACTTTTCCTGACTAATTTACATAACCTGGTGGTGGTGGGGTCCAGGTTATGCGAGTTAGTGTGGGAAGAGTAGTAGATTAACTTTTCCTGACTAATTTACATAACCTGGTGGTGGTGGGGTCCAGGTTATGCGAGTTAGTGTGGGAAAGAGTAGTAGATTAACTTTTTCCTGACCAATTTACATAACCTGGTGGTGGTGGGGGGGGGGGGGGGGTCCAGGGTATGCGAGTTAGTGTGGGAAAGAGTAGATTAACTTTTTCCTGACTAATTTACATAACCTGGTGGTGGTGGGGTCCAGGTTATGCGAGTTAGTGTGGGAAAGAGTAGTAGATTAACTTTTTCCTGACTAATTTACATAACCTGGTGGTGGTGGGGTCCAGGTTATGCGAGTTAGTGTGGGAAAGAGTAGTAGATTAACTTTTTCCTGACTAATTTACATAACCTGGTGGTGGTGGGGTCCAGGTTATGCGAGTTAGTGTGGGAAAGAGTAGTAGATTAACTTTTCCTGACTAATTTACATAACATGGTGGTGGTGGGGTCCAGGTTATGCGAGTTAGTGTGGGAAAGAGTAGTAGATTAACTTTTTCCTAACTAATTTACATAACCTGGTGGTGGTGGGGTCCAGGTTATGCGAGTTAGTGTGGGAAAGAGTAGTAGATTAACTTTTTCCTGACTAATTTACATAACCTGGTGGTGGTGGGGTCCAGGTTATGCGAGTTAGTGTGGGAAAGAGTAGTAGATTAACTTTTCCTGACTAATTTACATAACCTGGTGGTGGTGGGGTCCAGGTTATGCGAGTTAGTGTGGGAAAGAGTAGTAGATTAACTTTTCCTGACTAATTTACATAACCTGGTGGTGGTGGGGTCCAGGTTATGCGAGTTAGTGTGGGAAAGAGTAGTAGATTAACTTTTTCCTGACTAATTTACATAACCTGGTGGTGGTGGGGTCCAGGTTATGCGAGTTAGTGTGGGAAAGAGTAGTAGATTAACTTTTCCTGACTAATTTACATAACCTGGTGGTGGTGGGGTCCAGGTTATGCGAGTTAGTGTGGGAAAGAGTAGTAGATTAACTTTTTCCTGACTAATTTACATAACCTGGTGGTGGTGGGGTCCAGGTTATGCGAGTTAGTGTGGGAAAGAGTAGTAGATTAACTTTTTCCTGACTAATTTACATAACCTGGTGGTGGTGGGGGGGGGGTCCAGGTTATGCGAGTTAGTGTGGGAAAGAGTAGTAGATTAACTTTTTCCTGACTAATTTACATAACCTGGTGGTGGTGGTGGGGGGGGGGTCCAGGTTATGCTCCTGAACGCATCATCTCACTCTTCCGGTAAGCTCTGGTTGCCAGCTCAACAGCGAGCATGACTTCTTCTTCTCTCCCTCCCGCTCCCTCTTGCTCAGTGTGTCTCATGTATAGTTATCCCCCTGCCTCCCTTAATGATAACGATACATGCAACAAGTGTAGTTTATTTGCTAGGTTGGAGGCAGGTCTAAGTGGGTTAGATGCACGGCTCCGCGCTATCGAAGCTCAGACAGCTATGCTAGTTAGCCCGCCTCCGTAGCCGGGCGCTGAGCTACAGTCAGCTGTTAGCTGTTCCCCGGCGGTAACCGTGCAGCCGGGTGGTTGGGTAACTGTTCGCAGGAGTAGTAAGTCTACACAGAAGCCCGCTGTGCACCAACCACTTCACGTTTGAACCAGTTTTCCTGCTCAGCGACACCCGCTGAGGAACACACCCTGGTTATCGGGAGCTCTATAGTCAGGAACGTGAAAATAGCGGCTGCGGACCAGAGTCGTGTGCCTCCCGGGGCCAGAGCGGGCGACGTGAGTCTTGTTTGAAGCTGCTGGCTAAGGATAAGCGGAGATACAGTCAGATTGTAATACACGCCGGTGGTAATGACGCCCGAGCCCGTCGGTTGGAAGTCACTAAAATTAATGTGGAATCGGTGTGCTTATGCCAAGACGTTGTCGGACACCGTAATTTTCTCTGGCCCTCTCCCAAATTTGCAGACAGACGAATTGTATAGCCGAATGTCGTCTTTCAACCGCTGGCTGTCGAGGTGGTGCCCAGCGAATAATGTGGGCTACGTAGACAACTGGAAGACTTTCTGGGGAAAACCTGATCTGATGAGGAGAGACGGCATCCATCCCACGTTGGACGGAGCGTCTCATTTCTGCGAATATGACCAAGTTGATCACCGGACTTAATCTATGACAACCCAGGGTTCAGATCAGGAACCGGGAGCAGAGTTGTAGTTTAACACCCTTCTCTGCTCTTCCATTCGAGCAGTTACCCACCCATGACTTTAGAGTAGAGACTGTGTCTGTCCCACGGCCACTTCAATTAAATAAATCAAAAGTAAGCAGAAGAGGAGTCGTACACAATAACCTTATACAAGTTAACACCATTATTTCAGCAGTGCAACAAAACAGGACTATTAAATGTGGTCTCCTAAATATTCGATCTCTGTCATCTAAAGCTGTGTTACTAAATGATTTAATATCAGATAATCACATTGATTTATGTTGCCTAACTGAAACCTGGCTGAGCCATGAAGAATATGTCTGCCTGAATGAATCGACTCCTCCAAGTCATATTAATACTCACATTCCTCGAGGCACCGGTCGAGGAGGTGGAGTAGCAGCCATCTTTGAATCGAGCCTATTAATTAATCCTCAACCAAAATTACACTACACCTCATTTGAAAGCCTTGTTCTTAGTCTTTCACATCCAACCTGGAAAACACTACAGCCAATTCTATTTGTGATTCTGTACCGGCCACCAGGTCCATATTCAGAGTTTATATCTGAATTCTCAGAATTTATATCAAGTTTGGTTCTTAAAACCGATAAAGTTATTATAGATTTTAATATCCATGTGGATGTTGATAATGATTGCCTTAGTGCTGCATTCATCTCCTTGTTGGACTCGATTGGCTTCTGTCAGAGAGTACAGAAACCCACTCACAGCTTTGGCCACACGCTTGATCTTGTTCTTACTTATGGCGTTGACATTGAGCATTTGAACGTCTTCCCACAGAATCCTCTTCTGTCAGACCACAACCTCATAACTTTTGAATTTATACTACCGGAGTGTACTCCCTTAGTCAAAAGTTTCTACACCAGATGTCTAACTGACAGTGCTGTAGCTAAATTTAAAGAAGCGATTCCTTCTGTTTTTGATTCGATACCACGTCTCAATATAACAGAGGACTCCTGGTCTAACTTTAGTCCGTCCCAGATTGATCATCTTGTTGACAGTGCCATAGGCTCTCTGAGAATGACACTGGACTCGATAGCCCCTCTGAAGAAGAAGACAGTGAGGAAGAGGAGGTTTGCTCCCTGGTATAACCCTCAGACCCGCAAACTGAAGCAAACGTCACGAAAGCTTGAACGCATATGGCGTTCAACTAATCTCATAGAATCCCGCTTAGTTTGGCGAGATAGTCTTAAAACATATAAGAAGGCCCTCCGTAATGCCAGAGCAGCCTATTACTCATCAGTAATAGAAAAAAATAAAAACAACCCCAGGTTTCTCTTCAGCACTGTAGCCAGGCTGACAGAGAGTCACAGCTCTGTGGAGCCGAGCATTCCTATAAACCTCAGTGGTAATGACTTTATGAACTTCTTTAATGAAAATATTTTAACTATTAGGGACAAGATTAATATTCTCTTGCCCATAACCAGTGCCAATCTGTCCTCAAGTGGAATGGCCTTGAAACCGCTGTATGCCCTGGTGTATACTTTGAGGGCTTTTCTCCCATCAACCGTGACCAATTATCTTCAACGGTTTCTACTTCGAACACGTCTACCTGTCTCTTGGACCCCATCCCGACGAGGCTGCTTAAAGACGTTTTGCCTTTAATTGGCGGCTCTCTATTAGATATTATCAATGTGTCTCTGCTAACAGGCCACGTACCACACTCCTTCAAAGTGGCTGTTATTAAACCTCTCCTGAAGAAGCCCACTCTGGATCCAGAGGTGTTGGCTAACTACAGACCGATCTCTAACCTCCCTTCCTCTCCAAGATCCTTGAGAAAGTGGTCGCAAATCAGTTGTGCGACTTTCTACATCATAATAGTTTATTTGAGAAATTTCAATCAGGATTTAGAAAACACCACAGCACCGAGACAGCACTGGTGAAAATTACAAATGACCTCTTAATGGCAGCAGATAAAGGACTCCTCTCTGTCCTGGTCTTGTTAGACCTTAGTGCTGCATTCGACACCATTGACCATGACATCCTGTTACAGAGACTGGAGCAGTCGATTGGCATTTCAGGCACGGCACTAATTTGGTTTAAATCCTATTTATCAGATCGATCTCAGTTTGTATTTGTAAACGATGACGCCTCGATAACCACTAACGTTAATCACGGAGTTCCACAAGGTTCTGTGCTTGGACCAATTTTATTTACCTTATACATGCTTCCTTTGGGCAATATTATCAGGAAACACTCCATAAACTTTCATTGTTATGCAGATGATACTCAACTATATTTATCGATAAAACCAGAGGAGAGCAACCAACTCGGTAAAATTCAAGCATGTCTTAAAGACATAAAAACATGGATGACCTGCAATTTCTTGATGTTAAACTCAGACAAAACCGAAGTAATTTTACTCTGAGCACCTCAGAGATCAATTATCTGGTGATGTGGATTCTGTAGACGGCATTGCCCTGGCATCCAACACCACTGTAAAGAATCTTGGCGTTATCTTTGATCGGGACTTGTCCTTTAACTCCCACGTAAAGCAAATCTCAAGGACTGCATTCTTTCATCTACGTAATATTTCAAAAATCAGGCACATCTTGTCTCAAAAAGATGCAGAAAAATTGGTTCACGCGTTCGCTACTTCGAGACTGGATTACTGCAACTCCTTATTATCAGGCTGCTCTAATAAGTCTCTTAGGTCCCTCCAGTTGATCCAGAATGCTGCAGCTCGTGTTCTCACTAAAACTAAGAAAAGAGATCACATCACTCCTGCACTAGCTGCTCTGCACTGGCTCCCAGTAAAATCAAGAATCACTTTTAAAATTCTTCTCTTAACGTACAAAGCCTTGATTGGTGATGCACCATCATATCTTAAGGAGCTTGTAGTACCATATTGCCCACTAGAGAGCTACGCTCACTAAATGCGGACTACTTGTAGTTCCTAGAGTCTTAAAAAGTAGAATGGGAGCCAGAGCCTTTAGTTATCAAGCTCCTCTTTATGGAACCAGCTTCCAATTTCAGTCCGGGAGGCAGACACAGTCACCTCGTTTAAGAGTAGACTTAAGACCTTCCTCTTTGACAGAGCTTATAGTTAGGGCTGAATCAGGTTTGCCCTGGTCCAGCCCCTTGATATGCTGCTATAGGCTTATAGCTGCCGGGGGATGTTTTAGGATGCACTGAGTACCTATCTCCTCTTTTTTCTCTCCTTAAGGATGAATTTTCATCTCTCAATCACACGTTACTAACTCTGCTTTCTCCCGGAGTCCTTTTGACTTCACGTCTCATGGGGTCATCGGACCCTATGAGACGACATAGATCCCATCTGCCTGATGGATCATTGAGGTCTGGGTCGTGGAATTCCTGCCCTGACTACGCCACTGTCCTGTTGAGACTCCGCCTACTGTTGAGACTCCGCCCACTCCTCCTCCCCACCGCCATCTGCCTGATGGATCGTGGAGGTCTCCATCGTGGAATATGCCTACTATGAACTATTCATACACTCTGTCATATTCATTGAATGTATTTTAACTCTAAATCTGTCCTTCTGTACACATTACATCTATTGCATCTGTCCATCCTGGAGAGGGATCCTCCTCTGTTGCTCTCCTCCAGGTTTCTTCCCTTTTTTTTCCCCTGAAGGGTTATTTGGGAGTTTTTCCTGATCTGATGTGAGGTTTTGGGACTGGGATGTCTATGTGTACAGATTGTAAAGCACTCCGAGACAAATTTGTAATTTGTGAAATTGGGCTATACAAATAAACTGAATTGAAAGTAAAACACAAACTTGATAGTTTCATATTGAAGAATATGATGAAGGGTTTGTTTGAACTAGATTAGAAGTTCAGTTGAGAGACAAATGTTCCCTTTCAGGCCCAACTTTTTATATTTGAATATACCTGCACAATAAATCATGTATGGTAAAAAAAAAAGAAGAAGACAGATTGGGTCCTTTACAAGAACATTTCAATTTCAGTAAAACAGGTGTATTTAGAGATTACATCACAAAACATCTGGAGGCACAGGAGCATCATCTGGCGATTAGCTTGGATCATACCTGCCAAACAAACAGACAAAGACAATTTGTTGCAAATATGAGGAGAAACAAAGCGGTTTGCCACATGTAGACTCGGCAGTGACTCCTCTGGGCATGAAAACATATAGTTTAAATCAATAAGTTTAAAATCCAGCAGTGATTTCCACCCATAGCTGTTTACAAGGTTGCTCAGATGTTAAGGTAACGAAAGAAAAGAGACGGCTATAATTGGGTGAGACTAAAACCAGGTCTGTCAGGGTAGCTCAAGACTATAATTGGATGGGTTGGACAAAAGCAACTACATTTATTTACCCAGGCGAGTTATGCAAAAGCCTTGTTTTACAGGAAGAGTCTGCCCAGTCTCACAGTTACACACCTGCAAGTTTCCCAATACAACCATACTCTGAGCAGCTCCACTGTGGTGAGCTAATGGCCTAGCACTGACCTTTTACTATCCCGATCAAGGTTTTACTCTACCGGTTCTGGGACGGAAGCAGCGACCTTCCAGTTATAAACCAGCTTTTCTCTCACTAAATCGCCGCCCACATCGCAGATCCTTTCAGTGAATGAAGTAAGTGTGGTGCTCCAACAGGCTGTTTCCCTCGGTTGGAGAAATAATTGAGCCGAAGACAGCTTGGTACCCACCTGGAAGACAGACGTAACAACTATGGTTTGTTAGAATATCATAGAAATCAGAGTGGGCCATTGTCTTAACCCCTTTCAGTCTAGGTCGGGTCTCGGTCTTGGTTTGGATGGTCTTGACTACAACACCATAAATACCAAAAGGGCCACAAACCCAGGGCATTAGATCGAGGACAGGCGTGGAACTGAGGTTGAACTGGGCTTGTTCTGGCTTGTTATCGCTGCAGTGCACTTGCATCTTATTTAAGACATACCTGTGTGTCCTTGTCTGTGCTTTTGATAGAAGCCTGTCTTCTGTGCATCTCTGGTCTATGAACTCGGCGTTAAATTCTAATGTAGCTCCTCCCCCTTGCTACACTATCACAGACACAATATCAGACAGATTATTGCAGTGAAATAAATGATGAGGCCATAGGCCCTCTGGATGATTCCACTATATATTGTGCAGCGATGTCCAGTCCAGACTCCATACAAATACAAAGTCCATTGTGGCCTAATATTAAATGAATTATGTACTTTGAGTCAACTGTGGCCAGTTTGTTGGTCAGATTTTCCCAACTGACTGCATTAATGGAAATGATATATCGCGAAAATTTCCTTCGTTGGTATTCATGCTATTGCTATGAATCCTCGCTGGATGGCTGATGAGTTTTAAAAAACGGACTCTTCCTTCAACGCGAGGGTAAAGCAAATCTGAGACATGCAAACAGTAGCCGCCGTTAATGGTTGCATTGGGGCTTCTTCAGTGAATGTCAGACCTAGAAACAGCCTCCACACACAGAACAATGAAGGTGCCATCTGGAACCGAAAATGGTTCTAGTTCAAAGAAAATAGTTCAAACTAGTCTTTTTTAAAGAACTAATTCCTTAAATAGTTCTTCAAAGAACCTATAAAGGTGTCTCAAAGAACCTTACAAAATGGTTCTTGAAGGCACAATTTCTGGTTCTACAGAGAATCTTTCAAACCAGGGTTCTTTAAAGAACCATTTCCTTAAAGAGTTCTTCAAAGAACCTATAATGGTGCCTCAAATGAAAAAATGTTTCTTCAGTAGGTGATGGTTCTTCGTAGAACCACAAAGCCTATAATAAAATATTTAAGAACCATTACTTATCTGTGTACACAATTATGTTTAAAAATGGAAGGTTGGAGTTCGAGAAGTTCCCATCCCGATACTCACGAC
This sequence comes from Pseudoliparis swirei, assembly GCF_029220125.1. NCBI lineage: Eukaryota > Metazoa > Chordata > Actinopteri > Perciformes > Liparidae > Pseudoliparis > Pseudoliparis swirei. Next base: position 8,481,224 of record NC_079398.1, read on the forward strand.
TCGCAGGTATCAATTCCCGCGTAAGAGGTGCGGCTCAACTTTCCCCCTCGCTCAAATGAATTCTTCCTTTCGTCACTCTGTGACAGAATCATATCGTTGAACCGGAGTCATCGCTCTCATTACCAGGACACTCACTCTCCCTGTTTGTCTGCCCGACTGTTGACCTGCAGGCTAATGAATAAGAGAGACGGAAAACAAAGACGGAGAACAATACCCAAGGGTGGCAGAGACAGGGGGGGGGGATCATCAAGGATCATCAAGGTTCGTCAAGGGTCCTTGAGCCAATTTAATTATTCTGGAGATGTTATACGCAATTGATTGGTGCGCCGTGGAGTGCGAACAGCCTTGTAAGTGTGTGTGTGTGTACAACGAGACAGTTTCCTTCGAGACTGTTGGGCAAGCGAGCCGTGTTTTTTTAAGGGATGCTCATAAATGCATCGGAGAAATCTCTCTTTCAAGGCTGCACCGGCGAGCTTTGAAATGTGCTCAAGGTTTTCGGAAAAGATGTTCGCAGTTGGACCTCACGCGCACATCTGATGAAGGCTTGATGTGGAGAGAAAATACATTTTTCCCCAACGTTTTCCACGTGATGAAAAATGCATAGAGCCCCAGCGTTACCTCCCCATCATAACATCACAGTCCTGATTTATTGAATGCTTCGCCAATACAATGGAAAAGGGTGAAATGAATTTCAGAAAGAACACTAATGGTGTGTTCACACCGGACACGTCAAAATGTTGACGCGCGTCGAGATTACATGTTAAATCAATGCAAAGCTGCGTCGAAGCTGCGTAGCTGCGTATTTTCCAGCGAGCAGCGCGTCAGACGCGTTTGAAGCAGCAGAACAGAGGGTTTGTCGCGGGGCGAACTGAGCGAACCCAGCGAACAGACGCAGCTCGTTGACGCGCGAGTTCAAATTTCCCAACTCTGGCAGCAAAGACGCGTGAATCATAGTTGCGTCAGCCAATCAGCGTTGAGCAGCTCCGCTCGTCATCGTCCTGCCGGTTGAAAAAAAATGGAGGAAAAGATTATTGTCGCTGTCTGTGGGCACCCCGAACTTTACGATACAACTCTTTATGCTTACCGAAACCGGAGATATAAAGATAAAGCGTGGAACAAGGTCGGAGAAGCCGTGGGACTACCTGGTAAGTTTTGAATGTATGTATTTGCTTTTATTCTCGCTATTTGTTGTACTTTACTATCAACCAACCGCCGGCATATGTGTTTCATGGCAGAGGAGATCTGCCGCCGTAGGTGGGAGACACGTATCAAAGAGAGAAGAAGAGAGAGAGCAGCGAGAAGCGCAGTGGGAGTGCAGCTCAGTCCACTAAAAAGTGGAAGTACGCTGCGGTCCTGTGGTTCCTCGACCCATTTATTACTCCGCCCCCGACGCGTCTGGTGTGAACACACTTTTTTCGACGCGCGTCAAGACTGCTGGGTCAGACGCGTCGAGAATTTTTTCGCCGCGTCCGGTGTGAACGCACCATAACACCTGTCAAAGTGACCGCTGATTCAGCTATTACTAAACAAGGGAGCTTTCCTCACTACAAGCACCCACATCCACAGCTGTTGCGGTTGACGGTGACTGTTCAATTTATTGAAGGAAGTGTCTGGCCGTTGCTCGCTACGACTCATTTTCCATCCCCGTTTCCGGCAGACATGAACGTACAGTGCGGACGAGTACCTTAAACCAGGTGGTACAGAAATGTGTGAAATGACCACCACCTGTTAACAGTGTATTACTTGGTAGTGGCACAAAATGTGTTAAACCGACCAGGGACACAACAATTAAACGCATCCACATAAATATGCAACGGTCACTATTAGTATAAGCTAGAAATACTGCTTATGGTAGGTGTGAGGGGGATTGGTTACATATGGGACTTTGAGTGTTCATGTTTCAAAGAACATGTGTTTTCCACGAGAGCTTTCTACTGATCAAGTGTTGATTTTTTTTTTACGCCATTCTCGATATAAACTGTTCAAATACTGGCGGTTGATTGGTGCCCATCGGGAACCGAGGCACAGAGATCGGCTGCAATGTACCAGTCTTTCAACTAATCGCAGTTTATCTCCCGCAACGTTATTGAACGTGACATGGTGGGCTGGTGGACGGTTCAACGTCACGTGACTCATAAATGGTGTTTTCCTCCTGAACCAAACTAAGACCCCGTTTACACGATGGGAAAACACATATATTTTCATGCGTTTTGGCCTTTCATTTTCACAAAAACGGAGGTTTTATCACAGAAAACGATCATTTCTAAAAACTCCGGCCAAAGTGGAGATTTCTGAAAACTCCGTTTTTGTGTTTGCGTGTGAACTAAGTCAAACGGAGTTTTAGGTTGTCAAACTTCACAGTATGCGACTAAAAATGCTTCACGTCATGTGAGCGTCCTATGTTTACAGTTAGTTTGCTTCGGTGCGCCCGAGTTATTTCCTCCTTGACATGAGGATACTCCTCGGAGGTCTCGGACGGGTACTGTTCTAAGAACAATGCCAACATATCCCTATATTTAGTTTGGCATGATTCCCAATCCACATTATCGAGTGCTTTATTTGCCTTATAATCTAAGGCGATTCGAAGCAGCTCGCTGTCTGTCCATACAATGAACCTCGCGCCATATTTACTCTCTAAAGGAAAAGGAAGTTGGTCGTGTTTTTCGTAGTTGTTGTTGGTTTTGAGAATTCTGATTGATTTGCATGTCTTTGTCCTTCTCGTTACACTGCCGACTACAGGTTTGGCATAGTTATGATGGCGCCCGGGGGCGTATTTATGCGGGTTCATAGAAACAGAAACTTTTTTGAAAACGACCTTGTGTGTACAACGTTATTTTTGAAAACGGAGGGGCAGAAATATCCGTTTCTGTAAATACACGGCTATGTTTAAATGTGGCCTAAGTGGTTTTGTTCTCTCCACCTGACTTCCTGTGAACGAAATTATGCATCTAGCGTACGAACGTATTTGACGCACCATCCCAACACGTTAGAAATAACACGACTTAGGTACCTAATGCGTTGATCGGAGAACTGCCCAAGCCTCGGTAGTTGACGAGCTGAGAATGTGTTGACATAGTGATACATTCCTAAAGTTTTTCTTCATGTTAACTAAGTTTTTTGTGCCTAAAACCTAATGTTTAGATTTTTTTTTAGCCTAACTTGAATTGTTTTACTGACGCGCAACAATTCAACACATTACATGCCACTACCAAGTAATGCGCTGTTAAAAGTTGGCGGTCATTTCATGTATTTTTAAGAGCACGCTGCATTACCCTACTCAAACAACGTAATGCAGCAAAAAATAAATGTTGTTGATAATTCAAGCAGGTGACACCCAGACGGTAACTTAAAGGTTTCTTCAACCCATTGTTGTCTGTGTTTCCATAGCCGTCTAAAGATTAGAAACATGATATTGAATGACAGCTGCTGGTGGTCGCAGGATTAAAACACATTCTGCAGCCTGCACATTTCAACCCTGGTCCCTGCAGTCCAATATGCAATGAGTTACTAAACAAGTTTTCTACTTCTCAGGGTAGTTTCTGCAGTGGAAAAGTGTCTTAAAATTCAATTGACTGCTCACTAAAACCCAACTCATGGAGCTAACATCAACTTAACCCTTGTGTTGCCTTCGGGTCAATTTGACCCGATTCAATGTTTAATGTCGGTGTTCTTTCGGGAGTCAACAAACAAACATAAAGTACCTCACACTTAAACTTGGAAAACAATATTAATTCTAATAATTTTCTGGAGATTTTAATAGCTGGGGTCATATTGACCTCAAGGGTAAAATATGTTAGTAAATATAAAGGTAACAGGAGGGTTAAACATTGAATCGGATCATATTGACCCGAAGGCGACAGGAGGGTGAAACATTGAATCGGGTCAAATTGACCCGAAGGCAACACAAGGGTTAATAAGCTATGAGCCACGGCTAATGAAATCCTTTAATGACGGTTGTCATGTCAGCAGGAAATCAGAGGCCTGCTGTTTCTTGATTCAAGGACCCATTGTTCAACACATTATTGTGAATTGTTCCACGTTTGCTAACCATTATTACCATTGGAGTGTCACAGTACTTCAAATAAGTAGAGTTTTACAGTGCAATGAAGCTTGATTCTATTTCGTCTGTGTGTAACGGTGCAGGCCGCTGCACACAATGTTACAGGAAAAGGTGCTGTTTACCTGCCACCTGCTGGCCTCGGCGAATTAAATCACGGCCGTTCTCGGAAAAAACCCTGTCAATTAAATCATATTGATTTTCTTTTGCGTACCAAATAAACACTCAAGTATTTTGTATGAGACGAGAGATACGGGAGCTTTGTTGGAAAACCACATTTCTGTGGCACAGTATCTTTGTATTATTGTGTGGAGGCGACTTAAGTGCATTATACAGCTGCCTGGGTGTTCATATCTACCAGTGACTAACATCTTCAGTAGAGGGCCTAGCACCCACCAGTGTACTCGGGTTCATTTCAGACTTTCTTGAAATATAAACAAAGAAAACTAAAAAACACACTGTATATAAGAAGTGGTCATACTTACGTGACGTCATCTTTCTGGACTGCAGTTTTAAACCTCGAATTTGGTATTTTGGCCGTCGCCATCTTGTTTATTGGTTTATTTAGGGTGACCAGACATCCTGTTTTCCCCGGACATGTCCTGTTTTTGAGATTGAAAAAATGCGTCCGGCAGGGATTCCAAAAACGTCCGGGATTTTGCTTCGTCGGATATTTGTGTTTCTCTGGGTTTTCACAAACTAGTATTTACCCCTTACAAGTTTTGGAAATGGTATCTCCCTTACGTTCCACATTCTTGCGCGAGCTCTGACTGTAGAGAGAACAGTCATTGGTCGACCGATCTCAGGGTTGCCAGATACACGATAATTATCCTCCAAATACAACCATTTTGAGCCTTTGGTACGATACTTCACCATTTCCAATCTGGCAACACTGAGCACCTTGCCGCTTCCACTAGTTGCATTGTTGTTAGTGCGGCATGCTATACACTACTACCAGCGCTGCCGCTCCCATAACGCGCAGTGCGTAGGGCACCAAGTCCTGAGGGGGCACCACAAAATAAGCAACTAAAAAATCCTCAGTTATAATAATTATAATGCCGATATTATTTCAGTCTAGATATATTAGGCACCTTTTAGGCATGTATATCACAAAACAGGAAGAACGAGAGATGTTTAATCTCAGCACCCCCCCCCCCCCCCGAGACGAAGTGTCCTCTTTTTCACAAACACAAATCTGGTCACCCTAGTTTATTGAGTGCAACCAATTGCTAAATTAAAAACATGTAGGCAACCAAAAAGTAACAATTAACTTTCATGAAATGAAAACACACCGTGAAAAGGTTAAACACAGGGACAACACAAGACAACTCGCAGACCGCAACATCAGCATGGTAGTGACCTGTCCCTCAGGTACCCCCGCCCTAAAGTATACTCAGAATTATTTTCTATCTCACTCAAAATTAGACCGTAACTTACCAAATGAGCATCATGCTGTGTTGATGAACACTTTAATAAAAAAAGGTAATGTACACTTTATTGATCCCACAGTTGGGAAATTATAATAATAATTATTAATTTATTTGGCGTTAAAGAACCAATATAATGATCCGGACGATTATTGCATAATACCGTTAAAATATGCATGGACACCCTGATGACTAATTCTGATTGCTATCTTCCTCAGTCATCCTGAGAAGGTAAAACTGGCTGATCCCAGATCTTAAGCCCTGTGATGTTTGACAGAGGTCAGAAAAGGTGATTGGCTATGGAGCTACAGGACTTCCAGTCACAGCTAATGTGCTGCAACATAAGAAGATTATATCTATCCATCCATGTCCAGACTTACTTATTCTGTCAACTCAGTTGAGGATTATCCTGATCTACTTAGGGAAATAGGATTTCAGTGACTACACTTTAAATTGCTGGAACATGCAAAAATGTCATTTTTGCGAAGGTGCCATAATTAATTATGTGGCGCTGTTATGTCCCATGCTGACAAATGACATTTTGTAGAGATGCGAAATGAAAGAAGTTGTTTGTATGATTTTTGAAGAGGTATGATGTTTAGGAGCATCGGATATAATGCGTCATGTTTTTGGCAAATACATCAACTGTGTTTCTTGAAATCTTAAACCTTCCTTCCAGGACTTCGATACATGCTATTTATTTAAAGAAGACAGTTTATATTTGGCAAACTTGTCCAAGACGTCCTGACATTCTCATCCTCGACGTTCCGCATTGAGGGAAAAGAAATGCATGAATCAGGAGAATCAGCCTTGTGATTACATCATCGTTTCTCTCCAACATCTAGGAGCTGCTATACCTCTGACATCTGCTTTATCCAGCTCTCTACAGCCTGAACCAAGCCCCCCCCACCCCCCCCCGTGCTAATTACAGCATCTTGAGGAACTAAAGCCAATAATGAGAGAAGCAGGTGTGTATAGCTGGAGGGCCACATTAACCAGGATTTCAGCATTGCACAAGCAAATTAATTCACCTTGTAATTGGTCGACCAAGGAAGCGCATAGAGAAAGTTTGGGCGTTGAGTGAGAGACTGTGTACAATTCCTCTGTGCATGTATAGCAAACATCAGGGTTGAAACGCTTGATTTTAAATTGATGGAGGCAAGTTTCCAGTTTCGACACTTTCACTTTCTCAATTTTCCAAGACAAACTTATTTGTAGACTCATTTTTTATCGCATGAAGATGTTGGAGTTTCTCAAATTATTTCAGATCCCTATTTTGGTTCACCATCTTAGTTTAGCTCGTTAGCATGTGGACATTTGCTGCTTCGGGCACACAATAAAGTACAGCCACGGATGAAAGGAAGATTTGCTACTACCTTGTCACAAATCTGAGTATTGGACAATGATTGGAGACATTCTTACCTGATAATGGCACTAGATGAAAAGTTGGCGGACCGTCAAAGTCATTACAATTCTTTCCAAGGGGAACATACATGTCTAAACTGAATTTCATGAAATGCATTACATATTTGTCGAGACGTTTCATCAAATTACATCACAAATGCAGTGGCGGGCCGTGGGCCTGGGGCCTGGGCCTTCAGTGAGGTCCTATACAGTCCCACCCGAATTAATCCATCTCTTATTACTATCATTATGATGCCATGGCTCTAGACCAGGGCTGCTCAATACGTCGATCGCGGCGTAGTATTGGTAGATCGCATGACATAAAAAAAAATTGGCCCGCCCCCGTCATTTTCTCTATAGCACGTCTTTGTTCATTTATTAAACTAAACAGCCGTCTGATGTTGATCGTATCTACACAACAGCATGTCATTTCTCTCGGCTCTCCGTCTCGCGCGCTGCAGAATGCGCGCATCGGGACGGAGAAAAAGAAAAAAAAGTCACTTGCACTAGTTTGTTCACTAAACAGGGCATTGTCGCACCCAAAGCAGTTTCACCGTGATGATAAAGACACAACTATTCACTGAAAATAAAAGAAAGAAAACAAATAAATTGCAACATAGGCTATTTGCCATTTTATTTTGTGCCAAACATACAGACACATTTAATAAAAAATAGAATGCATTGTATGCCTACTCACCAAAGACTGATTATTTGAACACAAAATCCATCCTTCTTTCTTTCCTCAAGAAGACTTCAATGACTCTATTGTACATTCTATCAAATTCAGTTTCCTAGTTCTGAGGTTCTGCATTTACCTGCCCATAGGCCCCGCCTCTCAATATTGGTAATCCAATCAAAAGACGTGCAGCACTCCGCCTGCTAGCTGCTCCTGTGCCGGTTCCGGGGCCAGCTAGAAGGCCTTCAGGAGCCAACTCTAAAGCTGATTGGTTGACACAACATTGTCAATCAGATTCACTTGAAGCTACCAGCGCCCGCAATGTTGATTCTGAAGGCCTAAGGGCAGATTTGAGCCCCCTGGCAACACACGATGGCTGAATATGATTGGATAAAAGATCTAACATAAAGACCAGCCCTCCAAATCTCAACCTGGCGCTGGCAGCAGCGCAACCAAGAGGAACGCTATGAAATTAAGAGAATAACTCTTACTCTGGGGAAATAATTGAATACATATTTGTGGGGAAATATATTTAGAAAAATATATATATTCTGATGATGTTTAGGCCAGCAGAGAAGGCCTTGCTGGCCCTGACGGCCCGCCACTGCACAAATGTCATAATGGTAACACAAGAGGAGATATCAGGCGATTGTCTCTGGAGACCATGAAAGTCAGTGGTCACCAACCTTTTTGAGGCCAAGATCCCTGACCTCCGTCTTCGTGACAGGCAAGATCTACTTTTTAAGGCGTTGAGAGAAAACGACTGTCCAGAATTGACTTACAACTTGAGGCTTTTTATTTGGCCTAATTCTAATTGAATGAAATCAAAACACTTTGGTCCAGCTTTCAAATTGATGATACCAGGAACACAAAATTTAAGTGCAATATAAAAAGATAATTATTTGTTGCCACAATATAAACAAGAACAAACACATTTGCAATGAGCAGCTGGATGAACTACCAATATAAATGTTGTTCATCAACTGACATTACAGCACAACACTGACAACATGATCAGTCAGTGCAACTCATGTAAGTTCAGCTCTCATCACAATGCCATCAAGTCATGTGACTCCAGTCAGTGTGATGGCTGTGACTGAACTCTGTCTGTGAGCTTGTAGTTAGTTCATAAGCAGACAGACAGTCTGAGGCCGTCTGTGAGCTGTCTGTCAGTAATCCAGCTCCTGATCTTTGATTTGGTGATTTTTTTCAATTCCAATGAGGGGCAAATTTGGTATTCATGAAAGTTGTCATCTGGGATTTGTTCTGAACTCAGGCCGTTGGTGATTACATTCACATCAACTCTACAGACATCCTCAGATTTAAATAATTATAATAAATATGAGAATCACCATTTGTGACTCCTGCATATGTGCTTTTTCAAATACAATAAATACAATTGCAATCACTTCCAAGTAAACCAGATTGCTCCACCAGACAAGAAAAAAGCTCAATGTTGAGCTTTTGTTTTGAAGGGCAACAGCAGAAAAGCCGAACTCACGGAGGTAGGACGTGGCAAGTCGCCAAGAATCTCGGCTGTCGTGCATGCGCAGGCGTAACTTGTTAATGCCGTAACGTAAACATTTACACGAAGGTACAGGCAGTTCAACATTTATTAATTGATGACTTAGTTTTATGTCGGTGTACTTTGACCTTGTGTGTAATATGTGAAGTTATCAATAAAGGTCTTTCTGCATTTCCCCTGCGCCCCACCTCTAGTACCACTGCCCCCCACTAGAGGGGCACGCCCCACCTGTAGTCCTACATTCCTTTCTTTCGGGGTGCACAGCTGAGAACGCCGCTGTGTAGGAGAACCCGTTTTCAGGCGTTCATTAAAATCAAGCGGAGATGTTTTCTGACGTCGATCTTCCAGTCAGGAAGAAAACATTTCAGAAGACACTTCAGAAAATTTTCGAGAATGAGGAACAATGTGTTTCTGAATTTATTTTCATTTTATTTTGAAGAGCGACAGGGAACGTCTCCGAGATCGACCGGTCGATCGCGATCGACGGGTTGGCGACCACTGATGTAAGTCATTGTCTCTGAATAGCATGTCCTGTAAGTCATTGTCTCTTGATAGCATGTCCTGTAAGTCATTGTCTCTTGAGAGCATATCCTGTAAGTCATATTCTCTGGGTTCTATGTCCTGTAAAACATTTCATGACAATCAATCCAACCTTTGATAAGATGTATCCGTCTAGATGGAGTCTTGTGAGGCCACTGACATGGCCATTCTTGGAGCGTACCGTTAACATGTGGCTAAAAACAAACGTAAGCCACATGAATAAACCAGACCGAGTAATTTTTCATTAAGCAGGATTGGCCTACAGACTGCCCTTTCTCACCAGTTCTGATACATCCCTCTTCTTACAGCCTCTTGGGAAGAAAAGTACAAAAGACAGATGACAGTAACAGCATTTCTGGAAATGCTGTAAGTATTGGCCTTAATGCAAGTGGAGAGTTCATCTCTTTTTCCCCTGAAGTCAGGCTCTGCTGTGCTCTTCAAACATTTATATATTTGAAGGCCTGAGTTGTAGCTTCACAACCTTTCCCACTTAAGTACACACTGCATATAACAAAGATCTCAGCTTGCCTCCTTCCATTAAGTTGGCTTTTGTGATTCCTCAATAGCAGGTAATAACACGATTATTCCCGATCAACCTAAACTACTGCTTGAGCTGAGGGTACATATTGTGGTTGGATGGATAGGTCCTAACGAAGCGTCGTGCTTGGAGGGAATCCCTGAGCAGCTCTAATGTCTTTCTGGGTTGAGGTAACTGCAAATAAATGGTCATCCTGTGTGCAGCTGCAGGCTTGCCTCGGGCGAGGCGGACCGACATATAGCAGAAATTGTGCTGGATTGATATCCTGTAGACAGGAAGGTCTGTTTTTATGAGTCTAGGTTCTACAACTATAGCTAGTCGAGTTCAGTTTTCATTCATCATCAATTACATTATTCTGTGTCCTAGCTTTGACAGCGATATTTGTAAAAGCTACTTTTTCCATCCAATTTCTTTTTTCTTTCTCCGATGCCCTTGATCCATGATGCACATCGTGAGCGCTGGCTGTTTACGGGGCACTGCAGGAAAGCGTGTACTCCGATCTCCCTCTCAAAAGGGCAAACTGTGCCGTGTGCACGGCTGGTTTTTGCCTGTGTCGAAATGTAGGGGCGATGCCAGGACACACTGTGGTGCATTCACAATCTGTGTCACCAAATGTCACAGTTGAAGAATGGCAACAAAAGATGAATAATGGACCAGTGGGATATATCAACAGTTGAATGATGGAATTAAAGCACATCACTCAGGTGTAACTGAGGTTATCGTAATATCTTGACGACCAGACTGAAGGCTGTATACAATTCTGACTTTATATGGTTTGGATCAAATTTGATCTGGAATGCCAGGATGTTTATTCATGCTTGAGCACTGTTTGCATTGCATTATACATATTCTTTAATTACCTGTATTGAATATTGTACAATTCTCTCCATGATTCTACCTCTAGCAGGCTGGACCACTGTAAGGTGTGTCTAAGAGAGCCCGCATTAATCCAAAATATTATAAATGGTTACCCATCTGTCACATAATTAATAGATAGCTTTTTGTTTTAAAGCTCTGAAAGGCGTTGTACCATCTTATCTAGAAATTGGTGCCTGCAAGGTTTCTCCATCCTCCGTTGGAAACCTGAGGTGAGAACTCAAGTGTCGAGAGGCAGATTTCCTTTGCTATGCCCTCAAACTATGGTCTGCCAGAGGGTTTAAGGGACTTTAAATCTGTTGACGCTCTTGAAAGAAATCTTAAGCTCATACACTACCGGCAAAAACATCGTTCTTCTCATGCATTGATCATATTTTAAAGGTTTCACTTATTTGGCTTTCATAACAGAAATATACATTTAGGTGTTCATTTGAACACTGTCAATTTGTGCCTGTAGTTTTCTGCTTTATTCACCAAAAAGTACAACTAGATTGGGTTTGTCGTCCAGTTATCACACCAAAAGTTGCATGTTGAAGTGTCCTTGAGCAAGACACTGAACCCCCACTGCTCCTTAATAACTAAAGATGGGTCAAATGCAGAGAAGAATTTCCCCACTATGGGATCAATAAATGATACATTATTATTATTATTCTAGATGATGCCTCATTTGCATATTTACCAGTACATTTTATAAAACAAAAAGCACAAAAAAACCAAGGGCAAATTTGTGAATATATTTAAGCAATCAATTTCATTGTGATATTAAAGTTAAAGTCCTCCATCTCATACTCATGTTTCAGAATTCTCCACTTAAGTAGTACTTAATACAAATACGACACACTTTACAAGTTTAATTCCCATGTATATTCTGAAGATTTTTACACAGCCTGATTTATATAAAATGTCATTCCTTAAAACATGATAAATGGATTTTATTTTCAGCTGCTGACAATGTTAGGAACATGTAGTAAAACTAAAGTATATCAAAAATTCCATCTGTAAAAAATCCTTTTACTCTAAAATGTCAAGAGCAACTTTGAGCATGGCTTTATAAAATTTTCACATTTTTGTTCCTGATTGATTCATTTAGATAATTTATCAATTGCACATTTAAACATTTCAGAATACTTGTTAAAATATCAACTTTGGATATTGGTGACATGGATTCGGTAAAATTAATTCCCAATTTATCGATTTTGCTTTATTTACTTCTTTAATTTAAAATGTTATTTGCACTTTATACAATAATTGTGCTGTAGAACAAATGTTGATTATTCATAATATTAATATGAAAATAAGGATTTTAAGAGGAATTATAAATGGGAAAACGTCCTTATTGGACACTGGAAGGCAATATAACACATTGCAAACTTGTTAATAGATTCAAATATTCAGTATCCTGTTTTAGTCCAATTCCTGAGAAATTCCTCGCACGAAATGCGCCATTTTATGTCAAAACAATGAAGTTCCATGAAGCTGTGCTGAAGAGTGAAATCATTCTCGGAGCTTTTGTCATCTCAATTGATCCCTTGCATTTTACATAGTCATCTAAACCTTTTGTAAATATTGGAAATGTGATTATTGCAGCATTTAGATCGCTTTAGAAATGCATCTCAATTATTTTATTATAACAGTAAAACCGGTAGGACAGAAATCTTAATAACAAAAGTTCAATGTACATATCAGTTTCATAACGGGAGTTTTTTTCTGTCATTTTCACTTATTCTAGACATGTCAGCTATTAAATAGTTGGGTGTCTCCAGGTGATTTTTATCATCGTTTAAATGGTGCTTCAGTTGTCCATAACCAGGGAGAATGACAGCGGTAGTACGCCATTATCTCCCTGAGAAGGGATGAACCGGGGCCAAATGGAGTAATGCTGGTGGGGAGGGACAATGTGAGGAGGTCAGGTCCGCCATTCAGCTGGGACAGTAATGGCCGCTTTGCCTCGACAATGACAGCGATGATTACAGGTAGGCCCCTGAGCCACATAAATTCCCAGAGAAGTTGTGGATGACGCTGTCACCTGACCCAGGTCTTAGGTGGATTAAGGCAAATGAGCTGATAATCGCTCGCTGGAGGTGTACACAAATAATAATTCTCACTGTAATCATTACACAGCACCTTATATTCCACTTGGCAGTTTGAGAGCATATGGGTTGATGGAGTATAGGGTTGAGAGAGCATAGGGTCGAGGAAGCAAAGGGCTGAGGGAGCATAGGGTTGAGAGAGCATAGGGTCGAGGAAGCATAGGGCTGAGGGAAAATAGGGCTGATGGATCATCGTGTTGAGGGAACAAAGGGTTAAAGGAGCATAGGGCTGAGGGAACATAGGGCTGATGAATCATCGGGTTGAGTGAGCATAGGGTTGAGGGAACATAGGGTTGAGGAAACACATAGGGTTGAGGGAGCATTGGGCTGAGGGAACATAGGGTTGAGGCTGGACATGGTAGAGAACACAAGGTTAAGTGAATTCAAATATAAGACCTTGTAGGGGTATACATGCATGAATCGTACACCATGGTCACTCCTTCCACTTGTTGCCACTATGCAGTAGTATAGTATTATCTAGGAGCAGGCAGATGCCCCTCGTTCTATTGTTGTCCTTGATGGCATGATGCAAAGCATTGTGTGGAAAATTGCCTGCACTGCGGCTGAAGGGAGATGGGGGGGGGCATATATATAATGACGCACGCCGCAACAAAAGATTGAAAATGGGATTCTACGTTGTTGACAATGGGGGAACGGTTTGTCTCCCCCCAATTCCCCCCACCCCCCCTCCCAAAGTGGAGGATTCTTGTGCAATGAAAACACAGCTCTCACCTTCCCGTAAAACACAGTCGGGGGGGATTTTTTGATTTGTTTGTGCAAATCTTTGTCTCTTTATTTTGATACATCTGTGTGACTTCCGTATGCTGGATGTGTGGCATTGTATAACGCTTGACTCAGACTACCCGTGTCACAGTTATTCATGAGTGGAAACATGATAAATCCCATCGCTATTTATCAGTTCCTGACTTACACTTTTCCCCCTGATGCTAATTTTGTTAGACATCCCAAGGCTTATCAATCACTTTCGATCTCACTACAGGAGCAATTATGTAAATATGGAGAATAATAACCATCTGTTGTCTGTTGTTTCTTTGCTTGACTGGCTGGCGTAACCAGGAACATTAAGCATCAGTCTTACCTTGTAGTTTCTCACCACTTCACAGATATCTCTCTCCCTCTCCCTCTGGTGATTTTTCTCAAACTTTTTCATTTTTTTCTTTCATAGTTCATGGAGCGATTGAGTTGTGTTTTTTGTCTGTTTGTCGTTTTCTTTATTGGTTTCTTGTAGAGAGAAAATCGTGTTTCTTGAGACATTGCATACAGTACTGTATATGCATACAGTGATATGTCACTCTTGCCTGTCTTCAAAACTTGAGAGCCCTGATAATATTTGTAATCAAAACGTTCAGTGGCTCTGTGGCAGCTGTCTCCAATCTGGCCTCGGCTGCTGGCTGATTGGTAATTGTGGCAGCGGGTTGTGTTTAGGCTTGGCTGCAGAGTGGGTGGAGCGGGGGTGTGGTTCAGGGAACGGTGTCTGATTGTCATCAGCTGGTCTGATGGGTAATCAGTCCAGCTGATGACAATCTGTGTTTTGTGTATCTGCGAGGCTTTGTCTTTAAAGGAGCTGGATGGACTGAAGACGGGAGTGGAGTGCCGAGCAGAGACACTGTCTGCTGTCTGGAATAATAAAAGATATTACCAAATATCACTCCGACTGCTCATTCCGTGGTGCTTATAGGGAGAACCTACTAGTGACGGCTAGAAACCTGTCTGCTGTTTGGCAATCAGTCAGCAGCCAATGCTGCTCATTAGTGTTACGAGATGTGCCGACGCTTCGAAGCGTGTGTCGAGTAATGGAGGGGGCGTTTCCTCGAAGCGCGTATCGAGGCTTGCTTCATTTAGGGGAGGAGCCAAAAATCATGACGTCCGAAGCCTCGCTGCCCGGCTGTACCACGCGACTGCTTCGGGAAGTGGTTCAGATTTTGCCGGGAGGTTTGACAGCAATATAAACTGCTCAGGCTCAATTCAAATGTGGGTTGTTGGTTGAGAGTTTGGAGAGTTTAGAGAGAGAGATAGTTTGGCGAGTGAGGAGAGAAGGATAGGTGATAAGATGGAACTGTTGTGAAACTGTTATTTCTGAATAAAAATGAATAAAATGTCCCTTGTCCTGTACATCACTGTCCAAGTTACACAAGCATATTCAGTCCCCTCTTCCTAGTTACACACACACGTTCACTGTCCTCTGCCTGCTTAAGCCCATGCCATTTTCCTAAAGGGACATAATAACATTACACAACCTGCCATATCATATACTACCATTTTTGGAACATTTACACACACAACAATTTTATGATGCACATATGTGATAATTTAAGTACAGAAATTATTTGGTCATACATTTGTGTAATTCATATTCATTCCTAACAGCCATAACAGACACAAAAATTCAATGCATCACATTATGTGGTTCAGATACAGCTGCCTGTGATTATACACTTGGCCAGTAGGGGGTTTCGTGAGCACATGAAGCTTCGAGAAATGAACCCTTTCTCGAACCAATTGGCTGAAGTGGTTCGATGCCTCATGAGGCTTCATCTCACCATCACTACTGCTCATATAAAAGGGCAGCGGGGCTACCCCCCCCCCCCCCCCCCCACAACACGGTGATTTTATGTTTTGGCCTGGGAGGGGGGGATAGGGCGGACCCGACCCGTATAGATCAGCAGCTTGAAAAGCTCTTGGAAACAGCTACAGCTACCTTCCCCAATGCTAGGGTTTGTCTTCCCCTCATTAATATTTCCTCGTCGTTAACTCGTAAAGAAAAAGTGTATCTGAAACATCTCAATTCACGGATAAAGGATACCCCGAACTCCATCCCCCTCCTTGAGGAGAAATTGTTCGCTAGGTCCAGGGTGGGGTCCCTCTGGACCCCCAATACAGGCAGGGAAATGTGGGCTCATTGGAAATCCTATTTGAACGTAGCACCGATGGTTGCGGCCCCCAGGGGGACCGGCCATAAGTCCGTTATTAACCTCTCCTTATCATTCCAACTGAACCCAGCCCAAGAAGGGCTATTGGAGAAGGGTCTTTCCTTTGTCCCAACGCCTAAAAAAAATCCCAACCAGACAGGAATTATCAATTCAATTAGCGGCATACCACCGTCGTCTCAAGTTGCATACTACCTTAACGAGCCCAAAACAAAACCTCAACCCTTCCAACCACAATCGGTTTGGGAACCTGAGTTATCGTCCTTACCATTGGATTTCCTTCACCTGATTGAGGCAGACAAAGTGAGGATCAGGGATCTCCCACCGCAACAGGAAAGGGATAACCTTAGTTTGGAGGAGAGACAGGCCTTGGCATCTCTGGAGGGGAATACATCCATTGTCATTAAACCAGCAGATAAGGGAGGGGCCACGGTCATCTTGGATAGGGATAATTACATTCAGGAGGCCCTCAGACAGCTGAATGACACCAGGTATTACATCCCATTGGAGATTCCAATATACATGGAAATGGCCAAACAGATAGACCAGATCCTTAACTCAATGGTCCGGGACAGAAAAATAACCAAAAAACAACAGGGTTATCTTACCACGCCAACGCCACGTGAGAGACAATTCTATCTCCTGCCCAAAATCCATAAATCCCCAGAAACCTGGCCTATCCCCTTTGTAACACCGGCAGGTCGCCCTATTGTTGCGGACTGTGGTAGTCAGAGCTATCAGATAGTCACATTTTTGGACTACTACCTAAACCCCTTGTCCAACAAACATGACAGCTATCTAAAGGATACATATGACTTCCTACAGAAAGTGAGGGCCATTTCAATACAGGAACCCTGTATGCTCTTCACATTGGACGTGGAGAGTTTGTACACAAACATTGACACAGACATGGGTATGAAGGCTATCGAGGAAACCCTCGTGAAGTTCCCAGACCCCTCCCGGCCGGACCAGGAGATACTCACACTCCTGAGACTAAGTTTGACTAGGAATGACTTTGAGTTTGACGGTAAACAGTATCTCCAGATTAAAGGAACAGCAATGGGTAAGAAATTTGCCCCCGCTTATGCAGATATATATATGGCCACCTGGGAGGAGACGATTCTTCCCAAATGTCCAAATCGCCCCCTTAGTTACTTCCGTTATTTGGATGACATATGGGGGACATGGGATCACTCGGAAGCAGAATTCAAGGCCTTTTTGGGTATTCTGAATAATCATCATCCCTCGATTAAGGTGAAAGCGATAACTAGTTCGAAGGAAATAGACTTCCTGGATGTGACGACCTATAAAGGTACCAAATTCAGGACCTCGGGTAGACTGGACACAAAGGTCTATTTTAAACCTACGGACTCGCATGCCCTCCTACATCGTACAAGTTTTCACCCCCAACACACATTTCAGGGGATAGTAAAGTCTCAACTGATCTGCTTTGGACGTATCTGTTCTCAGATCTCGGACTACAACACAGCAGTTTCCATCCTGTTTAAAGCCTTAAGACAGAAGGGATACAGTAGGTCAACGCTGAGGGGCATTCAAAGGAAAACGCAGGACGGTATTGGGGCCCGTAGGGGACGGGCAAAGAGAGAGGCGGATATTTCCATGGTCCCATTTGTTACCACCTTTTCTTCCCTAGGCCTAAAAACCATTAAAATGGCCAAACAAAACTTTGAGGAAATCTTGGAGGATACTCGGCCAAAACGTACAATGAGGGTAATTGCAGCCTACAAAGGGAACCCTAATCTCAAGGACATGCTGGTCCGGGCCAAGATGCCCCGAAGGGATGGAGTCAAGACTGGTCAGGGGAACATGATGGCCACGAATTGTGCCACAAAAAAACCCTATGAATTACAGGGTTTCCGGACCCTGAAACACTCTAACTGTGTGTATCTCATTAGATGTAATCTGTGCAGAAAGGACCTCTATGTGGGGGAAACACAGGGTACCTTGGCTGCCCATCTGGCATGCCACCAGGGGAACATCCGCGGCGGACTGAAAACCTCTACTCTTCTGGTGAAACATTTTGTTGGGCATGGGGTGGAGAACCTCTTTTTAAGAGGGATCCAGCAGGACTACCGTTGGTCCACGGATCAGAGGAAAAAGGCTGAAAGGTTCTGGATTCATAACTCCTCCTGCCTTCCGTGACCCTAAAAAAAACCTAGCCCAAACCCTAAAAACCTAATCCTAGCCCAAATTCGGACACGAGCCCGAACCTTTCAAGGTTTGGCTTTAGACTAGACCCCTCCTCCCTCCTGACTCTTCCCCGGGGGGAAGTGACGGGCAGGTATGCAGACTCGCCTAACAGGGTGAGGAAGGGTTCTTGGTGCAACCATACACCTCCCCTTTCAGTTCTGCTCACTGCTGGTTGTTTTTTCCCTCTTTTCAATAGAGGGTAGGGTAAAACCTAACCCTAAGGTTAACCCTAAAAACCTAGACCTGGCCCAAATCCTAAAACCTAACCCTAGCCCAAATTCGGACCCTAACCCTAACCCTTTTAAACTTAAACCACTCGTCCTTTCAACAGAAAGTAATATACACCTAACCTGTACTTTTGCCCTAACCGTAACCACTCACCCTAACCGTAACCACTCCCCCTTACAACATACAGTAATGTCCACCCAAATCTTAACCCTTAACCATTTCCCCTTTTAAACACCCTTTTTAGTTCGGCGTCCTGTTATACTAGCCCCCTTTAACCCAGTCTGCCTTGGGCCTAAAAACCTGACCTCAACCCGGACCGTAACCATTTCTCTTTATATACAGTCACTATCCCTGATAGAGGCTTTAACTTTAAGTCCTGAACTCAACCAAAAATTTGAAAATCCAATCCCGGGCTTTAGATCTACCAGACGAGGCTTTCCTTGGATCTCCATTCAACTGCCCAGCCGTCGGGCGAACGCGGGGAGATTCTTGAGTCTATTCATATACCTAACCCTGACTTTTAAGTTTGAGCTTTAGATTAGACTCCTCCTACCTCCCGACTCTACCCAAGGGGGAGGGACGGGCAGGTATGCAGACTCGCCTAACCGGGTGAGGAAGGGTTCTTGGTGCAACCATACACCTCCCCTTTCAGTTCTGCTTCCTGCTGGTTTGCGTTTGTTTCCCTCTTTGAAACAGAGGGGAGGGTAAAACCGAACCCTAGTCCTGACCCTGAAGAACAAATTTAAGGTCCGGATCCTAAACCCTAAACCCGGACCCTGAGCCTAAAAACCCAACTCTTACCCCAATAGCGTGGTTGTTATTGGGTGGGATGATTATTGTTATTCCCGTATTTCTATGAGGGTGGTTATTAGTGTTGTTATCATCGTTATTTCATCATTATTATTATGAGGACATATTTGTTTCCCCTTCCACAGATAGTCGGGTTAAAACGAGCAGCAGAGGATGTCAAGACCGCACTCTGCCTTCCAAACGGAAACAAGGCTCATGTTCAACCTGTTGAGGGCCTATCACCACCTGGGCTACGCCAGAAAGGGGGCCAGGACGGAGGCGGTCCCGAGGGCCCTGGCCCGGGTTAAGGAGTATTTGGCGGGGGTAGTCTGCCCGGCCTCCCTCAAAGTATCCACGGCGACTCTGCTCCGGGGTGGCGCCACGCAGTGGCTACAGACCAGTTTGCAGATTTTGGAGGCTCATTACGAGGGGGTGATCGAGGAGGTGAAGGTGGACCTGGGGCAGGTCGACGGGGTGGACCACCGACAAGCGTGGGAGGTGGCCACCAAGTGGCTATTTAAGAAATATAGACCGGTAGATCCGGAGACTGTTTGGGAAGCCGCGGAGGTTTTGAAGGAGATGGGATTGGAGGTGGGTCGTCTCCCGGGGGAGTGGACCGGGCCCCCCCCCAGCCCCCTCCTTTCTGGTCCCCCCCTGCCGGGCCTCCGGGGGGGTCGGGAGTGACCGGGCCTCCGGCCTCGGAGCCAATGGAGCTAGAGGCACCAAGACACGCCCAGGTTACTCCGGGGAAGGCCGGGGGGGAGACCTGTGTGACTGCGGGGTCCCCCTTCCTGGCAGGGTCTCCACTAATGCGGTCACGTAGACCCATCAGGCGATTGGGGGCGCAGGTCTCTCTCAGGGGGGAGAATCCAACTCCACGACCCTTAAAAAAGATGGGACCATGAAGCGTCAGGGCAGTGGGGGGGGGGGGGGGGAGGGGTGGTGGGTTGCGGTTATGATTAGGATTATGAGTTGTTATTAGTAGTATTATGATTTGTGATGAGGATTATTGTTTGGGGCACTTCATGGGAAGGTTGCTATTATGAAAATTATCATTATTATGGTCATTTTGATGATTATTATTAATTTGGTTATTTTGATTTCATATTGCAAATCAATTTTATTTTGTGTTGATATTTATTTTTATATTTGTATCATTATTATTGTTATTATAATGCAGGTGGAAGCAAAAGTAAGAAAATAAATGGATTTTCTTACACAAATGTTTCTGAGTTGGTTTTGGGGATAGAATGTGGTTGGTATATACCAAAAAACCTCGATTATTGGTTTGTAGGCCCATCTTCAGGTTTTCTTAGAAATTTGGATTGATTTCCAGGGAAGGAGACATTTTGTAGACCAAGAAACACCGGAAACAGCATCAAAATGGCTTCCGCTAATTTGAATAACCACGCCCAGCACGGGCAAGGAAATATTATGTTCTCTTAAAATACTGTTTTTTTATTTAACAGGGTTTAGGGTACATCTCCCAGGTGGGGGCCCCCTCCCTACTGTAGATAGAGGGGTAGTACGAAAATAAAGTTTATTATTCGGAGAACCATGAGTGAACAGGGTGTTTTCCCCACCCCCCACAACGACGAGGTTCCATCATACATAATTCAAAATAAAATAATTATATTTAAAGAATAATGAAAACAGCAGGGTTGTCATATTTTTTTTGACTGTAAAAAGTAATTTACAGTGAATAATTGAAGTAAACTCAGGAGCAAGAACAGCTGATGTGGTGACGTCATCAATTAAGCTGCTGTTCCAATCGCCGAAAGACCATCCTCCCGTTGTCCCGTCCTCCGGAGTCTGGACTCCCAAGACCAGACTCCCAAGTCCAGACTCCAAAAGAACACAAGTCTGTACTCAGTGTACTTTGAATTGAGAAACGCCGCCTGTCTCTTATGTCCTCTGTTTCCCTGCACTTCCTGTCCTTGTGATTGTCTGCCCTGTCCCTGATTGTTTCCACCTGTGTCCAACCACCAATGCCTTCCCTGTGTATTTAAACCATGTTTATCTCATCCCCCAGTGTCGGATTAAAATTAAAGTTTCTGTGGAACATTGTTGGCGTTTGGGTCCTCTCTCTCTGGCTACAACACTCGTGACAGAACAATCCAACCACTCATGGACCTTCAACCACCACATGGGTTCGGCGGACTCTGGTTTCCCCTGCAAGGCTCTCGCTTGGCCAGCGAACCGACTTACGCCGAGTCTTATCCGGACCATGTGGGAGTCCCTCCGAGCCCTGTCGCTGCACTTCGACAAGCTTGGACCGAAGACCATGCCGGTTCCCGCCTCCGTCACCACGGTGTTTTTTGGATTAATAAACCTTGTTTTAGTTTCAAACTTTAACTGTGTATATGAGTGCTGCTTTTGGGTCCATGTTACTAGAACACAATAAAATGACTCCATCCCCAGCGGATGATTTGATGGTAATGCAATCAGGCTTGGGAAAGAGGACTATGTCAGTGACATCTGACTTTACACATGCAGATATGTTTCATAGGCATTAATTAATGTGTTGTCAAGAGTAAGAATTTCATCTAATGCCTTTCACATGGTAACAGTTTTTTTCCCCATAGATTCGTAGTTACTGTACTTAAACTGAAACATCTTTTATGTTTGTTGTACCAAAAGAGGAGAAATACATTCCTGGTTGGTTGTCCTGCGGTTGGACAGTAGAAGGAGGACATCCTGCTGTATCTAATGACACCCAAGTTTGGGGACTTTGAAACTCTGGGGAGGAAAGCAGCGTACCAGATCAGAAGGCAGTTGGCGGTCCCTGTACAAACCGCCTGTCGACAAACGTACAGGAGACCTCAAGTGGATTATTGTACATGGGGCCATGGCTACAAACGGGTGTCTGGTGCACCTAGATCGTGGCTCGGGAGACGGCCACCATCTGTCTGCACAGGGCTCCAGACTGCAGCGAATCCTCAGCAGCCGGCAGGCGAGGTTTCAGGGCTCGGAAAAATGATTTTCTTCCGTCTTTTTATTTATGGTCCAGATTACTCTGCTCGGAAAAAACATGTACACACACATTTATTTCCTTTCAGGACTCGCCAAACCAGCAATTTGGAAAACCAAGGAAAGCCTGTTATGGGGTAAAGGGGTAGAAGACGTGAGTTTGATGCCGACTGCTCGACTCAGGGTGACACGGAACTCTTTGAGTTTTGTTGTACATTTTTGATAAACAGTAAAACTGTAAACTGATTTGATTGAGAAATAAACATCCTAGACTCTCTTGCTCTCTCTGCGTTGATTCCTTTTTCTTTCTTTTTTTAATTTAATGCACTTTATTCTGCCATTTCTCATGAACATAGTATTTTACATATTTATGAATATATAAATTATGAAACTATGAATGTGTGTTTTTTGAACGTGGAAACATTCTACTAGAAACCGAAAACATAATATCCCCTTTTTAAATTTGTGAAAAATGTGATTTTGGTTCATCAGTTTTCAAAGGTCAGACAAAAGGGAAACACAGCAAGTATCCACGAGGACAAATGCCTGGTAAAGAGGCTTTTCACAACCTGGCAACTGGCTTTCCAAGGATCTAAATATCAATACAGAATTATTTATTAACATTAATATAGATATTAGTAACAATATTAAAGTCTCTGTAAAGGTGCCTCATTACACAATTTGTATAGCCTTTAAAACGGTGGAACACATATCCATGCTCTTCAGTGTTGGAACCCTACTTTGTGATTTTGACTCACTAATATGAAATAACAGTCTTGCTTAGTGAAGCATGAGAAGTCAGAGAGGAGCCAGGTTTTATTTGGACAATCTGAGTGTCGACATGGAGGAGAAGACGGAGGATGTAATTGGGCTGTAGTGTCTGCAGCACAGCCCATTGAGACACTCATCCATATCGGTTAGAAAAATGCAAAAATACCGTAGCACCAATTCATCTGCATATTAGCCTATTTATCAATTAATTTGATAGTTTAGAGCTAAATCGTTCCAGTATGACACAAACCAATGCTTTTCCACCATATTGACTCTGAAGGCCTTCACACTTCGGGGACTATTTTGAATATTACACAGCAAAAAAGATAATTGTGTGAGATTGATTTCCCTGAGCTTTCGCTTCACAAACAAAGGCATCAACCAATCACGTGGTGCAGAATAGACGATTGAAACGTACACTATATTGCACAACAACACAGAGGCTGCGTAGTTCGAAACCAAGGCAACAACCTTTATTCCTCCTTTCAACCTTGCAGACCAGATACACTCCTTCAGTGCTGACCTTTCACAATATAAGCCCTGCACATACACTGCGTAAATGTTTACCAGAGGAAACTCAACAAAGAAACTTACAGTAGCTTAGGCTGTACAGCAGGGCACTTCAGACTGCCTGCCAGACTGTGCTCTGGGTAAACAGGGCCCTCTGCCTGCTCAATATGTATTCAAAGCTTTTATTAAACAAGTGTTACAATGGTCGCAAATTTTCATCACTGCCAGTATAAATAGTATTTATCGCTGTGGGAAGGCCTCACAAACATAACAAAGGCAACAAATCTCCTGAGATGCATTGTATATGCATTATTCTGTCTCCACACAAGTTTGATACGATATGATGATTTGGTCGCACGCTGGCAACAACATCCTCCAGTTTTACCGTTTTATCGGATCTGAATATGTCTTATTCGTTAACTCCTATTGGTTAACACAACCGGAACAGCAAAGAAATGTTTAATGGCATGAGCGATGCAAGTCTAAATCTAAGTGTGCTTTTTCCTTGTTTAAATGCACTTTAAAGCTCCATTGGTGCATTGCACGTTATATATCACACAGGTGAAAAGAGACGACTGCTATTGGAAGTAAACCTACGCCGTTGAGTATTGATTTGCATGCACCCGTGGGAGTCTCTTTCATTTCTCCTTGAATCTTCATTCTGCTTCTGTCAGGCTGAGATTGCCCCTAGTGTATGGTGTAAAAGGTGGGGGGGGGGGTCGGGACATAGTGTGTGTGTGTGTGTGTGTGTGGAGGATATCTAGAAAGGCATGTTTCCCTCCAGCTGGAATAGCTCGGCCCAGCGGGAGCGTTCTGATAGCCTGTCCTGCGTAAGCGACCTCATCCCCACCTCCCAGTAATGAAACGGAGGGATGTTGGATATGCTCACGGAGAGAAGAAGAAAAAAAGCCTTCATGACTGAGTGGTAATAGGAAGGAGGGGGGAACTTTTTTTGAAGTTTGGTAAACGACCTCCACCTGTGTCCACCTCCTTTTACTTGCGAGACTATATATATGGTGCAAAGTGTGCCCCTCCCCCCCGCTCTGCCCTGCCCTCGTCTCTGGCTGCAGAGGAAACACTCACCCTTCCCCCACTGTCGTCTGTTGGGGGAACACAGATGATGAAAGCGTCACGAAGAGATTAAACGGTGTGCTTTTACCCCCATGTGCCTCCCGGGGTGTACAGTAATTGCCGTGGCAGCGTAATGGGACCCCGCGCCTCTGTTCATGTGGACATCGTGAAAGGCCCTAATGTCGTCATTATCTCCCGCCAAGGTTACGAACGTCCCCTCGTTGCATCGAGCCCCCACTTCCTTCTCCGACGGCACCTCCTTTGGTGAAAGCTTTGGAGAAAGTCATTGAAGAAATACCTTTTTTTATTGATAAATGTTTTTGCAGATCTTTTGTATGTATTGACTGAATCCAGAGCTTTTTGCTGAGCCTTCACTCCCTTTATTCAGACGGACTTTTGTTGCTATGCTTGCCATATTTGGTTTTTCAAAGGAGAAGTTAGACTACTCCGATTTGTTTGGCCTGTACTTGCAAATGTATTTTCACCCAGAACATAAAAAAGGAAAACTTGGCACCTTTTTATATGCATGTCCATACAGTGTCTATCATCGATTGATGCTCGCGATATTGAACCAGAAACGCTGACTCTGTAAGAGTTGTGTTTCCTAAGCCTAACCAAGTAAACATAACAAATGAAGTAAACATCCATTGGCAGTTTATTTTGAATAGATACGGTATACATGTGATGAGTGGTAACAGAAGTTTATATTGACTCACTGCCCTTCACCGAACTGACGCTACAGGGGCAT
Organism: Pseudoliparis swirei; assembly: GCF_029220125.1. Taxonomy (NCBI): domain Eukaryota; kingdom Metazoa; phylum Chordata; class Actinopteri; order Perciformes; family Liparidae; genus Pseudoliparis; species Pseudoliparis swirei. The sequence goes on from NC_079398.1 coordinate 8,506,603, forward strand.
CGAGTAGCATTTCGGAGCCTGCTTGTAGAGATGGTATTTGACAAGTGTTTCGGCACTAGAGCAACAGGAAGATGAAGAGAGCTGAAAACAGTGTACTATATTTTTGAGACAGGCGCCTTCTTCAAAACCGGGGCATCGAAAAGTGAGAATCGTCTCTTTAAGGGTCTAACACGGCCATTCCTCTTGACATGGAGTGGCGCCAAATCTAAAAGTAATTTGCACTTCATCAATTAATCAACCGTTCCACAGTAAATCTGGGGCCTTTGAAGCCCCTGGACGTCTGCGGGCCTGGGCCGGGTTCTGTGGGTTGAACTCAACACAAACAGAACAAGGGACTCATTTATCTCCACTGCAATTAGAGTCCTTCATTTGCACATGAAGTAGTGAAGCCCGGTCCGCTCCGTGTGTTACGCTAATGAGTTAACAATCAAGCCATTGACTCCTCGGCTACTCTTATTAACTCAGGGTGGATAGCAATTTGTTATGCGTCTCATTATACTCTTATGTGGTTTTATTGTGCCACTGAAGTTTTATGATTTAATTACAGAATGATTTTACACACAACCTTCCTTACGAGGCAGTTATGCTTAAAACTGATTGGCCCAACAAAAAAAATATAGCATGAAGAATAGCAGGTTCCGATATGTTGTATGCTTAAAAAATTTAATATTACAACAAAAAGAGAAGAAGAAGAAGAGGTGTTTGGAAATTCAATTATGAGGTATGTCTGCCAGCTTCACCAACGAACAGCATCCGCCTCAACACCACCACCCATTAGACCTCCACCCACGAGACCTCCAGCCATGAGACCTCCACCCATGAGACCTCCACCCATGAGACTTCCACCCATGAGACTTCCACCCATGAGACCTCCAGCCGTTCAAAAGCACTAAAGAAACTGTGTGGCCTCCGCTTACGAGCCAACGCCCAATGAACTGACAGGTCAGGTGAGTTAAGGCTAGCGCTCGATCCCCGTGGGGTTGGGGGGCAGAAGACTCCGCTCATGAAAATGTAAATGCTGGTCCCACGTTGCGATTACCATTCAATGCAATTTGTGCCGCCGTGACCAGTGGAGAATAAACGGCGATTGACAGGCAGCCTTCAGTGAGACGGCCTTCGCGTTCATTCTTTTAATTAAGGTGTTGGGGGAACGCAATCAGGATGATTGAGAGGCGAGATGTTATTTATGTTAATACATGCAATTAATCTTGAGAGGAAATGGAAACGAAAAATAAGTGCAGAACTTAAAACGTTAGAATTTAATTGTTTGATCATTTCCTAATCAAAAGGTTAGCAGGCGGATTCAAAAATATTGCAGAAATATGAAATTAATTGGTAAATAATATACATCAGGGGCAAACAAATATATTAAACTGTCATTCATTTTCTTTTACCATCAATCAGTAGGTAAAAAACAGTACAACTATTTATTCTCCTTTAACAACTTGCTTTTCCAATTATTATTTTCTTGGACACCATTTGAAATTCAAAGAAATATCGAGCCCCTGTGTTGGGACATGGATCCACTTGGATTGGGTTGGCAGACCAATCCACCTCAAACTATTCAGGAAAACACATATTATCAAAAATTATAAACCATACACCTTGATGCAGCACCATCTATGGGTTCTTTAGTTTTCCATGCCTAATTAATTGGCATGTCAATATATTGAGTCTTCTCTCATACATAATGTAAAAATGATCCAGGGTAAAAGCAACTGAATTCTTTAGCAGACAATATATCGCAAATAAAAGGCTATCAACATTGTCAAAGGCAATGCAGACCTAATCCCATCCTTTCGTTCTTACCTTTCACAATAAAAGCCCAAGACATCTACCTATACACTGCGTAACTGTCTAACACTGCCTAACTGTCGACCAGAGGGACTCTATAAAATAGCTTCCATTAGATGCTGTTCTGGGTCAAGAGAATACCAGTAGTTGGTCTTCTGCCTTGACAGCCAGTGTGAGCAGATGCTCTCCACTGTGGAGAAAATTGACTTCAGCCAAGCAGTGAGCTGAGAAGGCTGCTGCTTAGTGGGCTAGCTCCCAGAGGTTTCAGGTCAGCTCTAGTTTTCTCGATAGCCATGCATCACTGATGTTAAACATCCGCCATTGACCAATCACTGCAAGGATATGACGTCTGCAAAAGGAAATGTCGGGTTGGGAAAATAGATAACGAGTTAAATCTTTGCCATGACACAAACAACATAGTACAATGAGAAAAAAATACCAACTGATTGTCAATGAAAGAAATCTATGAATTCATCCTTACCCCTCTAATTTAAATGGTCAACAGACAATATTATGTTGTGAGGTATTCAGATGGATCTTTTTACGACATTTTGTCAGTTTTGGGGCTTTACAGTCTACAAGCGGGATTGATAGTAAAAGCGTTATTCCCAAAAGAGATTTGAATTCTTAGCGTGTGTGTGTTTGACATGCTGGGGGCTTCAGGTTACACCCTGACTGACATGGTTCCATGCCAGATCCCTCGCACGGCTCGTCCCACACAACACTGCTCATCCCCGTCAGCCTTCAAAACATGAAAGAAAAGTTCTGCCACAGACAGACTAGACACACCTGGAAAAAAAAGTGAGTGAATGTTTTTCTGTGGTTTGCGGTCAGTGGGTTTGTGTACAAAAGTGCGTTGAGTTGCCTTTTGCATCTGAACATCTTTTTTCCCAAACTGCCGTTGAAGGCCAAGAATCAAAAGAAAGTAAAATGTTAAATTTTTCATATTCGACATGATTCAATTTCTTTATCGTGTCAAATCCGGAGTGACCCCAAAGTGATCAACACAATCACGTTCTCCTTCAGCTCTTTTTTTTTTCAAGTAAATATTTTATTGCGATTTATTTGGAGGACCTTGAGTTGGATGGTGATCGAGATTAGGATTCATTCGGGCTGACAGTGCATGTGCTCACCTACGGTTGACTTACTCACTTTACCGGGCTCACTCTTTTGAAAGCCAGTTAAAAATAAGACTTTGTTTGCGGCAGTTAAATTGACTTCTCCCTTGTACACTGATAAAAGGAGTTTTCTCTTTGTAGCCACCAGTCTGATATTAAAACAAACCAGTCTTGAAACAGAGATGTCATATTATCATTTTCGATAATGTATTAAAAAGAGAAGTTCCCTGATTTAACTGATTTATTTATTACCATCGGAATGCAAATCCGCAAAAAAAAACAGCAAACGTATCACAACATTCGGGCTCACCGGATTACAACAAATATGCGTTCCGTCGAATTTATTATGACAGACATAGAGCCATAGACATAGAGCCGCGCGCACAATGTTCCTTATTGTTTTTGACAGCAGCTCCGAGGAAATTTAGAAACGGGGGATCCAATGATGAATCAAATGCATGTTTTATGGAAATGTCGTCCGACCCCGAGATAAATTCTGAAAATGTGCTTCCTTCATCACTTTTTATGCCGTCTCTAATCTCAATCAGCCGCGGTGGCTAAGACGTTATCCTTTCTGAATACAGAAATCCTGACAGTCATTTTATAGCAGGTGAGTTCACACAAGCAGAGTGGTGGTGGTGGGGGGGGGGGGCATTATTTAGCCTAATATACTGTAAGTATATATGTAATACAGCATATCATCATCGCCTGGGTCTAAATCACTGCACAAGTTAAATTAAATTGCATATTTTATTCTGCCACGAAATAAAGGGCTGCTCTGTAAATTACATTTCCAGTCCTTTCTCATTTGATAATAAAAAAGAGAACTTACTTATGGTTGCACGGCGGCACCTGAGAGTGAGAATGATAATGGACGACAGACAAATCAATCGGGCCAAGGTATAAGATGCTCAATCCAATAACTAAATGTTCAAATATGTATTTATTTTGTTGGCAGGCAGGGCAACAACTGTTAAACAATGACATCATTTTTACCCTGTCGCAAAGTTGATGTGGTAAACGTGTTAGCAGACTTATTTACTCATCCAGCAGTTATGAAGCAACAATCTGCCCGACAAGTCAGTTTAATATTTAGACATGATTTTGGCTATTTATATATATATATATATATATATATATAGCCAACAAGCATGTTTTTTACAATCCATTAATCTACAAAAAGAATGTTTTTTATCATCCACCAATGCTCAGTATGAAGACACTTCAAGAATCTTTCCCTCATTATTTACTTGCATACCATTATTATTGGTACAAAGGCAGCTCACTGTGTTTCTATTTCATCCTTCCTGACCGCCAGAGGCGGTGCTTAGCACTGGATATCTTCCATCTTGCGCATAGCAGGTCGAGTATTAATAACGACAAAGTCACCCGTGACCTCGGATGACCCGCCCACCGGGTATAAGTTCCGGTGTCATCCCGAGATCAGTTCTTTTTCAACTTCTCGCAAACACAGGCAAACGGAATTACTACGTTAGCATCAGCTAAAGCTGAAGTTTAACTGAAGGGCGACGGATCGCAACTCCGACCATTTGGTCACAAGGCTCCCCGCGACGAGCTCTCCTCTGAGGAGGAGGACGTTGCGGAGCTACTGCTGCGACCCCGAGCAGCCACAGCTACCGTACTAGTGAGGCCAGTGGTGGCTGATACCCTCACTAGACGGGCTGTCTCTGTCCTGCTCTACAGGACCTGCGCTGCAGTAGCGGAGTGCGCTCGCTCTGGCTACTGCTAGGACCCCAACAGACCCGTCAGGTCAGCTCCAGGCCAGCCGACCAGTTGCAAGCGCCGGCTAGGAGCCGCAATGGCTCCCCTAGCAGTTCAATCGGGCATGCTAGCTTATAGAGTAGGTCTGCTGACCGCAGAACTAGCTCAGATAAGTCGTCACCCTAGTGCAGGGAGGACTGAAGCATCAGATCCACCCACGGCTGATCCATTCCCAAGGGAGGACATCCCAGTGGCAGTGTCCACCAATCTCCTTACTGGAGGACGGGGACAAGCGGCCCACCCACGCTACTGGGCCTGGTTCCCATTCCTCAGGCCATAGCCCCTTGTAGGGGGCAGTCGACGGCCCCATCGGGTTCGTCATTCGCAGGGCACAGGAACTGCTGGATATACAGCAGCCGGAACCCCACGCACGCTAGTGCATTCTTCAGGGGCATTCCCGGCCCTGCCACCTTTTCAGTCTCCCCTCCAGAGACTATCTGAGGGGTTACCATCTTACGACAGATCACCGAACCCCGGCGTCCATGCAGGACATGGCCAAATGTGGCCTTTGTCTCATGCCATCCATTGAGCTAACTATCGCATCCATCGGTTTTTCCCCAAGGGGACTCCGAGGCCGGATGACCGGTGCCCTCGAGCCCAGTCGGTTCTCAGGTGACCATTTTACCGTGCTTACTACACGGCAACTCCCCCTCCTATGTCATACTTGACTACAGCCTCAGTGATGCTTCGCTGCAGGCATTTGCACTTACGTAAAGAGAACCTGGGCGCCTAATGCTCTCCAGGGTTCAGACCAGCTGTTTGGCCGGCGCAGGCACCCTTGTCGGAGGCATGTAGGAACAACCTCCCTACTGTCCCAGTGAAATCAGGGGACCTGCTCTACAGGCGCAGCAGCGCACGGTGCAAGCCGGTTAGACCAGGCAGCAGTTATCTGGTCTTCGCAGGACCGTGTCCACACCCCGCAGACTCGGGGGCGCCACGTCTTGACTTTCTCATGCTGAGCATAGCAGACATCCTTTGTGTGGTCTCCAGAGGAGATCGGCTCATGTCTGTCGACTTAAGGGAGGCCTTTTGTCAGGTTCCTAGAATGCTTCACAGACGGTTGCTCTGTTATGCTTTCCAAAGCCGTTATTCCCAGGCTTCTTCCATTTGGACTTCCCCAGGAGTTTCTACAAAAGGCGTTACTGCCGCCCTGCAATCATCAGGGCGTGAGGAAACTGCCATCCTGGACGATCTGGCTGATATGTGCGCCATACCCATTTAGGGCCACACAGTGCATTACTTGCACTCTCTCACGCCGCCCGGTTGGGCCTTCGTGAACAAACAACTGTCTGAGCCATTCTCAGAGCATAACCTTAATTGGTGTAGCTCTAGATGCAGCCACTAAGCGGGCCTGGCCATCACTCAGACAGGTGGACAGCATCCTCTGCAGCCTTCCCCTCTCTGAGGGGGCAGATGGCTGTCTTTTATCCTCTCTTCTTGCCTATCGGGTAAATTGACAGTTGAATCAGCTGTCTTACACTCTTTCTCACGCTGCCCGGTTGGGCCTTCGTGAACATAAAGAGCTTTCTGAGCCATTCTCGGAGCATAACCTTCATTGGTATAGCTCTAGATGCAGCCACTAAGCGGGCCTGCCCGTCACTCAAGCAGGTGGACGGCATCCTCCGCAGCCTTCCCCTCTCTGAGGGGGCAGGCAGTGGTCTTTTATCCTTTTTTCCTTGCCTATCGGGCAAATGCTTGGGCTGCTGTCGCTGCGCCCTTCGCATGGAGGGCCTAACAGCCTTTGCCAGGGGCCACAGGCACAAGATGGGTGTCACAGTGGTGCCCTCGGCTCTATCCCGTGAGGGTGAGAGCATACCCGTCAGAGGGTATCCCCAGGAAGGTCCGCCCCACCGGGAGGTCGCCACAGCAGACTCCCGCCTCTCAAGGTGGGGCGCAGTCTGGCGGTACAGGACTTCCAGAGGACAGTCTATTCGCGCCACTTGGGTCTGGAGCCACAGGCCATGCACCTAGCGCTCAAACAGTTCCTGCCATACTTGGGAGGGAATATGTACTTGTTGGGCGAGACATCGCCTCAACCACCTGTTGGCTTGAACCTCCAGGGGTCTCTAGGGCTGCAGAGCTGCTACGGAGCTCCGGTGCCCTTCTGACTTTTCTTACTCCGGTAACCCTTCACCTGACCAATTGTCGGGCGAGGTATCGACCAGGAGAACAGAACCAGGGCGTTCCCCACATGATCTTGCCAACTACTCGGGGTCTTCAACAGGGCCACCGAATTTTGCTGGTGGCCCCCTTGTGTCCAGCCAGGACTTGGTTCCCCTGGCTGCACAGACTTCGCTGTGAGACGCCACGGCGCCTCGCTGACATGCGGGACCCTAGCACAGCTAAATGGTGGGACCTGCCATCCCAATCCCGGCCGTGCCCAACAAGGGGCTTGGCCGCAGGAGAGCAGAAGCAGCTGAACAGAATCGGTCCAAAGGACTATTCTAAATGCCAGAGTGCCATCCGTCTACAAGACATGTGCAGACCGAAGCCGCTTCCCGACCGGCGGATGGAGGGACCCAGTACTCACGCCTCCGTCATCCCTTCTAGTTAACCCTTGTGTTGCCTTAGGGTCATTTTGACCCGAATCGATATTACACCCTCCCCCCGCCTTTGGGTCATTTTGACCCGATTCAATGTTTCACCCTCCTGTTACCTTTATATTTACTAACATATTTTACCCTTTGGGTTCAATTTGACGCCAGCAATTAAAACCTCCAGAAAATTATTAGAATTAATATTGTTTTCCAAGTTTAAGTGTGAGGCACTTTATGTTTGTTTGTTGACTACTGAAAGAACACCGACATTAAACATTGAATGTGGTCGAATTAATCCTAAAGCGGGGGGAGGGTGTAATATTGATTCGGGTCAAAATGACCCTAAAGCAACACAAGGGTTAAGGGCATGTCTGCCTCTATCCTGAGGGCCTACATAGCTGCCATTTCATGGCAGCATGCTAAAGCCGACAATGATGCGGAACAGCCACAAGCTGGTGTCCCTCTTCATAAGGAGGGCCTCAGTGACTATCCCCTGAGCCCCCCCCCCCCCGAGGGCTCCTCCAGGGGACTCGCCCGTGGTACTGGACACCCTATGCTCGCCTCCCTTCGAACCCTTGGCAGAGGCAGAGCTGTGGTTGCTGTCGGCAAACACCTTTCATCCTTGCCATAACTGCGGCAGAGCAAGTAGGCAAGCTACACGCCCTGTCGGTCAATGAGCCTTGTCTGAGGGGAACTCAGATGGCTCGGGTGTCACACTGCGGCCTAAAGCAGTGGCTTCCCCCAAAGGTGCTGGCACGCTCGGGTCTCAACCAGCCTGTCCAGCCTGCACAGCTTGACCACCATAACTAGTCAGTTAGGGTGGATCTAAGAAGGGCTATGCCATTGCAAAACAGTGCCTGTTCCACTAGATAGTGGAGGCCATTGCCTGTACAGAGGTGGTGAACGTCCGTGCTCTGCCATCCAGAGCAGGGTGTTGTTCTACCAACAGCGTTCCCACATCACGGGCGACCCTGAGAGGTATGCCCGTAGGGAATATAGGTGCATATGTATGCAACAGCCTCAGGGGCATCGTTGCGCACATTCACCAGAGACTACAGAGTGAACGGGAACACCCTCCATGCATTGCAGGTGGTTCTCCGTCCAAATCCTCTGCTTGAGTCAAATGAGGTAGTTTCCTTGGGATTCCTCGTGACTCTGTTGATATAAGTCATCCAGTGCTAAGCACCGCCTCTGGCGGTCAGGAAGGATGAAATAGAACGCAAGTTACGTATGTAACTATGGTTCTATGAATCCTGGATGACCGCCAGAGTTCTTGGTCACTCGGAATCTCGTGAGTTCGCGAGAAGATTCCGTAGAACTGATCTCGGGATGACACCGGAACTTATACCCGGTGGGCGGGTCATCCGAGGTCACGGGTTACTTTGTCGTTATTAATACTCGACCTGCTATGCGCAAGACGGAAGATATCCAGTGCTAAGCACCGCCTCTGGCGGTCATCCAGGATTCATAGAACCATAGTTACATACGTAACTTGCGTTACATGCACAAGTTTAAAAGCCGGTCACTAGAGTGAGGTGGGTTTTCTGTCCACACGTATAAATGTCAGACCCGATTTCACTTCTCAAACATCTGGACCAGAATCCTGGATTACTGACACAATATAACAGATTAGTAATGCATGGAAAGCCCCGCCTTTTAATCTGTAGCCGGGGTTATTCTGTTAATTGATTTACTTATAAAAGCATCCGGGACACTCAGGTATTACATGTTAATGTAAACACGTAATCCGGATTAAAATGGGATTAGACCAAATTATACCTTCCACATGCAAATATAACTCATCAGCCCCCCTCCTCCTCCTCGCCTTATTCGAGGACATTTCTCGGTATTATGCAAAGTGCTAATTATTATTTTGGTTTCATGCTTCGCTCATGATAATGATCATCAAAAAAGTACAACACTCACCTTGGGTGTCTCCGGGTTTTCAGAGCTCTGAATATTTAGAGTTCTTTTATATTTCGGAGACGTTACCATCAATTATAACTCCCCGGGCTCAAAATGGTGCATCACACGCCTCATTACCAAGCAGACAAATGTCTTCTGATACTATTGTGACTATTAAAAAAAAGGAAGGGCAAAACCTATTAGAATTAGGCGTTAAAATGGTCCTTAATTCTAAGACGTCACTCAAACTTTATCACTGGGACTAGCTGCAGATGATATCCAAGCGGTGGATAAGCGCTCACCTGCGTGTCTCAAAGGTCTGCTTCAAGATAAGGCCCTGCCTGCAGGTGATGAATGGAGTATTCAGAGTGTGTTTCCGTGTCCCCCCCTCTTCCCCCCACCTCTTGTTCTACCTGCCAGAAATCAAGCAGAATCTTCTTCACAATGTCTCCCAGTCAAGCGTTGGAAAAGGTGCTGGACCCATCGAGGCTGTCAGGCACACTTGTTCTTTTCTTTCCAGGAGGCATATCAAAACACTGCCGCTTTTGACTGGTGCCGTCTTCTGAACACAGACTAACAAAGCCTGCTTATTTTTAACTAGGTTATTTATAGGCAACGCGGCTTGGTCTTGTGGTACAGACGGGCGATGAAATGCCGCTGGCGATGCAGATCGCACAGATTTTACATTGACATATGTACAAATCAATTATTTTCCTTCATGTTGCAGATTTATCTTGGATGAGATTGATGAAGCATTTCACACACACACGATTCTTAGATGAGGAAACATTTGTTTTTGCAGCGCGACAACAAAAGATGTTCATCCAGCCGTGCTGATAGGAACAAAAAATGTGCGATTCCATTTGTAACTCCAGCTAAATGTGTGTTATGTGACGCTTGCTTCAATTCTCTTAATGCTCCTTTAACAATGAACAATATGCCTGTCCAAGTTATCTGGTGTCACGGTTGTGAACAGGAAAGTTCAATCCATACAGTCAGACTTGAGATTGAGACCATTAAGTCAGTAAATGACCATCAAATGAACATCACGCTGTATTGAAGAAGAAACTAGAGATGGAGACATAAACTTACGTTTACAATGTTTACTGGGGTAATACATCAAGAGAGAAGTAGAGTACTTTTCTCGTAGGCAATAAATTCAGACTTATTTTTGCAACCAGAGTGGTAGCTAGCCAGTATAAATAATGCAAGTCGTCACTTTCTTAAAATAATGGCATACGTCATTTTTTGTCAAAAATTATTTTGTTGCCTAAATTAGGGTGACCAGATTTGAGTTTGTGAAAAAGAGGACACTTCGGCGCGGGGTGGGGGGGGGGGGGTAGTTTATAGTATGCCGCACCATGACCATGTGAATGCATACAAATGTCACAAATGAAATGACACAAATGACTAACTGAACATCTATTTATTGAACTTTCACAAAACTGCAAAGTGCAAATGTAATTCATGCATTTACGTTTCGGCATGGCTGCAGATGTCATGTGCTGTAAACAATGCAACTAGTGGAGGCGGCAAGGTGCTCAGTGTTGCCAGATTGGAAATGGTGAAGTATCGTACCAAAGGCTCAAAATGGTTGTATTTGGAAGATAATTATTGTGTATCTGGCAACACTGAGGCCACGTTTACACATAGCCGGGTATTTACAGAAACGAAGATTTCTGCCCCTCCGTTTTCAAAAATAACGTTGTACACACAAGGTCGTTTTCAAAAAAGTTTCTGTTTATATGAACCCGCATAAATACGCCCCCGGGCGCCGTCATAACTATGCCAAACCTGTAGTCGGCAGTGTAACGAGAAGGATAAAGACATGCAAACCAATCAGAATTCTCAAGACTCGAGACATCCGAGGAGTATCCTCATGTCAAGGAGGAAATAACTCAGGCGCACCTGACAACGAAAATGAAGGCAGTCGACACTGGACGTAGGAGCCAGTGTTGCCAGGTCCGCGGTTTTCCCGCGGAATTGGGCTACTTTTGAAGTGTTGCCGCGGGTTGAATTTGTTGTCCGCTGGTTCGGGTAGACCTATTTTGCATGCAAATTACATGAATATCTTTAAATAAAAATCGATATTTTAAATGAAAATTTTTATTTATACACAAATCCTACCAAACTGACTCCAGATCAGCACGTACACACATGGACATTGGACACGTCCACATACACACACTTTAAAAGCAGTGTATATGGTTTGCCTCGGGCATATTTTGAGTTCTGATATTGGGCTGGTACACACAGACCTGGCAACCCTGGTAGGAGCGGCCAAACTAACTGTAAACATAGGACGCTCACATGACGTGAAGTATTTTTAGTCGCATACTGTGACGTTTGACAACCTAAAACTCCGTTTGACCTAGTTCACACGCAAACACAAAAACTGAGTTTTCAGAAATCTCCACTTTGGCCGGAGTTTTTAGAAATGATCGTTTTCCGTGATAAAACCTCCGTTTTTGTGTAAATGAAAGGCCAAAACGCATGAAAATATATGCGTTTTCCCATCGTGTAAACGGGGCCTCAGATCGGTCGACCAATGACTGTTCTCTCTACAGTCAGAGCTCGCGCAAGAAGGTGGAACGTAAGGGAGATACCATTTCCAAAACTTGTAAGGGCGTAATAACTAGTTTGTGAAAGATCCAGAGAAACACAAATATCCGACGAAGCAAAATCCCGGACGTTTTTGAATCTCTGCCGGACACATTTTTTAGGTCTGAAAAAGAGGACATGTCCGGGGAAAAGAGGACGTCTGCTCACTAAATCATCTTACGATATAGGCCACCTCTGGTAAAATCACCTACATCCTCAGTTTAACTCATGTGATTCTACCCCTGTAGTATAACGGCCTTTGTCAAGATTGGGACTTAGGGCATTTTATTTTGCCTAAGTCAAAAGACAATGTGACTTAGGCAATTTTAAAAGCTTTTTAAGATGGCGGCTGCATCAAGAAAACACAAGATCTATGTAGTTACTGAAGTGATTTCCATGATTCAGAGCTCGACCGCTATTGGTAAGTGATGAGGTTTACTATAATATAGGCTAGGCTATAATTATTGCATAGTTATTCAGTCTTTTTAGCCAGCATTTTAGTTAGCATTTAAGCTAGCATTTTAGTTAGCATCTTAGTCAATGAAAATCTCACTGGAACATAATATTAGTCATCATAACATCATTCGACAAGTATTGTAGTGCCTGTTGTGCAGTGTCTAGAGGCAGCATGTGTATATGCTTTATACAAGTAACCTTTTAGTAGGAAATGGACTAGAAAATGATCACACTGATCAGGCCACATCTACTGAAGATGACAATATGACTGCCGTTGAAGAGCAGCATGGAGAAGACAAAAGCTTAAACACTCCCGTTAATGTTGTTGAAGATGCCAAGCAGACACATCCACACCATGAAGAGGACATATCTGATAATGAAGATGTCATCAACCATCCAGACTATACCCCATCCTGTGATGAGTTATCTGTCCCTGAATATGAAGACAGCCTCAGCATGGTGGCAACAACTCCAGAATGGCACAATAAGGAGGAGGATGTTGATTGGAATAATATGGTCAAAAGAAAAAAGAAATAAACGCCGTAGTCTGTAAACATTGAAGCAAAAAGTAAGCCAAGGAGAAACGTCTGCAAGGAATTTCATACAAGAGCAAAGGTGGCAAAGAAATAAGGTCAAAGGCTATGGGTTCTCCCTGCAACTAAAATGTATGTCAGCGAGTCTCACCTTGTGACTGCCAAGTCTTTACAGAAGAACAGCGGCAGTGGATATTTCAGAAGATTTGGGCAATGCACACCTGGGAAGAACGTCAGTCATACGTCACCACTTTGGTCACAAAGGTTAACATAAAGCAAAAGAAAATAGCTGAGGGATCCCGACATCATTCATCATTATCCTACCAACTGAAGATTCAAGATGGAGCGAGTGTCAAAGGGTGCAAGGCACTTTTTTCCTCTACGCTTGGTCTCCCTGAAAGAACCATTACACACTGGCTGAACAAAGACACCAACGAACAAGCTGCAGCGCTGCCGTGTAAATCTGGACTTAAGCGGGGCAAGCATTCAAAGCTTGAAACTGATGTCAAGGATTTCCTTAAGGACTGGTTCAGAGACCTGCCCACTGTTGATTCACACTACTGCAGAAACACAGACACCTACAAAGACAAGAAGTTCCTTCACCATGGCACAACCATCTCCCAACTACATTGGGAATGTCAACAGCCAGCTACAATTGCTGGAGTAAGAGCAGATGGAATATGGATCTTTCACAGTGTTCCATAAAAAGAACTATGCCGTATTCAATCTGTGAAAAGATCAGTGTGATGTTTGTGTTTCATTCAAGCATGGGAATATCAGTAAGGCCGAATATGATGTGCATGTCTCCCAGAAAGAGGAAACGAGGCAATAGAAATCCTATGACAAGGATTCTGCGAATAATGAGAAGTTTGTTTGGACAATGGACTTGCAAGCTGTGCTGCTGTGTCCAAAAAACCCAAGCGAGCAGGTCCATAACTTTAGCCTCTTAGACTTGAAATCAAAGGAAGGGTACTGCTATATTTGGGAATGTGGTGGTTAAAATGTTTCAAATTGGGGGCTTCCACAACATATATACATAGGGTGTATTAAACTTTTACATTGTGTTATATTAGGCTTAAATTACATCTACAAAGATGATTGAGAGGGCACACACACACACACACAGCTCTCTCCCTCAGACGAGGGTCAACAACGCCAGACATAGATAGACCCAGCGGCCTTGTGCTGCTCCAGTCTTAACTGGTAGAGAGGAGACTGCAGAGCGAGGACCAGGAGGCTCAGACACAATAACGATAAGAGAAGTTACGAGGGGGGAGACGTCAGCAAGAAACCTCACATTCCTTAAAGTAACCGGCCTGGACTGGGACAGAGGTCACACTGAGTGACGAGAACTAATATGTAATGAGGGAGTGGACGGAGGCGGCACCTGCATTGAGTGTGATGTATAAATAATATGTCAATGTGTTAGTTCTGGGGTTGGGAAAGACAGATGTGGAGGGAGGTCGTTGTCTTTAATACCGGACCGAGCCCAGATTTATTTGTGAAACTGTTGGTTACAAATAAATCTACGTGAATTGAACTCTGATCCAAACTCTGTGTCCTGTGGGTGTTTGATTACTGAGGTCCAGTGGGTGAGTATCCTGTGGCGTCTCACCAGCAGTCAGATAGGAGAGAGAAACATGTTTATATGCACCAGGTTAAGAGATTAGTCAGAATGGACCAAAGAGGAAGAAATCCAGCCACAACAGGACGAATCAGAGGGCAACCCCAATAGCGAGGTATATGCATACCTTCAATATCGCCATTTTGAAGGTGGGTTCAAAGACCATCCGGAACTCAAGGAGATCATAGTCTGAAGCGATGGTTGCGGTTATCAGAGTCGCAAGGCATGTTCGGAAAATGCCTTCTCTGAGCTGGCAAGGAAATATGGGGTACTAATAACACAGAAATACCTTGTTGCAGGGCACACACAAATGGAGTGTGACAGCATGCATAGTAGTATTGAACGCAAAATAGTTACGGATATCTTCATCCTGAGAGACTACGTCATCATACTCCAGACTGCAAGAATCAGGCCAAAATCTTACCATGTGAAGGTGCTTAGGCATGAGTTCCTGAATCTTACGTCATTAGCATCAGACCAGGCAAAAAAGCTGGATGGATCCGACTGTGCATCACTTGCGGGTCTCTTCACATTAGCACTGAAGGCAAGGTCCATTTCAAGCTGTCCTTCTCGGAGCACTCTGATTGGGAAGCACTGCCCCAGAGGGTACAGGTGCCAAATAAGCCAATAGCATGAATACGAATGTTTCCATGTGCTCTGCCAATCAAGGAAAGAAAGTTCCAGGACCTGCAGGGCGTGTCATCACTTCTTTGACAATTTGCCACATGAATAGGCATCTTTTCAAGAACCCAGTCAAGAAGAGCTGGAGGGAGAAGTCAGGAAATGCACATGCCTCCTAACCACTATGTTTAGTTAGTTTGTTAGTTCTGCCTTATTGCCAAAGTTTAAAATGGCTGAAGTCACAAAGGCATGTTTTAAAAAATTGCCTACGTCATTTATTCCTCTTATGTTACATGATTGACTTACATTGTTAAAAGTCAATACTCAACTATTTGCATAACCTTTTCGAGTGAAACTATTAACAAAATATCATATGTGCTCAAGTTGTTGGTGTTTTCTGAAAAACCTGTAAAAATGACTTAGGCCATTATTTTAGGAAGGTGACGAAGTGCAAGGCACGATGAGAAAGAAAATGTCAGATTAAGTAACGTCTGCATTGGCTTTACTTTTCCGAACCGTAGGTTGCTGCCTGGTGCACACCGTCATGTGGAGGCAACGCCACACAACCAAACACACAGCGTCTCAACCACCAGGTGCTAATGAGCGATTAAGCCGAGCACGTTAGTCGGGAACTAAAGATGGTACCTGAAGAGACGGCAGAGAGATAAACAACCACACACCAACAACGGAGAGCAAAAAAACAGGAAGGAAATATTTGGCAATCTGGAACATGTCAGCGTGGACATGCACACGCATACAGACATTCGAGCAGCGCTTCCATTCCTCATGAGAGCCGTGCGTGACCCACAGACACTATCCCATGTGACGGGTGGCTCGGCTCCACGCAGGCTTCGATGAAACATTTATGGAGGTCACCTTGTGGGATTGCATTAACATCACCTTTACATCGGGCGGGTTCATGAACCACTGTAAGTCTGGTTCTGAACTCTGGAACTGCAAGGGGCTCAAACTAGACGGAGGAATATTCACATCGTGGATGCGTCGGTGTCAGTTCCCACTGACCACGTCAAAAGTGTCTTTTCAAAATAAACTACCAATTTAGGCTTATTAACTTGCTCAGTCTAAATAAGGGAACGATTGTGATTTGGGTTAAAATAATATTGTTTATATATAGTTAAAGCATCTATGGATTTGTACGTACCTGTTTTTAGTGAAGTACCAAGTATTGGAAATGTTAAAAAAGGTTTTTAATTAACCGTTTCCGTAATAGTTTTAATTGACAAAAATGTGGTTGTCGACGTTTCTTTTCTCACGATTTTATACCCAAGTTTAAACACGTAAAACAGGATGAAAAGAAAAAAAGTACAATACAGTTAGCATATAGACAGAAAGCTAATTTACTAACCTAAAACAACTAGAATAGAAAACCCACTAGACTGCTAACAGCCGTATATTTTTGCAGAATTTACAATCGAGCTGGTGCACCTTTTTAAACAGATCCTTACATATTAATCCATGCTGCAGACAACTGAGGAGCCAATCAAAAGGTGTAAAGTCAATTCTATCGCATTTTGTCTGCTTCCTCAACAAAAGAAACGGTCCATCACTAAATCTCATCTGTCAGCAACCTCATGACCACCCTTGAACTTCAACACATTAGAAGTCGCTGCAGTGAATACAAGGGGGTTATCATTCCGTGTGAGGAAGCAGATATATATTTATTATCAAGACCAACGTTATGAAATGGTTTCAATGTTTATTACAAATCTCAACTGATTGAATCAGTAATATCAGACATGGATATAACATATTTTTTTCCTCCGAGCCTTTTTGTCCACATGTATTTATGATATTATTATTTAGCCGTGGAGACGAACAAATGCTAGCAGCCAAAGCAGAGAAGCTGAAGGTTGTGTTCCAGCAAGGAAATCATAATGTACTAGAATAATAATGAATTAAAAGTAGATATTTAAATTGAATATGATTGTAGTCTAATAGCTTCATATCATGTTGAGTTAAGTTTTTTTTATTTTAAAGCATTTTAAATCGTAAATAATCCATGTCAATGATAAGGTATCATGGTCGATTGGAATACTTGGCAAACTCCAGACATCATAGCCTAACTGATGCTAATTAAACACTCACTCCGAGTCATATAAAAAGTGTAAACAAGCCAAGTGTGAAAACACCCTTGAATCTAGCATTCTGTTGAATGTGCTTTTAGAGAATAATCTGCAGAAAATTCCCCTTTTCATTCAAATGTATGCAAACTCAGTGAATTCTGTTTGGGGGTTTCTTTCTTTCAATCATTTTATTTTAAGTTTTTACAAGTTACACCAGACAATCAAAACCGAATAAATAAAAAATTGCAAAACAACCAACTATACGGACAATCAGACAAGGAAGAAAAATAAATTTTAAACAAATAAATAAAACAAATAAAAATTAAATAAATTTAAAAAAACAAACATAAATCATAAATCATCATCTTCCATATTGAACCAACTATAACCATCATTCACAGAGTCACTTGGGTCCCAAGATTGCAAAACCTCTTCTTATGGTTTCGGCATAGTCCTCGCCAATAAAATCCATAAAAGGATTCCAGACGGAAAATAACCCGTTCATGTCTCCTTGGAGGACATGCGTGAGTCTTTCCAGTGGCAGCAGCTGGAGGACATTGTGAAGCCAACTACAGACAGACGTTGTGGTGCTGTCCATCCACTGCTGGAGGACAGACAGCCGAGCGCAGTACCACAGAAGACTGAGGATTCTCCTTTGTCTGTTTAATACAGGGGAGACAGAGTGTAGGCCTAGGATACATATGAGAGGATTGAGCTCAATAGGACATTTTATTATGGAAGATATTTGGTTCCCAATTTCAATCCAAAAGTTATTCATTTCCGGGCAGAGCCAAATTAAATGCACATAAGTTCCCACATGTTGCTTACACCTTAAACATACGCCAGAACAGTTTTTGTCATATTTGCTCCGAGTATATGGGGTAGTTTGTAATTTATGTATAATTTTAAATTGAATTTCTTGTGATTTGTAACTACTACATATTTGTTTACGATTTAACATGATTGTTTTCCATTGGTGATTGGTAATTGTAGTTTTAAGATCCTGTTCCCATGATTGTCTGGTGCTGTGAGTACTTAATTTACTTAAGGAGAGCAGTTTATAATAAATATAGCTTGTTTTTTTCCTCTTCAGCTGGCAGACTTGGTAAATCACTGATTCAATCAGCTCTGGTCCGCGACCTTCTTTGTATTGGGGTACAGAGTTTAAGAAACTAAGAATTTGTAAGAAACGGAAAAACTGTGTTTTGGGTCGCCCATACTCATCCTGAAGTTGCTTAAAAGACTTTATGGTACCACTTTTATAGAGGTCATTTATCACCTGGATTCCATGTGTGTTCCATTCTTTAAAACCATGGTCAATACAGGAAGGGATCAAATTGGGGTTATTAACAATCGGTGCATAAAAAGAGTATTTTCTATCGATAGAAAACATCTTTTTTACCCTATTCCATGTGCTTAGAATGTTACTTGCAATGAAGTTGTCACTAGTGCCTATTGTTTGTTTAACAGTATTTAAGAAAGGTGCACTTGATAATGACTTACATCCTTGTATTTCAAAGTCCAACCATATTGATTTGGGGTCTTGTGCCACCCATTCAGATACGTTTTTCAGTTGTATTGATGCACTGATGCATCCTCCGGAAAGTGGGAGGATCAAGTCACATCCGGGCATTTTGACCGTGCTTTGCGAGAAGCGAACTTTGAATTGGAACATGTACTCGGGCTGAAACTGATGACGTTTCACGAGTCCATGAGAACACAAGTACAGAGAATTACCCACAAGAACGCATATTGAGAACCGTCTAGTGGCTCTTACAGCCATGATTCAAGATGGCGACGGGGAAATCGCTAAACTTGAGGCTTCATAATGGCAGTCTTCAAACAGATGGGTGACGTCATTATAAATATATTTACTTGTTATATACAGTCTAGGATTCTACAACAGGAGAATACAGATTATTATACCAGAGGATGTGGCATTAATACCAGCTATGCAGAATAAGACAGCTGATAGTATTATACTGAAGGCCACACGGGAGACTCTCTCTCTCTCAAGAGTGATGTTGTGTCACGTAATGACAGAATTATGGAGAACTCACCATTCTTAAATGCACATCAAACATTGTGACATTTTGATTAATTACAGTTTCTTGTCCCCTCATTGAAAACCTTTCACCCAACTGCACCTGCACATCACTCAAAACTCTCTCGGGGCCGAGTGCATAGCTGAATATTTCTTTAGTTATGAGAGTGCTATCGATCTTCCATGCTCCCATTTGGAGAGTAAGCCAATAAGGGTATGCCCCAAAAAAATCTAACTATTAGCAATTGATTTTTGTGACCCTGCTATTTCAGTGCTTATGCACCTGCATTTGGGTATCTGGAGCGCTTATGAATCATCCCAGTATCTCCATCCAAGGCTGAAGAACTACCTCATGTTGTGTGCCGTACTTTTTTTTTTTGAAAGCCAATCAGAGCAGACTGGGTCTTAAAGAGACAGGCGCTCAAACCAAGCATTTCAGACAAAAAGGTGAATTGAGGTATATTCAGAAAGACGGCATGAAAGAAATTATGTTTTCTTTTTACATTAAAGCATGTTAAACCCCAACAACAAGTATGAACCTCTAACCGAGCAAGGCACGTCCCTTTTAAAGGCTGTGAATCCAACTAAAAGCTTTTTAATCATAGACTTGCCAAATTGTGTCTACTCATATACCCACGTACACACACACACACAAACACACTATTATGGGAGACTCAAAGCGGAGTATTACTATCTACACTTTAAAAAGCCTTAGCAGAAACCACAGCTGCAAGCATTCAATGTTCCTTCTTGTCCATACAGCAGAATAGAGAAATATGTTCAAAAGTTTTGCAAGCTTACTAATCACAGGAAAAAAGGCAATTTACAGTTTTGAAAGTGCACATTTCCGATCGGCCCTGTGTGAATCCTAATCTTCAGTTTGGGCTGGCGTCAGAGAGTGCCGACGCTTTGAAAGTGTCAAAGTCTGTGACGGTTCTGCTCAGCGTTCACTCTTTCTACTCCGGGTCTGCTCCTCCTTACAGAAGCTGCACTTTCTTTCCTTCCTTGCACCTTTATTTTGTCCGTCCACCCTGAATGCGAAATGTCCTCAATGTGATCCTGTGTACAAAACACTTGTCCTGGTTCCATAGACAGAGGCATGTTTGAGGAGACCAGGAGGACGCCTGAGATGATGCTCGTTGCGTCGCTCATCTGAAACACATGAGGTGTTTGCTCCCAAACATCGTGACGCACATCGTGAAAACTCCTCTGTGACCGGACCGTACATGTGTTGGGTCTTTCTGCAGATTCCTTATTGGACAAAGCTTGTCAAAAGTTATCATAAGCTGATTTATCTCGTGGTGTTTTGAAGATATTGACCAATAAACTATGAAATGGTGTGGCTTAGCCAATCAATGGACCTTAAATCTATGAGAAGACCTGGAGCACATTCTAATTGACCACTCAGGGGGTGGTAGAAACGCATAAGTCTGGGCATGGCTTCTTGAAATCGCTCCATAGGGGGTTATAAACACATTCATGGGCCTGGGGCAATTTTTTAATCAACAAGTTCCCGCCATGTTTTGCAAATTGACCAACTGGAGTTGATGGCTGACTGACGGCAGCAGAGGTAATTTACTCCATCAGCTTAAACGATAATTAATCCTAAAAGCAATTAGCACATTGTTATGTAGTTACATAACTATATATATTTGTTGTTGTTGTTGTTGTATAAATTACCGTCAATCAGATTTGTCAGTCATCTCATGTATTTTGTAAATTACATATTTCAGTTTAATTTCACACCATCTCAATACTGTCAGTGTAGATATTGTAAGAATACATACAAAACAATTAACCAAAAAGTAAAAATTAACATTTTCCAAGTGAGATCATACGAAACCCAAGTAATATTATTCTGTCCAAGAAAAAGAGCATCATTGAATACATCATAATTTAAGAAAAGGCTGGCTTAGAACTAAAATGGTAGAAAATATACATCGTCAGTTGTTTTACTTAAATTAAAAAAAAGTATATCTTAAGTTAAACCTGCCACGGTCGGGATTTGTAATGAAATGTAATAAATAAATTGAAAGCTACATCTAAAGACTATTCTTAACCATAGAGTCTGGTGTCAGCCATGCAGCTCCATCATACCATTAAGCACAGGGCACAGCTTATTAGGATTGTATGTTGCAATAAATAACTTATTTCATCTTGCTGGAACATTTGTTCACAGTTGAGAAGGTCATTCATATTGCATAGTGTGACATGTACTGTAGGCTCTGTGGGACCAACTCTTAGCACGAGAACCCACACTTATTAAATAATTCGACACCTAAAACCTCTCGAGTCGATAATTTACCTTATTACTTTTGTCTTGTTAAAAACATTTTTTTAAATGCAATAGAGGCAATTTATTGTTTACTATAATTCCATTGATATATTAGAGTTACATTTTTTTAGAGAGTGAATTTAGGATATCTCTTTGTATGACACCAAAACTGAAAATACAGCCATCTGAAGAATTATTTCCCAAAAACAATAAAATTAAATTAAATTGCTAGAAATTACGATTTGAATGAAACCTTGGTTTAGAAACCCTCAACATTTAGATAATAATGAAGCTGGGAAGTTTTGCCACTGAAGTGGAGAACAGCATGACACTTTTCCAGTTCATTACTTTTAAGGCAATAATTATTTTGTATATTACAAGTTGTCTGACATGTTATGTCTACAAATACAAATAGGTATTATTTTAATGGGAAACTTTGGTGATTTCAGGATAAATCTAAAGACGCAAATAGACAAAGTCATAAAATAAACACTTTTATGTGTGTTTTTGATCATTACTAGTCTGACATAAGCAATAAATTTAAAAAGCTTTAGGCACAAAGATAATTGTTTTAATACAAAATGTTGCAAGATATTGAAATGAGTAGCTAAACAAACTACATTTAATACATATACTATAAACCAAGTTTGTATTCTCAGAAAGCAAACAAAGGACAGTGTTTAATTAAAAATCTAAATAGTATAAAACTGCATTGTCTCCCCAACAATTAGAGCGGGTCATTCCTTTTATTTTATGGTAAAAATATAAAAAATGTCTTACTTCCCAATTTTTTCCCCCTTCTATTATCATGCGTGTGACTAGAAGAGCATCACAAAAACCAACATTTGATCTCATTTAAATCAGCATTGATTAAACTGCAGTATTGAAGTTATGTAGATTATGAGATTAATTGTGCGGCAAGTGTGACAGAAACACAACCAGAGAACCTTCTGTCTCTGTAAACGCCGTTGTTCTCGCGGAATTCACACGGCAGAGTGTTCCATCTACAAGAGGGAAAAACGCATTCATAATCATAACGAGTTTTCCTCTGATGCGGCATAATCAGTTCTCCAGACACATTTCATTGGAGTAATCAAACATTCAGACAGTTGGCAGCAATTCGCAGAAGGACTCAAAATCACGTAACCTTTGCATCTCTGCTTTGTTGTGTGCATGATACACGTGTAGCTCTGCAATATGCACGTGCACACGGCGTGCACGTGCAGAGCGGTAATTACCTCATGTGACGGGGCTGTGAAAGTCAATATGAGAGGCTCGTTGTTTTTGACGAGCAAACAACCCAGAGGGCGAGCGGCTGCCGGCGACAACGAAGCCGTGTTCGATGGCGTCTAGTTGCTGATTATCCAAGTCCGGCGACAGCTTGGCGTTTGGATTGTATTACAACTACAGCTGGATAATTAATGGGAAAATGCCACAGACGCGTTCGATTTACAATGACATCACTAGTTATAGAGTCGTATCTGTTTACAACATACTGTATGTCAATGTGCTGTGGGATGCCAGGAGTGCATTTGGTGGGACAGATTGGAAAGGTAATTTGGAATATCTCTTTGCACTTGCCCCCTTTTTTTTAAAGGGTCAGTTTGACAAATTATTTTAATTGTCTGCTGAGATTTCAGATTTTGGGCTCCAGCGCGCCGCGACACGAAAGACAAAAAGGATAAACGGTTTGGATGGATTTCAGATTTTTGGCTTTTGCCCCAGTTTTAAAAAGAAAATGCTTCTCTGGCAGAAAGTGGTCAGAGAGAAAAGCATTCCCAGCCAGGTTTGTAGATTATGCAGCAAAACAAAAAATGTCACATCCAAATCTCGGCATGGGTCTTTCCCGTGGTGTTCCTCAAGTTGTTGGTATCCAATGTAGTGTTTCTGAGGAGTTTAAAAAAAATGTCCTCAATTATTAAATGATCCTTATTAACATAACCATGGCAACGTATGAGACGCAAGTGAGCCTAGTAATGGCCGTCACACACTTCCATTATAATGTTATTGCTCTTTTACACTTTCCCAATTTATTTAATTTAATTAATGTATTTTTTTCATTTAATACGAGAACGACTTGACACAAAGGTTCCCAGCTTTCAGACGATGTATACCACTTCTGAGGCATTTACTGTTGACCTGCCATCTACCCTACTCCCCTAATCCCCAAAAAGTTAAGGTTTTCAAGCAAATTGTAATTGACACTTAAATGGTTTATTAAAAGTGTTGATTCATGCGTGTGAAGGCCATTGTTCTATGTAATGTATTATGTAATGTAATGGAACAGAGAGTTCATTGCAGTAAACATATGGATTATCTATACATAAAATATGAACATTTTTATGTGATTTTGCAAGTTTGTGATATGTATACAGTATATGCTGATCAACAATGGTGGACATTGCTTTGTGTCTGCTAAATGTGTAAGCAACTTTTTTGTCCAATTATTTGCCATTTCACAACTTTACACAGTCATTACATATGCCAATGTTCTGCTCACAGCTTGTTCGACTCTTGCCAAATCGCTTTATTAATATGCATTTAACAGAAAAAAAGCCCACACATGTTTCCAGTATGGTCTCTTAAAATGTACTGATCAAAATTGCTTCGTCAATTACTTATGTTTTTGATATATCTCAAATCAATTTCTCCGAGTCAAGTCCTAGCAGGCCATCTGGAGAGGAGACTGGTTCGTGTCCCGATGTAAAACCAAGAGAAACATACTTATATTAATCCAACACATGGTTGTTTACCAACCTAACCATGTCATAATTATCTATACATAAAGTATGAACATTTTTATGTGATTTTGCAAGTTTGTGATATGTATATATGCTGATCAACAATGGTGGACATTGCTTTGTGTCTGCTAAATGTGTAAGCAACTTTTTTGTCCAATTATTTGCCATTTCTCAACTTTACACGGTCATTACATATGCCAATGTTCTGCTCACAGCTTGTTCGACTATTGCCAAATCGCTTTATTAATATGCATTTAACAGAAAAAAAGCCCACACATGTTTCCAGTATGGTCTCTTAAAATGTACTGATCAAAATTGCTTTGTCAATTACTTATGTTTTTGATATATCTCAAATCAATTTCTCCTAGTCAAGTCTTAGCAGGCCATCTGGAGAGGAGACTGGTTCGTGTCCCGATGTAAAAAGTCCTAATTGTTGCCTAAACGTTAAACTTGTTATACGCTAACACTAACGTTGGGATACACTCATGTAGGAACTATTCATGGTCTAGTAATACAGACTTGACAGAAATCCCAAGTCACTTTTGAACCATCCCTGTAATACATTAAAAATATATATGATTTGAGCTCCATATAGCGTAGCTTAATGAGGCTTTCTTGATGCTCAAAACAGTGAAGTTCATAAAGCACGGTAGTAGACAGCCATATAAAAAGAATTGTTGAACATTATAATTCATTACAAAAATGGCATTTCGAACCAAGGCAGTCTGAACCCTTTTTCACTGCCAACTTTTAATAGCTCAACCCTCAGGCACCTTTTTTTAAATTGGCAACCAAACGATTATTTGAAAAGTAGGTCCATTAAAAATGACAGTCTGTTCAATAGGTGTGTCACAAAAATATTACGTGAATACGCTGTACAGGAGCTGAAACCCAAAGAAGCCGAATGATCATTTTAAGGGAACTTGTAAACCCAATTAATGTCCCACACCACACCTCACCTTTTCAGAAGGTTGATTTTAAATGCACGGAGATGATAATGGACTTTTTTTTTTTTAAGGGATGTATTGTGGTGAGTATGAATCAATAGCTCGACATTGCAGTCCCAGACCAAATAAACTTGCTCCATCTCGTTGAGGATACAAAATAAAACCACTTCCCCCGTCAACAGTTGTGTGAGGGCATCCCATGTCGCCAACGGCAGATAAAAACATGTCCCATCTCCACGCAGTTCGATACCTCACTACGTTTTATTCAACCGTGTTTCTTATTGTTTATTATGGTGTTGGGGTATAGTAATATGCCCCCCTGTCTCTTTGCTAAATAGCAATGTTTATTTATAGATTTTACATGAACTGAATGGCTTACTCGTATGCAATTATCTCCGCCCCCGCAGGACTATTGTGAAAGACTAAATGATTTTCTAAATTGTGTTCCGTCGACAAGGGAGTGTTTATCATGTTAAATAAATACCTATCCTCCAGTCTTTCCCAATAAAATGTACATTTTGAGTTGAGGCGTTCTCTTACAGCGATGTCTCCTTCACTTCACATCTGCTCAACTAAAATGCGTACAATGCTTCCCACGAGCGCCCTACGAATACCGGTTCCACGAAAAGATGGTTGGCTTTGTGTCTGCATTGCCATTACGTAGCTCGGAGGCTCTGACACCTTATATGTCAATGTCCTTTTCACGAGAGTACTAAGTTTCTATAGAAGACAGAACCCTCAATTTATATAGAAGACAGACTCCCCACTTCTGCTTCCCAGTGAAGCTTATTCATTGTTTTTTTTCATGTGGCCGTGACTCGGGACTCAGTTGTTCAGCAAAGAATTGTGCAATGAAATGGTATTAACTTACAATGGCTTTGAGTTCTGGACAAAATACTTCCCCTAGTGCCATAATATTAAAAGGTTAACTTTGATCATGTCATCTTCAGATTTTCCACCAGCATGGCCGCCACCTGAATCCCACCACACACCCCGTTTTTGTGAAGATGTCAACAGTCGTTCAAGTAATCATTTACTACTGGGTGTCTCCACACCCCCTTGCTCGATGACAAGGGATTCAGAAATGGAGTCGTTAGAAGATAAAGAGCTTACCTATTTCGGGGTGACAGGGTAGCCTTTGAGAGGGACAGTCCCATCCGTCATTGTTCACGTGCAGAATATTGGACCCTCAAACAGGTATTATGGGCAGAAACCGTTGCAGTATATCTACAGATGTTGGCGTTTTCACCCACCGTCTGTTGAATGCTGTTGGCTACAATTGCTTGCAGTATAAATGTACATCAATGTGTTTTTGTTTGTTTTGCATCCTTAACTGCTTTATGTCTAGTCCTGATTTCATATATTTTCCTCGTCATTGATATATTAAGGAATACTTTTAACATCAAGGTCAAGTGGCACAAACAAAGGAAAATTAGCAATTTGGCGAACATTGGCAGATTACCATTAATGTTGATCATTGTGCATTGCCCCGGTAAAATTGGAAACAACTGAAAACACATTTAGTCAGAAACTGAACAAAAGAGCTGCAGATTTGAGACCTGATTACTGAGAGTGTAGACTCCCTGATGACTTGATTTGAGACTGGGGCCTTGCATGGCCTCCACATGGTCTCAGTTATGAACATATGTGGTAATAGTTAACTGTACTCACAGCTTTAAATCAGAAATGACATGTCACCATTCAGAAACTTTAAAGACTTATGACTTGGTAGAAATTGCTTGTCAAGATACCCGAGAGTTGACTTGGACATGTCTCGGATGACTCAACACTTGACCTGAAAAAATTACAGATGTTTTTTGGACTTTTTTATGGTGAATGATTTGAGACTGGTCTTGGACTTATCTTGAATCAGAATCAGAAACAGTTTTATTGCCAGGAATGTTTACAGAAACGAGGATCTTTTTTTGGCGGAAGGTGCAACATTTAGACATGACAAACAACAATCAATGCGACAGCAACAGTGAACTTAAGTATAAGATAAGATAAGATAAAGTGCTCGGACAACAAATAATGTTGAAGTGTTTAGGTGTGTGTTTCAAGTGATGTGTGTTTAAGTTAAAGTGCATGTTAAAGTGGCATGTGTGTGGAGGAGGCCTCCAGTTAAAGTGCATGTTAAAGTGACATGTGGGTGGAGGAGGCCTCCAGGAGGGAAGAAGAAGGAGGAGGGAGGAGGAGTAGGAGGAAGGAGGAGGAGGAGGAGGAGGAGGAAGAGGAAGGAGGGGGAAGAAGGAGGAGAGATGAAGGAGGAAGAAGAGGAGGTAGTCCTGGGGGTGACAGAGTCAGTCAGTGGGGGACCCGGGCTCCATTGATGAGCCCAACTGCCGATGGCAAAAAGCTTTTGGTGTGGTGGGAGGTCTTTGTCCTGATGGACCGCAGCCTCCTACCAGAGGGGAGGGACTCGAACAGGGAGTGTCCAGGGTGGGAGGGGTCAGTGACAATCCTTCTGGCCCGCTTCAGTGACCTGGAAGTGAACAGGACCTGGAGGGAAGGCAGATTGCAGCCAATAACCCTCTCGGCTGAGCGGATGATGCTCTGCAGCCTGCACTTGTCTTTGGCTGTGGCTGCAGGGTGCCAGACGGTGATGGAGGAGCAGATGTTGGACTCAACGATGGCCGTGTAGAATTGTACCATCATTTTCCCTGGCAGGTTGAATTTCCTCAGCTGCCTCAGGAAGAACATCCTCTGCTGGGCCTTCTTGGTGATGGAGCCGATGTTCAGCTCCCACTTGAGGTCCTGAGTGATGATGGAGCCCAGGAAGCGGAAGGACTCCACAGCGTCGACGGGGGAGTCACACAGGATGAGAGGGGCGGGTGGGGCTGCATTCTTCCTGTAATCCACAACCATCTCCACTGTTTGCCAGAAGCACGTTGTTCATGGAGTGGGGTGATTTGGGCCTGTAGTTGGTGATCTGCCTGAGCCCTCTCCAGACAGAAGCAGAGTCGTTTGCTGAGAGCTGTTGTTGCAGTTTCTCAGAGTACAGTCGTTTAGCATCTCTCACCGCCTTGCTAAACCTGTATTTTGACTCTGTATACAGGTCCTTGTCCCCACTCCTGAATGCCTGGTCCTTCTGCAGTCTTAGCTTCCTGAGCTCCGCTGTGAACCAGGGTTTGTCGTTGTTATAACTCACCCTGGAGCTGGATGGAATACAGCTGTCCTCACAGGAGCTGATGTAGGAAGTTACAGCCTCTGTGTACTCATCCAGGCTGTTGGTAGCAGTCCTGAAGACATCCCAGTCAGTACAGTCCAAGCACGCCCGTAGATCCTCCAGAGCCTCACTGGTCCACTTCTTGAACTTCCTCACCACAGGTTTGCAGAGCTTTAGTCTCTGCCTGTATGAGGGAATCAGATGAACCATGACGTGGTCAGAGTTTCCCAGTGCAGCTCGAGGGACGGCGTGATAGGCCCTGCTGATTGTTGTGTAGCAGTGGTCCAGAATGCTCTTCTCTCTAGTAGGGCATTTAATTAACTGTCTAAATTTAGGGAGTTCGTGGCTGAGGTTTCCTTTGTTAAAATCCCCGAGTACAATAACTAAAGAGTCCGCTCCACACACCGTATCTGTTCGGCGAGGGTCCGCTGTGCCTCCTGCACATTTCCCTGCGGCGGCATGTAAACTCCGGCCAGGATGAATGAAGCGAACTCACGTGGGGAGTAGAAGGGTTTGCAGTGAATGATAAGAGATTCCAGGTCCGGCGAACAGTGCTGTAGAATCACTGTTATGTCGTTGCACCAGCCGTTGTTGAGGTCAAAGCAGATTTCTCCACCCTTTATTTTGCCGGAGAGCTCCGTGTCCCGGTCCGCTCGGAAAAGATGGAAGCCAGCCAGCTGGAGCGCAGAATCTGGTATAGATCCACTAGCCACTTAGCCATGATTCCGTAAAACACAAAACGGAGGATGAAGAGAAGTCTCTGTCTCTCCCCACCAGCAGCTGGAGTTCGTCCAGTTTGTTGCACAGTGAGCGGACATTGGAGAGAAATATGCCCGGCAGCGCTGTACGAGATCACCGTTTCCGTAGTCGCACAAGCGCCCCTGAACGTTTCCCTCTCCGACGGCGTCTCACCGCGTGAGCGAAGGTGAGCACACCTTTTACAAGAATGTCCAGTAACTCCACAGAAGTTAAAAACGTTGGAAATAAATCCGCTGGAGTTCATGAGCTCTTCTCTGGTGAAAGAGCTCCGGGGATCACAGCAGAAAACAGTATTTAAGACGAAAACAACAAAAAACAAAGAGCACCTAAGCGCCGAGGCGGCCATTTGTGGCGCCATGGCAACCAGATGGAGGAGGTTGACTCTTGATCTCATCTCACATGCCTAAACACTTTACCTAAACAAATCATAGATTACTTTCGACTTGACTTGTATGTAGTTTGATCATTGTATGAGTAATATTCTTGTAACTGTAATACTGTTTGTAAGATGTTTTATGGTTATCATAACTATGGGATGACTCAGGTATGAATGAAATGTATTGATTTTCGGAGGCGTAGTCAGAATGGCAGCTTCTATTAGAGATCTTAAAAAACTGCTGTTTCTCACCGGAAGAAGACATTTTATTCTGAAGCCCATCTTATTGTAAAGGACTGTAAGTGAAAAGGTAGCGGAAGTATCATCATTGATTACTGGTTAAAAGTAGCCTGCCTCCTTGTAGCGGTTAGCCAATAGCATGCTGTGTAATTGAAAGGTCTGGACCTGATACTAACCGATGAGAGACTTAAGCCCAGCGACTGGATGTGTTCTTCATCACTTGATGAAGGTGCGCATTTGTCTTCTCACTTGAATACAATAGACAATTAACTCATCTACGTGTGAGCGTGCCCAGCTGGGACAGAAATATATAGTTTAGTTTATTTTGATCAGCAAAATATACAAAAATCAAAATTCAACAAAAGAAGAAAGTGGCTGACCGAAAGGGTCAAGGCTGAAGCTATCAAGCTTATAAGTGCCCTAACCTATAATTTCAAGAAAAAACTTATTTCAGAGAACCATATACCTATATATATACATAAACATCTATACATATACACATGTACCGAGGATCTGACATGGTCAACAAACACAGACACTCTGGTGAGAAAGGCAAGGCAGCGCCTCTACCACCTCAGGCAGCTGAGGAAATTTAAAGTTTCCCAGAGGATCCTTCAGTCCTTCTACTCTGGAGCTGTAGAGAGCGTCCTGACAGGAAGCATCACAGCCTGGTTTGGCAACTGCTCCGCTCAGGACAGGAAGGCTCTGCAGAGAGTAGTGCGTTCGGCTGAGCGCACTATTGGAACTACACTCCCCACCCTGCAGGACTTGTACACCAGGAGGTGCAGAACCAGAGCCGGCAGGATCATGAAGGATCCTCACCACCCCAACAACAGACTGTTTCAGCTGCTGCGGTCAGGCAGGCGCCTCCGTAGTCACGCTGCAAGAACAGAGAGACTGAGACGGAGTTTCTTTCCTCAGGCCATCAGGACTGTGAACTCCGACCTCACCAGGACCCCCACATAGACCCACACAACTGCCCCTCTTAGGCACACACACACACACACACACACACACACACTTACTGTAAATATTGTGTTGTTTTTTATTTGTAAATAGTGTGTACTTGTTGCCCTTGCACATTCCTGCTGAGCATTGCCACTTTCATTTCACTGCACACCCTGTGTGTGTATGTGACAAATAAAACATCTTGAATCTTGAATCTTGAATGTACATACATATACATACACATACACTACCGTTCAAAAGTTTGGGATCACTTAGAAATGACTTTATTTTTCAAAGAAAAGCACTGTTTTTTCAATAAAGATAACATTAAATTAATCAGAAATACACTCTCTACATTGTTAATGTGGTAAATGACTATTCTAGGTGGAAGTGTCTGGTTTCTAATGAAATATCTCCATAGGTGTATAGAGGCCCTTTTACAGCAACTATCACTCCAGTGTTCTAATGGTACATTGTGTTTGCTAATCGCCTTAAGACTAATGTCTGATTAGAAAACCTGTGCAATTATGTTAGCACAGCTGAAAACAGTTATGCTGGTGATATAAGCTATACAACTGGCCTTCCTTTGAGCTTGAAGTTTGTAGAACAAAATTAATATTTCAAATATTAATCATTATTTCTAACCTTGTCAATGTCTTGACTATATTTTATATTCATTTGATAAATAAAAGTGTGATTTTTCATGGAAGACACAACATTGTCTGGGTGATCCCAAACTTTTGAACGGTAGTGTACATATATATTCACACACACATATATACATATACACACACAAATAAATAAATACACACACATACACCCACATAAATATATATGCTTATGATCCTTGTTCTTTTATTAAATACTTTGCATTATAAATCTTTGGATCCGGGACTTTTTTCAGCACTGGGAGCTTGGAATTTAATTTGAACCTAACTCTTGCATACCTTGAGACTTGACCTGGTCTGATCTTGAAAAAATACCTTCAAGATACATTCAAGCCAATCTTTATTACTTTAGACTTGCTTACGTCGAATCACTTAGGACATGAATCGACAATTCACCTGAACCAATCGCATATGACTTTTTCTTGACTTGGACTTTTAGGAATGACTGGAGACTCGCTTGTCTCAAATCACTTTAGACTCGACTTGGGCTTTTCTTGAATGACTTGAGACATGACTTGAATCATCACCAACTCACAACCGCACCTCTATAACTCTCCATTAAAATCCATAACCGTTACCTTGGAGTCGATTTGGATGAATC
This sequence comes from Pseudoliparis swirei, assembly GCF_029220125.1. NCBI lineage: Eukaryota > Metazoa > Chordata > Actinopteri > Perciformes > Liparidae > Pseudoliparis > Pseudoliparis swirei. The sequence continues at coordinate 8,538,423 of NC_079398.1, forward strand.
CCTTGCCACATACTATCAGTGTAGCTTGGTTCAAAGCAGAGAGATACTGTCAGTCCAGTGACTGATAGTGACAGAAGCTGCTATGAATTTACGGTCAAACATCAGGGATAAGTTAAACCCAGCAACGGTACGAGATCCAGATACTCCTCTCAATATTCTCCACCATAATATCTAAATGTCTGGTTTAGTATTCTATCAAGGTATTAAGAATCAATTTAAGATGCTCTCACACTGTCAATGTACAACTTAATATCTCAATTACTACACTGAAATAGTGCAAGCATTCCCTCTGATCTAAAAGTGACTGCAAAACCTCATTCCTATGCGAAGAAGATATACACCCTGTAGCATTCATAATTCATACCAACACGATGTGCTTGCAGATTCATTTTACCGCTGAACATACCGTGCTACAAGCAGATCTCATTCAATTGCTCTCTTTCCTTTATCCTTTCAGCTACTTAGAGATCAGCACCAAGGGCGTATGTTTGGTCTCAGCATTGGGAGGGACACTGCAAGCCCCCCCCCCCCCCCCCCACACACACACACACACAAACCCACCACCATTTAAAACAAGATTTATATTGAAGGATTGTACCTGCTTATATATACTTGTGTTGGTATGGAGGAAGACATATGATACCACTCCTTTTAAAACAACAAGTTGAATGTATATAAACCGCTTCAACGTGTGTTGAGGAAAACCAGAAGCCTTTCTTCTTTCACTGTTTTTTTCAATTTTATTTATAAATTATTATTATCTTTAGGGACAGTTAAAACATACATGTCACCATTTGATGCACTACCAGTTTGTAGCTTATTTTCATCTGTAGTCACTTATCTGGACTCCTAAACATACCAAAACAGAATTTATACCAATTACCACAAGCTATACTATACGGGCAAAACATACGACAGGACGGCCGGAAGTGTCAAAAACTAATGGCGCCAAAGAAGCAATGAAACAAAAGATACCTGTTGTGTGTTTCTAAGATCGCAAAAAGATATATTTGAATCATCTCTTGACGATCTCAAAAACACATAACAGGCAGACACCGCAATCGCAACACAAACGGCCACACTTGCAGAGAACATAACAACACAGTGAAAGACGATCTTTGCACACAACTTACCCTCATAAATACAAAACTCTTATGAGGGAAAGACGGGACTACGAAAGCTCAAGAGGAACAAAAAAGGCGAAACTCAGCCTCAGCAGGAAACAGATTTTAGAAATAATGCTACTATATAAAAACTAATTCAAATAAAATTCATACACACTCAACAGGACTGTTGAACAACAAACAAAACGAAACAGAATACATTAAAAACAAGAAATCATAAAGTGCACTTTGAACGCCGTTACACAATGTCGGGCCGTTTTGTCGGAAGTAAAAAAAATTGGCTGCTGAAATTTTGGCAACACCATTTTTCTTCTTTACAATCCTTTTCAAGGATGGTAGACATGAGAAATAAGAAAAGGAACAGACTTTGTTGCGAACATGATATGAGTGGCACTTGCCAAGGTGAAGCTGCGCATTTCTGAACTTTTATCTGAAAGGCACAGCAAAAAGTCACATTGATTTGCAGTAAATATTAAGTAAGGTTTTTGTGTGAAATTAATGTTTTGTTGGTTTTGTTCTTTGAACATAGCGATGTGTAGAACTGATGAATGGTTCATTTAGTGCACTCATAAATTAAATACCTATGTTTTGAAGAAATCAGATTTTATTTTTCCAATTATGAAGGGTTTGGCTGATGCACTGATGAAGCTTGCAGGGTTCAATACCTCCAATAAGAACCACCAGTGGCGGGCCATGGGCCTGGGGCCTGGGCCTTCAGTGAGGTCCTACACAGTCCCACCCGAATTAATCCACCTCTTATTACTATCATTATGATGCCATGGCTCTAGACCAGGGCTGCTCAATACGTCGATCGCGACCTACCGGTCGATCGCAGCGTAGTATTGGTAGATCGCATGACATAAAAAATAATTGGCCCGCCCCCGTCATTTTCTCTATAGCACGTCTTTGTTCATTTATTAAACTAAACAGCCGTCTGATGTTGATCGTATCTACACAACAGCATGTCATTTCTCTCGGCTCTCTGTCTCTCTCTGCAAAATGCGCGCATCGGGACGGAGAAAGAAGAAAAAAAAGTCACTTGCACTAGTTTGTTCACTAAACAGGGCATTGTCACACCCAAAGCAGTTTCACCGTGATGATAAAGACACATAACTATTCACTGAAAATAAAAGAAAGGAAACAAATAATTTGCAACATAGGCTATTTGCCATTTTATTTTGTGCCAAACATACATAGGCCTACACATTTAATAAAAAATAGAATGCATTGTATGCCTACTCACCGAAGACTGATTATTTGAACACAAAATCCATCCTTCTTTCTTTCCTCATTGTGGGTTGAAAAAACAGCTTTGTAGTCCGCGAATTAATTCCTTTATCAAATTCAGTTTCCTAGTTCTGAGGTTCTGCATATACCTGCCCATAGACCCCGCCTCTCAATATTGGTAATCCAATCAAAAGACGTGCACGCCCTCCGCCTGCTAGCTGCTCCTGTGCCGGTTCCGGGGCCAGCTAGAAGGCCTTCAGGAGCCAACTCTAAAGCTGATTGGTTGACACAACATTGTCATTCCCATTCACTTGAAGCTACCAGCGCCCGCAATGTTGATTCTGAAGGCCTAAGGGCAGATTTTAGCCCCCTGGCAACACACGATGGCTGAATATGATTGGATAAAAGATCTAACATAAAGACCAGCCCTCCAAATCTCAACCTGGGTCTGGCAGCAGCGCAACCAAGAGGAACGCTATGAAATTAAAAGAAGAACTCTTACTCTGGGAAATAATTGAATACATATTTGTGGGAAAATATATTTAGAAAAAAATATATATTCTGATTATGTTTAGGCCAGCAGAGAAGGCCTTGCTGGCCCTGACGGCCCGCCACTGAGAACCACTGATCTAAATACTAATAATAGCTGGTTTGATCATGTGTCAGTCATTCTCTCTTGTTCTCCTGAATTGGAAGCTTTTTTCTTCTCATTAATTGCAAACCCTTCTACACCGCCATTGATTTTGCACTTTCAACTTTTATCCAACTCCCCAGATACAGACAACTACCGAGAAACCTTTCATGCGGAAATAAGAAAATAAACCATATTCTGATTTGGATAAGAATTAAGACACATTCTTGTCCAATTTAATTTCGGGGGGTTTTGGTTGGAAAGACATAAATGCCTTTAGCACGTCGTGGCTATTGTTTGCTACTCTTAGCTAACATGAGGTAGACGTTGCTATTGTTTGCTACTGTTAGCTAACGTTAGGTAGACGTTGCTTTTGTTTGCTACTGTTAGCTAACGTTAGGTAGACATTGCTTTTGTTTGCTACTGTTAGCTAACATTAGGTTGACGTTGCTTTTGTTTGCTACTGTTAGCTAACGTTAGGTAGACGTTGCTTTTGTTTGCAACTGTTATCTAACGTTAGCTAGACGTTGTTTTGTTTGCTACTGTTAGCTAACGTTAGGTTGACGTTGCTTTTGTTTGCTCCTGTTAGCTAACGTTAGGTAGACGTTGCTTTTGTTTGCTACTGTTAGCTAACGTTAGGTAGACGTTGCTTTTGTTTGCTACTGTTATCTAATGTTAGCTAGACATTGTTTTGTTTGCTACTGTTAGCTAGACATTAGGTAGACATTGCTATGTAACTGGCAGTACCAGGTCACTTGGCTGACTCTGACCCTTCTCTGCTTGTGCTACAGGTACACTACATTTGAGCAAATGGCAATATTAAATCATTAGTAGTCGTAGTGGCCACTTGTATTTAGTCCCGCTTTGGTGAGTTGGACTGGATTGGAATTTGCCTCAAAAGAGTAAAAAAACATGTTTGACATGACCACAGTCACATTTTTCCATTTAAATCTATAGCAGCTGTCATTAAACAGATGTGGTGGCTTATGTTTTTCTAATAAAAATATGTTCAGGCTCATTGAAGAAATCTTTCTGAAGTCACATTTAAGGATCTTAACTTTGCATTTATATTGCTAATATTCTCCTTTGCCCATGTTCAGCCAGCTGCTAATAACATTTCAAACACACATTGCTTATGGGTTACACGGAAGTGACACTCTATGCATGCGTCTTGGATCGTTCCTCAAGTGCCTCATTCACAACACATATTGCATTTGAGTAAAAGCTGCATGCATTCTAAATTGTTTCCGATGATGTTCGATATAAGATCACAAAAAGTGGGAAGCAATGCCACATTGTCTGTTTAAGATGTTAGTTGTCACTCCGGTTATACATATATATACTGTATATTATATTATATGAAGTAAAAATGTGTGAAAGGCTTTTGCTGGGGTGCTCCTTAAAAAGAAGAAAATAAAAAACAACATATAGTACAAAAATGTAATTACTAAAATATAAGCATTAAATCCAACATTTTAGAAAATAAAAAAACTAACAATAAAGATGGTGGATATTGTACAGGGGTTGGATTTAACTTTGTGTGCTCCAATGTTATTTAGGATTAGATTTGTTTGACATTTCCTTACAAAAAACAAATAATTTATTTTGGCATTATACATTTCTGAAAACTACTGGATACATTAAATGTCCATGTTTCTGAACCCAAAAAATCATTTCGATAACAGAATTAGCCCCACATCTTGATTGCACAACACCACACGGTTACCGCTGTGAAACGATCGATTAGGTTTAGGCAACGAAACGACTCGGCTAAGGTTAGAAAAAAGTTCCTGTTACATACATAATATAATAGCAAATTGTAAAGTTTCTGCAAACCATGGATATTTTGAACGTCAATGTCATTATTTTAATCTACTGTGTTAACATAGCCAAGGAGAGAGACGAGCACTTACTGCACGAGAGACATTGATTATTATATTTTATTATATAAATTGTGACTTTCATTGACCTCTTGGTGACCAGTGAGTTGTAACACCATCGGCAGGTCTGCGGCACAGCTTCCAGTGGCCTGTCTTCAACACACTCAATAAAAGGGACAATGGAGGGGCTTATTACAGCGGAGATGGCCAGATGACGTACGAGCTGAATCCGAAGCTCTGGAAGGCAGACATTTTAGCAGCCGACTCTGTAATTGGTGACATCCCGCAGACTATTGAAATAAAGGGGTTATGACCCTTAATATGAGCCGAATAGAAGCGCTAAACAGTCGAGCCGTAGGTGTATCTTCGTTGATGAATCACACAGTCAACATGTTCCCTGCAAGACAAAGCCAATTAGTGCTGCCGGGACCCATTTAAAAGTTTACATCTTCATCATCAGAGAGCTGGGAAAAGGACAAGGTCCTTCAAGAGACAACTACGCAGCTGTGCACTGGCTGCTTGAGGAGATCACACAGATTCAGAGATAAATGAAGAAACTTGCTAATGGTCACACCTCAGGTAACGGCAATTTAGTTCCAAAATAGGAAAAATCCAGTGTGTTACACAGGATTTCCGTGAAATGCAATATCGTTCGGTCATCAGCGTCTCCTTGTGGGCTTGTGTTTGTAAATGAGTGGCTGAATGCAAGAGACGATGGCCTCTGGTTCTACGTTTTTAAATGAAATCCTAATTTAGATGGACTTATGTTAAACACAGTAAACAACTTTAAATGAGCCCTTTTTTGAAACCATAAAATATCCTTCTAATCTTGTCTTAAACCCCAAGCAAAATGTCGCATGTACATAACCCTAAGGCACAGCTTCTTCATTGATTTCTTCTTTCAACTGTTCAAATCAGTCATAACACGTTTGTACATTGTCACAGTTTCAGCTCCACACCCTCCTCATTCCCCGTCGTCAGTCTAACTCTCTTCACCTGTTCACACACCTGTTGTCACAGTTCAGCTCCTCACTCTATGGTTCAGTCACTCCCACCTCGTCAGTCTGACTTCCTTCACCTGTTCACACACCTGTCTTTGATCACTAATCAAATCCCTATATAGTCTCCTGCCACACACACACACACACACACACACACACACACACACACACACACACACACACACACACACACACACACACACACACACACACACACACACACACACACACACACACACACACACACACCCACCCTGCCAGATTGTTCTTCCTTTTCTATGCCAGACTCTCCAGCACTTGTTTCTAGATGGATTTCCTGTCGCCGACCCTGCCTGTCCCTGGTTAACCCGCTAGTCCAACTCCCCGAGAACCTACCAGTCCTTCGTCCTGTTGATACTCTGCCTGCCGTTTCCAGAGTGTGGAATATAAATTCGAAGGATCCCTGGAGTCGAGGGTGCATGTGGGTCTACACACGAGTCGTTACATACATGGGGTGGCTCCCATTCATTGTCTATAGAGATACTTTATACCTGATGACATCACCAGCTTGAGACTGCCTTCGCCTTCTTTTCTTTTTTGAACTTTTCTAAGCAATACCTTATTTGAATTCTGAGTAGTCTACGACTACTTGGGAGCCTCAACCCTGTCCTCTAAATGCAAAGACCTTAACATACTACTATTAGGATTAGTATTGAAAGAGCCCCAGCAAACCACTTTTCAGCGTTGCTGCTTTATTGTCCAAAAGCCTGAGGAAGCTCATTGCAATCCACCGGGTTTTAAACACATTTTAAATGTGCGTATTTTAAAAAGCCTCCTGTGAAATCACAATAACGGAGTTGATATATTGTGGCATTGGCGGGGGGACAAGTTGGCTCATTGGTGTAACAGTAAAATGAGATGGTGCCAACAAATTTACTGACTTATAATGTTTACACACATAACTTTCCATTGTTTTTAGGTTTGTCTGTTTCATTTGCACCGTCTTGTTGGAGGGGGGGGATCGTTGGTGGACCCGGAGAAAGGGGAGGAGTTAGCGGTGGAATGTTCATTTGGTTTGCAATATGCAACCTCACCGCTAGATGCCACTAAAACCCTACACACTGGCCCTGTAACTAATATCTCAGCTATGGTGGTCCTTCCTCAATTGAGCCCATGCTGGAGGTCATCCAAGGTGACCAGCGACTCCACTCTGTCCGAACATGTGACGTGGATGGCCACAGTGTTTAAAGCAGTGACCCCGAAAGTGTGTCCACAAAGACTGAAACTACAGCTCCTCTAACACTTGACCTAAATCCCAATGTAAAATAAATGTGTCACACGGTCTTTTTTTTTTTTAAACAACAAGCTGTTCAACATTGATCACGGAGTCCTTTAAATAGCACAGGACTTATGAACGAGCTGACACGGTTCTAATCCTACAGAGAGCCCACACACACACATACACACGGAGCCTTTCAGATGGTGGCTCAGATGTGCTGTATGTATTTCAACGTGACGGACACTCCACTAAGTGGTTAATATGAGCTACTTCATTCGCTATGTACAGGAGATACATTCACGGGCAACGCGCAGCACGATATCATACATATTCATCAGCATGAGGCTCCGGGGGCTTCAGGCGCCTGGAGCCTCGCCTGCGAAAGAGACCCAAAGCAAATTATGCTTTCACTTTAATGCGTACAGAGGCCACATTCGTCTTGGCTTCAAGTCCTTGGTTTGAAGTGTCCAAGGAGAAAAGAGAGTGTGTTGCTCTCAGGAGTAGTGAGCGCTTATTTCCGTAGATTATTCCTCGGGCGGTCATGGATTCTATTGCTTCTGTCCATCCTGGAGAGGGGTCCTCCTCTGTTACTCTCCTGAAGGTTCCTTCACCTTTTTCACCTGTGAAAGGGATTTTTCTATTCCTTGCGAGTTTTTCCTGATCCGATGTGAGGTTAAAGGTCAGGGATGTCTATGTGTGCAGATTGTAAAGCACTTTGAGGCTAATTCGAAATTTGTGATTTTGGGCTATAGAAAATAAACTGAATTGAATTGACATCAGAAGTCTCTACATCTTCTGCTGAAAACTAGAAACACATCTTTTGAGACTACAACTTGAATATAAACAGATTAGATCTTCAGTGGCACTTGAATGTGATTACTTATAGTATTACTTATGTTATTTTTGTAGTTTGGCTTTCTTGTAGAAACGTTACTTTCTTGATTCTTGTTGTCCTTGTTGTTTGTACTCGTGGTTGATTCACTTACTGTAAGTAGCTTTGGATAAAAGTAGGGATGCTCCTATCTGATCGGCGCCGATCCATATCGGCCGATATTCCCATTATCGGTTTTGATCGGTGTTCTCAAAACGGCCGATCAAACTTGGCCGATCAGATACATAAAATCTGCGAGAACTATCAGAGACGTTTCAATCGCCGCGCATCGCAACGGAGAAAATGCGCCCGGCGAGGGCCGGCAGAGTGAGAGGTCCACGAGGGGATCCTCACGCACCGAGCGGCGTCCCCCGAGTTGAATCTCTGGGTCAACTCAGCCGACACTCACATGTCTGAGCCCCTATAGACTGATGTTCACGGTAAACGCATTCGATCGGGAGCGCGCGAGGGTTTTGATAAAGTTAGCGGAAGGATTTACGTAACACAACATCCGGTTTTGCAAAGTTAGCAGAAAGAACCACGTGGAGCAACATCCGTTTTTCAAAATAAGATGTCGACAAGTCATTCACTAACATATAAAGGTAAACAATGAACTGATTTTGTATCTTTATAGATCGTTACTGAGATTTAGCTTAAAGTATGCTAACATTAAAACATTTTTACTGTACCAAGGAAGAGTTTATAAAAATAAGTCCGACTTTTGTATGTTCAAAAAAGTCCTTTATATAGATTTCCCCAAGAGTTCCAGGAAATGAATGATGCAGATGTGCTCCATACATATCTGAATTCTCCTACACAATTCTCAATTTTAATGTATCAATTAGGACATTTTTCAAAGTAAAATTCCTAATTGATTAAAGAAATCGGTAATTTCTTTAATGTTTGAGGTGCTTTATATATCTTTTTCCTCATAGTCCCAGGGAATGACTGATGCAGATGTGTTCAAGACAGTCCTGACTTCTATTACCCTGGAAATCAAACATATTTACTGTCTCAATTAGGAGATTTTTCAAACTAAAAGTCCTACATTTTTACGAGAAATCTGTAATTTATTTCATGTTTGAGGTGCTTTTATATATGTATTTCCTCATAGTCCTAGGCAATAATGCTACACAATAAATAGATTGCTTCAATCGACGCCGTGATCGGTATTATCGGATCGGCAGATACTGATTTCAGTGATCGGCACCAAAAAACCTGATCGGAGCATCTCTAGATAAAAGCATGTATGAATGACTACCGACCGGTGGCCCTCACCTCGGTGGTCATGAAATGCTTTGAGAGGCTGATAAAGGACTACATCTGCGCCTTCCTCCCTTCCTCCATGGACCCGCTGCAGTTTGCTTATCGCCCAAACAGATCCACGGATGATGCTGTCTCCCAGGTACTGCACACCACACTCTCTCATCTGGACAGCCAGAGGGGGGGCTATGTGAGACTGCTGTTCATTGATTATAGTTCAGCTTTCAACACCATAGTCCCCTCCAGACTGGCCGGCAAGCTGATTGAGCTGGGACTGAACACCCCTCTGTGTGCTTGGATCCTGGACTTCCTGACCGCCAGGCCACAGGTGGTCAGGGTGGGCAGACACACCTCCAAATCCCTCACCCTGAACACAGGATCCCCCAGGGTTGCGTCCTCAGCCCCTACTGTACTCCCTGTACACACATGACTGTGTGGCCAGGTTCAGCTCAACACCATCATCAAGTTTGCGGATGACACAGTGGTGGTGGGCCTGATCTCCGACAACGACGAGAAGGCCTACCTGGAGGAAGTTGCTGATCTGTCACTCTGGTGCCAGGACAACAGCCTCATCATGAATGTCACCAAAACTAAGGAGCTGATTGTGGACTTTAGGAGGGTACAACAACAGAGGACGTACTCACCACTGGGGATTAACGGGACTACTGTGGAGAGGGTGAGCGGGTATAAATACCTGGGAGTCCACATCACCGAGGATCTGACATGGTCAACAAACACAGACACTCTGGTGAGAAAGGCAAGGCAGCGCCTCTACCACCTCAGGCAGCTGAGGAAATTTAAAGTTTCCCAGAGGATCCTTCAGTCCTTCTACTCTGGAGCTGTAGAGAGCGTCCTGACAGGAAGCATCACAGCCTGGTTTGGCAACTGCTCCGCTCAGGACAGGAAGGCTCTGCAGAGAGTAGTGCGTTCGGCTGAGCGCACTATTGAACTACACTCCCACCCTGCAGGACTTGTACACCAGGAGGTGCAGAACCAGAGCCGGCAGGATCATGAAGGATCCTCACCACCCCAACAACAGACTGTTTCAGCTGCTGCGGTCAGGCAGGCGCCTCCGTAGTCACGCTGCAAGAACAGAGAGACTGAGACGGAGTTTCTTTCCTCAGGCCATCAGGATTGTGAACTCCGACCTCACCAGGACCCCCACATAGACCCACACAACTGCCCCTCTTAGGCACACACACACACACACACACACACACACTTACTGTAAATATTGTGTTGTTTTTTATTTGTAAATAGTGTGTACTTGTTGCCCTTGCACATTCCTGCTGAGCATTGCCACTTTCATTTCACTGCACACCCTGTGTGTGTATGTGACAAATAAAACATCTTGAATCTTGAATCTTGAATGTAATGTAATTGAAAATTTGGTTGCAGCTGACAGCGACTGTGGAGGAAGGTTATTTCCTGTGTGTGGTTATTTCCTGTGTGCGGTAGATGTGGCTCACTGTGCGCTCCAGAATGAAGAGGTCAACGTTCTGCGGGAGAGGCGACATGAAGCGCCTGGCGCGGTGTGGTCCGGCTGCACACTGAGGGATGAACCGGGGGGAATCCTCCTCGCTTTGTTTCCTGGAGATTTACACTCACTAATCAAAACAAATAAGGATGGCATCCTTCATGCTGACAAGCACATGGCACCCGGGAGGGTTGAGTCATTTGATCCGGATGGCCGGCCCTCCCTTGCCGCAGACTATTGCGTGTCGCGAGGGGCTCACAAATCTCGTTGTATTAACAGCCGCTCGGCTGAGGAGAGGGGATCCGGACCTCGGGGGCAGAACCAAGCTTTATAGTAGCCTCCTAGGACACATGAGGGCCTCCTAGGACATGTGAGGGTCTGCAGTGATGCATCTTCCGTCACCAGCAAGGTGACAGGTGACAACGATGCTCCAGCTTATGCAGAAAAAGTATCACTTCAAACATTTCAAGTAAATCTCAAACCAAACTTTGGCTAGCAAGTTCGCCATATCAACTTAAAAGGTGATAATATACACATTGTTTTTATAGTGCAGGTTTAATTCTTGTATTTATATCACTGTTAATTATGTAGATTGTTGAAAGATCCACTTTGCTGTACATTTACATATTAACCACTAAAATTATAATGTTTTTATGACAGGCCAAATGAGAAAAGGCAATAACAAATTACTCTCGCTATATATATAACCATATCTTATTCATAACCATTATCTCTCCGTGACTTAAATGTGCTTGCCTTTATTCTTTTGGACGCCTTCCAGTCCACATGTACTTATCAGAGTCTAACTGATGCACCTATAATAAATGAAGTGGGCTGAAATTAATTAGTTCATGGTCTGTGGCGAGTATAGGTAATTAAAATGACGGGACTGTAATTCAGCCCTAAAGGCTGTGTCAAGGTGTACATCCAAACCACATCAATTAGTCGCCCTGCTGCGTCCTCGCAGCATCAGCTGACCATGTTCATTTCGCGCGTTCCCACGCGCTGCCTCGCCCACAAACCGACTCGCAACTGTCAGGCGAATCCGCTCGGCTTTCGTTCCCCCGAGAAGCGTCCATCCTTTTTTGTGCTCCGCTTCTTTTTCTTTTTTATGAACAGGCAACAGAAGCGCTTCGTGTGGCTGAGCGCCCGGATGATGCAAATCCCAATGAATTAAGGATGACTAGGGATGCTAAAAATGTCAGACGGACGACTTCAAAGCAAAAGAAAACACGCAGGGGTATCGATCCCGCGTCGAGATCTGAAAACGGTTCCATAAGGCGATGGCATTCAGATGATGCGTGTCGATTCGTTAAAATCGGGAGGGGAGGACATCAAAGTCAAGAGACCTTTAGAGCTAATTAACTTGTCCTTTCTGAGAGGACTAATGCTGAGGTATTATATATTTAAACATCTGCTTCATGAGACAGTGTATTGGTGTCTTGCTCAGGGACCAGTCTCAATTCCAAATGTTGTAATTAACTGCGGAGGGATGCGACACATGAGTTCTCCTAAAATAATAATGAATAGCTTGAGAGAGATAATTAAATAATGTTGCCTTGTTTTCCAAAATTATGCACCGGAGACGGAAGAGATGAAATGTAACAATGATCCCGTTGATCAGCGAGCGGGGGGTCCTCATTTTAATTAATGCACGTCTTTGTTCCAACTGGTGCTGAAGGTTCACAACATGTCAGGAGGAGTCACGGGGAAACGGGTACGACATGATAAAGGAGTCAAAACGTGGCGTTTTGAATATTTCACTCATATCGCAACTTCAAACTGGAACAAGCAGAACATACAGTGTGCGACAACGGTGTATGGTTTGGACGATTTAAAAAAAACGTCACTCGCCAGGCACATGCACAGATAGACCCCGAGTGGTGCTCAAGCTCCTCCCCTTTTGCCATGGATGAGAAAAGTGGCCCTTTCTGCTGGAGCCCAATTATTTTTCTCGTTTATAAGTATTTAAGAATAAAAATTACTCTCTCCGTCATCAATTCCCCCCAAATGTGACGGGGGATTTATTCGAGTTCTTGTGAGAATTTCGCCGCCACATGCTCCGCGGCGCTCACAAGCACCCCCCCCCCCCCTCCTCCTCCTCGCGCATTTATTATATGGCATTTTTTGCTCCTATCATTTGGTAAATGAAAATAAATTGTAATTGTTAATAAAAAACATGTCATTTTGTTGAGCTCGCATGTCTTCTCACGACACAATCTGTTGCATTTGTTGCGTTTAGCAACCAATTACTTTCTGACTTTAAGTTACCGTGATCAATAGATATATCATTTTGGCGATAGGTGCCCTTTTTTGGGGTTTGAGCACCTGCCCCCCAGCATGTCTGTGCACGTGCCCACTTTTAGCCATAATTCATCAGTGCAATGTTATATAATACATCCCCCATGGACAGAATCAGCTCCACACAATGACTCTGGGACAAAGCACAGTGTCATCACCCCGCTTCGTTCAAGGCCACTTTTTACTTCTTTACATTCTTCTGGAGAGGTTTTTTAATCGGAGATGTTTTCGCTACAGTTCTTTCATTGACACAAAAGAAGCTCATGCACCTGTTCACGTGTTCTACGTTGCAACCGTTGAGATTGGACGGACCACAAATTGCTTGATATTATTAGGAGCAAAGCTTGAGGAAAACATGATGGTACACTCCAAAAAGAAAACCTTCAATTTAGAAAGTTGTGCCAAAATTGAGAACTACATTGTTCCATGTAAGATTATATACAATAAGTATATATAAGTTAGACCAGCGTAACACGAGATGTGACGTAGCTATTAATGTGAGACTGTCTTTGTGTGTTCACAGCACAATGAAATCATCTGGAATGTTGAATGGAAATCCTTCAGTGTGTAACATTAGCATCGAGGGTGATGGGAATGTCATTGGTGCTGCAGGTTTTTGGGCAAAAGACCGGCGCCGAATGAAATGTCAATTGAAACTTAAGACATGTTTATTGCTTTTCAGGATGGATTTATAAATAAAGAGAATCCAGCTTGGCTGAAATACTCTTTCGGGCACCCAGGTGATCTTTTTAATTCACTTGGTGTTTTTTCAGCCTCCGATCAGTGGGTTTACTCTTCTAAGGATACTGCCATTAGTAGGATGAAAGGGAAATGTCACGGATAATAACATACCATTATTCTTCAGACAAAGCCTTACCTCTGCAGGCACCACACAGCACCGCTGTGATATGTCGTATATCTCCTCTGTGATTTGTCTTTTATAGCTTGTTTTGAAATGTGCAGGAAAAAAAGGGAGCAGGGTTTCTTCTGCATGCCTTATAATCACATTTTTGTTCCAATATGAGACGAGCAGCCGAACCTCGATGGCTCAGGTATTTCATTCTGGCTTCAGCACTGGCTGGCCAAAACGGCAACACAATGGGAAATTAGAAAATAAGAACCCGGAGCGAGGAAGTCGGGCAGAGCATGTGATAGACAGAGGAGTCTATAATTGAGAGAAACTCTCATGAAGGTTGAAGAGGGGAGAACACTAAATGACTACAAGGCCCGGTCGCATCGTGAAGAGATGCAGCCACATTTTTCTTCTGAAATGTGCCTCCAAACACTCGAGATGGAGGAAGCTGAATTGAAGTGGATGGTGCAACGCAGCTAATAAGCTACAATTTGATAAGCTGTCAAGACCCTTTGCCCTTAGGTTAAAGTAGCAAACTCACATATCAAAGTTCACCAAAACTGAACTTGATGGAGCCTTTTGGTGCCCATAAGAGCAAATGACGCAACATTAATTAATTTTTACCATGAAATGAAGTTCTAATGGTTGGTGTTGACCAGTCATTGAGGTAATAGTTCACTAACTCTCTGGGGGGTCATGATGTCATGTGACAGCATTTTAATAGCCAGATGCTAAAGCCATTTTGAAAGCAAGCGAATAGTTATAGTTTCCAAAAATATTTCACTAAATTATTGGGTGAGCTGAATCTATGCAGCTCTAGGTGGTCGTTCCGAACTGTATCGCCCCTGGCAGACGACCTCGGGTCCGTTTTACACGGCAACATCCCGTATCCGATTAATGCCCGGCCTCGACAGACTTCCTACCGAACGAATGTCCGGCAGCTTCTGAAAAAATAAATAAAAAAAGGGACCAAATGTGTGTGTGTGTGTGTGGGGGGGGGGGTCTACGCTTGGCCAAACAACGAAGGTTATGCGGGAGCCAGCTTGATAGCAAAGGCCAGAGTATTTAGTTATGCCGAGGATTTTCAACACAACACTCCTGGGAGAGATGACTTTCCACAGTGCAGCAAACGCCCTGCCAGGCCTGGCAGCAGACAATACGCTGCAGAGATGTGATATGTATAATAATAGAAGCAAATCAAGCCTGGACTCTCTTTTATTTGTATTAATTATTTTTGTCCTGGCCTGTGGAAACACTACAAGGGAGATAATAATTGTAATCCCACTCTGCTCCAAGGTCAACTATTTTCATGATGCATGTTTTTGTTCAGTTTAAAAGGAAATTTGGGTGAACGAAAATATATTTGGGTGGTTTTTTCAGCGTCCACTTGATGATAAAAGGAAGTTTATGTAACGCTTATGTAAAAAAAAAAAAGATGAAGGTCCAACAGATCATTCGTTCGCTCTCACTGCTTCACTTCACTGAATGAAATTACCTCTATCGGTTTTGTTTTTCCCTCTACTCCCTTCCACGCCTCCCTTATTCAATTTGCAGATCTATTCTGCCATGTAATGAAATAAAGTTATTACCGCTATCAAATAAGTTGAGCGATGTAATGGGAGGCAAAACGATCAGAATTTGTGTTGTAATTTCATAAAAATCTAAATTAATCATGGTGACGACGACGACAACAGAAAGAAGAAGTAGAAGAAGAAGGAAAAAAGCAGGACAGAAGCACGGTGCTATATTTACATATGTGGGCCCGTCTTACGCGGGTGTTATGGGCTTCATTGACGTCTTGTTATCTGATCTCGTGCCGGGTCCTTCAGGTTCGCTCCCGGACAAAAACGTACGTTATCGCCCCGACGAGCAAAATGGCAGAGAGTAATTTGGGAGCACAATGGGACATTGTGGAAATGAAAGCGCGCAGAATCGAAGGAGACAGATTCACAAATCTACAGAAATTAGATGCCAAGGTTGCGTACAGGAGCGAAGCAAGGCCGTTACTCATATCTCAATGTCATTCTTGCTGGTTGATTTGCGAGCCTGGTGCGTGGACTGTGCTGCTGCATAGTTTCGCCCATCCAAGAGGAATTCTTGAGCTCCGAGGCCAATACGAATTTGTCGTGAGCCACAACTTGGGTTGTCTTGACAAAAAAAAATCTCTCATGCTACGTTTACACCGAAAGCGATGTGCTTTGTCCCGTCGCCCAAAACGCGTGAGTTTACTCGCACGACCATTTGCCGTGTTCACACCAAAAACGTTGCCAAGCTCCGAGGGGCGGTGCTTATCTGTGTCTTGTCTCCGTAAAAAACATTATCATTTCCTTTCTCCACCACGGAATAACTTTAGCAGAAATAAGTTTAAACTCGTGGATGAATCAGTCGGGTTTCCTCCTGCTCCTCCTTCCTCCCGTCTGCTCCTCCGATCCACAGACACACAGAGGGGCGACGTGTCGGGTGACGCGGCGTGAAAAGAACTTGTCACAGGAAACCTTCACCGTGATTTGTCAATCCGTTTGTCTGTCAACATTTATCGAAAAAAACAACCAATGAACACAAAGTAAATCACAAAGGACCTTCCACCACACAGGTGAGGCTCATTAGCAAACTGTCAGCCAGAGAACCAGAGAACAGGCGCGAGGACAACTGAGCCTCATTATATAGAGAGCTGAGATTGTTCTGGAATGTTTGATGTATAACACATGGGTATGTGTCATATGCAAAAGCCTTTAAAAGGTGAAATTACATTTTTTTGTAAAATGAAGAAAATGCCCCCAGCCTCCAGAGGGTTAACATGACATATTTGAATGTCAGTTATTTTAAACTAACTGACATTGGTAATTACCAAGGCCACTGGTTCTGCTGTTGTTCAATGTTAAAGATAACAGGACCAATGGGCTCTCAAATGCACCGTTTCACTGAAGAAACAATTTATCATACACGATATTAAATACCTCGCTGACACTCGCGATTAATGAATTTCAAAATGTGCGATTAATTAGTTAAATTTTTTTAATCGATTGACAGCCCTAATATTTATACATAACATCACCCGTGCCTGTTTTATTCTCTGCGATTCTGGTACTCATAAGAGGTATTAAAGAGCTCCGGGTGCCCGCAAACTGCAACCATAACTGTGTCCTCCATCTTGTTCTGATTCAACAGCGGCGGGACACTGATGATGCGCGGAGCAACTCAAGAGCTGATTGGCCCGAGTTGCGAAATTATCGCCTCAAAGTTCAGATATATTAACTAGGGGTAAAATTCGCGTCGCCCAAAACGCGTCGCCAAAAACGGCCAAAACGCGCCGCCTGGATAAATGTTGCGTCTATCGCAACCACACGCGTCTGTACGTTGACTTTGCATGGGATCTTGTCGCGCGAAAAAATCCCGACGCTTTCCATGTGAAAGTAGCAAAAGAGTCCAACAGCCCCGCATCAAACAGCCGATAGAGAAAGCTATTGACTACCTGATGACCAGAGAGGCGCGTTCAGCAGCTAAAGAGACAACAAAGGTGTCAATAAGTAACCTTTTGCTCACGAGTACGTGCAGTGTGAATGTATCGTGATGCTCAAAACTCATTTAAACGTTTCTTGATGGACGATGGAGGGATTCACAGGCTCAGTTTACTCAGATGGAACTGATTAACATTGATCGTGTGAGCGTTGACGGGGCCTCTGCATGCTGTGATGATGTCATCAAAACCTCAAATGTATAATTTAGTTTGACAAAATGAGTGTCGTGTTTTTCCCCGATCAAGAGAGGGGCAAGTTGCCTGGATATTTTTCCACAAATCAATTTCTGATAAGTAGCGTGCAGGTAGACAAAAGGTCAGTTTATTTAGAACTTGACTATTCTCTTGGTGACTAGTTGGGGAGAAACCATGAGAATGTAAGGGCCACGACAAGAAGCAACTATGTACTTTATTGTATTTGATTTGTGTAGAAATTCTTCAGCCCTCGGCAGCAGTTGTCGCACAAAAACGAGCCCGACTCCTACACAAACACCTTCACCGTCGCAGTTTCAGAGAACTGAAACAACAACAGCAACAATGCGATTTGTTAAAAACACACTATCCTCTACTGCAGCGATCATGTTTCCCTCGAAAAACATTTTTGGACAATGCAAGTTTGCGGATTCATCTCTGGGAGACCACGATGCACGTGGTGACTTTAATCATGGCATCAGTCGCTGATCCCTTCAACTGGAACGATAGCATAAACTGTAGTGCTGGTTTTGCCTAAGCGGGGCCAGTGAAGCAATGTCTGACATCTTGAAAGTCTTGTCGTCTTGCTTCAGTTTTTAGGGTCAGTAACGGAGCCTTGGGGGGACCCCGGTAGTGAGAGGACAAGCTTTAGACACAGATGCTTAGTTACCCGGTAAGTGTGATCGTTGAAGTAGGATGAGACAAGGGAAAGAGCAGAGCCTGAGATACACAAATCCTGAAGGGAGGAAATAAGGGTCTGGTGGTTCACTTTGTCAAATGCTGCAGAGAGGTCTAGACGGATAAGGACAGAGGAAAGAGGGTCAAGAAGGTTGTTATGGTGAGAAAGGAGGAGACTTGTTTAAAGATAGCACGCTCGAGAGTTTTGGAAAGAAATGGAAGAGGAGAGAAAGGTCTGTCGTTGTTGACTTCAGACGGGTTGAGGGTGGGTTTCTTTAGGCGAGGAGTAAATCTCGCCTCCAAGCTTTGTCGTCACACAATATACTGATCAACACAGTTAAAAAACAAAAAACCTGGCAGACCTTGACGGGCTCTGTGAACTACGATCAAGACGATGATCAGAGCGAGCGGCAGTCAGTCGGCGAGGGAATTGACGTCAGTTCAATCAGGTAAGACCCATGAATAAAGAAAGGATGTTTATTGTTAACATGTGATGCGCAATGGTGAAGTCTCAGAGTCTTTAGCGCTTGGACTCTACGGGGAGATTTGTAGTTGAGGGCTGACTGCCCTGATCAGCAACGAGATAGATCCCCCCCCGTGGAGTGCAGACCTGGTGGTGGCTGACGAGCTGATGGAATGATGAGTTGAAGCTGATGGATCTGTGAAGGCTGGGTGGAGATGGGGCGGTGGAGGGATGCATGACAGCAACCTGAATGAACTGAAGGTAGAGAGACCGTCATATTTGAATGAGACAGCAGCGAGACGATTGGCTCGCCATGTCTTCATTTCCCCGTGCTTATTGGATAGAGTGGACCAGCTGATCTGCGCAGCTGGAGTCATGATTGACGGCGAGTAAGTAATGAGTGCGCATGTGTGGGAAATGATTATCGGACTGAGGGATGAAAGGCTGTGTGAGGGGTATGGTCTTCCTGTCTGAACTTAACGCGAAGCTTCATTACGTTTGGCGGTGGTGTGTGTGTGTGTGTACCTGAATCCTCTCGCATGACTTCACACAGAGACAGATGTGATGCAACGGTCGCGAAACCCCTCTTTCCAGATTTCTTCAAACAAGCCAGTGTAGGATTCTTATTTTACTTTGTTTCTCTCTTATACAGATATTCAAGGCTATTGGATGGAAGCGCCCCCCCGCTCACCCACACTACGACCCACTGCAGCTCTGATGACACCCAATGAAACGTCTACACTGCTACTGTGGGGGCTGTTTTTCCTGGCAGTCTCAAAACTGTTTCCTGTGATCTTAAGGGATTTTATTATGTAATCTTTTCGTGTGTTTTTTTTCAGATGTTTGAAACATGGTCTGTGGTCAACACAAGCTTAATAGATTTTAATATTTTGTTCCACGACATAAATTGGTCGATAAATATCCATCTTTAGTACCACGTGACCCCTGGTGCTCCCCCTGTACTGTGACTTCCCCCCCCCCTAAAGTAGATGGAGTTGGATTGTGTGTTACTGCTCTTCTCTGCAACTCGGACAGGTTAAGGAATTAAATACTGGATGTATGATATGTTGTTTCTGCAGGTGTTGTGGAGCGCCGTGTGCCAGAAACTTGTTTCCAGAGAGCGTGATTAGTTGTTTCTTTACTGCTTGTGTCTCTATGCATGGTTTAATGCTGCTTCTAGTGTGTGTGTGTGTGTGTGTGTGTGTGTGTGTGTTTTTGACTGTGTGTGTACTCTATATGCTCTGTTCTATTGGTGGGTTTGATTGACTAAATCTGGTGATTGGCAACTATAAGATGAGAAAGTAAATGCAGTAAAATTCTAATTCCAACATTCCATAAAAAAAAGTAATGATACCAGTAAAAGAGAAAAGTAATAAGAGTCACATAAATACATCTTTATTTAGAAGTGATACTAACAACAGAGCCTGATGGAAAGAAAAAAAAGTAATATTGTGCAAGATATTAAAAGTGGTATTGCAAAGTAATAAAAAGCTGTACACGTAATATATTCAAGAGTTCAAGGATAGTTTATCATCATTATGCAACACAGGGATGCACAATGAAATCCACTTGTCGGCCGTGTGTACAAAACAAGCACACGACAAACAAAACAAAAACCATGAAGAGCATTGCTTTTTTATTTGCAACATAGCAATCCAAAAAATTATTTGGGCAGATAATATTGCCGACATCTCTTCATTAAAAATTCTAAATGTGGAAAACATCGTCCATCATCTTTCAATAGGCACCGAGCATCATGATGTAATCACAGAGTCCTCCTCCTCCTCCTCCACCTCCTCCTCCCACCAGAGGCCTGCTCTCTGTCCTGCGGTCCGCCCACCGAGTGTATCTGGATCTGGGACACACATTGCCTTCTGATCCGTCTCTGCACTTCCACTTCATAAACATGCAAAACAACACAATTTACACAAGGAAAATATACGTCGGGGCGACCGGATGTAGCTAAACAAACGGCGCCAAAGTGGCTCAATGAAACCGCCACCAAACGTATACTTTGACCGTCTAAATGACACACAACAGCTGGACACCGTGATCGTATTAGCGACCATTACCGCATGTAACATGAACGGTTACTTTTTATTAAAGAAGACAGCCAAAATAGTGCGACATCATTTTCCACTCAACTCACCCTCAGCAATATGAAATCATTTTGAGGGAAAGACGGGACTCAGGAGCAGGAAGTGCAACAGAGATGGAAAGCAATTTCCGCAGGAAACTGATTTTTTAAAATAACGGCCAAAAAAAATAGCTCATTAAAATATAATTCACAAACACTCAACAGTGTCATTGAATAATAAACAAAAATAAAATATAATACATTGAAAATAAGAAATGACAGTGTATTTCTAACTCCGTTACACAAATATGTCAAAAAGCATTCAATCAGTTCCCATGAAATGACACTCCTGTTGAGTAAAACATGTCAAATAATGCACAGCAGACACTTTTCCCCCATATATGTTTTCTTATTATTAATGACTTTACACTGACATGGATCACTTGATGAAATAATTGTTTCAATTAGTATCTGGGAACCTCAGTCAACCTCAGCTTTTTATACAACTTGAGAGGCGCTTGATCAGCGCATCGAACGCCCCTCTGTCTGGAACGCCTTCAGTTTAATGATTATCCTCACGCAGGAAATTTGTTTCAGAATGATCCTAAAATCCAGAAGTCTGAGGGGGAATACAGATACTGACTTTACCTCAATCGATGATTTGTCTTGCATTTTAATACGACGATGTGCATTTTTAGTGCTTCGCCTGAAGGCAGAAGTCACTGAAGCTTGTAAAGTTACGTCTGTGACTGAAATAATGAGCAAACCAGGTTGGATGAGGCTCCGAGGGTCTCTGCAGCCAGCAGAAGAGGCAGACTTTCTCCTGGATGAAAAGACTGCATTGGATGGGCTCTTCAGGACACTGGCTTGGTGATCAATACTTCTTATTTCCAGGATGAATGCGCTTAATTGGCTTTTTTTTTCAAAAGAAATGAAAAGCAGTAAAAACGTTATCAGACAAGTTAAAACATGGAGTGAATACATTAGTGAATACCTCTATTTTTAATAGAAGACACAAGGAGTGCAAACAATATTTTAGCTGGCAAGCTAACAAACTAACTAGCTAACAGCAACATCTTGGAACAATGTAAGCTCTCGCGTCGGCTCGTATGAAGTGTTACGAAAAGTCAGTAACAGGGCTCTCAAGTTTTGAAGACAGGCAAGAGTGACATATCCATCATCCCCCCCCCCCCAAGTGACATATCTCCCCCCCGGCCACGCCCCCTTTCCGCCCGCCCCTGCCGTATGCCCACAGATCAGCCCCCGCAGAACGAAACTTTCGGATATCAGTCGCACGCAATTTCAGGATGCTTTATTTTCATTGGTTGCTGGATTAAATCTTACCCAGATACAACAGATATGTTTTTTTCTGATTGGCTATTGTGAGCCCATTTCTTTTTTTTGATTGGCTGATAAGTGGCACCTCACAGCAGAACTCCAGGGGAGCGCTTGATTCCTCCACGGTGAGGGCATCGCGGCCAGCTCAAGTATGCGTGCTGCGGCACATTAAAACATTAAATAGCCGAGAGTTTTTTTCAGCGTGAGAAATACGATGGGTGGCGGGAGTGCGTGACTTAAGACCGAAATGCGTGACTGTCACGCTCAATGCGTGACACTTGAGAGCCCTGCAGTCAGCATTTTGTTTACCTACGAAAGCCATCAATAAGTCTCAAGTGTTAAATGAATTGAGTATTTTCAAATAAAGTCAGACTTCACAGCTAACTACTTAAGCTAGGTACTGGAAATATATATATGTTTGTTTGGGTTAAAAGAACGACAGAAGTGTTGTTACTGAAATACAGACGTTACGTGACACGCTCAGTTTCCTACTAGCAGCGGTCGCCCGGGCAATCGATCGGCTTCTTAGACGTAATCGTTGAACGGTCGACTATTCGGGGATACTACAAATAGATATTGTTCTCTTGAGTTAAGTTACTTCAGCCTGTGATCCTTTCAGCCTGGTCTTCATCCTCCTGCTGCATTTGGGTTACACGCACACTTTTCTTTTTCTTTCCCGCCTGCTAATATTTGCCTTTCGGGGGGGGGGGGGGGGGGAATTGAACTTAGAAAGGCATAGCATTATCTCAAATTTGCTCAACTGTCTGGCGTCTGCTTGCGGATGATGAGGGGCATTAATTAGGATGGGCGACAAAGAAATGGTGTGCAACGTCCTTTGTAATTAACGGCGAGTCCTTTGGTGACTCAACAGTTGCTGAAGAAGACGGATCAATTTTTCTTGATCAAAGGCTGCATCCACTGCTTGGAAATCTCTGAAGCTGTTTAACAAATGTGTCAGGTTAGTCTGACTTTTAAAAGGTGGATTAGTTCTAACGAACAACTCGGATGTCAGATTTCTGGAATTTAAATTAAAAGAGTTTGGCTAAGAGCCTGGCTGGCAAGCTGTTATAAGTTTTTGTGTTGTCAATTTATCCCACACAAAAAAAGGACAGAACCAACAAAGACCTGTTCCTTATAACGGAAGTGAAGCCACACCTTTGTCACTGGTTGACATGTTCCTTATGTCACCTTGAGTCTTCTTTTTTCATGTTCCCATACCATGAAACCGCGATGTGGCTGAAGTTTCCAGAGAAAATCTATTTTGTCGGAGGATTATGAGTCAGAAGTCTGCATCGGAAGGTTAACAGAATGGTGGATTGGGAAAACAATTTAATAATAAATGAGTTGCTATTCTTGACTTGGTGCTTTTGTTGCAGACACGTAACCAAACATGCTGTGGTTCGGATGCCCCAACCTAACCAGGAACTTCCGTTTCCTCTTCGTTTCATTTCCGAAGTCAATGAGAGGAACCATGATGCTTTAAACTGAACCTAACCAAGCTGTTTTTTTTTGCTGAAACACAATGAAGCAGTCTTGTAGCGTTTATTTTTTTGTAGAAATCATAATTGAGAACTCAGTTTAGTTGATTGGGAATGTACATTTGGTTGGGATGGCGTTGCATGAGCATATGCACGGTGGGTTTACGAAGTGAATAACCAGGAACGTCCCGCTAGAGCTAGACGCATTGCCGAATTGTGACTGAATATTGCATTTGTATCCATCAAATGGCAAAGAATCATGGGATTGATAAGAAGCCATTGTTTTCTAAAATGTTTACTCTCACTATGTCAGTCCTTTGTGTACAGCTTGTTCCGACCAAGTGTTCGTTGTAGTTATTCATACAACTTGTATTGCAATGCATTTTTCTATTAAATTTATTTATTATTCATCCATTACTTCAGAAGCAACAAAAAAAGATCTTTAATTATTATTGATTTAAGTATATAACTGTTTAAAAAGCTGCTGCAAGACAATGTAAGTGGAGTTTCATCAGATTCGTGGTCAGGAGGACACAGTTGACGTAACATTAAATATTAGTGACGTCAACTGAAACATGGCTCAATACTTGTAGGTGCACAGACTTGTGTGACGTCACCAATTTTCAGGAAAAAATACCGACACGTATATGTGGATAAACACTTTTTTCAAAGTTGGTGTCATTAGGGATAGTTGATTTGACGTTGTTTGTATGGATCGCGTCGGGAAAATGATTTTACTCTCGCTTAAGGGTAATTTCTTTGTATTGCCTTCATCCTAAATAAGTTGATGTGCTATATGGTTTGTGGAAAATCCTTCACTGAATAGATTCTGAACATTTAACTCACAGGAATAGAGGCGCCGTCTTTTCCGATATTTCTGTAACGCATGAACGCTTGTCTCCGTCTCGCCAATAAAGACCTTTTTTAAAAACTTGTCCAACTAAAAGAAATACTGGGAAGAGCTTTTTTCTTCCATACAAAGGTTGATGACCAAGGCAGACTTTGTTTTTCCTAGTCACAACCTGTACTTCTTCTCCTGCTCTACGAACTGGAGTCGCCCATTACGCCAACGTCTGCATAACCAATAGGCCTAATAGTTTACATTTCGAAAGTTTGCTTAAAACTGTCTTAACAATAGTTTGGAAACACAATGAATGTAGCATCCAAACCAGACAAAGAAAAGAGAAACTTGGCCAGCAACAAACACAAAGCGAGTGTGAATCCATTCTCTGTTGAGGGAGACATCGTTTCAGCACAATCGTGGTTGTATGCTCCATCAATGTTCTGAATGTCGCATATGGCTTCCCTCAGAGATGTACGCCTTCAGTAGGATTGAATACGTGGACAAATTGCATCGTTGCTCTCGGTTCGTCTGTGTGTTTTGTCGACAGCAATGACAGCTTCACCCCTCACATGTCAGTACGTGTAATATAAATGAAATCCAGATGATTACTTAAACACCTCGACGTTCTTATAAAATGTAACGAGATTCACGAAAAGTGAATTGGAGGCATTCCCGCAGAGCACGAAGCTGAATTCTCAGCGAGGGTTATGGAAATGGGGACGTCACCCCGTCGGTCTGCTGTCACCTTTTAGCTTAAGTGTCGTCCCGGAGCTGGGCCTTTTTTTGAATGGCACCTGCTAACAGACACCGCTGTTTTCTGCACTGAGATAACACTGAGAGAGGGCGGCAATATCCTGGGACTCGCCTGTCAACTCCGGTAACATCCGAGGGTCCTGACACCCGTCTGAGGCTCTCTCTCTCTCGCCGTGACAGACCGCCATCCTGTGGGAAAGGCTGAGGCACCTTGATTTACATCTTGGGAAAACGTCAAAATAAGCAGATGAAAACCAAACCATCGCCTTTTTACTTCGAAGGTCCTAGAGTGGGTGTGAACTTCGAAATTACCTCGACATCATCACATCTCGGAAGTTCATTTTATTTGAACTCCCTGCTCTTTATAAGGGAAACTCACCGTGTGGTTTCCTCTCATTATAAAAAAAAAGGATAAAGAAAAGCACAAACCACAGAGTGCTGTAAAGTGAGAGTGATGCTTTACCTCTCACAGCCCCCGGGTAGCATTTTAAATAATACCAAAGTGCATCTGTCTTTGTTTATGTATTCAAACACCAGACACAGAAATATAATAATAATAATAATAATAATAATAATAATAATAATAGAGGTAATACCACTGTAGCAGCCTTTTAGAAACAAAAGCTTACGCTCGTCAACACAGAAATAATGGACATATTTAAAATATGTCTGGTGTATTCCTTTGTCAAATATGATGATGATCCAACACTACTGGCTCAATATAGATATATTGCTCCTGACCAAAGTATCTCAAAAGCTAATCTGAGGTTCTTTGGCAACATACCATTAAATCTACATTACCGTGCATATTCATGCTCCCCAGAGAATTAATTATAATCTCTGTGGTGACCTCTGACCTTTCCTGTGCTACATATGAACACAAAAAGCACCATTTCATAATTGCCATGACTTCTGAGCACATTCACACACCCTAGAGGATGAGCTCATGAGCTTTCCTCTAGTGCTACCATTCCGCTGCATTTTCTTTGCTCACAAGATATGTTATAATAGTTAGCAGCAGCGGCTTAATATTTACTCAATTATGCACATGTATGTTCCCAAGGGAATGAACCAATTTGTTTTTAACAAGCATGCAGCCTCTCTTTAAGCTGCACAGTTTAGTCAGACTGAACCCTGCGGATAGAGTCTTTATATTGAGGGGTGATTCCATACAGCCGCAATACATAATTAATGGGACTTTAATTCATGCCCACTGACACATTGGTTTTCCTTACCCTAATCATGAGTTAAAATCAGTCAATTAATTCCTGACACTTGACTCAGATTCTCTTTGCAGCACATTAAGAGTACTCGGAGATGAAATGCATTTCAGTTTTTGGGAGAGTGGGAAAGCTAATGACTATTAGTTGGTAATTGTGGGCCACCCAGAAAAAAGAGATGGGAATTATATTCTTCTTTCGTGTCAGATGCATTTATTTAGAAATGAGTGGCGGCACATTTGACAGCAGAGTGGCATGCCCGTTAAAAAATAAGCAGCAGCTGTCATCTTAGCGGTCTTTGGTTCTTACATCGCCCGTCTTGGAACAGCTCCTGCTCAAATCAAGGGGCATTACTATTGCAGCGTTGTGTCTTTTAATTTAGCACGAATCTTTAATTACGGCACGGGAATGAAATGAGTGAATATGCAGCGGGAACAGTGCTGCTCAGTGGGGCTTTTTGCAGATGATATGCGGAAGCTAATTTGTTCTTGCTGGCATTCATTTCCACAGATAACTAGGCTTCCAAATAGTCCAGTGTGTGATGGTGCGGTAGTTATACTCCTGTGGACTCTGGATGGATTTCAATTTCTGGCTAAATTAATTCATTGACACTAGACACCTGTGTTAAAATGTAATGTCCATTTTGCTCTCACACAAAATGTTTGAACAAGCTTTTTTTGAAAGAAGTATTCTAGCCAACGAGCCCCAGTGTGTCAGAAAGGATAACTCTGTGGACTTGGCATGGTTTGACCTTTTCGAATATGAATGAGCTCCACTTTGCCTGACGTGCAGTTATTAATCCAAATGTTAGCTCATAAACCTGAAGATCTCCACAGAGACACTTGACCACAATGTGCCTCGTTAGCTAGTCACCAACTACACGAACATGCACACTATTCCAGTTTTGCGCTTATTCACAGAGAAAGGCCATATTCCCAATCATATTTTTACACGGATGGCTGATGAAAAGAATATTGCTGTTAAAATGCTTCCATGCATACTCATCACGATTGGGTGCGGTCGTAGAGAGAAAAACACATCAATACTCTGGCCACAAATAATTCATGTGTGCATCTTGCCACATGGCAGATCCACTGGTTACATGTTGTGTAATTATTGAGTTCATTTTGTGTTAACGTGCCTTTTTGACATATTTGAGACAAAAGCGAGATATCTATGTGCATGTAAATAAAGTCACTGTCATGATTTCGTAATTGTGTCATTCAAGCTCGTATTAAATAATATATTTTGTGAAAAACTATGAAAGTGGGAATCGAGTTAGAGTTTACCAATTGTTGCTAAATGTGCGCTATTACTATACCTGTTGTAAGGGGAGCACACTATAACTACCGCGTACATGGCCTCATCACACCCTCCTGGCACACGTCGGAGGACAAATAGTCCGCTGTGTTAAAGTATCTCTGTGACGGCACTCTGACCTCAATCTTCTTACAATCGGTGTTTTCCTTTTTGTTTTGGCTCTTGAAATGTCACGACTGGCAGCCATGCTGGTTTGTGTTGATGCGACCGGAATAGATAAAGGCACAGTGAAGCCCTTTGAAGGTCCGAGGATACCTTTCAAGAAAGAAAGAAGAAAGGATTCCACCGTTTGAAAAAAGCAGATAAATAATACTTGAAGTAAGTTCCTGGACATGCTATGCTATTATACGCGATTTAGCTAATGATCTGACACGCCAAAAAAAGTTAATGTTTGATGTTTGGTTTAAAAATATAAAAACGACATAATTAACATTTCAGGAGTAACTTTATTTCCTTTTCTTGTTGAGGCATACAAGAAACATAAATATGCTGCTGTAGGCTGATAGGCTGCTGGGAGTTGTTTAGGATACACTGAGCACCTCTCTCCTCTTCTCTCTCTCCTTTTGGATGAATTTACATCTTTTCCATCACACATTACTAACTCTGCTGGCTCCCTGCGCTGCACCCTCCAGAACAACCAATGGAAAATGTGCAACGACATCTCGGGAAGAAACACTTCCCACCAAGGAGGCGCCAAGTTAATGTCATTGAACTTGTATGATTCATATGTTGGTGAGCACTGGCTTAATAATGTGAATTATTTACAATGTGACAAGATTGAATCATTTTTTATTTTTTAAATCATTCTTTTTTTACAAATTTCTTCTCTGGTGAACAAAAGATTACTTGGATTTTGTGCTCTTTTTGTTCTGTTGTCAGATTATTCATAGTGATGAACACTGGTTGGAGCCCCCTTAGGAAGTTATGACATGGAGCCCCATGGAGTAGAATTGCCACTGATCGTCAGCAGCTAGTTCCCCATGTATGTCTGAATGCAGGGGTGGCTTGTCCACAAGGGTGATTGGGGCGACGCACTGCCTCAGGGAAAAGGGAAAGAAGAAAAAGAAGAAAAAAATTCTCTGTCGGATTCTACCACTAGACTGTCTGATCTGCCTCTGTATGTCATTCAATGCATTTACATGCAATCGAATTATTGGCTTAGTCGGACTGAAATCGAATTATCCGTTTCATGTAAACACCTTAGTCGGACTATGTGCGGTCCGACTTCGGTCCGATTAACACCCCTGGATAGCTCGGTCCGATCCAGTTGATAATTAGACTCTCGCGGCATGTAACTCTGAATTCGATTCGGAACTGGACTTTGCGTCTTTGCGCATGCTCGAGATCCCGCCGCCCTCCTCCCTCCCATGTCGTGACCCGGAAGTCGAAAGAGACGATAAATTAAATTCTCCGTGTACCTTACGGCGTCTTCTCTCCGTTATCAACTCAGCCAATAGCGCCATTTGCATTCGCTGTACTCCTATTAACACCATGGAAGAATAGTAGAGGGATGTAGCTTCGCCTTGCTCTCTGTTCGCCATCTTTCTCGAAATGTTGTTGTTGGTGGTGGTGAAGAGGTCAAGTGGAAATGGCTGTATCACCACGAGTTGTAATGAAAACAGCGCCGCCTATCGTATCGGATATGACATGCTTTCGGCCAATGATTTGAATTACTCACTGCCATGTATATTGGGATAACAGCAGATCCCCCAAAAGATAGCATAGTCCGACTAAAGCAAGATTCGAATTATACCATCATGTAAACGCACTGATTGTCGATACAGGTAACATTCATTCAGTCAGCCTAAAGTCGTAGTAGGACCTCCTAGACCAGTGGTCACCAACCCGTCGATCGTGATCGACCGGTCGATCTCCGAGACGTTCCCTGTCGCTCTCCAAAATAAAATGAAAATAAAATCAGAAAAACATTGTTCCTCATTATCGAAAACGTTATAAAGTGTCTTCTGAAATGTTTTCTTCCTGACTAGAAGATCGACGTCAGAAAAGATCTCCGCCTGATTTTAACGAACGCCTGAAAACGGGTTCTCTGACAGCCGTGTTCTCAGCTATGCTTCCTGGAAGAGGGGAACGTACCACTACAGGTGGGACGCAGGGGAAATGCAGAAAGACCTTTATTGATAACTTCACAAATTACACAAGGTCAAAGTACACCAACATAAAACTAACTCATGAATAAATAAATGTTGAACTGCCTGTACCTTCGTGTAAATGTTTACGTTACGGCATTCATAAATTACGCCTGCGCATGCGCGACAGCTGAGATTCTTGGCGACTCTCCGTGAGTTGGGCTTTTCTGCTGTTGCCCTTCAAAACAAAAGCTCAACATTTAGCTTTTTTCTTGTCTGGTGGAGCAATATGGTTTACTTGGAAGTGATTGCAATTGTATTTATTCTATTATTTGAAAAAGCACAGATGCAGGAGTCACAAATGGTGATTCTCATATTTATTATTATTATAATTATTTAAATCTGAGGATGTCTGTAGAGTTGATGTGAATGTTATCACCAACGGTCTGAGTTCAGAACCAATCCCAGATGACAAAACATTCATGAATACCAAATGTGCCCCTCGTTGGAGTTGAAAAATTCACCAAATCAAAGACCAGGAGCTGGATTACTGACAGACAGCTCACAGACGGCCTCAGACATTCTGTCTGTGCTTATGAACTAACTACAAAGCTCACAGACAGAGTTCAGTCACAGCCATAACACTGACTGGAGTCCCATGACTTGATGGCATTGTGACGAAGCTACACAGACAGCTGTCTGAAGGTCTGTGGTTTTGGGAGGGTTAATCATTATCAAAAAAATTGCCCCCCCCGAGAATTTTTTTCAGGAGCCGCCACTGTCTGAATGAAAATGTGTCAGACATGTCATCATACCTTCATCAAGAAAGCAAATAAGAGTATTTCCTAAAAATGTCGACCCATTTCTCAAAGTGATAATCCAGTGCTCATTTTAGATTGCGGTGAATTTCAAAGAAAATACAAAGATTGCACAATAGCTTCAGCTTGTTTAGATTGTCACATTGTAAAAAGTAATCCTGATACCGCCCTCCTCTTCAACTCTGAACAATCTCTTGGTCCTCGAGAACTTCCCCGGCACCCGGGACACGAAATGTTCCAAACGCTCCCAACTGTTGCATCAGGTTTCTTCAAAACATGTTCAGAATGTATTTATATTCCTTCAATATTCATATCTCCCCCCCACCCCCCCCCCTCTCTATGCATTTCCCAAAGGACATTTTGGGGGTTTGTGCTAAAGAATGAAAGCATAAAGCGTTTGAAAGGTTTAGGGTGAGTCTCCTCGTTCAAAACAGGTACAGCTTCGGAAGGAATGCAAGTGGATTTTTTGTTGTTGTGTCGTAACAGTTCAAAGTGAGTCCCACAAAAGTGTTGCAGCTGAAAATCATGTATTCAGATGAGATAGTATAATATCTACCAAGACCAAGGATGTGTGCTCCGTCATATTGTGTTCTCTAAATGGCATCCTTTATAGTATCTACTCAATTTCAGGGTAAGTGGCACTCAGTATTGATATAACTAGCACTTCATTCTCTTTAAGAACGTTGGACATTTTGTGAACAAAAGAGAAATAGACTTCCATTTTTATCCACTTTTTTTTAAACTGTGATAAAAAAGTCACTGAGCTTTGTAATGCAAATGAGGCAGACACGAAAAAACGCCCCAGCGTGGCCGTTGTTCATCTTCAAAGTTTCTGTTCACAAGTCAGTGTCCTTGTCCTTTCTCTGAAAATAGATGATTTAAACGCCTGAATTTAAATGCTTTGATCTCGCAATTACATCGTGTTCTCTTGTCCGTACCTTTGGGGGGGACGAGAGGCTTCACAGGGGTTATGAACAATCAACAATAATCAAGTGATTCATCATTACAAATACTCACGGATAGACCACCACGGGTTTTCTCATTTTAACCCAGACACCAGTCAACATTGTGTGCAGGCACGTGCACAGATAGACCCCTAGTGGTGCTCAAGCACCAGCCCTTTTGCCCTGGATGAGAAAAGTGCCTTTTTTGCTGGAGCCCACTTTTTTCATTCATCCGTATTTAAGAATAAAAGTTACTCTCTCTGCCATCAAGTCCCCCCAAATGTGTTTTAATATCAGACGGGGCATTTATTTGAGTTATTGTGAGAATTTCGCCCCGACATGCTCCACGGCGCTCACGAGACCCCCCCCCCCCCATTCTCTCCCCCGCCGCGCCCCTCCCTCCTCCTCCTCCTCCACTTCCTCCTCTGCGCAGTGCTCCACGCGCCACTAAACGGGTGCACCTCCTTCTCCTCTGACCCGCAGCACCAGACAAACACAGGGCTCTCAAGTTTTGAAGACAGGCAAGAGTGACACATCCATCATCCCCTGACGTTGTTTTGTGATAAATCGACCAGACTGAAAAAAAAATCATTAGGCCTCTCTTGTTCAGAGGGCCGGGCCAAATGTGGAGGCGGGCCGTATTCGGCCTGCGGGCCTTAGTTTAAGGACCACTGCTCTTGGCTGTTGATGTCTATCAATATCGCTCATTTTGAAAATGACGTAAGAGGGCAATATGGATCCGTATCAGACCAGCGAGGAGGGCAATACGTGGCTGGCATGACGACCCATTAGCCAATCAGAACGCTTGTACTGTTGTTGCTATATAATAATTCATCTTTATTCATAAAGAAAATGTAAGCTAGCGGTCTGATGCTGCCAGAGGAAACGCAGGTCGAGGACAGCATCATCACTGTATTGCTGCTAATGCTTCAACTTTGTCAGAATTTTTTTTTGGCATTGTGGGTGCCCTTTTTTTTGGTTTGAGCACCTGCCCCCCAACATGTCTGTGCACGTGCCTGATTGTGTGTGTCTACAAAGCACAGGACTAATAAATATCAAGGGTGGCCACTTCCTGTTTCGATTGGGTGCAGACAGCGGTGAGTGCAGCGCGAGTGTACCTTGATTACTTTTAAGGGAATTTTGTGTTGTGGACTGTGCAATGTGCTTAGCAATTTTGTGTCAATGTTAGACCCCCATTTTGTTATATTACATGCTTGTTTTTCTTTTCCTTTGTATTTCCCTGACCATGTCAGCGCTTTTGGTTACTGCTGTCGCGATTCAACCAATCCACGACTACGCATGCAGGAAAGACTAGCCGTACTGCAGGAGTATTTTAGTTGAATTTCAATCAGGTTTATTCAACAGAGTATCACACAAGGTGAATACGTGTACACGGGTCTGTAGGAAGGAACTCCGCTCGCTCGATTTCTGACAGACTCAAATTCCAAAAGATTAGTTATGCATATAAAGTCTTTAAGAGCATTTGTGATTGGATGCGCATAATAAGTAGGAGGCGGCCCGTGGTTTAGACTTAGGAGCCTCATTGGAGCACAGGGTGTAGTCCAACCCTCTAGGCCCCACCCAAGTCTTCCTTCTCCAGCCATCAGTAGTGTGTGCATGTTGTTTCTCATTTCAGTGAATATGGGGTTAATTGATTCTGTTTGAAGAGTTCATGTGCGGGACAAAGACATGATTCACTTGTTGCTTTTTGAAGCTTCACTACTATGCTCGGGGGGTTTACAGTCTTATCTCTTTCGGGATGGGACGAACTGTAAGGAGATGGTCGTTCCCAGGATAGTTACAAAGGGCCAGTGGAGGTGTGTGTGTGTGGGGGGGGGGGTGGCAGAGAGAGAGCCAATGTATATGTGTGTGTGTGTGTGTGTGTATATGAGGAGTCAGAGACGGCCAGTGTGTATGTGTGTGTGTGTGTGTGAGGCCAAGACAGGGCTAATGTGCTCAGTGTTCCACTATGATTCTAAAGTGTCTATATACAATCTATTTTCTATTAATCTATTTCTACACTGCTATTAACATTGTTGTGTGTTTTGAATTAACTGTTTTAATGTGACCTTTTGTATAGGTCAGGTTTTTGAGCTGATACAAATTTGTATCAGATGAAGATGGTATGCTACCCACGAGTTGAATGAACACGATGACTGGCCACTTTGACAAAGTTTATTTTACATTAAAAATATGTGGACTTGATTTATGTTGTTCTTTATGTTCAGTAAAAACCCTTAAAACTCAACTATTTGATTTTGTGTTTTTCCCACACGAATTGAGCTCCATTGCCGAACCTGGAGACAACATACATAGACTTTGGTTACAAAATCTTGAAATTGAGCCACAGGTTACACACAGGTATATTCTATGTTCTAAGAATTTTACCATTAACAGCAATCTGATTAAAGCATTTTTTATTTTCTCCAAATAAGTGCCTTAGACTTTTCATCACGGGTAGCGGCGTGAGGCCTGCTACAGTGGAGCCCAACGTGGAGCGCCCTGGAACCCAGCGCCTGGAAGGGATGGAGCCAGACCAGGCAGGGGAGCTGATGAACAGCTTGGGGCAGATGCTGGCCCGAATAGAGGAGATGCGGCGGGCAGAGGCGGAGGAGAACCGCCTGTTTCTTGAGACCCTCCAAAACCCGCCGGCGCTGCGGCCAACTCCCGTTCCCCAGGACCCGTCGGAGCTGTCGACCCCCGAGGTCCAGGACCCGGCGGCGCTGCCGATGACCCCTGTTCCCCGGGACCCATCGGCGGAAGGCCGACCCTGGTTCCCCAGGGCCCGTCGGCGGCGCCTGTTACCCCTGCCCCGTCTCTATCCCGGTCAGTCCCAGCTCCCTGTCCCCCTGCCCCGGTCGACCCCAGAGCCCCCTCCTCCCGTACCCGGTCCCCCAGAGCCCCCTCCTTCCGAGCCCGGTTCCCCAGAGCCCCCTCCTTCCGAGCCCGGTTCCCCAGAGCCCCCTCCTTCCGAGCCCGGTTCCCCAGAGCCCCCTCCTCTGCCCAAGCTCTCATGGGGGGGGGGGGAGGGGGAGTAGGTTAGGCCGGATGGAGCCCCGGCCTAAATCAAGTGGTGGGGATATGTGGCAGCTGTCTCCAATCTGGCCTCGGCTGCTGGCTGGTTGACAATCAGTCAGCTGCTCTGACTAATTGGCAGCCGATGCTGCTTGTATAAAAGGGCAGCAGAGCTGGAGGGAGGTGAAGTGAGCGGAGGCGCAGTGTTGCGGTCTGCTCGGTGTGTGTGTTGCCGAAATAAAAGATGTCATCGAACAAAACCTCTTGGTGCCTGGCTGATCCTTGGTGCTGGTGGGGGAAACCCACGGGTAGCGGCGTGAGGCCTGCTACAGTTACCAACCAGGGTCACTTACAGACACAGAGGACATGTCATCACCACTGATAGTGCATCACCTGAATAACCAGGACCGAGGAAGGAGATCAGCCTATGCCTCTAAAGCAGCAAATCATTCAACACGACGAGCTCCATAAACAAGGTCAGAAGTTCACTGTGTGTGTGTGTGTGTGTGTCGGGAGAGAGACGTGTTCATTTAAATGATGCCTTCAAGCTGTTTAATGTCCCACACCTGCCCTCAGCCTGCGCTATAAGTCACATGTGTAGGTGCGAAACGTAGTTCCACCGCGATTCATAATTAATGGAGACGACAAACACCTGTCGCCGAGTTCCATGAGACACCAAAAACAGAGCTGCGTTTTAATCGAGTTTACCAGGCGGAAGTTGTTTATAATGCCGGCTGAAATTAAATGTCTTTCACATTTGGAAAAATGTACGTGGCTGTTTTATGTAAACATCCCACTGCCTCTTTTTCCTTTTTGTGTTACTTTTTACCTTAATGATGAGTCAGACTGATTGAGGGGGGGAGGGGGGGGGTTTGGAGTGTGACATGCAATAGCATGTATGCGGGGGCCCAGATCCAGTGCAGGGACACACTGGGACTGACGTTTAAATGTAGAGGCCTTTTCATGTGAGTCAGAGGGCAGCAACCGTGAGCCTTTTTTGTGTCATTCATTTTAACACTAAAACACGGTTTCCACTATCGTACGGTCATGGAAAACCTGGAAAAGTCATGGAATTCTAAAATGTTTAATTCCAGACCTGGAAAAGTCATTGAAAAAAATTCAATGACAAGAGTTTTGGAAAAGTCATGGACATTTCTTACATTCATTTGTTCATTTACGTGGTGTATATACACCGTATGCTTTAGAAATCTCATTGTTAGTTTAAATACGACAATGTCTCACTAGTTCATGTGTAGACCGAGATTTCACAACATATTGGGTCATGGAAATTTGGTTTAAAGTCCTGGAAATCCATTGGTCACCATGTGTTTGAACCCTGTATAAAGAGACACCGATGAGGCTGGAGACCTCCACGGCCCTTTGGGATGACGTGCCAACACCTTCATACTTAAAGAATTGAAATTAATACAACCGCATTGCCTTATGGTGTCATGGAGTGATACAACCGCACTGCCTTACGGTAACACAACCAACTGCCTTACGGTGTCATGGAGTTAGGTCTAAGAGCTCAAGGCCTCTCTGTACTGCTCGTGTGGGAGCACTGGTTGTACCCTTAGAGGTTGCTGAGCCCCGGGCAACGTGGAATGCGCGACACCCAAAACCTGGGGCGAAGAGATCTCCAGAGCTGTGTTGTTCAATGACATCCCAACAAGTTCTGCTCTTTGCCTGCAGGAAACGAGATGAAGTGACAGGCTCGCTGCCGCCTTGGGTCTAGGTCAGCCTTGGGCTAGAGAATCCAAAATGTGGAAAGCCCATCAAGACGCTTGTTACCTTTGATACTTTCTCTTCTCGCCCAAGCTGAGCGCTCAGCAAGAATCCATGTTCCCACGTCACTGGACTGCTAAACACACAGTATATGCTGATTTATCCTCTTTTAGTCTCGTCGGTAGTTGCATGTTAAGTGCAGAGAGCCCATAAAAACGGACGAACCGCAGCAATCCAAAGGACTAAGTGTGTGGTATTAAAAGAAAATGGGATTGTAAGGATCCATTAGTATGCGCGTGTTCAGCGGCTAACCTACATGCACTTTCCCAGATAGGAAGGACATGTATACGTCTATAATCCCCAGAGGATTCAGTGTTTTGCTCTCTGCTGTGCCTAACGTGCTCATCAGAATTGCCAATTACTATTATTCTATAACACAGAGACGCTTAGCGTTAATGTGCTATGCAAAAAATCCCATGTTAATGTAATGTACCATTTGTTTACTTACATTTGAAGAAAGCCTTTTGATATGTTAACACTGCTTACAGAGGTGCTTAATAAGCTCCTTGTGCAACAGAAACATGTCTTCAATCTCTATAAAAATGTGTAAACTGTGACGATGTGCATTTATTTATATAGCACACATATGAGAGGCCTTTATATAGCACACATGTAATAGGCCTTTATATAGCACACATATAAGATGCCTTTATACAGCACACATATGCGAGGCCTTTATATAGCAAACATTAAAGATCTTTATAAAAATAATAATTATGTAGGTGGAAAGATATACAAACTGAACCTTTTTTATTTTTTCTCCACAACAGCGTCGCTGGATATCGTGATGTGTGTATTCAGATAGATTCATAGGTCTGGACAGAGAGAAAACACACACGATCACCTGGGTCACGGGTTACCTGCAGTCTGAACGGTGCTCAAATTGGGACATTTTCAGAAAAACATTCACACTTTACTAGTAGTAATAATAATTTTATCTTTGCTTCCACCTAGAGCATGCACGGATATGATCAGTAAGTATTAACAACAAAAAAACTAAAAAAAGACTTTCAGGTATGAAAATATTGCCAATGAATGAGAAACGCAGCTTGCAGCTACATACCTTATACTTTCCATAAATCCACATACGTGCATGGATAGCTTATGAACATCGGGACCCTGAACAGCCATTCAAAGGTCCCCGCCCATCCTACATTGAAAACACAACCTCCATATTAATACAGATACAATGTTTAAGTTGTGTATTTTGTGCATCATGTTTCACATCTTTGTTTATATTGTCTTTTTTCAGTCCTTTATCTGCACTAAGCATCTCTCTGCAGTCCACGTGCATGACTTTGTATCTTTCGGTAGTAGTTTTGCATCTATTTATATTTAGCTTTATACCTCAGTTTATTGTTTTGCATGTCTTTGAGTAGTTTTGGTTCCCTCTGAGGCCGTTGTGTGTCTCTCTGTAGTTGTTTAGTGTTTATTTGTAGTTGTTCAGCATCTCTCTGTCGATGTTTTGCGTGTCTAGTCGTTTAATTGACTTTCCGACAAAGAAAATATGAACAGCCGTTCAGCCTGTTCAATAATCCATCCACGCACACTCACATCCCACTGCTCAGTATCCACACGACCGTCCACAGCCGGGCGCTTTCATCAGATTATTGTTGATTTGAATCTCCGATGAAATACACGAGAGACTCGTCACACACACACACACCTTTTCCAAAGTGGGTCATCGGCGCGCTTCATGTAGATCAGATGACTTTCAGAACTTAAAACTTGAAATAGTCAATGCACAATGGTAGAATGTTGTCGCTTTGATTTGGATGTGTCTGCATTGACAACGTGTGTGTGTGTGTGTGTACCTTCCAGCTACTGATACCAGCCAGAAAAAAAAAACAATGTTTTTCCTCCTGCTGGCATGAAAGGGACATTTTTTCCTTTTTATTTTTCCTTTTATTTGAGTTCAGAGAGGATCGGAGCCGAGAGGGGGGTGAGGGGGGGGGGGGGGTGTAAGTGAAGGGAAGTGAGTTGGAAATGAAACCCTATTTTGCAATGAAGTGAATATTAAATCGTGACTCGTCGGGTAAAGGTGATATATACATTCTGACAGAGATGAAATCACTAGAGCAGAATATTCCATCGAGAGACAATAACTGCATCACGTCCATCCGTTTGCAACTCAATTGATATTTGCTAGGATATAATAAAACTTGAGCATAGTAGCTGCTTAGTTTTATTTCTTCTCACATTCTGCATGGAAATCAAGAGGATGCCAACACGCGCAGGAGCTCCACTCTTTATGATTTGGCCTGAGGTTCATCGAGTGAAGGGAACGCTAAACCGTTTTGTTTTTTTCATGCGCACAATTTAAATCCCTCCAATAAAAGCGGGATTTCTTTCTCGTTTCCGTCCCACGGGAGTCGGCTCTGTATTGATTTTCCTCACTGCGGTTTAGGAATGAATTAGCAGTCTGCTTGTTGGTCATGAATTGAACACGAGGTCATTGATTTCAGGTGGTCTGCACAGCCTGCGGTGTCACGGCGTCGGGTCACCGGCTTCGCTTGATGTCGGAGGAAGAGACCGTGAGGCCGATATGATGCCGCCCCGCTTCCCTGGGACACGAACCATCGTACAGAGAGAGGGTAGAAATGGACTTCGCCAGCTTTCGGGGAGGATTTATTATGACAATTTGATTCCCAGAGGTTAAAGAAATTAAAACATTTTAAAATAGATTTGGAAGTTACTTATTGCCTGTTGTCCCAATAACAAGCGGCCATTGTTGTGAAGGTCCCACCCTACCCTGCCTCTAGTTGGCTTACCTTGACATTCCTACCCTCTAATCACGACTAACCAACCCAAAGAGAACAAGTAATTAGAGGATGAATGGTGGGTCATGAAATAACATATTCTGCTCTAATAACCAAGTTCCTTCCTATGAAATTTGAAAGTAACCGGACAATTCCCTTTAAATACGGAACGGTGACGTTTGATTGCAAGAAAGGTTTATGTGCAGGATTTTGCAAAACTGTGGAAACATGACATTACAAACTGTACACAAACATGAATATAAAACTAGGATTTAGCATCAAGCCATCATGCTAGAAATGACTAGTATCCATTACCACCACTCCCCTGACTAGTTAGTCGAGCAACATTTAAGTTGTGGTGGACTTGTGGTGTGCAATGATAATATTACATTTTAGAAGAAATGGTCTATAACTTTGAATGGAAACCCAGAGAGGATGAATGTAATGCCCACGCTGTTTCAATGCAGACCGAAGGGGATACATCCATTCACACGTTCCTACCAGCTAACGCATGTTCTCAATGTCTCACATCGCCGTTTCAGTTAATGTGTCAGGGGATTATACCACAAAATCAGGAAATGTCCCAGGAAGGTGAAAGTCTTGATCTGTCACTCGGACAAAAAACTGCCGCCAATCAAGTGTCGGGACGAAAGGAATACGACTCAAACGCTTGAAAAGATTTTACAATCTGCGAAAGCGTAACACGAAGGTGCTGCTACGTAGAGCTGTACAGAATGTAATACGCACTTTACATTCAGAGCTTCTCTTATGGTTTTTGAAAGGAGTCGGTGGTCATATTTCATGACGTGATCACCATTAATAAAAAGAAAAAAGTGGCTTTTACTGTTATTATGGTTATATAAATGGAACTTATTGTAATGGTAAACGAACCTGTGCTTCATACGGCACTTTTCTAGTCTTCCAACCAGTGGCGGCTGGTGACGTTTCTTTGGGGGGGGGGGGGGGGCGTATGGAGGACTCAAAATGACTTAAGTATAAATAAATAAATAAATGAATGCATGAATAAATACAAGAATAAATAAATAAATGCTTAAATAAATGTAGAAATAAATAAATAAATACAAGAATAAATGTATAAATACAGAAATAAATACAGAAATTAATAAATATAAGTTATAACTCAACAGGACATCATTAAATAAATGTATTTCTACATTTCTGTATTTCTTCATTTATTTATATCTCTATTTATGTGTCCACACGTATTTCTTCATTTATTTATGTGTGACATTTACGTGTCCGTATATTCAAATGAGCTGGGCGGTCCGAACCTCTGTCTAAAGCATGATTGGTCACAGGAGTGTGATGCACCTGGTGTGTTGTGCTCTACTACTTCTGCCTGGCACATGACGCTGAAGTTGACTCGCTCAGCTCACCGTTAGCAGAAGTTAGCCTCGACAGCTTTTTGACTTCAGCCGTTTATCAATTCCAAGAACACTGAGTACAGACTCGTGTTCTTTTGGAGTCTGGTCTTTGGAGTCTGGTTTTGGGAGTCCAGACTCGAGGACGCAGGACGGTCTTTCTGGTCTTGTGACGTCACCACATCAACTGTTCTTGCGCATGAATTTACTCAAATTATTCACTGTAAAATAATTTACAGTGGAGTAGAATGTGTTGCGGTGTTCACTGTTGTTTGGCGAGGCTACGAATAAACGATAATAAATATACAACGTCTCGTAGCTTTCCTGACCCAGGGTCGCTACAATATGAAGTTATGAATCTTAACCCTCAGTCAAATTGACGTAACGTTATCTTTTAGTAAATAATAAATTCGTTGTGCTCTTTAGATCCTCAAAACCTAATTATATCTCATGTTTAGCCGCCACGGAGACGTCAGAGCCAGCGGAGCATTTCAAAAGTCCTGCTGAGATCAGGCTTCTCTCGGCGGCCACACAGCGCTGAGCGCCTGAGCTCAGTGGTCCCTGAGCAGGACCTCAAATCTCCGTCGCATATCCTTATTAGACTGAATCTCGATAAACCGACCACAGATTTGATGCTTAAACAACTAACTTCTCGGCTGAAAACATCCTTAAATTACATTCCGTGACTCAACAGTAGTATTTAGAATGTACAGACAAGAATGCATAATAAACGCTGTTCGTCTACAGATCCAAGTGCTAGGGATCGATTGCTTCTGTCTTGCTCTCCGACTTGACCAATCCTGTTCAACAATGAGGTTCGGACCGCCCAGCTCATTTGAATATACGGACACGTAAATGTCACACATAAATAAATGAAGAAATACGTGTGGACACATAAATAGAGATATAAATAAATGAAGAAATACAGAAATGTAGAAATACATTTATTTAATGATGTCCTGTTGAGTTATAACTTATATATATTAATTGCTGTATTTATTTCTGTATTTATACATTTATTCTTGTATTTATTTATTTATTTATACATTTATTTAAGCATTTATTCATTTATTCTTGTATTTATTCATGCATTTATTTATTTATTTATACTTAAGTCATTTTGAGTCCTCCATAGGGGCGCAGATGGGCGACGCGGTTTAAATAGCACTCAACAATGAGAAGAAAAGAGGTTTTGAGTAGAATATAGTAGAACACAAAGCTTTATTTCAAGAACACACCATGCTCAACACTGTCCAATAACAACTATCAACACACTGTAACTTTGGGCATGAGAGGTTCAGAGCAGCTTGAAGGAACATTGGGTTGGGTTTCAGAGGTTTGAAAAATAAACGAGTTTCACCCTCACATGAAAGAGGTTCAGAGCAGAATAGTCAGAAAGAGATGCAGCACATGTTACATTTGGTGTTTGACAGAGTAGACCCACTACTGTAAAGAAAAGTAGCCCTCCTCTCTTTAAAGTTGGCAAACTTCTCCATAACTCTCTGGTTTAAGTCAATCATGTCTGTGACGAGCCTGTTTCTATTATTCTTGAGGGAATGTGTCTGTTTTTCAGAACTTCTTCGTTGTGTTTTCGATGCCAGTTCGGTCTCCTTCTGCTGCTCTGCTCTGCAAACAGGGTTAGCTTCAGGCTGTTAGCGAGTTAGCTCCATGCTCTTAGCTAGATAACTGCGGCAAGATTCGTGCTTTACACTTGTCTGCAGCTCTTTAGATCCCTCACCCCGTTGTAGTCCAGAGAGTTTCAGTCCCAGGACTTTGGAACAACAGACAGGGGAAACTAAACAGCGCATTCCTCACTGAGCCTCCAGCTAACCAGCTCCGGTTAGCAACCTGCTCCCGTAGCTCCGTGGAGCTCTCTGGGCTGAGGGAACGATACCGGTCTCTGATTTGCCGAATAGTCCAGTCACGTGAAATAAGAAACGATGTCATTGGCCAGGGCGCACATTTTTGCGCCCCAAGATTCACATTTCATCCGCCAATGAGAAGCCGTCCTTGCCGAAACACCGTGAAATGTTTGCTCGCTGCCGCGCACACACGTTGGTTCCCCGGAGCACGTCGTTTCCTGTCCTGGTCTCTCGTGTCCACTGTTTCCCTGCACTTCCTGTCCCTGATTGTTTCCTCCTGATCACCTGCTCCTTCCCTTTGTATTTAAACCCCGTCTGTCTCCCGCCCCGTGTCGGTTCGTACTGTTTTGTTCCTGGATTTTTGTGATTCCTCTGGATTTTCCGAAAGGAATAAAGTTTATTTTTGCACCGTTGTCGGCATTTGGGTTCTCTCTCTCTCTCTCTTGCTACAACTCCCTGACACCAGCCAGTATTTTGAAAGCAGCAGCAGCTGACAAATGGTTCAAATTACCCCACACATCAGAATATGTTCTCGTCTGTGTTTTTGTTTTTTTGTAGACAAGGTAATTATAACAAATGAAGTCTGGGCAGTGTCACACTCTTTGCACCTCTTCCACATATGGACAACAATGAATTCCTCATGAAAGGCACAAGACAAACGACC
The DNA here is from genome assembly GCF_029220125.1 of Pseudoliparis swirei. Classification (NCBI taxonomy): domain Eukaryota; kingdom Metazoa; phylum Chordata; class Actinopteri; order Perciformes; family Liparidae; genus Pseudoliparis; species Pseudoliparis swirei. The sequence continues at coordinate 8,581,505 of NC_079398.1, forward strand.
AGACGTTACTTCCAGAACAAATAACGCTAATCTTTGCCAAAGAAGCGATGCCATGCAGTGTTGACTTCAGGATATTCGTCTCTGCAGCACCACGTCGAACGTGATATGATATCGCTCTGTCCTTCATGCTATCGTCTCAAAATAAAACGTAATCTCATCTGACTGAGCACAAACAGAGCCACGCTGACAAAATACCCAGATCACACTAATCTAAGAGATCAATTCCGACAGTGGAGATCATGGAAATCTGGTTACATGCGAATAGCGTCAGCTTTCCGTTGTGTTATTGGAGCAATAAACTCCACTGTAATTAATATCGATCAAGAAATCCACGCTTTATCGGATTTGGACACTCAATTCAATGAGATGAGAGCAGAGTTGATTCAGAACTTTAGTATTATTGGTTTATTGACCCAATAAAGATGTTTGTCTGCAGAATGTTTCTGCTTTAAACTTGAATGTATCAGCCATCACAGACAGAAATGGACTCAGAAGATTGAGAAGTACACAATAAGATAAGATATTCCTTTATTAGTCCCACAGTGAGGAAATTTCAGGATCACAGCAGCAGTTGCACATTAGAGCATTAATAAAGATAAAAATAAAAACACAATACTAAATACTAATACTACTTAAATACTACTACTACTTAAATACTAATATTAAAATACTAAATACACAGAGGAAACAAAATATATACTCGCAATAATAATATGTATGCGGTCGTTCTTTTACATCACATGACGATACCGCAAAGCTTCTGCCACTATAGCTCCATACGGGGAGAACAACAAAACATCACACACTTCCTGCTTGACATTTTTCTTTTGTTAACATTCCCATCCACCTTGTTGACGGACAGTAAAAACACGTATAATGTCTCTAATAAAGAAATATAAACGTGACACGTGAAGGGCTTCCTCTGGGCTCTGGCGGAGGGGATCACACTGTCCTTGTTTTTCCTCCCAAGACGTCGGAGACATAATGGATCATCCATCAGGACTTCGCCTGGTCGTTCCCCTCACGCCTGTCAAATTCTCCCCGGTCATGGACGGACATGCTGGGGCTGCTTTCATAAACAAGTTGCTGCTTTTGAAGGATTTGACACACGGCTTAGCTTTTCACGCTTTTTAGCCTTGCCAGTGATCTGCAGAGCAGCTCAGGATTATTGAAATAACATTCTGCTCTAATAACAGACATCCCTTCTAGGAAATTTTATAGTAACCGGACAATTCCCTTTAAATAAGGGACGGTGACGTTTGAGTGCAAGAAAGGTTTATGAGCAGGATTTTGCAAAACTGTGGAAACATAATATAACATTACAAACTGTACACATACACAAACATGAATATAAAACTAGGATTTAGCATCAAGCCATCATGCTAGAAATGACTAGTATCCATTACCACCACTCCCCTGACGAGAGTCGAGCAACATTTAGGTTGTGCTGGAATTGTGGTGTGCAATGATAATATTACATTTTAGAAGAAATGGTCTATAACTTTGAATGGTAACCCAGAGAGGATGAATGTAATGCCCACGCTGTTTCAATGCAGACCGAAGGGGATAATCCATTCACACGTTCCTACCAGCTAACGCATGTTCTCAATGTCTCACATCGCTGTTTCAGCTGATGTGTCAGGGGATTATACCACAAAAGCAGGAATATGTCACAGTTTCAGCTCCACACCCTCCTCACTCCCCGTCGTCAGTATAACTCTCCACCTGTTCACACACCTGTTGTCACAGTTCAGCTCCTCACTCTGTGGTTCAGTCACTCCCACCTCGTCAGTCTGACTTCCTTCACCTGTTCACACACCTGTCTTTGATCACTAATCAAATCCCTATATAGTCTCCTGCCTCACACACACCTTGCCAGATTGTTCTTCCTTTTCTATGCCAGACTCTCCAGCACTTGTTTCTAGACGTATTTCCTTTTGCTGACCCTGCCTGTCCCTGGTTAACCCGCTAGTGCGACTCCCCGAGAACCTACCAGCCCTTCGTCCTGTTAATACTCTGTCCTGTCGCCGACCCTGCCTGTCCCTGGTTAACCCGCTAGTCCAACTCCCCGAGAACCTACCAGTCCTTCGTCCTGTTGATACTCTGCCTGCTGTTTCCAGAGTGTGGAATATAAGTTCGAAGGATCCCTGGAGTCGAAGGTGCATTTGGGTCTACACACGAGTCGTTACAGAATATGTCCCAGGACATTTTGTAAAACTGTGGTTATAACATGACCTTACAAACTGTCCATGTACATGAATATAAAGCTAGGATTTAGCATCAAGCCATAATACCAGAAATGACTAGTATCCATTCCCACGACTTCCCTGACTTGTTAGTCTAAGCTAATTTTAAAATGGATGTTAATGATGAAATGCTAATCGCGATTAGCATCTATTGCTACAACACAAAGATTATATTAAAACAGTAAATACACAGATAATATATCGTAGTAGATATTTACATGCTACATACATAAATACTTACAGACTTAGACCTTCAAAGGCTATTAAGCTGTAAAGGGGAAACGTAGCTGCAGCATTTCTTCTCAGTAGAATCCTAAACAACAGGAACTAACTACGGTAAGAGAGGAGGGATGAATTAAACAAAAATGTAATTGCATTCTCCGCCACTTGGCGTTTCTAACGCAACACAGGAAAATGTGGGGCAGAACAGTGTGTTTTCAGAGTAATTTTTTTGTTTCATCATAGACGGGGAAACTGATCTTTTGGAGGCACATCAACGTCATAGGAGCAACACTGCTACGGTTTCCACGGGTCCATCTGTAGAACATGACACAGACATGTAGAAGAGTCTAACATTTACTTTTTGATCCCGTTTCAAAATAAAAGCCCTCTAGCATCTTTCTATAGACAGAATCCCTTCATGTAACTTACTTTACATTCTGAACTATCTGCAGGGCGGTGACTCCAACGGCTCCATATGCTACTCACGAGAAAGGCACCGCATTATTAAAGTGTAATCCCCATAACCATTCAATATAATCATCCAACTTTCTCTGTTATGTTCTCTAATCGGATGTGAATGAATGATTGTCTCTATTCTGCTCTTGCTTCTCTGAGTTAGATTAGCAGATAGCTAACAGCAGATCCATAAAATGAAGACCCAGGAATCCAGAGTTGAGTTCAGGGTTTTTAGTATGAATCTTTGATATTGTAAAACTGTGGAGACATAACATTACATAACCTTACAAACTGTCCACACACATATACATAAACAAAACTACGATAAGCACAAAGCCATCATGCCAGAAATTACCCCAATATCCATCAACATGAATCTCCTGACTACTTAAGATCCTAAGCTAACCCCAACATGACGAAATGCTAATAGCAATTAGCGTCTAGCTGATCGTGATTAGCAAGACACTTATGAGCATCTATTGCTACAGCACAATATTATACTATAACCTTCATTACAGAGATAGCCGATAATTACATGTATAGATACTCAGAGACTTAGCACTTCAAAAGCTATCAAGCCATAAAGGGGAAATGTAGCTGCAGAATGTGCTTTCAGTAGAAACATGAAACAGGAACTAACTACGGAAAGAAAGGAGGGACAAATCCAAGAACAAAAAGGCAATTGCATTCTTCGACACTTGGCATCTCTAATGCAACACATGACAATGTGGGGCAGAACAGTCTCTTATGTGTCAGCCTAGTGATTGACCCGTCTGGGACGTCACCTGCCTCTGCTCTGTAACCCCAAAGGACAAGTGGAGAAAATGGATAGACGCTGAATAATGGATGGCTTACATCGAATTAATTATGCATGCAATATACATATTAGATGTATGAGCAACATGTGCACACAACCTCGTCTGATACACTGGCCTAATGATGTAATGTCAGTGTTGGTCGTGGGTGAAGTGTGCACAGCTGTTGCAGTTTCTCATCCGTGAGCGTTTCCGTTGTGGTCGCTCGCAAAACGTGTTTAATTCAATGTCAGTCAAGTGGGAGGGGGGGCGGTAGAGCGGGGGCGGGGTTTGAGAGGCACAGTGCTTCTAATCCGGGTGTGATTTAGACCTGGGAGGCCAGGTGAAAGCAATTAGAGCAAACCAACAGTCGTCTGAATTCCACGGGATTTAGACAACATTTATTTTGATTTTTTTCCACGTACGACATTTTGACATGTCACCGTTACAGGACACAGGTGCAGAGGACAACATTTATGCTAATGTGTTCCATTTAGCCGCTTCACTTCCAGGTTGCTGTGATTTGCTGGATGTCCGCCACGGCTTTCCGACACAATTGAATAGAGCCGAGCCCTCGTTAGTGTCATTAGTTTACACCTGTGCTCTTTCCAGGAAGCCTAAAAGGCCTATTGCCTGTCACACTCGGTGAGTTGCTATAATTGATGTTTGAGTGTGAATTGAATTTGTAAGTGATTTTTTTTCCGAATGACTTTTACCTCACTGACTTTATATTGCCTGTTCTTTTCTTTTTAACGAGGAATTGTGGAAAGGAAAGTCATTTTTTTAAATCTATGACTTATTTAAACCCCTTCATTAAAAGCACAATAGTGTTGCCAAAGTGTACTAAGAGTGACAAGTCAACGTGTTCCTTCGGCAGAAAAAATTACCCTTATCAGTATATACTACATGATAGAGTGTTACCAATTACATGGTATTAAAAAATAATGCATTCTCAATGACAAGTAAAATCATTCAACCTCTTTCTTTATGAACTTTTAACTGGTTATGAAACGGTTTCAATTTATTTCTGATGACTCGATGTGAACTACATAAAGTTAAGAAAGAAGATCGGCATTTTCTATAGAGTTATTCTTAACGCTTGTCATCAGTGCCACCAGGTCCTGCACAAAATCTGATGAAATCATGCAGGTTCACCTGAAACTCAGGAAAGGAAGGCCGGGGAAGACCAGCAACAGGACTGAGCGGGGTACACCTACAGACTCTGCTGCAGTAAAATGAGAGTTTTTCCCGAAGGACTGTGTTGCTTAGAAAACAATACCGCTTCGGTCCATAGGGACCATCCAAAATCACTAGAAAATGAAAGTTCCTTCCCGAAGTATTATAAGCAAAATGTACCCAAAGAAACCAGTAAAAGTACTTGTACTGCAGCAAAATGTCCCCCATTATTGGATGCTACATTAAAAAACTGTGTTGATCATTGGACCGTTTGTGTATCCGCTCCATACAGCCAATGTACCAACTGTATGAGCCAGTCCTATGTGTGGGAGTGTGTTTCTCTGTTTCTGAGTTCAGCTCAGTCTTTAACTGAACTCATCACCAACCAGAAACTCAGGATCTTTCTTGGGGGTTTTTCTCAAAAACTCACGAAATCCGTGATTTCAAAGTCTTGCAGTTGTTTACTGACGTTAGTTATGTTTAGAGAATAGAGAGAGGGAGAGAGAGAAGAGAGAGAGAGAGAGATAATTCTTATTCCGTTCTAGTTAACAGGGGCTAGTCTAGGATTTGCGTGGCCAGACTGAAAAAAAAAATCATAAGGCCTCTCTGGTGTTGTTCAGAGGGCCGGGCCAAATGTGGAGGCGGGCCGTATCCGGCCCGCGGGCCTTAGTTTGAGGACCACTGCTCTTGGCTGTTGTCTATTAATATCGCTCATTTTTAAAATGACGTAAGAGGGCAATACGGATCCGTGTCAGACCAGGATGGCAATACGTGGCTGGCATGACGACCCATTAGCCAATCAGAACGCTTGTACTATTGTTGCTATATAATAATTAATCTTTATTCATAAAGAGAATGTAAGCTAGCGGTCTGATGCTGCCCAGAGGAAACGCAGGTCGAGGACAGCATCATCAGTGTAATGCTGCTTATGCTTCAACTCTGTCCGAATTTTCTTTTGGCAATGGGTGCCCTTTTTTTTAGGTTTGAGCACCTGCCCCCCAACTTGTCTGTGCACGTGCCTGGCAATGACCATACGTAAATGTGCGTGGTGCCATTTGTGTGTCCTGTTTATAGGTAGGGAGGAAATAATGAGAAGTAAATAAGTTTGTTTGGATGAAATTACTGTTTTAGCAGCTATATAGTTCGGAGATGGATGTCTGTAAATGTATGTGTATAAGTTTGTGTGAATGACTAGTTCTGATTAGCCGGTGTGCTGCGCTCACCAACATTGCGCCACGCCCGTCAAGACTGTCGTTTGCTCAATAAACATGTAATGTGTCGTCTTGTTATATTTAGGAATATTGTTGGAATGTGATTTACAATATGTTTTGCACTTATGGCTTTGAATCCGAAAATAAATGGGATTCTGCGGAGTGATGCGCGATGACCAGACGTAAATGTGCGTGGTGTCATTTGTGTGTCCTGTTTACAGAACGATATCATCTGGCTCCTAGGTACCAATCCTGGTAAATGTAACATATGCTTTAGGGCGGGGCTTACTGTGATTGACAGGTGGCTGATGCTACTAGAGCCGTATATGGCGTCTGTGTCACTCCTCCGAATTCCAAATATGGTATCGTGCACTTCATTTATCCCTTCATACATTAAACCCTATTTCTTTGCTCATGAACTGTAAGCAGTGCTCGTCCTCGAATATTAACTAGATTTAGTAGACTGAAGCGTCCCCTGCCCTCTCATAGAGGCGTTTATCTAACCGTTTCAAATTCAAGAAGCAATTCGAAAGCAGTGAAACATGTTTGTGCGGTGCCCCTTTTTTGCAGTGTGGAATAAATGTGATTTGTAATGCTGGCCCTCCTGTGACATTGATATCCAGACATAAGACTCATAGGTGGGTTTCCATCCAAATGCAGTGGACATTTTTTAATGAATTTTAAACAAATTGGCAAAAGAAAATGAGTATGAATGCTGCTTTCTATTGGGTTATCGAGATAATCAGTGGGAAAACCTGAGAGGTGATCAACAGGGAGATTTAAAAGTGCACCAAGTCGGACAGAAATGACACTTCTGTTCGTCTCATGCATTTATACGTATGTGATCCGATGTGTGTGTGGATAGCAACATTTTAGTCACATGCTTCATGCGAGTCATCATATATACCCTGAATCTGTTCCCATTGTGCTTTTCCACCTCAGTCAAGCACCTTTTTTTAATTTTCAGCAAAACTGGACGATGTTAATATTAATATTTTTCCTCTCACATACAGGACTGTCTCAGAAAATTAGAATATTGTGATGAAGTTCTTTATTTTCTGTAATGCAATTAAAAAAACAAAAATGTCATGCATTCTGGATTCATTACAAATCAACTGAAATATTGCAAGCCTTTTATTCTTTTAATATTGCTGATTATGGCTTACAGCTTAAGAAAACTCTAAAATCCTATCTCATAAAATTTTAATATTTCCTCAGACCAAGTAAAAAAAAAGATTTATAACAGCTGAGTGTTTGTCAAGGCTCAGGAAACCCTTGCCGGTGTTTCGAGTTAATTAGACAATTCAAGTGATTTGTTTAATACCCTACTAGTATACTTTTTCATGATATTCTAATATTTAGAGATAGGATATTTGAGTTATCTTAAGCTGTAAGCCATAATCAGCAATATTAAAAGAATAAAAGGCTTGCAATATTTCAGTTGATTTGTAATGAATCCAGAATGCATGACATTTTTGTTTTTTTAATTGCATTGCAGAAAATAAAGAACTTCATCACAATATTCTAATTTTCTGAGACAGTCCTGTATATGATTAATCATATTTGCACGTTATTGCCATTTAAAGTTGACATAACTCTTTAATTGAACACGTAGTTGTAGCCAGATTGCCTGAAACAGCAACACCGCCTGATATATGAACACAAGCCGTACACAATCAGTCCGGGATGGAGCAGAACGGACCGTGTCAGAGCTTCTAGAATTTCCATTGGGGGGGTTGCCTTGACAACCACTTACTGTGCCAAGGAATTGGAACCCCCCCCCCACACACACACACACACCAACAGCATTGTTTTCTGTTTTCCTCGTCCTCACCTCCGGGCTCATCAGAGATCTTAAGCAGTCCTGGAATGGTCTCATCTCCCCACGTGACACTTGGCCCAGAAGCCAAACACTCTCTGAGAAAATTGGCCCCCTTTTTTTCCCCCCCCGACAGGGGCGCTGGCTGGTGATTTGGAGTTCGCTCCCCATCTCGAGTGCCTCGGCTATTATACTTCTGGGCCAGTATGTGAGCACCAAATCACCTCCCCCGCGCTATTTGGCTGGAGTTCATCTGACACTGTGAGCTGGGCGAAATGACTCAAATTTAAGAGCTCGTCTAAAAGATGAGGGGATGGGGGGGGGGGGGTGCAACGCTTCAGATATCACGTTGAAGGGCCCCAGTTTAACTCCAGTCTGGCTAGAATACAGCTTTTCTTATCTTCTTTCTTTTGAGGAGCGGTGGAACATGTTCATCCTGGAGTTTGTTTCATATTTCAGGTGCAATTTTAAGAAAGGTGCAATGAAGTTTTTATGAGGCCAGACGGGGCTGATAGGGTTTGGCTATTACGATATTAAATATACGAGCAATCCAGTTGTCCCAGTGTTGCCACCTATGCCTTCTAAATGTTAATTATTTGGCGCTTACTTCCTCTCAATGATCGCACAAGGAAGAGGAATGAATAGTTCAGAGACTATTCCACTTAAAAACTAAAGTTATGGGGGAAAACTCAGCGTCCGTCGCATCGACGTGTCCTCGTGCAACGGTTCGCACGATATCTAAAGGTACACCTTTTTTTAAATGCGTTTTCAGCGACTACATTAACTTCCTGTTTCACCAACAGTATCGTCTCCCGGCTGAGAGATTGTTGTTTCATGGACCCACACCGACCCCCTGTGTTCTTCTTGTGGTCTTCATACTTCCTCGTTCATGATCACGTGAATAACGTTAAAAAAATGGTTCAATAGGGGTTATTTTGTTAATTTTCGTAGCTAAAGCTGCTAAATGTAGCTATTTTTCAGCTAAATTCGCCGGCCTGCTCGTATGTGTTGCCTGAAGGCCAGTTTGAGACACGGCAAACAAATCGTGCTTTAATAGCCAAATTATCCTTTAATTTGCACTAGATGCTTCCAATTATTTTGAGACTGCAAAAAATATCTATATTCATGTGTCTGAATTCTCCTGCCATGGCGCTGCTGATGCGTCCAGCCCCCCCCCCCCCCCTCCTCTTTACATCCATCTGGCTCATGAATTATGGTCTGGATCGTGGACTATACCTACGACTGATTATTCATACGTGTGAATACATACAAACATGTGTTTATGTAACTGTAATGATTCCTTCTGGTCACATGACATCTATTCTTCTTTCCAGCCTGGAGAGGGGTCCTCCTCTGTTGCTCTCCTGAAGGTTTCTTCCCTTTTTTACCCTGTGAAAGGATTTTTTCTATTTCTTGGGAATTTTTCCTGATCCGATGTGAGGTCAAAGGTCAGGGATGTCGTATGTGTACAGATTGTAAAGCCCTCTGAGGCAAATTTGTATTTTGTGATAATGGGCTATACAAAATAAACTGAATTGAATGTGTTGGGTTCTCCTTCAATGGAAAACTGACAGAAACAAGGGAAACTTCTACTTTGCTACGACGTTGCTAATTAGACTGAAACGTGTACGGTTTCACTTTTTTCCCCTGAGTTTTTTCTGATGTGAGGTCAAAGGTCAGGGGTGTCGTATGTGTACAGATTGTATAACACATTTGTAATTTGTGATATCGAGCTTTACAAAATAAACTGAATTGAATACAAATCCTACTTTGTTGTAAGATTGTTGTCATGACATACTAATGCCAATGAATTCCTTTTAATTGAATGCATATGCCTTCTCGAAACCAAACTTTTTTTCTATCACTTGAAGTGGCAAATTACAAGCGCACCTGATGTTGGGTTGATCTGCAGCGTATCCACGGACATCCAGGTGGTGCCTGTTATGCTTTCAGCTGCGATCACTTTGCATCCCCGCTTCCATGAAGACATTCCACAGTTCTTACGCCCAGGTTCATTATCAGCCTCCGTACCTCTTGTGTAGGGGATGATGGGTATGGCAGACTGCACAGGCAGTGGAAAATAGTTATTTTTAGCAAATGTCGCAGGTAACCTTTAAATCGGCCGAGCAGCCAAGAGTCTACGGCGAGAGCGTGGGTCGGTAGTCATATCGGTGCACTATATTATCGCACTATATACGCTTCGTTTTCCTCTATTCTTTCTAGTGGCACGCATCGGTCATCAATTATGATACATGGATGATCTCCAGAACACATCAGCCATGTGTGTCTTTATCGCAGTAAATGCATAAATAATTGGAAATCCTCATTGCGAGGGCTTGGTGGAGGAAGGAATTAATTATATAGGATACAGTTGATATGATATGAAAAGTCTGTGGCCATTCAACCCCATCGTCATTTTAGGTATACTCTCATTATAAGTGGGATAGAAAGGGAACCGCAACCCTTCGGATGAAACTGGACGTAGACGTTGGTCGTATCAATCGGACATCGGGAAGACAAACCAGTGGCTCGCAAAATATCTGAATACAAATATTAACTCGTTAAATAGATACCCTGAAGCTTCATATGCCTCATTTCATTTAGGATGTTTTAGTATTCAATCAGGCCCTCAGCATCTCATCATTCCCCCTCCAGATCCAGACGGGGCGCTGATTTTCACTATGACCTCTGAGGATTATTCCCCGATGGCGACCACATGACCTTGATAACATTGTTAACATTTGAATTGGGCATTGAGGAGAAAGATAATCCTCCAGGTCGACACACAGACAATACGTGGCATAAATCGGAGGGCTAACATATGCCAATTGAATCTTTAGCCAGACCATCATGGCACCTCTAGGGCTGCAGTGGGAGACAATACAGAAGCAAAGGGGAAAGAGAGAGAAAGAAAGGGAATTGTTAACCCCTCTATCCGTCTTATTGGATGGTAAAGGAATACAAATAATGTTTTTGTGCATTTCTGGAGGAAGAAACATTCATGATTCACTTTATATGATGCATATAATAAACATCTCATGTTTACAATCCTTTTCCTTTCCTAAATGGTGTCGCTAATAAATAAAGGTGTTAAAGATGTTATTTTGCATACATGCTCCTTCATGAATGCTCAACCCGTCCACTGTTGAGAATGTTTCCGTGGTCCTTCACTGAGCACACTTTAGGCAGGTGTTTTTTTTCAAAGTTTGCATTGGACCATAATTGCGCATTGCATATTTGTGAATGTATATCTTGGCGGGAGGAAAAAACACACTTTGAAATCAGAGTTTCATATATGAAACTGCAATCCTCTGTGTTCATCTGTGAAATCATTGCTGCTTATGTTAGAAAAACACATTTGCATATTGGAAACTGTGAAAGTAATGTTGAGCGACTTCTATACATCGTATAGCAATACATAATTCACAACCCTAAAATCACTCGCCATTTGACTTGCTATCTAATAACCAACGACTCATCTGATACACAGTGAGGTCATCGCCTTCATTGCTGTTCTCCATCCACCGTTCTTCACCTTCATTTGTTATGGGGAGGTTTTACTAAGCGGCATCACGAGCACACAGTTACAACAGATTTATTAGTTTATTGTTATGGTGTTGATGGTTTTTATTGTTTTTGATCGATGGTACTTGTGTTTGCAGGTTTAACGCTTCCCTTTATGTCTGGCTCTCTTGGCCTCGAGCTTTCTCTTTTATTGCCTCGCCTTTGCTGCTTTCTGTCTCAAAGCACGTTGTAAACTCGGTCTTTAAAACTTCTCGTTGTTAATAATACTCCTCCTGGAAGCTGCCCAGTACAACCAGCTGCACTGGAGCGGTTGGGTTTCGGGGGCTTGCTCGACGGCACCTCGGTGGTGGTAACAAATGGAACGCTCGCCCAGATTCTATCCTGTCTGGGGGTTGAACCGATTCATGGCGACCAGCAGAGTGACGTCTCTGATGAAATCCCCCTAACTGAGCTTCCTTCACAGGCTGTCTGAGCCCGGCCTCAGAGATCCGGAGGTCACATTAGAGCCGCTGCTCTTTCACGTCTAAAAGGAACAAGCTGAGGTGGCTCGGGCATCAGAAAGGCCTCTTGGTCGTTTTTCCGGGCACTTCCAACTGCAAAGAGGCCTCCCGTTGTGACACACTGAACACGCTGTAGAGATCATACATCGCCTGGCCCGGGAACGCCTCGAGGGTTCCCCAGGAAGAGCTGACAAGCAAATGCTGAGGAGAGGGACGTCTGTAATGGCCTCCTGCCCCAAACCCTGTGACCCGGTGGAAGATGAGCGTACTGTTGGATGGTTGGCCACTTCCAACTCCTCAAATAGCTTCACTTGGTCAGTGAACCTACGCTTCAAACTGCTAGAGTGCGCTAAGAATCTCGAGGAGCTCGGCGCTTGGAGGAAGAAGTCTCAGAGGCAGGAATTAACAATAAAGAGTATTTATTTGAACAAACAGGATCACTCTGACATACCCATATGCTGGTCCTACCGGACGCTCTCACATGACTCCAAGTCTTACAAGTGGTTTTAATTGGCGGCATTCGTTGAGCTGAAGGCCCCATTGGTTATTGGGAGTCGTCATGCTCGACTCTTTGCTAACACAGCATGCTAATATGCTAACTACTAAACAGGAGGCGCGGTCTTCCTCCAAGAGATCACCAGCTGTTTCACACTTCTGGTTTTTCTGGAAGACTCTTCAAAATAAGATGGTTTCAAAATAAGTGCTTCGACTGCCTGGAAACAGCCACTACGTCCCAGAATCAAAATATCTCATTCCCGAGTCATCCTATGATTATAAACATAAAATTACAATCAAAATTACAGTTACACATATAATACAGTGATCATACTTTTCTAAGTTTTACAATACATTCTTCAGGATATTCCTCATAATATCCCCTCTTAATGATCTTTTCTTTCTGTATATATTAATCTAAACATTGGCTCTCATTTACATGGGCACGGTCATAAAATCCACTAGAACTCTACAAAACTCTCTAGCTGTCAGTTTTGGACGTGGCAGGGACTTAAAAACATATTTATAAATCTCCACGTTCACAGACAGACGTACAACCTCGTTCATTCTGGTTTTATGGATGACACCAATTTTTCTCCGCTTCACTTCTGGCTGCATGACGTCCTCCATTCACTCATCAATCCACACTTTTCCCCCCCCACTGGCACATTAATCAACCGCACTGTATGAATATGCATGTCCCCTGAATGTTTTTAAATTGGATGCGATGATTGCCTGTCGTTACGCTCTCACCCATTGCAGGTTCTCGGGGGTGCGCCAACACTCAAAGGTAATTCCTCACTTTAACTAAACTGGGAGAGCACTTGACGAAGATTTGGATCGGCTGCAAAGCGAGATACGGAACAGTAATCGCTGTCTAATGTGACGGCGACATGCTGGACGCTGACACACTTTTGGCAACAATAATCAACTCCAGAGCGAGACTTCCCCCTGTGCGGAAGTTTCTGGAGAGCGTGGTGTGCGTCGCTTTGTTTTCTCGTCCCCGTTGCTCCCTACAACCTTCTCCCCCTCTCTCCTGTCTCCAAGTGCTCAAAAATAGTCCCACCCCCCACACCCTCCTCTATATAGGGCTGCCGAGTTTAACTCCGCCACGCTCATTTAAAAGTCTAATGTAGCCCCCGCCCCCGCCAACACACTTAAAGCTCGGCGGTTGAAAACACTTAATCAAGCCGCCCGCCACAGTGCGGCAATCAGAGATAACAGGCTGGGAATATGTGGGTCACCCCGTTGCTCCGCGCTGAGCTTCACCGAGGGCCACCAGATGCACACTAATGAGGTGGACTCTTCCCCCCCATCACTGTTGTCAAGCCTATGTGGTTTCTGTCAGGTCTCCCGACATGACGGTTCATCGTAAGGCGCCGTGGACGGAGCGGAAAACAAGCGACGGTAGAGGTATAATATTTAACGTGCAGTCACTGCGTGACAGCCCCCAGGCTCCGCGTGCCACCGAATAATAATCTAGAAATATCTTCTCAACATCTGCTGGGAAAAGTGTCGTCGGTGTCGCTGCAGCCTTTGGAGAGAGAAATAGAAAAAGAGCCGTTTCTATAATGATCTTCCCCCGTCACACAGTGTGGTCTTTGTTGTCGTCTGCTTCAGTCGGCTGTACATGTGACACGTGGAACCACTCGTAGTCTCTCCAGCCTCTCAGGGTTTTTTTTCCATGTGATCAGTAGTCTTTCAGCTAGCCTGCTAGCTACCTAGATGTGGTCTACACAACACTGGATAATAAGCAGCCATTACAATAAATGTCCACGCGGACTCATTGGGTTTAACCACGTTGCTGGTGGATCGAGGATCCCGGTCTAGTCTGAGGGCCCCGTCATCAGCTGAAGGAGCCCCAGGCTGTAGATGACCCGTGTGTGTATGAATACATATGCCGACAAGTCGTTGCGCATGTAAAATCGGGAGCGTGAACCATAAATACTTTTATTCATTACCTAGGTGTTATGGTTACACCTATGGAGGACTTAAAATGTCTTAAGTATAAATAAATAAATGCTAAAATAAATGTATATATAAATACAGGAATACAAATATATAAGTTATACCTGAACAGGACATCATTAAATAAATATATTTCTGTATTTCTTCATTTATTTATGTCTCTATTTATGTGTTCACATGTATTTCTTCATTTCTTCATGCTTTTATTTATTTAGTTATTTAACCATTTTACGTCCTCCATATACACCGATAGATCATCCCACAAAAAAATAAGCCAAGATCTGGAGATTTTTTTCTTCTTTTTTCTAAATACAAAAAAATATGTATTAAATGGTAGGTTGGTCACTTCGGGGGCAGCGTAACATAACACTCACATAACACATTGCCAGACAATCAGCGTTATGAAGTTGATATGGCAAGCAATAGAAAAAAGTCAAACTTCATTTTGCACCCAACAATATAAATATTGTTGTGTTTCGGGCAACTAAATTAATGTCACTCTAAAACTCACCCTCATGTGTACTTCATGTTCAATGTTATTTATTGTATTATTATTTAATTATTTACTATTTATTAGTTTTTCACACTTTATGGTACATGCATTTTTATTTAACCTTTTGAGCCCCACACGATTTTGGAGGTTTCTGCTCGAAATGACAAACCCAAACTAAAAAGGGTGTAGCTCTGCAACCACAAAAGCTATTTGAATAATGTTGGTGTTATAATACAACACATGTTTGCTTTTGTTCAGATGTGTAAATATCAGTATATATGTTACTGGTTAAGAGTAGATAAAGATGAAACATCTATGAAAATAAAAGTTTCAGGTTCCATTAGAAAAAAATCACTTTCAGGATGAATATATCCTGGATGGATGCACAGAAAAGGCCTAAAGTCACCCAGATAATAACTAGGGTTGGGTACTGGAAACCGGTGCCAATGTGGTACCGGTTCCAATACAACCTGTGCTACCCGGACCGAAACGCAACGCACATTCCGGTGCTTCTTTCCGGTGCCTGAGCCAATTGAAATTGAAAAAAACTATTGTTGTGAACTTCTCTGGTGACTCCGCCCTGTCAGCAGGTTACGATAGCCTATCATATTTAACTTTCAGAGCGAGGCGTGCACCGTGTGTGACTGTGTGAACCCGTGTCGAGCACACCAGCGTCAGACGTGCGTTTTAAATTTTTTTTATCGGTTTAGGCACCGGTATCGTATTAAAAGTACCGGTTTAGCACCGGTATCGGGAAGAAGAAAAAACGATACCCATCCCTAATAATAACACAACTTCTGAACAGACTCTCTGCAAAGTATGACTCAGAAAAAATAAAGCACAACAATAGTTGGAGAGTTTTTAGGAAAGAGAATTTAGGCAAGGTCTCTAAAATTTGCATTTGGGCACATTGGAGCACCATCTGTGCCATTTGACTTTTCTCATGTGCCAAACCATTTATTTCACTTTCACTTTAACTTTTGGTGTTCAATACATCCGAATACATAATTATGCGGCTTTAAAACAGTAAACCAAAGATTTAAAAAATGATTACACAAAGTGCACGTGTGTGCTGCGCGTAAAGCCGGTTTTTGGATCTGTCACAGCGCAGCTGTTGCGAACGCAAATATCTCCGCCGGGGAAGGGCAGATTTTTAATAATGACACGTCTTTGGAATCCTTAGAGCCAATAGAATCGATTGGTACCAAGACATGATTGACAGCACTCTGATCCAATAGGAGACAGAAAGGCGTCTCCATATTTTAAATGTGAAATCTGATTCGCTGAAATTGAACTTCCTGACAACTGACGCCTGATTTTTTAAGGGACATACACACACACACTGAAGCCATGCCAGCTGGAATGCAGGGGAGAGAAACGTTTTTTCTTTCTTCTCAAGAACAAAAGTAAGTTGAATTTGCTGGCTGTCAAGCTATGAAGCGATTAATATGTCTGTGTCCTTTGGCTCATATCTCCGTGATACTTTGGTGCAGAAGGATTCTGTAAAGATATTCAGAATCTATGTTAAGTCCTCTTGCTTTCTAACATCTCGTCTTTTACGATAGCACGAAGATACATGTCGCTAGCTCCGGAAACGTTCTGAGTAGGCCGACACCTGACAAAATTATGATTATGATATTTTAATTTGTATTTCAGTTGGTGTTTGAGTTGTGTTGAAATGGCTCACTGATACTTGTAGCCCAAGTTGTCTTCTTTAATTTGATGTACAACATCAATATATTTGCTCATGTTTATTATGATGTTATAGACGGTTCATAACACAATATAAAAAATGCACCGAATTGGGTGCATTTATACTCATATTTGCTTTTTGTTATTCACGTGTTGGTATGCGTCATGAGATTTAACTTCATTTCAGGTGAAATTATATGTTTTATTTCCCTTCAAAAAAAATTACCATTGTTTTGAAAATTGCATAACCATTAAAGAAATGACCAGTGTAATAAATGAATCACAATAAACTAATAGTTTGGCCCATCCCTTGTTCACATCATGCGCGTGTGTATTTGTATGTGTGTTGCAAAAGTGGAGAATAGAAAAGTTTCCCAATTGATTTAAAGCTGGTCAAAGCTGGAGCAAGTCTTCTATCTTTTTGAAGGAACTCGTACAAGTGATGAGAACAACGGCACGACGTCTGAATGGGCCGCTGTGACGGGGCTGTTTCCAAGGAGTACCGGTCCTCCACCCCTCACGTACCTCCCCTCCATGCTTCTTCCTACCGTGCTTGTTAAACACCGTGGGATATCCATTAGGGTGTGCAGGCCAGCAGCGACGGCTTTGCATCTGAATCCGAGGTCCGTGCCGGCGTCGCACATCTGCACGGGGAGGCGTGGCGGCTTTGAGGGCACCATGTCCCGGGGGGGCAGCTGTGCCCGGGAGGGAGACGAGCATAATGGCCACAAAGTGTTGCACGCCATCCCTTCTACTGCAAACACGAAAGCTCTGCTTGTCATCTTTGACCAAGTTATTTTCATTTTTTTTGTTCTTCTTTCTGACCACGTGAGATTTCCTTCCCATCCGTAGTTTTCTCCATGTCTCTAAATCATTTTCATATAACATTGGATCCATTCCTCCACATTATTTTCAATCTGCTTTACTCTGTCTCCTTTCTTGTTGGCTGAGATTCATTCACTTGTGATTTAATACGGCAAAGGATAACCAAGAACTCTTTATGACAAACAACAAACGATACCAAAAAGCTCCATTTATATTTATTAAAAAGTAAGGTAAATGTAAACCTTTCAGAGCCAGTGTCCGGTTACAGACTGTCAAGCATATTAATTGTGACGGGAACACAATGACATACAAATAGCCTCGGAAGGTTTTTAGTAAGGGTGTAAAAGTGGGAGAAGGAAACAGGATTAGGAGGGACCAGGGCTTAACTCCAGGCTCCAGGTAACCATCTGGAGGGATTAAACACATATTTAGGGGTTGTGTGCCCTAAATGTTAAAATACGTCCATAAAAAACTTTTTTTCCATGTTAAAAACGAAAAGAAATAATCGTATAGAGCTTTCAAACTTGACATAAACATTCTCCACGGGCCCCTTCAGTATTTTCTTCACTAGCAGCAAGTAAACTTGGACCTAAACTGTTCAAAGGCAATACAAAATAGTTTTTTCCGTTTTTTTGGCAGGCGTAGCCTGAGGAGATTATGTGTTATGTTTTTTTGTGTCGCAGACTACTGGGACACATCAGTTTCCTACTTGTATGTGCACCTTTATGAATATATTGCTGTGAACCTCTCGTAGTTACGGTGATTCACAAGTTTTTGGGAAAACGTGTTTTACTGACTGATCCACAACTGCTTTAGTTTGGCCTTTTATTTCTGCTTGTTCGTCTCTTAAATTGCACGCATTGGTGAGATAGTCGTATGTATTTATGTTTGTGTAACTCTGGATTATCACAGGATCAACTGAACCAAACGCGGACCACAGCGGAGTACGTCTTAAGCCGGTAGGAGAGCTAGTTAGCTGTTAGATCTCCTTTGCTTGAATCGTAAATATTGTCGAAAGGTTATTTAGTGACTTTCACGCAAGCACAACGATGAAGATATGAAAGGTTGATGCTTTCGAGATGGCCAAATGAGAACACACGTCAACCTAACAGGCAAGCAAATGATGCTGTGCATCCCATCATGTGCGACGCAGAACATATTTGGGAGAAAATGGACTATATTTTCTGCCTCTTGTCTGTAAAAGGTTGAGATTTGCATATAAATTGACCATTTTATTTTCACCCACTGCAGCCCCTTGCAGCCTTTATTTAATTTGCGGTCATGTTAATGAGTTCTACTAGTGTGGTACAATGTGGGACTACTTAGACGGTATATTTGAATGCAGATTGTCGGTTGGGTAACGGCCTAATTTCTATGATTCAAACTTCTGTAAAACTCAACGTTTTTTTGGGATGTCAGATTTTTTAATGGAAGGGTAGAATTAGTTGCACCCAAATATGCCATAAATGATGCATACAATTGCTGCAAATCCATTTTCCTGGTGAGGTCTTGTGTTTTACATTGGAGGGGGGGTGCAAACAATTATGCAATTACAATTCCGAGTCGTTCTACTTTCTATTGAGGTAACGGTGAACTGATGAACTTTGGATTTAAGTGTTCAGAAGGACTCCTTTTGTTATTCTAGTCATCTATACTGTGATAGTGTATCGATGAATAGAAGATCAATAAATGTACAGGACATGATATTCCCGGTAGCTAATCGATGGATCGGATGGATGCACAGTCCAATTTGAACGGTTCTCGTGAAGGAGACGAGTAGCCACAGTGAGGGAGGTGTTAGTCAAGATGTTTTATCATTTCATTAATTATTAAGTTAGGCCTCTCGGAAAAATTATTGCCGCAGATTTTTTTTTTATTCAACGAGTAATCTACAGTTTACTCTTTGGTTTAAACCCTCACAATCTTTCTTGACGGTGAAGACCTCCGGGACACGAAATGCAACAAACCGAGCCGCTGCATTTAACAGCATGAGCAGCGGGAAGATAAATATATTCCTGTTGCGCTCACGCAATTATTTTTCTTGAGTTGCTGTCACGGTCCTCCTCAAGTTCAGCAAAAAAGCAGCAGCCGCTCCAATGATAAACTAGAATTACGTCGCAATCATTCTCACTGTGAACATTAATCACAAAGCACTCTGCGCCGGTGGTCAAACACAAAAGGCGGGTTTTCCTTCGGCGAAGCTTTCAAGTACACACCATGACTCAGGTGATGAATCCTCGAGATGACGATGAGGGTCGAGTGGTTATTCAAATCGCAACCACGACATATTTACTCACAAATGCGATTGTGAGAACAGACAAGCTGCATTTTTGGCATAGTGACACAACCATTAAAAATTAATTACTCACAGCATTAGTCCCCATGTGATGTGTTTTCTGTTTGCCAACCCAACTGCACCGCCTCTAGGTCGGTGGCCCCAACTTTCAAAACTATGATTCAAACCCCTCTAGTGTCAGCTTCTGCTCATCATGTGCAATAGTGTGATTGGCTATTGTGTAGCCCATTTCTTTTTTGGGATTGGCTGATAAGTGGCACCTCACAGCAGAACTCCAGAGGAGCGCTTGATTGCTCCACGGTGAGGGCAGCGCGGCCAGCTCATGTTGGCGCGCTGCGGCACATTAAAACATTAAATAGCCGAGTTTTTTTCAACGTGAGAAATACGATGTGTGGCGGGAGTGCGTGACTTAAGACCGAAATGCGTGAGTCTCACGCTCAATGCGTGACACTTGAGAGCCCTGCTTTTTGTATAGCTATTATTCAATTTATCTCAGACCGGTAGCAAACCATTAAAAACGTGTGCGCTGTGTTTTGAAGGTGTGAGCCTCTCTTTCTGGGAATATCTTCATTCTGCGTCCTCCATCTTCCCGGCCTCCTCGTGTATTGGCAGTTTCATCATACCTGCGATTTGAGGGTTTAATACGTGTGTGTTGGTTATTTATCTGTTGGGGGGGGGGGAGTCCGTGAGCTCACGGACATGTCAAACATGCTCTGAGTCTTCACAGTGAAAAACCAGAGCAAAGTAAGGGAGGAAGAGGACATAATATGCAGAGTGACATTACATGAGGATAAATACAATTCTTATTAGATATATAACATTGTTTCTGTAAAACAGATAATTGGCCTCCCAGACCTATGCAGTGCTCAGTGTCTCTCTTTGTAAATGTTCTGGCGTATCTTTTATGGAAACTATCAATATTAGTTTACATGATGAACTGAATACATAATACTGGACCAATGAGGTCACCGGAGTCAGCAGCCCCCCTACTCTGGGGACCATGAATGTCCACAGCCGTCCATCTATTAGTGGTTGAAGATAACAGTCTGAAGTGGTACATTGAGCCCCATCCAGCTGTGGATGACGTATTGCAGGTGTTTCAACCAGATTTTGTGAGACCCTTTGGCTTTGGCCTTTAGCTTCAACGGAAGAAATGTATGTGCATTTTAAATTCTTTAAATTAAATGAGCTACACAATGGATGATTCCGATTGGATAAAGGTACAACTTGCTAGTAGCCATAGACCTTAATGCAACAAAAAGGTGTCCCCGTACTCTATGAACCTTATTTTCAAAACTTTGCAAACGCAGCTATTAAAAAATAATGGAACAAAACTAAATGGTGCACATTGTATAAAGTAACATTGGTGCTGATTTACCTCTGAGGGATCTGGAGCATCCTTGAAATGAATGAAATGTTGCTTGGAAGGTCATTTGGAAAGATTCAATGTCCTTGGATTTCTTTCATTAAAAATATCTCCCAAGTTCCATCGGCTCTACCTGATTAACTGTATCAACAGTGTACAGATTGTAAAGCCCACTGAGGCAAATTTGTGATAATGGCGATACAAAATGAATTGAATTAAATTGAATAAGGATTTGACATCCTTGCTCTTCATTTCAACCAAACATCAAACCACAAGTCAGAACCATTTCAAAAGTGTATTGTGATCAGGATATACATATTTCCAGATGTACTGACTAATCGGATTAATCCCCTCGTCTGTCACTAAAAGAGAAAAGGTTCATTTAGACGTGAAATAACATTGCAAACAATCTTTTCTATCATAAAACTAGTCAATACAGGATGGTAAAAGAACTGTAACACACAACTGCTTCATTTAAAATGAGCAACCAACCATAACCACAACAAAAGAGATTGCCAATTAATTTCATGATTACTTTGTAAATGTTGGCTATGATTTAAGAAATTATATTGTGGACCCAATAATAAAGGAGCATATGGATGATTAAATTATTTATATAAATTATTTATCTTTCTAATGAGAATGGAAGGGAAGGAACAATTGACGTGGTATTGTTGGAGTTGGACAGGATCACACCACCTGGACGGTACTCACTGGGAAAAACAGCAGTAGACTTTTACTTTAAATCTATAAAGCATTTATTCAAAATCAAGATACAAATAGACAATCATGCGCATGGACCCCAATCCAGAGCTGTGACCAATGGCCCCAGCGCTGGAAAAAGGCTGCCTGAGCAGAGCGTGCAGCCATTGAAATAGCTGAAAGGAACAGTTCTGATTGGTCAGGAGGAAAAGAGGGTGGTGTCTTCTCATTGGTTCTTGTTCCTCTGCTTCCGCCATTGTCGCTCCTTCATTGGTTCTTGTGGTCTGCCAATGAGTGCACATGTTTGTGAAAGAAAGTGTGAGAATGGGAGAGAGTTGATTTAATAGTTCCTCTCTTGAAAGAAGACTCCCTTCGGGGCCTTATCTGTGCAGGGATGGGGCCTGGATCTTCTCAGAAAGTCGTCCATACACCGGGGGGCCTCTTCCCATGTGTGAGCGAGTGTGAGGGTGTGAGAGGGGTCGGTGAGGGGGATCAGTGAGGTGGGTCAGTGAGGGGCCTCAAGTGTCTAAAGGAGAATAATGGCCCCATCTGGACCCTTCCTTATCTATCTGCCCGGTGAGGTAAGGACTGTGATTGCTCTTTCTAAACTATGAATACAATGAGCTCTCTGTCTAGTCATCTTCTCAGATGAGCGTGGTGCCGGGAAGGGGGGGGTGCATAAAACTTCCTTAGGTGTCACTGTTATCTTTCTTTAAATCAGTCAGGCGCCAGAGTGCTCTGCTGAAGATTTTTAACTTCCATTCAGTGTTTTCCATTTTACACATAATATTTATGCAAACAATACTAGGCTATGCTAAGCTATAATATATATTCTTTACAGTATCTAATCAGCATGGTGCACAATAACAATCACATGTGGGGGTCCGCAGGGTTCAGTGCTGGGTCCAATGGGGTTTATATTGTACATTAAAGCCCTGGTTGGTAATCTTATAAAATCTCTGCTACATTTAAAATAATCATCCAACCAAAAGTCCAATCCCAGATTAGCCAAATATTTTCCAATGATAGTAGTCAGCAGCCAAAAGTCACTAAAAGGGACATGAACTCTTGAAAAATATCGTACGAATAAAAAAATAAGTAATAACTTACATCATTAGTTCGTAACAATTTCTATCGCGCAATGCTTCATGAGAATCCAAACACAGTATAAACATTTTAATGACTTAAAAAGTAATTTATCACAATACCTTATAATTGCTTTCAGTGTATTACAATTCACATAGTCCTATTACGATATTGTCATCATAAGTTACTTTAACTGGTAAGTCAACATTATCACACAACATATGTTACAAACCAATTATTAAGGACTCATAGATGATTAATGAGATCATTTATAACGTGTTATTAAATGATTCACAAAATTAGCAATAATGTGTACGTGGCAGCAAACTAAGAAACATACTCACCACTCGAGCCACTGAGGAGCATCGCCTCCCATCACCTGGCTGTCATTTATAAATCCATAGCCATTGATACATCATTGTATGTATACATGCATCATTTACATTTCCATATTATTTGTAATTAACTAACACTAATAAATGATCTAATTAGTCATCTATAAGTCCTTAATTGGTTTGTAATATATATTACTTAATTTACAAATGGGGAATACATCATTTATAAAGTATGAAAACCCAATCATGAAACGCATAATAGTCAAGCTTATTAATCAAGAATAAAACATTTATAACTCTTTATTAATTCCATATCTATGAGTGTTAATGTTGAAACAATGCTTTTTAAATGATGAATTGAATGTTTACTCCCACTTAACTAATGCAAAATAGTGTGTAGTTATTGTAAAGTGTTGCCTATTTCTTTCATAATGAGTCTACTGTTTGCCACCATCCAAAAGAAGACGCTGAATCACAATCCAGGTCTTCATTTGGGGTCATTGCCAAAAAGCAGATTGATGTGGAGGGTAGGGCCTAATAATGCTGATGCAGCAGATTTAGTGTCTCAAGCACAAACAGATCAGCTGAAGAATGATGAGTCTGAATATGTATTTTTTGAGGCAAAGATAACAGGTTTCCCATCATGAATAAAGCGTGGTGGAGAGTACGCCGAGTGCGGAGCTTCTTAATGTCAGCCGGCGGATGACATAACGAGCTGTCACTCGCTCTTAGAGTTTCAAACGACTTCCCTATGTTTTTTTATTTTAACAGTTTTGCAATGGAATGATTTTATTGGATAAGTTGAAAACGCTGGTAAACAAAACAAAAGGATGCAGATTGGAGACATTTGAGAGAAATGTGACATTCAGACAGAGTACAAAGCACCATTTTTGAAGCAAAAAAAAATCCAAAATGAAAAAAGCTCATCTCTCATCTCAGAGCCGTATGTGTGAGAGGAACAAAGTGACAGATTTGTTTGATTTTAATGGCGCTGCAGAATCGGTGGGCTGCGTCGCTTTCATGGTCCCGGTTCACTCGATTCGGGGAGAGACTGGATGACATGCATTCAAATGAGCTATGTAGAAGTCTTTCCTGCTAATATCTTAACGATAGAGTTTAAAAAGGAACACGCTGGACTCTGAAGGGGCGGAACAGGATGCTCAGCTGGGGCTCACAATGGGATTGGTTGCTCTTCAACACTGTGATATTCACTTACGCCAGTTTAACTGTATATGTATCTTAATAAAGCTGCAACTCCTGGCAATGATTCCCATGACGTAACAACGTTTTGATATCATATTCCCCACGACGATGTAAATATGTATTGTGCAGCCTCTCGCCTTTTGAAGCCCGAGGGAACGAGCCTGTGAAGATCGCACGGCAGCGTGATGTTATTGATACGATATTCTGCCTGTTTTAGTGCTTTAGATTCAGCCGTCGGCCTCGATTCCTCATCAATCCTCTGTCGCTCTGTTGGGAGTGTTTTGACGAAACACATCTTAAAACACATCAACGGCCGGGAGAAACCGTTTCCACGAAATGACAGACTTAATTATGGTAATAAATGTTCTAAGAAAGAAAAACTGACAATTTACTCAGCCGTGGCACTATAAATACCCAGGTGCATAAGTATCATGCAATGTGTGCGGCTAATGAATGCATTATGTAACGTATACATTGTTTAATGACTTCTGCTTTCACGGTTTTCTCATTTAACACCCGCAGTAAATGACAACTACAGTGAGACTGTGACTACAAGTACCAGAAACACGATAGCCGTTATGTTTTTGTGTGAAAAGGCAACACGACTGCAATTATTGTTAAAGCTAATTTAAATAATATTGAATTATTTCTGTACTCACGTAGCAGACTTTCCATCCAGGCCCTGCAGAGTACCAGCACTGTAAAAGGTTTGCTCTTTACTCAACACATGTTCGGTTCTGAGTGTTGTGTTTGTTTTACTCCGGCCCAGCAATTTGGATGCATACGAGCGCCCTTCCTCGGGGCGCCCGTCTGATGTACGCCTGGTGCTTTGTACCCTCGGCCTCTTTCATCGCAGTTGTGACCGGTGGGAGAGGAGGAGGAGGAGGAGGAGGAGGCCGCCGCTTCAAGGTCAGCAAATGCACACTCCTCTTTACGAGTCGAGGCCGCGCACCAAGGAAGAAACGTTAGCGCCGCATTTAAAACTGTATTTGGGCCGAAATGTTAAAGGGGAACTGTTTAAACATTCAGCTATGAACCTTCTAACTAAGGAGAGGAAAATAAATTGTATTCAGCGTGAAAACTGTTTTTTAAGGTCGAAGCAATCGTTCGCCCAGACTCGTAATCAAGCCGTTACGAATGGATTCCAAAACTATTGTAATACTCAAATTAGAGATAAAACTCGAGATTAAAACCGAGAGGGACACATTATCCTCTGGAATGGTACAAGGTCCGTCGACACTAAGGATCAGAATCAGGACGTCGCTCTCACAAAACACTCTTGGAATGAAAGTAAACCAGATCAATAATGTCATGAAGTCAGTTTATATTGGAAGGGAAGCGTAATGTTTGAGTATGTTGTAGATGTACCGTAGTGCTGCAAAAAAGTCAAGTTGAAAGAATATGAAGGTTTAGAGAAAGTGAATTATTGATTGAGCTCCAACATCTGCCCGTGAACATGTTTCCGTACACGTTTCAGTCTAATTAGCAACGACGTAGCAAAGTAGAAGTTTCCCTTGTTTCTTTCAGTTTTTCGTTGAAGCAGAACCCAACACATTCAATTCAGTTTATTTTGTATAGCCCATTATCACAAAATACAAATTTGCCTCAGAGGGCTTTACAGTCTGTACATACAGACATCCCTGACCTCACATCGGATCAGGAAAAGGGGGGGTTCGATTCCACACTGGTTTGGATGCCGGCCGGTCTTCCTCCACCAGGACTCTTCTAAACCAGCAGAGTCAGGAACCATCACTGGAGACTCTTCACACCCTGAACCCAACATGTTCCAGCACATCCACCAAGTGGGTCCATACAGAACTACTATTATTATTGTTATTTCAAATCAACACCTCGTGGTTTTCACCACTTGTGAACTTGTATAGAATTTAGCAAAATCTATCCAGCTTTGTTGGCCTTATTTCTATACATTGCGAGAGATGCAAGAATAAATATAAAAAGAGTATAATTCCCTGTATTGGAGCGACATAGTTGGTCATCAAAGCTTCTGATCCTCGTATATTTCGTCCCTCCCTATTTTCATCTTGACTTATATTTTAATTTGAGTAAATTATTATAAACATAGATATATATATATTTTTTGAATCCTTTTGTGGCGGTGTGATCTCTTTAACCCACAGACAGCGAACGTCTCACACTCCACAGATAGTCTGGGTGGACGATCCCTTCGACACTTGACCACAGTTTTCATGCCGAATAAAATTTTTTCGAGTGCTCTCACCTCCTCTATATAGTAAGAGGGTTATTAAGTGTATGGAAGAAAATAAGTAGTACCCAGGTAAAAACCGGTGCTCGGTTCATAAGCTAAGACATCCCCACCGACCCTTCTCATCATCACACCATCAATAAAGCAATTTCGGGGCCCCGGCAAAGTAATTCCCAAGAGGCCCTAAAGGTTGGAGGAAGAGAAATGGATTGGCGTCCTCCTGGCAGACGGGTTGCACATATTTTATTAGGATGTATTGCATGACTGCTGGAGTTGAATGACTTACAGAATTACTGATAAAACAGTGCAAAAAAATGGCGTTAAAATATAATTTGTGGGGGTGAAAAGCCCACAAAGACTACTGCAAAACGGGCCATGTTTGACGAACGGTGGCAGAAACGTAGACTTCTTGGCGGATTACGGTGGGGAAAGAAATTGCGCAATGAAATCAAACGGTGAAAGAGCAACGACACCAAATAATGGACTTCTCCGGCATAGCGAGAGGCCTTCATGGCCCCACCTGCGCGGCTAATGCGATCACCATCGGATCCGAAATGTTCCTCTCCAGCTTTAGAGGTTGTTGTTGTTCCTTTTCTCTTTAAAAAACAGCTTATCCGCGGTGTGAATAAGTAATTAAATTGCTGGTAATTATGTATTGATCTGGAGCTTAAATGTTTGTCGAGGGGTTGGCTGTTTAATCGGCAAGGGCTGTCTGTCACTGGGGCTGTTTATGATGGGGAGGGGGAGAAAAGTGGAGGGGGGGGGGGGTGCAGTAAATGAGGTAGCACACAGGGAGAGGTGGGCAAACAGACAGAGAAGGAGACAGCATTATCGTAATGGCTCTTATCTTCAAGTGTATTTTTTTCTCTTTCCTCTAATCTCTTTTTGGATGGGTTTGTACATTTCTCTGTTTTTCCCCCCCCCCCTCTCGAAGTTTTAACGTAGCAGACATTATTGAAAGTAATGATGAGCATAACAAGGTTGGTGGTAGTGGTACCGGTACCGGTGGTGGTGGATGGGTCAAACAAACACAGGCCGTTCATCCACCACAAGACTGCTGTTTGTCTCCCGTTTGAAACCAGAAGGAATCCTTCACTTGACACGGCTGTACGGTAATGCACGAAGGTCCTCGTGCTGCGTTCAGGGTTGCGAATAAAAAAAATCGAATTAACCTCAACCGGACTAATCGTTTCACAGCGTTCACACCGTGATACGAGGCAGATATGGAATGTATTCCTGTAAAGTGTTTTTTGTCATTTAGAAACGCTCTCAACGTATCCCGTGGTTTGCAGGAAGGTACAAAGCCAAAATAAGTTTTCAGTCAACTGGGTTGGTTGTTGGTTTAATTCCCAGACGATGTTCCCGTTGAGCTTCTACATACTCGCTCACACATCCGGGGTCAGGTCAGCATGTGAAGGCTGCCCACTTATCTGTGGTGTTTCTCTAGACGTGGTGCTTCCCCCTCCCCCCCCCCCCAAGTGCATGCTGGGATGGAGATGGATTCTAGAGGGGAGGAGCTCCAGATTATGAATTATTTCCGTCCAGATTTGCACGTGAGCCAAAAACAATGTTTGCAGTCCAGAGTTTCAGATCTGTTCTTCCACCAAGCCTGATGCATGTAATGGAGGCTCAATGGCGCAGACCTTAGGGTGAGGGATGGTGGCTAATCTCAAACCAGACGAGTGTTGTCGACCAGAGCCGAGGGGAGGATTACCTGTCTAGTGACAATAGGTGTACAATGTAAGTTTCAGTATTCATGAATAAACTGCAAAAATATTCATCGGTTCCCCAAAAAGCGAAGGGAGAGCCGGTGGGATCTCAAACCGGAGATGAGTGACTTCAAAAAAATGTAGGGAATACATTTTCATTCAGTGCCTTCTGAGTGGGCATAGACCTGCAAGTTTATTATATAGTGGATCCAGATGTTATAGTATGATAGCCTTAAATTATTATTCCTCTGGTTGATGGCTTAGGAAATGAGCTAATGAATGCTATTAAAAAATGGCCGACGCAGAATGTGAACTACCTGCGCTGCATATGTAATATCAGGAGACTTGTCTCCTGAAGATGAGGTCGGATGGATGGCTGACGAAGCATCAAACACACGAGAACGCAGTTCATTTAGAGTTTACTGCCAACCGTCAAGTTTAATTTCTTTCACCAGTGACCTCAATCTTTTCCCCCAACCGTAAATCCGCCAATAAAATAAAATATTTATTTATAATGGCAATGAATCAAATCCCTACATGTAATTTCAATGTGGTGAAGTTATCAACCTCCATCGACCACTTCCTCTTCGTGTTCTTATAGTTGTTTTACACTCACTGCGCCCGTTGACCGTCATGCAGCAAGCTTTTGACGACTGTATTTTACTAGTGTTGCTCTTCATATAGGGGCGACAAATCACAGTCATTTCTGAAGTAAAAGACAAATTATGTACTTTGTCGTTTTCTTTCGAGGACTTGTCGGATGACAGCCAGGTGACATGACGTGCACCGTGATTGGTCGGTGTACATCACACAGGTTTTTTTTTTTAGGATAATGTGTCTGACACAATAACTACATCTGCTGAAAATGTAAAAATGATAGTCCGGTCCCTAATACTTCCTTAAGCGTGGAGCACATACGTACGTGTTGATAAAATACTCTGCTGGTTTCCCACTGTACACTGGCGTCTCAAAAATGAGGCGTATCGCTGCAGAGCCACAGCAGTTCACCAGCCATCACGTTTCCTACTCGTCAATACCATGATTCATATGCAAGGGTGTACAGTATTTTCCACTTACAGTGCAGCTACCGCACACTGCCAGGTCAGTGTTCAGACATGGGGAGGGAGGGTGTGTGTGTGTGGTGGGGGGGGGGCTGCAAAAAGCAAAGGAAACGGTCACAAAAGAGGCTGAAAGCATTTCATTGTACAGGAAAAAAATCTGTTTACAGAGACCGAAGCCGAAGTGATAATCATCTGACAGCAGAGGGAGCTTATCTAAATGTTTCTATCACATAGTCTCCCTAAGCCAAAGTACAGTTAACTCTATTGCTCTGGCTCAGTAGTCTCACTCTCAATGATGATCAACTTTCATACATCCACGAGCAATGCATCGTACTTTGTACTTAGCCTGTATGGTTGGGGGGGAAATACAAATTATAATTCAGAACCGTATGTGCATTGTTCACAAAAACTGTAAAGGAATGAAATTGCCTGAAATGTATACAGTCAGAAAACATGCATTTGTATGCACACACACTTCATTTCCAGAGCCATTATAAATGGCCGAGTTCGAACTGTGGCAAGTCTTTCTGCTACACTGACAAGTACACCGCGGGAAAAGTATGCTCCTAAAATAGCACATTAAGCTATCAGCAAAATATATAATAACACTGGGAACTGGATTTGTCGGAATTGTGAAGTGGTTGTAAAGATCCTACGCATAGTGTGTTACAACCAGGTCTGGAACAATGTCAGCGCCGGCCTACGGCGCATGTACTATACCCATATTCATATTTATAAGCATGTGTGGGGACAGAAACCAAACCAGGGTGACTGAGAGCGAATAGGGAAATCAACACGGGAAATGTTCAATTAGCGGGAGGAACTACCGTATGGCGATCTGGTCGGAGCCCTGGATTATAATAAAACGGTGGGCAGAATTTTACAGAATCTGTGGGAGAAATTGTCCATTTTAAGTTCAGACATCAAAAAACACGAATAGCAGAATCGTTGTACAGTGGTTTGCAGATGTCTTTAGTGTGGTTTTAGAGTGCGTTTGTTTAGTTTAGTTGTGTTATTCTTATTTTTTCCATGAGCAACGTATCTTCATATCCTACAAAAAGAGTTACTACTCATTTTTGGTGCGTTTTCCCATTTAAGTCCAGCAACTCGTGTTAATTTACCGGAACCTTACAGCAAAAAAGTAATTGGTTGGGTTCAGGAAAAGATCATAAATACTTGGATTGGGTTGAGGAAACATAACTCTCAGGACGGGGATCAGCTGCAAGGAAGCGAGGAAGATTGCGGCTGACCCATCTCACCCTGGACAAACATTGTTCGGGTCCCTCTGGCGGGAGGCTGCGGTCCATCAGGACCGAGACCTCACGCCACACCAACAGCTTCTTCCCGTCGGCAGTCGGGCTCATGAACAGAGCCCGGGTCCCCCGCTGACCCTCATGAAAGAGCCCGGGTCCCCCGCTGACTGCCTCTGTCATCCCCAGGACGTTTCCTTCCGGTTACTCCCCTGCATATCCCTTCATACTTAAATAGACTTGAAACTTTTATATACACTCGCAGTACACTTGTGTAGAGTATTGTTTATCATTACCTGTGGACTTTATTTTAATTTTATATTCTGTCGTCGAGAGTTTAACAGAGGATTGACAAACAATTTACAGAATATATATATATATATTGTGTATACTGTGTTTATATTGTCTTATTTGTCTTATTGTCCATTGTTATGCACCACCGGCCAAGACAAATTCTTTCTATATACAACATACCTGAAAATAAATGGTTGTGAATCTGATAGTTGGGTTTAGGAAACGATCGTAAAATACTTAGTTTGGGTGAGGAAACAAAACTACTTGGTTACATTTTTCTGAAGTTGTAATTGTAGTTTGGATGAACATAACTATGAAAATGACTTCACGTTTTACGGTCTTGATATCAAACTTATATTTCAGACTCAAGGTCCAGATAGTACAACAAATTAAAATTAGGGCTGTGAAACGATTACAATTTTTAATCGGGTTAATCACAGGTTTTTGTGGATTAATCATGATTAATCACATATTACCGATATTCTCGGTATATTTTGTGAGAACATAGAGATTTATGACAAAAGACGGATATATACATTTATACATTCTTCTATACAATGGTGCTGCAACTCAGCAGTTATTTAGCAGTTTTCTTCCATATGGAACATTAATACATTTTCATCCTAAACAGAATGTTTAACCCTCCTGTTACCTTTCGGGTCAATTTGACCCCATTCAATGTTTAATGTCGGTGTTCTTTGGGGTCAATTTGACCCCAGGCTGTTTTTCACTGTGTCAAACATATACGAAATATTAACTTTTTTATTTATTTAAAGGGCTATTTAGGTAGTCAACAAACAAACATAAAGTACCTCACACTTAAACTTGGGAAGCAATATTAATTCTAATAATTTTCTGGAGGTTTTAATTGCTGGGGTCAAATTGACCCCGAGGGTAAAATATGTTAGTTAATGTAAAGGTAACAGGAGGGTTAAACAGAAAATGTTTCTCTTGTTTGTCAACCATTAACTCCACCATGATACAATCTAAAGGCCTCTAGTCTTCCTCTAGCAGCTGCTGAGGCAAACTGACTGTGTGGGTTTTCTTCATGAACTGGGCCGTGATGAAAGGGACGGCGGGGACACCGCTGCAAAGCTGAAACCTCACCGCCCGGACACGGACAGGTGGACAGATTGACAAGTGACTTTTTTTGCTCGGTCCGATGCGCGCACGGAGCTCTGCGGCGCGAGACGGAGATCGATAAGTGTTAACGCAACGCGAAGAGACAGAAATGACATGCTGCTGTGGAGATACGATCAACAACAGACGTTTAGTTTAATAAAAGAACAAAGACGTGCTATAGAGAACATGTCAGGGGGCGGGCCAATCTTTTTAATGTCATGCGATCTACCAACACTACGCCGCGATCGACTGGCAGGTCGCGATCGACGTGTTGAGACCCCTGATCTACAGGAAGTAAAAGTCGTAACAAGGTTTCCGTTGGTGAACCTGCGGAAGGATCATTACCGATGAACAGCATGACCGTCTGCATGAGAGCGGACAGAGTTCAGATTGAAGTGGTGTATTGGAAGCAAGTGACTTTTTTTTCATCCCGACGATCAACAACAGACGGATTGGAAGCTCATTCTGCGCATGCGTTAAATGCGTAAACAAAAAATAACTAGTTAAACCTGTAATTGAATTAACTGAGTTAACGCATTATTTTTCACAGCACTAATTAAAATAGAATAAAACACATACAAAATAAAATGTAAAACACATAGAACTACAAATGATGGTTCCTGGTTCACTATTTCATGGATTCCATCCACATGGATTTAGTTGGATATCTCAAAATTAAAGTGTATTCTTCGTTTTGTAGGTAGAGCTCCGGTGTATTAGAATAGCCATGTGGCTTATAAACAATCTTGTTGGGTTGAAACGGTTTATTGAACCGCCAACATCGTTTTTGATAATGTAGCATAACAGGGTACCTTTCTATTGTCCCTGGGATCACAGTATGCTATTACTCAATCAGTTTGACATCCCGAAGGAGTTCCTCCAGAATGTTGGCATCGACTTGCTACCGAAGTACCGTGACCGAAGTACCGTGACCGAAGTACCGTGACTCGTGACGTCCCCAGTCTGCTGTGATTGTCCAGGTCCAATGGCCAAAACGCCAATAACTTGTCTATCATTGTGGATGATGTTTCTGACCTGATCCTGAGAGTATTTTTCATTTCCTCCCTTTCATGAAGCCCAGTGAAGGGGTGACTCCGGTTAAAAGCTACCATCCCGGATTGATTTCCCTTATTAAATCTATAACCATCACTAAGGGCTAAGGATAGTATCAGTGGCTGCACCTCTCGCAGTCGTTCAGAATAACCAACGCAAACAGATATTCTTCTGGGACCTCATCCGTCTCTTCACTCTATTATTTGACTGCCCCAGTGGGTCTCTGTCTACAAAGCAAATGAACACATTTTCCCCTGGGAACAAGTGTACAGTAATCGGTAAATAAATCAAACGTCATGAGAAGATGGCCGCCTCTCTGTCTCCCCGGGGTGGCGTATTGACTGATTGACTGATTCAGCCACTGACTGTCATCTGGTCCGTTAATTCATCATTTTGTGTCAATGACACTGGCCGCTTTGCTTCAGTAATTGCTCTCATGGATGAATGGGCATGTGTGAGGGATTAATCATAGGCATAAAGGAGAAAAGCGGATAAAATGACTTTTATTTGACCTGTAAAAAGGGTAATGGTGGAGAAGTATTTTTCTTTTTGATATGAAATGTCTCAAACGGTTGGATGGATTATTGTATCACATACATCCATGTTCCTTTACAAAATAATATGAATAGTGGGGATATTCTGTGTCTTCATCCAGGACTATCAACAGTTACATATTTTTTTATTTGCCCAACACATTGGTGTATCACCAAATGCCTTCTAAAAAAATGACATTCCCATCAGCCTCGGTAGTATTTTTTATTCTTGCTAATCAGCAAATTTTATGTTAAAATGATATTGCAACGGTGACAATTATTAACACTATACATGCAAAATACCAGCATAAGAGCAATGTCATGGAGGGGGTCGGGGTGGTGGCAAGACCTGAAATAAACAATAATACGTTGGATGGATGGGAGAAAGAAGCACAGGATTTTCACCCAAGAGACCACAGGTTGGATCTGTGATATTTTCAGACCATTTAGTTCTGTTGTTCAAACATTACCGTGTCATTTTGTCGCGTTTTGTTTTAATTTACGTTTAAAACTGCAACCGTAATCCTGTGGGAAATTCCATTGAATCGTATTAGAGAACGCAGTTTAATATTAGATATCTAATCGGAGTGTCTGTCATGATTTATTATTACCTGCAGAGATTGGTTGTGATGTGTGGGTGTGTATCAATGTGGCCAAGTCTCTGACTCTTTAGTATTACTTTATGATATTGCCATACGCTGCTCTGAATAACAATTTTGTAAACTAGTTACTTCCAGACAGTGATGTTCCTCTTAAGCCCCAACGCACCACATATGGTGCATTTTTGATATTGTGTTTTAAACTGTCTATACTATTATAATAAACATGAGCAAATATATTGATGTTGTACATCAAATTAAAGAAGACAACTGGGGCTACAAGTATCAGTGAGCCATTTAAACACAACTCGAACACCAACTGAAATAAAAATACAAATATCATAATCATCATTTTGTCAAGTGTTGGCCCACTCAGAACGTTTCCGTAGCTAGTGACATTTAGCTTTATGCAATCATAAAAAATGAGATGTTCGAAAGCAAGAGGACTTCACACAGATTCTAAATATCTTTACAGAATCCTTCTGCACCAAAGTATCACGGAGATATAAGCCAAAGAACACAGAAATATTAATCGCTTCATAGCTTTACATTCAGCAAATTCAACATACTTTTGTTCTTGAGAAGAAGAAAAAACGTTTCTCTCCCCTGCATTCCAGCTGGCATGGCTTTAGTGTGTGTGTAGGTCCCTTTAAAAATCAGGCGGACTTTTGGGGAAGCGTCATAGTCAGCTGTCAGGAAGTTCAATTTCAGCTAATCGGATTTCACATTTCAAATATGGCGATGCCTTTCTGTCTCCTATTGGCTCACAGTGCTGTCAATCTTGTCTTTCTTGGTACCAATCGATTTTATTGGCTTTAAGTATTCCAATGACGTGTCGTTCTTTAAAATCCGCCCTTCCCCGGCAGAGATATCTGCGCGCGCAACAGCTGCGCTGTGACAGATCCAAAAACCGGCTTTGCACAGCACGCACGCGCACAGCACCACTTTGTTTGATCGTTTTTTTATCTTTGATTTACTGTTTTAAAGCCACATAATGATGTATTTGCATGTATTGAACACCAAAAGTGAAAGTGAAATAAATGGTTTGGTACATGAGAAAAGTCAAATGGCACAGATGGTGCTTCAATGTGCCCAAATGCAAATTTTAGAGACCTCGCCTAAATTCTCTTTCCTAAAAAGTCTCCAACTATTGTTGTGCTTTATTTTTTCTGAGTCAAACTTTGCAGAGAGTCTGTTCACAAGTTGTATTATTATCTCGGTGATTTTAGGCCTTTGCTGTGCATCCATCCAGGATATATTCATCCTGAAAGTGCTTTTTTTTCTAATCGAACCTGAAACTTCTATGAAAATAGAAGTTTCATCTTTATTTACTCTTAACCAGTAACATATATACTAATATGTACACATCTGAACAAAAGCTCACACGTGTTCCCTTTATTATAACACCAACATTATTCAAATAGCTTTTGTGGTTGCAGAGCTACACCCTTTTTAGTTTGGGTATGTCATTTCGAGCAGAAACCTCAAAAATCGGGTGGGGTTCAGGAGGTTGTATTATCAGCAAAATAAGATGCGTTATAGAAACATGTCTATTTTTGTTAAAATGACTCCAACTTGACAACATGTAACAGATGCATAATTATGCATCAGAATACATATTCCAATAATATCTATGTGTGACCGACATGCAGTGGTGTATAGTAACGAAGTAGAAATACTTCGTTACTTTACTTAAGTCGTTTTTTTGGGTATCTGTACTTTATTTTACTACTTATATTTCTGTTTACTTTTACTTTTACTTCACTACATTTTGCAATGAAAACTTGTACTTTTACTCCGATACATTTCCCCTGAAACAGTATCGTTACTCGTTACTTCGGAAAAAAAATAATCATGAGACAAACATCGGGGACTGTGGTGGAACACAACGCAGCGCACCTGAACGCAGCACGAACACCAGGTTGGGGATCAGTGGTCCTTGCCGCGTGTTTTCTATTCTCAGTGATGCCCAGGATGCTAGCGAGCGAGCGGCTACAGATACGACTCATTTCATGTGGAAGCAGCAATGGAAGCGCCGGCTACTAGATCAACGTCCGTGGCCATATTTGGGCGAACTCTTTTCTTTTGTCGGAGTGAAAGTTTCTTCCTACCGGATGAAGTGCCTCTTATGCCGACCGAAAGCTACGTAGATATGGCCTTCAAAAACACACCATCCAACCTCAGGAAACACATTGAGTTAAAGTAAGAGTAATCCCATGAGCCGCAACGTTAATGTTTAGTTTTGATAATCATCATAAACCTGTTAAGATATCTAGCAGTGTTGTCCTCGGGATTGGAGTAAATTATATCTTTGGCAGGAGAGGGGAAGACAGGTGTCTGATTGTCCTACACATGTTGTATGTTAGGCTAATGTTCGCTAGCTATCGTCAATTAAATGAGACAATTAGCGTTAGTGCAGAAGACAGATTGCTAGCGAGTTAATGAGCTGAAGAAGTGTTGACAGTTGTGAGAATTTGTTGATTTGAGTTGTCTTGGCTATAATATAATGTTAATCATTACAGCATTATTATTATGATTTGTATTAATATTATAAGAGTGACGGTCCAGTAATGCCGACGATATTGATTTGGGACTGTTGTGTTTAACTACAGAGATACAAGTACATATTCACAAATCAATTATGGATACACAGACAGTGCATTAAACTAAATTTATAAACCTCAAATTAAAACAAACTATTTTGTACAAAACTTTAGGTTGGGGTCATGACATATTAGGAAATGTTATTAATTCTATCATGTATATAATACCCTCACTTTATTTCAGGAATGGACTACATAAAGCAGCACATGGAAGAACCCTCCCTGCAGCTAGGTGATGCCACCAGGTCCAGTTCATCTGATGAAGAGGACTTCTTCATCATCTCAAGGGCATGACCGCAGCAAACAGCTGGATGGAGACGTGACCTGTTAAGCAGATCATTGACTTGCTGAAATGCTTCCCAACTGTGTGCTGCTGTCTGTGAAGCTAGACACTCTACCTGCACCAGGGCCTGTGAACGGCTCTTCAGCATCGCAGGACTCGTCTTCAGTCCAAGAGCGAG
This sequence comes from Pseudoliparis swirei, assembly GCF_029220125.1. Lineage (NCBI taxonomy): Eukaryota > Metazoa > Chordata > Actinopteri > Perciformes > Liparidae > Pseudoliparis > Pseudoliparis swirei. Next base: position 8,618,824 of record NC_079398.1, read on the forward strand.
ACTGAAATCTGTCCATTTTGAAAATCTACTTCTTTTGAAGATGAACAAGAATTTGTTCAGTTTCAAGTGATGATTCTGGTTGTTACTTTTGGTTCTGCTTTTTTCTGTGTTAATCGTGTTTTTATATTTTAGTAATTTCATAGTATTCATATATTGCTAAGTTCATCCGAGCTCATACTCCTTGTTCATGGCGGCCACAGCACCCAAACAAATAAACTTCATAATTCTCAATTCTGACCCTTTGTTTGTTTTTTTACAGCATTTACTTTTACTTTCAATACTTAAGTACATTTAATATCAGAAAATTACTTTTGATACTTAAGTACAAAAAAAATCAGATACTTTAATACTTTTACTCAAGTAGTATTCTCATAGGTGACTTACTTTTACTTGAGTAATTTTCCAGTCAAGTATCTTTACTTTTACTCAAGTATGACTTTTGGGTACTTTATACACCACTGCCGACATGACACCATGACCAGCATCATAAGTGCTTTTACGCTTGTGTGCATTTACTGAAGTAATTTACTGCACTAAAAGCATCAAGTATGCAAGACTTCGACTTGTATTATAGTAAAGCACATTAGTGATATGTCCTTGTCCTTTATGATTAGGTTCTAGATGCTATATGAATACTAGACTCAACTTTTTGGGGAAGGGATCTTAAAGAGACAGGCGCCATAATGTAGCATGTCAGAGAAAGGGGTGTAAACATGTATATGGAGGTGGACAAGATAAAATGTTTAGTGATTAATTAAAGCAAACAAAGGAAACATCTTTGTTCCCCAAAAAATGAGCCATATGAAGTTCAGTGTGCCGTACAAGCTAACCAACACATTAATTAGAAGCCGTAATCCTCCAACATCATTGCAAACGGATAACAATTACATCATCTCCCTATTATTCATGGGTATTAAATCCTGACATGACATTTCACACCCGTGGTGAGAGGTCAACGGATATATTGTACGTGTAACAAGATTAGCCATGGCAACCAAACAATTAAGTATTTTTTTCCCCATTCTATAAGGGGTTCGGTGATTTATTCAGTTACGTCTTCACCGCGGAGGCCAGTGTGTCAGCAGGTCACCGACACCGATACCCCGACATCCAATCGACTCCACGCCCAGATCAATAGAAACGGGATGACAAACTGAAATCTATCCCATCTTCACTTTTTGATGGATTGCAGCCGAGTCAGAGAGGATCAGGGCCGAGCACCTTCACAATAATGTTGTCGGCTTGCCGTAAAAAAAGCGGGGAGAGGACCAAATCGGTCAAGTGGTGAAACTGGGAAATCCTTCCCCATTTCCCCCCCGACACGCTGTGGGAATTGAAATGCAAATGATCAGGTGTGCTGTGCTGGACTGAGGCAACTGACGACAACAGGTCACCGTGTATATTTCCCCAAGGAGACAAGAGTTGCTGCTTTTGTAAGCTCCCAGCAATTATATTTTCATTATCTTTTCCATTTCCAATCGTGAATCCGTTTGACAATAAGCAAAAGGTAATTTCAAACCAATGGGACAATGGCTAAATAATTGCACACAGTAAAGTCTATAAAAGTGAGGTATTTTTAAAAGGATACAATCCAGACACTTTGCTATTCTTATCCTGCACACAATACCCAACGTTCAATACTGTGGGAACGGTCGTTCTTTTTAAATCCCTGCACAGCGTGTCCCTGAACTACACATACGAGGGACCCGTGGCAGACGATTCAAAAGATTATTAAGTCGATCATGATGTTCAGTTGGTAAAGAAGATGATCTGACTCAGTAATGTACTGCCGAGCTGACACTGGTACCAACAATGGAGCCTAAAATCAATGCAGATGTTAGAATACATACAAATGAACAGGTTATACATTGTAACCTCATTAAGTAGAATAGAGTTGTCTTTGCAATTTTCCTGATAATGTTTCCGAAACTTAAGTTACCCATTTCCACGTGAATATATATTTTTTTCACGTTGAATATTCAACCTAGTGTCCAATCCTTGTATATTCCTGCAAACCATTGGATGCGTTGAATGTCAACTTTTCTGAACATGCGTAAATACATTTCACGCTTGCATAAACGCATGATACCAAGTGGTTAACGTGGTGAAATGATTGGTTTGGTTAACGTAAGAAAAAATATCGCGATTTGTGTTAAAGACCGCCTTTGACTGTCTACAGTAGCGTTGCGTAAACAAGCGAGCCAGCGTTGTGTATCGAGCGTAAAAATTACGCAACAAACTGAAAGTCAACGCCTACTTTTGGTTTCACACAGTTGGTTGTACGGCAGGAAAAAAATCCAACCTGTAAGGCCTCACGTTTTGGGTTTGGGTTCGCCAGAGTAAGCCAGAGCACGGACCAATGGGCGTCCTGTGAGGAGCTACTGGCAACTGACCAATCCAATCACCTGCCACATGTTTTTTCTTTTAATCACTGCCCAGTGTTGCCAGGTCTGCGGTTTTCCCGTGGAATTGGGCTACTTTGGAAGTGTTGCCGCGGGTTGAATTTTTTGTCCGCTGGTTTGGGTAGACCTATTTTGCATGCAAATTACATGAATATCTTTAAATTAAAATCCATATTTTAAATGAAATAATGTATTTATAACCAAATCCTACCAAACTGACTCCAGATCAGCACGTACACATGGACATGGGACACGCCCACATACACACACGCACCTAGGTGAAATAACTGTTTTGGGAAAACTGCTTTTAATGCTGGCATACTAAACATTTGGTGTTACTTTGTAGATATTACAATACATTTGGCAATGATAGCAATGCTGTTGGACTTTAAAAGCAGTGTATATGGTTTGGCACGGGCATATTTTGAGTTCTGATATTGGGCTGGTTTTATTGGCCATTGGGCTTGTTTTGGGCTGGTTTTGATTGGCCATTGGGCTGGTTTTGTCACACAGACCTGGCAACCCTGTCCCTGCCCTTTCCCAAGCAATGTGCATTTTCAGAGGAAAATTTTGGGAAATAATTATATGCACATCATAATAATAATAAGTGCTAAACCCCGTGGTGAGATTGTTCTGTCAAGGTCAAGACTTTTAATTACAAAGTAAGTTTCTTTCGAAGTTTACGTACGGTGGTTATTTTCAGAAATCACATTAAAAACATTGGGAAGATGTGCACAAAAAAAAGATCTCTCTCAACTCCTTGTCCTCTCAAGTCCATTGGTTCATACTCAAGAGGTAGCCTACATCGTGAAATAAAACTAAATTATTAAAAAAAAAACATAAACCCTGTAGCTTTTTTGTTTGTTTGTATCACCCAAAAAGGACCTTTTGTAATTTGCTGTTCTAGTGCTATGGTTCCCGATCAGAGGGGTTAAAACCCCTCAAAGGGGTAACTACGTCTATCCAGAGCTGCCAACTTTTCAAAAAACCTTTGAGTGAGATTTTGTCGGGGGTGACCAAAATGTTGCCGCGCACGCAGCCACAAACGTTGGTGGCTCAAATATCAGGAAATTTGAATAAATGTGGCATTGTACCCATGTTGTACCCTGCATTCTGGCCTGGCAAAGGTCTTTTACGAGGCATCTTTGCTACCTTAAATAATTAAAATGTTTTTTAATAACTCTACTCTCATTTACAAAAACATGCCTAATTCTATTGCACAAATGTCCTGTCTTTATGTTAAATTCTTTATAATACATCTTACTTGTTCATAGAGCTGTTTGGAAATTTTTTGAGAGGGTCATTTTCCTAGGCCTGCAAATAATGTGATAAATGCTATGTGGGCAGACTTAACAAACAATGCTATGATGTTTTGAGCATGCAGTCTACCAAGAGGTTAACAAGGTGCTCTCCTGCTGCTTGTTATGACAGCTGAGTTTACATTCACCACACAAAATCACAAGCACAAATACAACGAATTATTTCAAGATTTAAAGTTTAAGAGAATGAGAACTTAATTGAACCACATGTCATTAACAGGGCTCTTACGTTTTGAAGACAGGCAAGAGTGATATATCTATCCAGGATGCTTTATTTTCATTGGTTGCTGGATTCAATCTTACCCAGATACAACAGATACGTTTTTTTCTGATTGGCTATTGTGTAGCCCATTTCTTTTTTTTGATTGGCTGGTAAGTGGCTCCTCACAGCAGAACTCAGGGGAGCGCTTGATTCCTCCACGGTGAGGGCAGCGCGGCTCATGTTTGCGCGCTGCGGCACATTAAAACATTAAATAGCCGAGAGTTTTTTCAGCGTGAGAAATACGATGTGTGGCGGGAGTGCGTGACTTAAGACCGAAATGCGTGAGTCTCACGCTCAATGCGTGACACTTGAGAGCCCTGCATTAACACACCGTAGTCTCTGCTCGTTGTGTCTGTTTGAAAATCTTCTTCTGTTGCTAACTTCGGGACTCTTTGGGGTAAATAGGATGTCTATGCAGTGAATAGGTTTATAGATGTGCTCCTGAGCGCCATCTATCGTCGCGGAGTTTGAAAAGAAACCAACGCGCCTCGGCCCAAAATCAGAATTTCTTTTGCCGTGAGATATTGGTTGTGTGGCGTGAGAGCGTGTGAAAACATGCAAAAGCGTGTGTCACACGGCGAAACCGTGAGAGTTGGTAGCTCTGGTCTCTCTGCTGGATATAGACCAGCCTGCATCCGTCTCCTATTGAATCACACCATCACCATGTCTCAGCTGCCCACTTACTGCTCCCCTCTCTCTCATCCCCCTCTCTTTTCATGATGTTGCCTTTTGTTGTTGGTTTTGCTATCGACTACATACAAAGCCATTGATTGCGTCTTGTTTACTGCCTGATTTTGTCAAAGCTTGTTTCCGTGGCCCGTAACATTTTTTCTCCGTGACAAGTTTATGCTCGTTTTGATCCTCTATCCGTCCCTGGAAATTGTACTTTGACAGTTTTGGTAATGAAATGGTTTTGACTACAGTTCCATTGACACGGGACACTTACAGCCTACTTGCTGCACTTTTACCGTAATTTAAACATGGCTAAAAGCCTTGTTTGGAATCATTATTATAATGACTTCTCTTTAGCTGAGGCACAAAAGGCAAAACACGGTGTCAGAAAGAAATAAGTGACGTCGGGTTTGCAGTGTGCTGTTGATACAATATCTGTGACAATATGAGTCCATGTGCTCTTATCTTCAGGACAGGTGTAAACCCTGGAGAGCCGGGGTCAAGGACACAGGATAACGATCCTCAGAGGCTGCCGCTTAAACCGCACCGGCAGTCGGTAGATCTTTCCCTTTGAAAAAAAATCACTGAAACTCCTGTTGTGGTCACGTTCTTAGGTTTAACTTAGTTAACCGTAGTTAAATTATGTCTGCATGCTCGGTCTAACTTAAATCTGCTGCAGGCCTGGTTAAACTTAAGTTTAAAGAAAACCTGTTTCCGACCTGGTTTAAATGAGGTTGAGCTTTAACCTGCTGCAGACATAGTTTAAATAAGTTTAAACCTAAACCTGCTGTAGGCCTGATTGTTTAACTTAAACTGTTTTCAGACCTGGTTTAAATTAGGTTAAACTTCAACTGAGGTTTATATGAGTCCTGCTGCAGATCAAGTTTAATTTAGGTTTAATATTAACCTGTTTCAGTTAGTTTTAATTACACCTGCTGCGAACCTGGTTCAACTGAGGTTTAAATGAATCCTACTGCAGGTCTAATTTAACTTAGGTTTAATCGTAACCTGTTTCAGTTAAAGTTTTTATTAAATCTGCCACAGACCTGGTTCGACTGAGGTTTAAATGAATCCTACTGCAGGTCTAGTTTAATTTAGGTTTAATCCTAACCTGTTTCAGTTAAAGTTTTAATTAAACCTGATGCAGACTTGGTTTGTATCAGTTTTTAACTAATCTGCGGCAGGTCTAGTTTAACTGAAACAGGACAGGTTTAGAAATGATAAACATCAGAACCTTGAGTTGATTTGTTTCTCTTAAGGGAACTTTATAGTCTGGCTGGACATGCGGCCACTTTTCCCGTAATGATGTCTATTACTAGTATTCAGAGAGGATCTAAATACAGATCGATGGCACAGTGGGAATGAGAGCTGCCACGTCTACTGCCGTCTGCGTCGATAACAAACAGCCTGCAAAGAAAGGAAACGTTGGGGGGGGGCAATCCAACTCCACCTGCTGAGTCCATCCACTCTAAGGAAGCTGCCAGGGATCCCTCTCTGCTCAAGAACGATGCAGAATGGTCAACTACAGACACGCCGATGAATTCACTTTGACCTGAAGACGTCTACCAGGACTTTCAAAACACACGTTGCGGTCTTTCTCAGAAGATGATCGTTTGCGCAGTTAACAGTAAGTTGACCGTAAAATGTACTTCCATACTTGTTTTCATGGTCAAGAATATAATTTCAAGTTAGAAAAAAACCAGACTTTTTCCAGGCAACGTTCATATTTCCAGTTAAAAAAACGACACATCTGTGCTGAATTATTATCACCTCCTGGATAACAACCAAGCCCGATGTAATGAGGCCGACTTCTTTTCAGGTGGTCGTATGAATATACTGTATGTCGCTTGAAATCCCTGAAAACCCGTCTTCTCAATTAGTGTCTAGTTACGTGCAACAGGGTATTTAACAGAGAATGAATTACTAGAGATGGAACCGTTTTAGTTGTTTCACAAGAGAGATTTATGTCGGGCTTCATTGGTTCGAGGTGAGGTCGTGTACCACTGTGCACCAATCACAATGTGAAGCTATAATAGTGTCATCAAAATGTGATGGGTGGAATAATTCTATACGTGGGACGGAAAACGACGTTCGCCAGGGCGAATGTCTTGTGTTTGTTTGTCCCATCCATCCTCCCTTATCGGTCTTAATACTACGTCATCACACTACGTCACCACACTACGTCACCACACTACACAATCACACTGTCATAATCACACTATGTCACCACACTACACCATCACACTGTCACCACACTGTCATCACGCTACGTCACCACACTACACAATCACACTATGTCACCACACTACGTCACCACGCTACGTCACCACACTACGTCATCACGCTACGTCACCACACTACGTCATCACGCTACGTCACCACACCACGTCACCACACTACACAATCACACTATGTCACCACACTACCTCACCACACAACGTCTCCACACTACGTCACCACACTACTCCATCACAGTACACTACATCATCACACTACGTCACCACACTGTCATCACACTACGTCACCACACAACGTCATCATGCTACGTCACCACACTACCACACCACACCATGTCATCACACTACATCATCACACTACGTCACCACACTATGTCACTACACTACGTCATCACACTATGTCACTACACTACGTCATCACACTGTCACTACATTACGTCATCACACTGTCACTACATTACGTCATCACACTGTCACTACATTACGTCATCACACTGTCATTACATTACGTCATCACACTACGTCACTACACTACGTCATCACACTGTCACTACATTAAGTCATCACACTGTCACTACACTATGTCATCACACTGTCACTACATTACGTCATCACACTACGTCACTACACTACGTCATCACACTATGTCACTACACTACGTCATCACACTACGTCACTACACTATGTCATCACAATGTCACTACACTATGTCATCACACTGTCACTACACTACGTCATCACACTATGTCACTACACTACGTCATCACACTACGACACTACATTACGTCATCACACTGTCACTACACTACGTCATCACAGTCACTACATTACGTCATCACACTACACTACGTCATCACACTATGTCACTACACTACGTCATCACACTGTCACTACACTACGTCATCACACTACGTCACTACACTACGTCATCACACTATGTCACTACAGTACGTCACTACAGTACGTCACTACATTACGTCATCACACTGTCACTACATCACTACACTACGTCATCACACTGTCACTACACTACGTCAACACACTATGTCACTACACTACGTCATCACACTAAGTTATCACGCTACGTCACCACACTACGTTATCACGCTACGTCATCACACTACGTCAGAACTTGGAATCGGGGGATGATCGCAAAACAAAGGACGTACGGAGGATTGGAGAGGAGTGATTGCGCTCTAGGCAGCAACAGAAACGGCTTCTTGCTGATGTCATTCATTCATTCCCTTGTTTGGGACGAGTGCTTATTGCTCCCACGTCAATCTCTTTGTGTCTTGTGTTGCAAATTTTGTCATCAAATGGAATCAACCCCTGTGCAAGGTTTACGTGCGCAACAAGTTTTGTACATGATGGATGGAAAAAAAGACCCAAAGATACAGGATCGGTGTAAAAAGGCCGTAAGAGGGTCTCATGTTGTGTATTTAGAGGCCGAGTCAGACTTAATCAGGAACAACTGATAAAGAAAGTATTCCTGTAGAGGTCGTGAATCCTCCAACACAGCAATATTTGGCTCCATATACTTTGGTCTAATTGCTTTTAAAGCACTTTTCACCAACACCAGGCTATAACTGCTGCAGAAACACTGAATCACTGTAACCCTAATCCCTCCTATATTGTGTTTGAGGTCCTGGAAGCTTAAACCAATAAAACAGTTACATTTATTGATTTTATAAATGCTTATAAGCACGGAGGCATATTTATTTGATTAATGTCTGGACGTAATCGATGGACATTTCACACACACACACACACACGATCAGTGTATTGTTAGCATTTTAATATTATTTAAATTGCATGAGATGGAAACGCTCAAACTTAAGTATAACATTGAGTAGATGTACTTGAACTCCTCATTGACTGTCAGTGTGATTCTTGACTCTTCACCTGTGTCACTATTCCAGACCAGAAGTGATGCTCTGGGTTCTGAAGGTCAAACAGTGACGCAAACCGGCGACCGAAAAGAACGCCATCCAACCACAGCACACACACACTCTCCCCCCCACACACACACACACACAACACTGGTAGGCTGCTTTTTGTTTGCTAAACACCGCACACACACACTCACACACTAATCCGCGCCGGTCCTTAATCCGCCAGAAGAGGCTCTCTGCGACGATATCTCCGCCGCGATCTCGCTCTGGTGCGCGGTTTGTAGTTCTATCTAACCTGCCCCTCTCTCTCTCTCCCTCACTCTCTGTCTCTCACTCTCTCCCTTTCCCCCCTCCCCCCGCCGGGCTCTTTCGTACCCCGTGGTGTTTGTGCCATCTAGGGTTATCCGCCGCTCCATTGCAGTGTTTTTTCCCCCAGCGCGCACGCGGACTCTCCTCGCGCCGGCTCCACCTGCTCGCTCTCGGACGAACAAATAAACTGAATTATTACAAACAAAACGGAGAACAAAAGAAAAAAACTTTTGGATGTAACATTCTTTGAGGGGAATTTTTTATACTTTCGGCTTGTCGGGCTCGAGCGTTTAGGAGCAAAAACAACTACACGGACACAGCAGCTCTCGCTCTCTCTCTCGCTCAAAAAAAGAAGAGAAGCCTCCTGGAAATACACAGGAACCACATAGACGTGCACACAGGCGCACCACCAGCGAGCTAGTTATTTTTACTTAAAGAGGAGGTGGTGGTGGGGGGGACTACAAATATGCTGTGAAGCTCTCCGCCGCAGCTCCCCGCAACAACACGCAAAAAGCGCAGATTTCCTCCGCTTCTGGTGAGAGAGAGAGAGAGGAAGGGGGGAAAAGAAATTGGTCAAGGAGAGAGAAACGGAGCGACACGCGGGCTCGGGAGGCAGCTGATTCCGCAGTTCGTCTCCTGGATTTAGTGGATGAATGGGAAGGGAGCGGCTGTAGCCTCGAACCGGGGAGAGCAGACCGAGCCGAGCAGAGCCGAGTCGAGCAGAGTCCGCGGTGGCGCACAATGGATACCTGTCCGTCCCCGAAGGTAAGCGATAACCTCTTTATTGATACGCGGAAGAGTTTGCGGCTGAGTTTTATGATGCTTTATCATCTGTTGTTGTTCCAGCGCGGGATCTCCTCCTCACTGTTCACCTTCACGGACCCGGTCTGGGTTTTAAATGTAATATATAGTTTCCTTTTGGCGACCGCGCCGACGTGCACGAGCTCCGGATTCACATTCCCCTTCATGGCAGGCGGCGTATGTGCGTGTGTGTGTGCGTGTGTGTGTGTGCGTGTGTCAGGGGTGGCTCTCAGCGCTTGGACAATTACAGGTATCCAGAGAAAGTAACCGGAGCCGGTGGGCATGGGTTCGGCGCAGTGCAGCTGCGGGTGACTGGTGTTTACGGAGCATTTTCATATATTTTTTTGCGCTATTCTTTTGTTAAAAAATGGTGCACGAGCGAAGGAAAATGTATCATCGTTGCACGGGGGAATCAAGAAGAACAATAAATAATAAAAGACAAGCTAAGAGCTTGGATAGGTGTGCCTGACGCATACTGATCCAGGGTGTGTATCAATGTGCGCCCTTTTTTGGGGGAGGGGGGGCTGACAATGTGTGAGTGAGTGTGTGTGTGTGTGTGTTGTGTGACGCACTTGTGTGAGAGAGAGAAAGCAGAGGAGGGTAGATTAGCTTTCTCTTTCCAAAAAAAAGCTCCCTCGTGATTAGCTCAGACGTTTATTAAACTTCCTTTTAAGTTGCATGAATGGACTGCTGGGCCCGTGCGCGCGCGAGATAAATGATGATGATACCACCACCACCCCCCCCCCCCTCTCTCTCTCTCCTCCCACATGCTGATTATGTTCCTGTTAAACAATCAGTCCTCTTTTAATGTCTTGGGGGGGGGGGGGAGTAATAGGTTGATGGTCACGTGCGTGTGTCTGGTTAAGGGATCGATAGCCGCCATGAGGTACCGCGAGGGGAGGGGAGGGGGGCTGCTGCAGAGTAACGCCGCCACCCACTGTAGTCACCGGCCAGTTTCCGAGAATCCGAGAGAGAGAGAAGATGAAAAGGGCTTCTTTCTTTTCAGGACCGTGGACAGCACCGAGGAGGAGGCGGGACCTCTGACTCCCGCTCAGGGGCCTCTGGATGGCTGGTATTCTCAAAAAGTCTCACTGTGAAGGGATTTTTCTGAAGAACCCAGCATGGATTTTCTTTTCTATATATATATATATATATATATTGTTTTAACAGACCATTTTAGATCACTGACAGTATTTGACAGTTTGTATTCCTAACAAAAAGAAGCCAAGTGATCCTGAAGCTAAATGACTCACTGACAAGTGCACTCTCCATCCAGGGCCCGAGACACTGTCATCTATGTAAGTGGAACTCATTGTGGATGGGACCAAAAATAGCCACTCTAAAAAGAAGAATAAAGAGCCTCTTCGTTCTCTTTATTTTCAGTACAGTTCGATGCACAATGTCAACACTGCACTACTGTTGAAGTTAGAATCATCTCGTTTCTTTTCCCCAAAGCGGCTGTAAATATTAAATTATCAGTATTTATCTCTGAAACTTAACCTCAGTCGGCATATTTTGGTCACTTGGGGGCAGCAGAAATACAAAGTTGACATACTATCTTAAGTTGATGGACGAAAAACATGTTAACAAATTGCTTATTTACACGTGCAGCAGTTACAGAGCAACACGATGCTTCCAGTTATGTTTGTGTTCGCGTGATGAATAAGAGGGCAACACTCACTTCACTTTCAGCACTGTTTTTGGTCTCCTCCAACTCCTGAGAAGAATGTTGGGTTTTTAAGTTGCTAAATGCTCCTCTATGTCCACCAATTGGTCTCCAGCTCTGCTGTTGGGAACACGACTTTCACCCACTGGTGTCCAGTGTGAAGCATGACTTGCTCGAAGCTGACTTGTATGTTATGTAATGTTGTGTTACGTTAGCTAGGTAACAATCCATAGCGTGTTTGGTCCTGAGCAGGTTGTGTACAGATGTGGCTGCTGCGGGCCCAAAACGTCACATTGAGAGTGAACCAGAACAGCTGCCGTTTGGTGCATTGTTATTGCGAAAACATTGATTATAGAAATAGATGACGAAATATGCGCAATAATAATACTAAACTGCTGCTGTAGGTGTCCCGTCTGAAACAAAACTTGACTTATACACAACTCTGACCTGTGAACTAGAGCCTACTCAAGTTGCATTGTGTAACGATCATCAGTGGAAAAAAAATACTTTTGTTGGGCCGCCGTTTAAGTTCCGCAAGGTTATGTAACGCTGCGTAGGTAATGTAATGTTAAGTAATTCCGTTGTGTACGAAATGCTGGGAAAACCCCCAGGATTTTCATTGTGAAACTTGACTTGCTCAAAGCCGACGTGTATGTTATGTAATGTTGTGTTACGTTAGCTAGGATTGTGACCAGCGTCAGCTAGGTCACAATCCATAGCGTGTTTGGTGCTGAGCCGGTTGTGTACAGATGGCTGCTGCGGGCCCAAAACGTCACATTGAGAGTGAACCAGAACAGCAAAGTTGTGGGTGGATAGTTTTCACATTGCCGTTTGGTGCATGGTTATTACGAAAACGTTGATTATAGAAATAAATGACAAAATATGTGCAATACTAATACTAAACTGCCACTCTTGGTGTCCCGTCTGAAACAAAACTTGACTTCTACACAACTTTGACATGTTAAGTATAGCCTACTCTGTGTTTATGCTCGGCTGCAGAGTGTGTGGAGCGGGGGTGTGGTTCAGGGACAGATGTATAATCGGCCTGGTGGCTGATTGGTAATCAGCCCAGCTGGGGCCAATCTGTGTGTGTGCATTTGTCCCCATAAAGGAGAAGTAAGGACTGAGGAGCGAGAGTGGAGAGCAGAGGCCTCTCCTTCGGTGTTTGGGGAAGAAGGCCACTGGTGACAGCCACGAACCTGTCACAATTATTAAGGTCGCTGTTTAAGTTGCACAAGGTGATGTACCATTGCGTAAGTTACGTAATGTTCAGTAATTTTGTTGTGTACAAAATGCTGTTGGAAAAAAAAGGATTTTCACCCGGGAGACTGAAACTTGCTCTAAGTGTTGTTATGTAATGTTGTTTTCCGTTAGCTAGGATTGTTACCAACATTAGCTAGGTAAGACACCATAGGCTTCTCACTAGCTAACAAACATACTTATCTGGAACCAAGACCGCGCTCCTAAACCCCACCGAGTATTTGTGCTGCCTAAACTGAAACGTGTTGTTTCTTGTGAACAAGATGATTATTTTATTTAAAAGAGGAGCACGTAATAAGCAGAAAATGACAGGCGCTAGACTTGAGATCTGGGAGTCGAGAACGTCGTTGTGCGATCGTGCTTTCCCAGCGAGAACAACACATGCAGCGACTGTTGTTTAATTCATCTCCATCTTGTTTGTACTCATCATTATTTAGGTCTTGAGCTTTCTCATCGCCGTCAGTCACAGCGGAGTTAACGGTGCTCATCTGATGTGTTGATATCACCGCCGGTTATTGTCTGTCACCGCTCGATGCCAGAATGACGGCGCGGGCATTAATGCCTTCTGTCGAGGCCGCTCGCCGCGATCGACGGGGCCGTCTTGACGGATGAGATTAACCTGCAGAGTCGCAGGCACATACACAAAAAACGCAATTTCCGGGTGTGGCAAATGGATGCTGAGGATGCACTGAGAAGTAGGCCAGGTTTACCTCGGGGAGAAGACGATGCACAGGCGGCGGAGCCGAGAACGTCGGAGCGTCGTGGTTTTAGTAGCGGGGGGGATGATGAGGCTGTGGGAGGAATGGGAAATCAGAGGACTGTTTCATTAAGCGCCACACGTAGTTAAATAATAAAGAGAAGGGGGGGGGGGGGATAAACTTGTGCTCACATGGAAAATCTTAGTCAGAAGTACAAAAATAAAATGAAAATAATGAAGTGGAAAATAACATTGGATTTGGTCCTAAACCCTCGGACGGCTCTCGTCTCCAAGCCGACTGTTCATGGGGGGAGAAATGGGGTTCTTCTTTCAAAAAAACTCTCCATCGTGGCATCGTTTGCTTCACATTCACCAGCAACAACGAGCCAGAAAAGAGGAGGAGCCAGCAACATGGTAAAAGGATGAACATATGGTGCAGCAGTTCTTGGTGAATGGTGCGCATGCTACCCTTCCTGTCTCTGAAGACTACAGTTATATTCTTCCCCACCGTTATTGGCAGCCATTGTTTTCATGTTATCGATATATACGATGAAACTTAACTGGCTCGAGGCAGGTGATGCATCGCACAGATCATTTTAGGAGCATTTTCCAAGTGTTATTATTGCACGGTCTTGCAGGTGAAAGAAAAAAAAGTAATCAGAATGGTGGTTTCTGGTCCTTGGTGGGCAACTGTGATATGTGCGCGTTGCATAAATAAATAACGTGGCCAGCTGTGTGTTCTGTAATACGAGCGGTATCTTCAGGACGCACGGGGTGAAACAGGGAATTTGGTCGCGTTCAGCCAAAAAAAATGAAATAAAAAAAGGCCGCTGCCCCTCTTTGGTCTCAAGTGTGGGACCTGGAGCTTCACACCAGCTGAGCCCAGATGGAGTTCCCCCGAAGCCTTTTCACAACACTGTTGGCTTTTAATACGTGTGAATTACCACAACAACATTACCGTCCTACCAGCCCACCTATCAATTCATCCACCCACCTATTACTTATAGATAGATATATACTTTATTAATCCCCAAGTGGAAATTTGTCGTAGCAGTAGTAGCACCAATAAACCAAACACACAAGAATAAAAAAATAAAAAATAAAACACACGTATGAGCATTAAAACACACTTGATCTACTATGGTAGAGTCTGTCGTCTTTTCATTGGACGAGCAGTTTGGCCGCCTCCCCTCTTAACGATTAGTCGTTTCTTTGGTTTGAGTCGACTTATTCTCTATCAGTTTTATGTATTTTTTTAATGCAGAAATATTACCAAGAGCTCTATGAGTCACAGCGTTCAGAGAGACACATCCGTCAGATTAATAGTGGAGACTTGATCGAACATTATTATTAATGAGTGAAGAATCATTGACAGTACTCAGCACAGACCGACAGTCTCCTGATACATGTGTTATTGATATTATAAAAAGGGAAACAAGACAGCTATTCATTTAAAAACAAGCGGCCCTGCCTTCAGGTAGCGTCGGAAATACACAAGGGCAAAACTGCCCCTAAGAAATATAATTGTGCCCCTGATATCACCAGGAGAGGGGCAAGAAAATGCCTCCATAATTTAGATAATTTAATAGCGTTTTTGTTGTTCTTCTTTTCTTTATTGTGTGTTTCCTATTTGTATTGCCTGTACTAGGTAGGTACACACAAAAAATATATAATCTTGAATTATAAAAAAACAAAGAAATACGTTTTAATTAAAACATTTTAAATAATAAAATATAATATGATTGTCTGATTTATGTTTGTTTTTTGTTTATTCTGATAAAACACTTTAAGTGTGGAGACTACTGCATAATAGTCTTATTATTGCCATTTTTATGACCATTGCTCATATACTGTAAGCCTAAATAAGTATATTTAATATGTTTGAACAAAAGTTTAAATGCTATTTCACAAGTTTCAAAAAGTGCCTTCAATTTATTTTGTAATGCCCCTGGATTTCAGTCAGTGGGGGAAAAACTGCCCCCTAAAAAATATGTAAATGTCCTCCTCTGCTCTACAATCATGAGAATGGAGAGCGAACAATTTCTCTTGGTCCTTTTTTCCTTTTGGGGTAGCAGCAGCTCAACTGGCTCACAAACGGTCTCCTTCATTTCTTTCTTTTTTATTTTTCTTCAGCGTGTCAGCTCACACTGCCGTGGCGTGATGCGTCACAGCGGGACGCCGCTCGACTCCAGAGGACATCAAAGGACTTTCAGGGCGCGACGACCATTGTGGAGCATCGGCGAGAACCACCAGGGGGGGGGAGGGTTACGCGGGGTTAACAGCCTCCCTGCCTTTTGTGGAACACGGGACAGAATATTTGGACGTCACTCGTGCCCGTCCAGCACAATGTGAAACTTCAGAGCACTTCTAGTCGCTCGGCGGGAAGACGTTTTTTTTCCACCACGATTCCGGAGCCGAGGCAGGCGGCAGCGCGTCTGGGGCACGATTCAAACTTTTGTTACAATCATCACAACAGAGCACTTTAAATACATCAGGAAAAAATGCTACCGCGAGTCAGTTTACAAGGGCGACATTCATCGTCTCCCCCCCCTCTCTCTGTGTTGCGTATTCTCTCCGTCTGCCGTTCTAATGTTGCCGTCACCCCTTTCTCGCCACTACCACAGTAATCTTTTGTTGTTGTTGTGGTTGATGCACTTTAGGATACAGTGGCATTTAACGTGAGGTTTATTCAGCAGCTCCACTCAAGCTGATGCGTTTTCATCAAAGTGAAACATTTCAGCCGTGTGATCTTCAGGGTCTCTAACATATACGGTACTTGTGAGTGACAAACATGGATGGCATTTTGTGTTATTCTTTATTTGTTTTTTATGATTCAGTCTTTGATGAGAAAAGGTGACGATGAATGACTTCATGTCGACCCTCTTCAGCTGGTCCGCACATTGCTGATGACCTCAGCTGCTGATGCAAACAAATACGAGTACAATTGAATCAATCAAAATGGTGTGTATTAATAGTTGAGTTATTTACGGAAATACTGTTTTTTTCTTTTTTCTCTCCCCCCACGTTCGGTGGTGGAGTGTGTGACTGTGCACCTGCTTCCACTCAGCTGGATATGTCAGAGCTGTTTTTTCATTTTATGAATACAAAAATTCATACAATTTCAAAAAATAAAAAAATCGCTTCCAAATGAGTAGCTCGTGAGCGTCGTAGTTTCAATACAGTATGCTTTAGGGCGGGGCTACACAGGGATTGACAGGTTGTTGTGCGGTCTGAGAGTGTGTTGCTTGGTGTGTTGTTTGGTGTTTTGACTAACTCGTTCGCAGTGTGTTCTCGCTTCATTAAAAGTTCATTGTCGCCGACACGCGTCATGTTTAGTGTTCGGTTGTACTAAGCTCCTCTCACTCGTGGCTGCAAATACACCAACAGGATGCCCCTTCTGTTTGAATCCACACTAAAAACACAACAACAAAAAACCAACCCTGTATCCACATAGTTCCTTTCCTTCACACGCTGCAGCCATTTATACACAAACACACAGTTTGCAGAGCTCCTCATCCGCTGCGTTAGCGGGACTCCTACGTTACGACACGGCTGGTGGCTCGGCGCCTTTCTCCAAACATATTCTCAAAATGCTCCCACATCACGCCCGTCGTGTTTTTGTCCCACTGTGCTATTTATGTCTCACTATGCTGTAAAGGAAAAAATAAGAGATCTAAATGGAGGACTCCTCGTGCCGCTGCGGAGCGATAACATTCAGGCTCTTCTGGGGATGTCGACATTGTGAAGAAGCTGTAATTTAGAGAGGGGATGGAAAAAGCTTATCTTCCTGAGCCCAAGGGGCAAAATACAGGATTAATGGAGGAAGGGATAAATTAAAAAAAGCACACAAAACACAAGCGGTGAGCTACTGTTGATGTCAAACAGGAGGAAAACACACTCTTCAGATCAGTGGTGCTCAAACTTTTTCTGTCAAGCCCCTAAAAGTTCGTGCCCCACCGCCCCAACAAAGTTGTAATAAAATGGTCCATGCTGAATTTTTATTGAAATAACAATTTGTTGTGCTTTTTCAAATAATAGAATCAATTTCAAGTAAACCAGATTCCTCCATCAGACAGAAACTAATACAATATGCCATCACTTTGCTAGAACAACCCAAATAAAGTTCTATCTTTGCAAAAAATTACTAATATTTGGTAAAAAAATAGGTTATTGTGGCTGCAATTAACCTGTTTCGGCACATCTTTCCAAGATAATAACAATAAAGTGTAACCTGTGCAACAAAAAGGTAGTGCAGATAAGTGTGAGTCATCACGTTAACTCAGTGTTAGTGGCCACACTGAGCCTGCTCTCCACTACAAGTCTTTAAAAAACGGGTTGCAGGCTTGATACGGACACTGTTAATTCATGCTCGATGATGAGCTTTTACTTTGAAGGGCAACAGCAGAAAAGGCAATCTCACGGAAGAATCTTGGCCGTCACTTGTTACGGCGTAACATAAACATTGACACTATTTGATTCCGCCATGTATTTATGAATGACATAGCTTTATGTCCGTGTACTTTGTACTTTTATAACATGTGAAGTTCTGAATAAAGGTCTTGAAATAAATAAAATCTTTATCTGCGCCCCACCTGTAATACCTTCGCGCCCCACAGTTTAAGAACCACTGTTTTAGATCAATGTTTTCTGTTTTAAAGTGAGCAGCACCGTTTATTATTCATGAAATTGTTGTTAAGACTCAGTCACACAAACGGCCTCCAAAAGGTCAAGAGACGCGGCGGTCGGCGCAGTGGGAAATGAAAAGGAAAGACGATAAATGAGCGCGTTGACAAATGCTGAAAAAATGACTCCTCCTGCCTCAATTTGATTCGATCTTTCTTTTCTTTTTTTAACGCACCTGAAACCACATTTGACATCAACGTGACCGGAACTCTCCGAAGACATTAACTTATTCTGGTGCAGAAACGTCAACAAGTAAAACTAAATAATACTAATAATAATAAATCACACAGGTTCCTCAAGTGCTCGTTATAATTGGCTCTCGGAGTTGTCCGTGCTCTGTTTTACATCTCAGTCATCAAGGAAGAAAATGTCCTGATTCTGCTTCACAAGTTGAAGTTCCCCCTCAGTAGCATCTTTGATACATTGATGGCGGGTCTTTTAATCCTTCGGGGTCCTCCCAATGATTGCTCTGTTGATGGCTTCGCTGCAAAGAGCTGTCCCCGTCTCACAGCGGTGAGTTTGGTTTAGTCAGCACACGGCGTTCCCTCGGCGCTGCTTTTTGAACGCCAACCTTCTCTTCACTTGTTTATTAGGCATTCAGTGGAGAGAAATTGCAGAGGATTAGACTGTGAAGTGTTTTTTTTCCCCACCGTGTACACCTCGGCAGCTGTTAAACCTTACACGCACACACACACACACACACTTACACACATGCATACAAATCGATGCAGTTTGTTTTTTGATTTGTGGTTGGCGGTTCAGTTTTGTTGCACTTATGCCTTTGTCCTTGGTACGCTGTACTTTGTTATGGAACTGTGTTTGAATATTCAGAGCGTTCATGTTGCTGCAAACAACTATTTACAGCTCCAAAAGAACTGAAACGTTCTCTTTTTGGGAAGTTTTTTTCGCAGTAACATTCAAAAGTTGCTGTTTAATGGGTATTGGATATGGGGTCAGATCAGTCTCAATAATTATAAATGCACACAGAGAGACTCTGGCGAGAATGAAGGGATTCATGTGATTGGTTGAAAATGAGGGCGCCATCTGATTGGCTGCTGATAGGTCCATGTTGAAAAAAAACACATTTACGGATCGAGCCACGGCAGGGGAGTCTCAAAAATCTGTATATCCGTGTTTCGCGATCCACAAATAAAAACATATAAATCCACAAACAAATAGACAAATCCACATAGAAATGCATAAATATTAGGGCTGTCAATCGATTAAAAAAAAGTAACTAATTAATCGCACATTTTGAAATTCATTAATCGCGATTAAAAGTTATTTTGTTCTTCTTTTTAAAGACAAAACTTCACACAGCTGTGTTTTCAAAGAGGCTCCTACCTATAAAGTGCCAGCGAGGTATTTAATATCGTGGATGATAAATTGTTTCTTCAGTGAAACATCCAGATTCGTAAAAAAAAAAAAGTATATTTGAGACCCCATTGGTCCTGTCATCTTTAACATTGAACAGCAGCAGAACCAGTGGCCTTGGTAACTGACTGACATTCACATATATTAACCCTCTGGAGTCTGGGCTCATTTTCTCCATTTTACAAAAAAAAATTAAATTCACCTTTTAAAGTCTTTTGTATATGACACATACCCCCACGTGTTATACATCAAACATTCCAGAACAATCTCAGCTCTATATAATGAAGGACAGTTGTCCTCGCGCTGTGTTCTCTGGCTTCTCTGACTGACAGGCTGCTAATGAGCCTCACCTGTGTGGTGGGAGGTCCTTTGTGATTTACTGAGTGTTCATTGGTTGTTTTTTTCGCTAAATGTTGACAGACAAGTCTCTCCCCCCCCCTACCCCCCCCCCCTCTGTGTATCGGAGGGGGAGACGGGAGGAACGAGCGGAGGATTAATCCAGGAGCTTAAATTGATGTCTGCTCCGTATTTTCGCGGAGAACTCAGTTTTAAAAACGGAAACAGTGTCAAACCGCACTGCCGCGGTTTGACACTCAGGGGAGTGAAAAAACTTCAACGCACACCGGAAGTAAACAAAGTTGCGTTATATGCGCTAAAATATTTTAGTGCGTTAATCGCAGCCAAATTAATCGCATAGATTAACGCGTTAACGCTGACAGTCCTAATAAATATATTTGTTTATTTTATTTATGTGAATCTTCATGTTTTCATTTGTGAGTCACTCTGTGTGCATTTGCAATTATTGAGACGGATCTGACCGCATAATCGGATGTCACACTTCCTGTCGGTACGAAGCAGCAGAAGTTATTACGAGGAACATTTATTTTGTGTTGATTTTCTCCGTTTCCGATTCCCCCTCATTTTACTGCAGCGGGGTCGGACAGCCCGCCCCGCCGCTCGGTCCTGGTTATGATTCTCATGTGCCTCCCTTCCCTCCAGTGGGCCGAACAATACGGCCTGGGCCTCTGGAAGTGTGGGGTTAGCGTCAGTATTAAATTGAGATTGTTGCATAAGCAGGTTTGTTTCTGACGTAATCAATGACGCTTGGATGTGGTCATTTATGATGTGAATTGCGGTATAATTCAGACTGAAACTGTTTTGGTTCAAGCTGTCATTTGAACAGCTTCAACACAGTGTTAATGTTTTATATATTTGTTTATATTGTTAATAATGAAGTGAAGAACACCATCTGCCTTTGGCTGCCGACCGTACAATTTCCTGGAGCAGCTCGCTCTGCGTCTGTGATTGGCTCAGCTGCTTCAGGAGCGGGCGAGACCAGCTATCAGTAGCGGTTGGTGAATTTTTTTGGGGGGGGGGCGCAGTTGGGCGACACGGTTTAAATAGCACTCAGCAATGAGAAGAAAAGAGGGTTTGAGTAGAATATTGTAACAAACAAAGCTTTATTTCAAGAAAACACCGTGCTCAACACTGTCCAATAACAACTATCAACACACTGTAACTTTGGGCATGAGAGGTTCAGAGCAGAATGCTTTAAGAAACATTGGGTTGGGTTTCAGAGGTTTACAGAATAAAAGAGGTTCACCCTCACATGAAAGAGGTTCAGAGCAGAATAGAGTCAGAAAGAGATGCAGCACATGTTACATTGGGTGTTTGACAGAGTAGACCCACTACTGTAAAGAAAAGTAGCCCTCCTCTCTTTAAAGTTGGCAAACTTCTCAATAACTCTCTGGTTTAAGTCAATCATATCTGTGATGAGCCTGCTTCTATTATTCTTGAGGGAATGTGTCTGTTTTTCCGAACTTCTTCGTTGTGTTTCTGCTGCTCTGCTCTTCAAACAGGGTTAGCTTCATGCTGTTAGCTAGATGGCTGCGGCAAGATTCGTGCTTTACACTTGTCTGAAGCTCTTTAGATCCCTCACCCCGTTGTAGTCCAGAGAGTTTCAGTCCCAGGACTTTGGAACAACAGACAGGGGAAACTAAACAGCGCATTACTCACTGAGCCTCCAGCTAACCAGCTCCGTTAGCAACCTGCTCGCGTAGCTCCGTGGAGCTCTCTGGGCTGAGGGAATGATACTGTTCTCTGATTGGCCGAATAGTCCAGTCACGTGAAACGATGTCATTGGCCAGGGCGCAAATTTTTGCGCCCCAAGATTCACGTTTCATCCGCCAATGAGAAGCCGTCCTTGCCGAAACGACCGTGAAATGTTTGCTCGCTGCCGCACACACACGTTGGGCCGGCGCCCCGAAAATGGGGAGGGGCTTCTCTCCGTGATAATGAGTGGCGATATATTATTTATGTCACATTTAACTTAAGTGGTTGTTGACAGGCTTACGGTCTCCCACACACATTTAGCGCGTCAACACCGTATATTTGCTATTTAAATGATTTGGTATATAATGTTTTTTGACGGTATATATATTATATTTTGTTCTTCTTCTTTTCTTTTCTTCATCTCAACATTTTAAGAGGGGCGGCGCCCTAGCGCCCTCTATGGACGCACCGCCACTGCCAGCTATGCGATTGGCTGACCGCGTACTCATTTATCAACACAGCCTCCGATCTACAGCCCACCTCACGAAGCCATCTCGCACTTAGAGCTTGCTGCACATACATGAACCAATGGAAAAAGCAGGGGCCCATTTACAAAAGCAATTTGCAAGCACTATTTACCCCGCTAATGGTGCCAGTGTCCCATTTCACAAATGACTGCCACAGCCACAAATTGCAGATACATTTGAGAGTCTTGTGCTCATGCATGGGGTCACAAGTATAACGTTTCTGTTGATTGGGTGTAAATTGTGCGAGAGAAAATGATGACGTGCTGCAGATATTGTGACACGGGCATAAAATCTGCTGCTAAACGCTGGTTGCTGCAATTAAGCCTTTAAATATTGGCCCAAAAACTTGCGTAACGTGTGTTTGATGGAACCGTTTGATGTGTTAGTAAAGGAACAGCACGTGCACGTCACCATGTTCTTCTTTTTAAGTTACCATTGCATACTGGTTTCTCACTGATAGTGGAGAGGAAACACGTTAGCCGATTTCTCCTGAAAAGGGGACGTCACAAGAACCAGAACTAAGTTGGTGACAAATTTTAAAAAGCGTGACTACAGAAGTGGGCTGATGACTGATAACACGACAATGTGAACAACACATCTGTGTTGAAATCGGCCGGAGGAGAGTAGGGTTGGGTACCGAAGACCGGTGCCGACCGGACCGAAACGCAACACACATTTCGGTGCTTCCTTTCCGTGCCTGAGCCGATTGAAATAGAGAAAAACTATTATTTTGAACTTCTCTGTTGACACCGCCCTGTCAGCAGGTTACAATAGCCTATCATTTAACTTTGAAAGCGGAGGCATGCGCCATGTTTTTCTGCGTGAGCCCTGCGGAGCACATCAGCGTCAGGCTGGGCGCGATAGGGAGACGGTCCCCCTGAACTCGTGGAGACCGATGATGACAAGCAGCCTGAACTCAGATTAGTACCGTAACGTTGATTGCAAGTCTTGCATTAATAAAAGTAGGCCAATAAATAATTAAATAAATTATAAATAAATGAATAAATTAGCCATTATAACCATGTTTGAGCTAGCGTGAGAACGGCTTTTACAGAGAATATGGCCAAAGAGGTTTTTTATGTTGTCATTGTCAATCGGCGTTTTGTGCTTCTTCTTTTTTTTAAGTATCGGTACTGGCACCGTTTAGGCACCAGTATCATTTTAAAAGTACCGGTTTAGCACCGGTATCGGGAAGGAAAAAAAACTATAAGCATCCCTAGAGGAGAGATAGTTACCCGTTAGCAGCAGGTGAGCTAACGCAGTCCTGCGCGGCTAAATAACGAACCTCACGGCTAACGTTAACGGCGGTTGCATCCAGTTACATTACTATGTGTTCAAAATCGACTCACAAAAAATGTGTATAGGGGTGAAGGTAAATATAAGCATTATCATATGTTCCAGTGTAATTCTACTTCTTTTTTTTAAATAATGAATGAGCAAACAAAAACTATAAAAATGATCACAAAGGTGTGTTTGTGGAGTTAATTTGTTTAACCGTGATATAAAATTAGGGTTCTGGTATCAACTCCAAAATGTCTGTGTGAACATGGATCAGATCAGATGGACACAATTAAAATAAAAACAGCCCTTGCTGTGCTGAGCCGAGGCTGAGGCATGTGTGAATTATTATTTTGCCGTGGCAAATGATGTTACACTGTCATGTACCTGACCAATTATATTACAGAGATGTGTCGACAGAAGTCTGATGTCTGACTCTGATCTGTATAATTACAGACTGTATTGTTCCTACAGTGTGAACAGTCATTTCGATGGCATCCTTCCCATGAACTGGAACTGAGATGTGTTGCAATGCGTGGCCCCGTGTTCCACATGGTTACATAAAGTGCTGTAATGGTGTTGTAATTAGTTATAATACGCGGCTGGCAAGCACATCCTTGGATGCAGGGTAAACTGCCAAAAAATTATAAATCAGACAAGAGCTAAAAGATGTAGCGCCGCGAGACTCTGAAGATCACGTTGAGCATCCGCAAACTCCCGACGTTAGGACAGCAGGTTTTTCTGTTTCTTACCGGAGTGTAAAGAAACAAAATCAAACCCCACGGCAAACACCATCGAGGAGCAGACCGTGTGTCGGAGAGCGCCCCGCTGTAGGCCTCGCTAATCCAACGTGATGAACCAACAGTCGTGATGCATCTCAGTCATCAGGAAGCACAGTGTGGGGCGACGGATGCGGAGTGTTGCCGTGAATTGAGACGTCAAGGTTTTCTCTTTCGCTTCCAATAGACCAGGGGTCGGGAACTTATGGCTCGCGAGCCCGATATGGCTCTTCCGGTGACGGCATATGGCTCCCGGACAATTTTGAGTTGAGAAAAAAAAAAATCTCCGCCCGCCACCCTGTAATTTTCTCTATCGCGCCAGATTACAGCAGAAGTAATTTAAGGTCCCTTTTCTTAAAGAGCACGTCTTTGTTCTTTTATTAAATTAAACAGCCGTCTGTTATTGATCGTATCTAACCAGCAGCATGTCACTCTGTCTCTACGTGTCGCGTTAACACTTCTCGGCTCTCCGTCTCCCGGGCTGCAGAGCTCCGATGCTGGCGTGTGCTCGCGCATTGGGGCGGAGCAAAGAAAAGTCACCTGCACCCCCCCCCCCCCCCCCTCCATAGCATCATGCAGCACCAGAAGTCGCATTAAAATTATACGTTAAAAATACTATATGGCTCTCAATGAAATATATTTGGAAATATTCGGCTTTTATGGCTCTCCCAGTCAAAAAGGTTCCTGACCCCTGCAATATACGATCGGTGCCAGAAAAGAACGACAAAAAAAACACACAACCATTTCTTTTGTATTTTCATTTCTCTGGTGAAGCAAACAAAAAAAAACTTTAAAAAAGAAGCCACACAGCCTCAGGCGCTGAGCCCGTATAATCCCACAGCAGGCTCTCCTTTAGATATCAACAATGGCGGCAAAGCTTCCATTTGTTGTTTGGGTGAAGTGGGTGCTGGAGAGAAGCAAGGTGATGCACACACACACACACACATGGGGAATCATAATGTAAACAAATTGTTCTGAAACATAGTTTCCCTTATGAATACTTAAGTTGTGCAGTTTAAAACCCGTTGTCACGTAGCACGAGCGTCAGCAATACACGAGGGCAAAGGGCAAAACTGCCCCGAAGAAATATTATTTTGCCCCTCATATCACCAGGAGAGGTGCCCCCATAATTTTGATAATTTAATAGCGTTTTATTTTGTTTCCTATGTCATATCTGTAGTGCTTGGACTAGGTAGGAACACACACAAAATTAATGAATATAATTTAGAATTATAAAAAAGTGTTAATAGTATAAAAATGTAATAACAGTAAATAACGACAAAGAAATAAGAATAGAATTAAATATGAGTCTGATTTATGTTTTCAGTTTTTGTTTAGTTTTTTTAATCGAAGAAAACACGTTGAATCTATAGACTACTGCCTAAAAGTCTTATTATTGCCATTTCTTTGATAATTGCTCATATCTTGTAAGCCTAAATAAGGATTTTTTTTTTTTTTAACAAAGGGGCAAATTATTTTGTGGCGTCATAATCGCACGACACAACAGATCGATAATGAAATTCGTTGCCTTTACACGAAAGAACAGGCATTTTGTTTTTTAATTATTAATGACACCTGTGCGCTCACCTGTGTGTGCGCATGGGGGCGGAGCTCCGCCGCATGCAACACCGAAAGCCGAGAAGACGCGACCACGTAGAGACAGAAACGACATGCCGTTGTGAGGATACGACCAATTACAATGTGGCCGTTTAGTTTAATAAAAGAACAAGGTGGAGAACTTTAAATGACTTCTGTTGTAATCTGGCGCTATCGAGAAACTTGCAGGGGGGCGGGCCGCACCCTGTTATAATGGCAGGGGAAACACCGCCTCCCGTGATCCATCCGGTGTGATGTCTGAAAGCGCCTCGAACGCAGTAAAGTATCGAGCCGTAAGCCTGTGAACATAGCGGATAACAACGCTGCCCCGCCTGAACTGAGCTGAGCTCCACTTAGTCCGCATGATTCACAGAAAGGCAAATTATCCCAGAAACGGTCGCTGGATTCTTCCGCTTAAATAAAACCTCCTTTTCCTCTCTCGCAAACAATAGCCGTCTCATTGACAGAGACTCGGCTTCCTGGCCCCAACAAAAAAAAAAATCCCCTTCAATCTTCTTCTCGCAGCTCATTTTTTGTTGTTGTGGGGTTGAGGGTGAAACCATTTTTCTGGCCCACGTGCTCTGTTCTCTACAGCGGCGCCGCATGCGGCCGGGCCCTGTGGCGGTCCACTGCTCCTTCACAAACAAGGCACCCGCTGATCCTGGTTAAGCGCCAATCTCGGGCCCGTGTAGAGAGCCTTTGATCAACCTGTGAGGAACGAGGAGCCCCCCCGTCCGTCCGCCACAGTGTGCACAGCGCTGTGTCAGAGGCAGGGGCCACTGATGGAGGGAGGGAAGCCAAACAGAGACGCTGGGTGATGGGTTAAAGCAGCGCTCAACCTTTTATCAGTGATGTACTTCCTGTGAAATATGCTGACAGCCAAGTACCCCCTAACCAGCGCAAAACATTTTTTGGTTTGAAAAAATATGTAATACACAGCGCTGGGCCATCAGTGTCTGATTTAGAATAGAATAAATCAAATTAAGTTTATGAACTTACATTTATATTAAATTGAAAATGTATTAAATAACTACTATTTCTAAAGGATTTTTTAATGGATACTAATTTTAAATATATTTAGAAAATTCTCACGTACCCCCTTGAGTACCCCTGTTAGAGAACCACTTGGTTGAAGGCTCCAGTGATGCCGGCTACACATTCAAACAGACAATACAGGGTAGGGGGGCGTCGACTGATAAAGTAATGGCACCTGAGATATATATACAGTGGGTACGGAAAGTATTCAGACCAGTTTAAAATGTTCACTCTTTGTTTCATTGCAGCCATTTGCTAAAATGAAAAAAGTTCATTTTATTTCTGATTAATGTAATTCAGCACCTCATCTTGACAGAAAAAACAGAAATGTAGAACATTTTGAAAATGTATTAATGGAGGAAGAGTACAAAAAGTGACTGGGGAGACGCTCATCTGCCAACCAATGTTTAAACAAGTAAACATCCAGTTCTGCATAATCGAAGACGGGTATATTTTGGAATGGAATGTGTTTTTAGTAATATCTTATGTCCTTTTAAACATCATGTTGGGACACAGGGAAATATGACTGCAACTGCTTTTTTTTGATCTCTCAAATCAAATAGATACTTTAGAAAAAATATGAACAAAATAAACTATCATAGCAACCAAATCAATGTATGGTATTACTTATGGCATTACTCATGGTATTACTTATGGTATTACTCATGGCATGACTCATGGTATTAATTATGGTATTACTCATGGCATTACTCATGATATTACTCATGGTATTACTTATGGTATTACTCATGGCATTACTCATGGTATTACGCATGGCATTACTCATGGTATTACTCATGGTATTACTTATGGTATTACTCATGGTATTAATTATGGTATTAATTATGGTATTACTCATGGTATTACTCATGGCATTACTCATGGTATTACTCATGGCATTACTCATGGTATTAATTATGGAATTACTTATGGTATTACTTATGGTATTACTTATGGTATTACTCATGGTATTAATTATGGAATTACTCATGGTATTACTCATGGTATTGCTCATGGTATTACTTATGGTATTACTCATGGTATTAATTATGGAATTACTCATGGTATTACTCATGGTATTGCTCATGGTATTACTTATGGTATTTGTAGCGGCTAAAACTCCCTTAGTTTCATCAGTAGATGTTTCTTGACATCTCCATTTGTTTAACCACTCTTAGATGGGAAGAACGAGTCTACGCGTGTAGTGTGTTTCAACAACGGTAGAAAACAGTGAGTTCGCTCCGTTCTTTTTCCTGAATTCTGGTGCAACCGTGAAACAAGTCCACCCGTTGATACATCAATGCGCGAGCTCAATACGTCACAACTCACCTCTGATTATTCTAAACAATGCAACTATAACGTACAATTATGCAATCACTATAACGAACAAAATCTAAATGTGAATCTAAATAATATAGTATCTAAATCTGAGTCTAAATTACAATTACAATATGGAAAATGGCACAAACAGTATTACTCATGGTATTACTTGTGGTATTTTTGTAGTTTGGCTTTCTTGAAGAAACGTTACTTTCTTGATTCTTGTTATTCTGAGTTTGTACTCGTGGTTGATTCACTTCTTGTAAGTCACTTTGGATAAAAGCGTCATCTAAAGGACAAACGATGGCCTTCTGAGCCTCTGACAGAGAGCGCTGTTCTTTTCTGACGCCACGACAGATGTTGCAAAAGCCACCAATGCGTCGAAGTGCCGAGCTCTCTCTCTCTCTCTCTCTCTCTCTCTCTGACCCGTGACAGGATTGCAAAGAGAGACCTGGGGAGGACTAATAAACATCCCAGAGTGCCAGGTCCGCCTCAGACCGGACCGGCGGAGCACAGGGCGTCTTTGTGCCCGGGCCTGAATCGATAGCTGTGGTAGTTTGGCTTCCGACTCGGCTGTTTTCTGTCCGTCTGAATGGCGCCCTTCTCTCGCTGACTGCCCCACCGAGCGGCTGCTCTGACACCCTTTAACCTGCTTAATACCCCTGGAATCCATCGATGCCTACAACGACCTTTTCGATTGGGATGCAAGTGTTTCATTATGTTTATTCAGTGGTAGAATTTGTCTTATTTGTTGAGGGTATAAAAACAAAATATGAAAGGCAATATAAAGGTTACAGTTATTAGCAAAAAGTCAGCTATATTAGCTACAGTTCAGGGTTTAGGTTGTTCAGCCTTTGAAGAGGCGAAGCACACCTTAAGCATTTTACGAATACCCACGACTCGAGTCTTAGATGTGAATTTGTTATCTCATCGGCCTATATTTATTTACATAATTGAACGGCATATAATCAGCCGGCAAGTGTTGCATCATGGGGCCAGTTGCAATTTAAAGATAAGAGAAACAGGTGGCGCCTTTATAATGTAGTGATAATGGCATGTGATAATAGCTGTTTGTCAGAAAAAAATAATATATATATATATTTATACAGTATATATATATATAGGACTGTCTCAGAAAATTAGAATATTGTGATAAAGTTCTTTATTTTCTGTAATGCAATTAAAAAAACAAAAATGCCATGCATTCTGGATTCATTACAAATCAACTGAAATATTGCAAGCCTTTTATTCTTTTAATATTGCTGATTATGGCTTACAGCTTAAGAAAACTCAAATATCCTATTTCTAAATATTAGAATATCATGAAAAAGTATACTAGTAGGGTATTAAACAAATCACTTGAATCGTCTAATTAACTCGAAACACCTGGAAACACATTTTCAAATGTTTGATTTTGTTTTGCTGTTATAAATCTTTTTTTTTAACTTGGTCTGAGGAAATATTCAAATTTTATGAGATAGGATTTTAGAGTTTTCTTAAGCTGTAAGCCATAATCAGCAATATTAAAAGAATAAAAGACTTGCAATATTTCAGTTGATTTGTAATGAATCCAGAATGCATGACATTTTTGTTTTTTTAATTGCATTACAGAAAATAAAGAACTTTATCACAATATTCTAATTTTCTGAGACAGTCCTGTATATATATACACAACTATATATGTATACATAGTAGATATAAATACTGTGTATATATACAGTCTATATATACACAGCTATATATAAATATATATTAGGGATGCACCGATCTGATCGGCGCCGATCCATATCGGCCGATATTCCCATAATCGCTTTTGATCGGCGTTCTCAAAACGGCCGATCAAACTTGGCCGATCAGATGACATAAAATCGGAGAGAACTATCAGACGTTTCAATCGCGGCGCACCGTAACGGAGAAAATGCGCCCGACGAGGGCCGGCAGAGTGCAGAGGTCCACGAGCGGCGTCCCCGTCCCCCGAGTTGAATCACTGCGGTCCACTCAGCCGACACTCACATGTCTGTGCACCTATAGACTGATGTTCACGGTAAACGTACGCGGGAGGGTTTTGATAAAGTTAGCGGAAGGATTTACGTGAAACAACATCCGTTTTTCAAAATAAGATGTCGACAAATCATACACTAACATATAAAAGTAAACAATTAACTGATTTTGTATCTTTATAGATCGTTTCTGAGATTTAGCTTAAATTATGCTAACATTAAAACATTTTTACTGTACCAAGGAAGAGTTTATAAAAATAAGTCTGACTTTTGTATGTTAAAAAAAGTTCTGTATATAGATTTCCCCAAGAGTTCCAGGAAATGAATGATGCAGATGTGTTCCATACATATCTGAAATCCCCCTACAATAGCAATCAAACAATTTTAATGTATCAATTAGGACATTTTTCAAAGTAAAAGTCTTAAATGGTTAAAGAAATTTGTCATTTTTTTAATGTTTGAGGCGCTCTAGATATGTTTTCCCTCAGTCCCAGGCAACGACTGATGCAGATGTGTTCAGGACGTCCCCGACTTTCCCTAGCCTGGCAATCAAACATATTTACTGTCGCAATTAAGAGATTTTTCAAATTAAAAGTCCTGAATGTTTAAAGAAATCGGTAATTTCTTTAATGTTTGAGGTGCTTTATATATGTATTTCCTCATAGTCCTAGGCAATAATGCTACACAATAAATAGAATGCTTCAATCGACACCGTGATCGGTATTATCGGATCGGCAGATACTGATTTCAGTGATCGGCACCAGAAAACATGATCGGTGCATCTCTAATATATATATATATATATACAGTCTATATATACACAACTATATATATATATAGAAAAAAGTGCCTTCTCCCATTCAAGTGAACGAGTCTAGCGGTAAAAGGTGAAACAAAGCTGCCGTGAATCTCCCGCTGCATCAAATGAGGAGTCAGATTGTGATTAGAAGTCAAATGAGTTTTCACAAGGGCAGAATGAGCTCAATTATTTGCAATAATGGAAGTTACTGGTGACGCTGCAAATGGAAAAGAGATGGATTAAAATTGGCCCTTGGCAGGTGCGCGGCAAATTGTCTCTTTCAAGGGTATCGAGCGCCCAAAGAAGGGGTCACTTTGTCCCGTTTGGGTGAATGGGGTGAATAGAAAAAGCATTTAGGACAGCGATTATGCAAGAGGTGTTTGTGTGTGTGAGAGGAATGCATTTGTGTGGGTGGGTGGGTGCTCCCCAGTAGATGTATAACTGTGTGTAATTTGGCACGAGCAATTTAAGTCTGCGTACCTGATTGGATCGTAAGACTCAGAGCAGATCAGCATTAAAGAAAAAAAGGGA
Source organism: Pseudoliparis swirei (assembly GCF_029220125.1). NCBI lineage: Eukaryota > Metazoa > Chordata > Actinopteri > Perciformes > Liparidae > Pseudoliparis > Pseudoliparis swirei. The sequence continues at coordinate 8,650,315 of NC_079398.1, forward strand.
GCAAATATAACTTTTTTAAATTCCTGATCATGTTGTTGGTACTAATTGCTGATCATTGTGATTAGGGATCGGTATCGTTTTTTCTTCTTCTTCCAATACCGGTGCTAAACCGGTACTTTTAAAACGATACCGGTGCCTAAAGGGTGCCTGACTGATACTTAATTTTTTTTTTTTTGTAAGCACAAAATGACAATTGACAATGACGATATTAAAAACCTCTTTGGCCATATTCCCTGTAAAAGCCGTTCTCATGGCCGCACTGACAACAACGATTATCAGAATGTTGCGTTCGTAGCTAGCGCTAGCTTGTATGGTCATAATGGCTCATTTATTATTTGTTGGCCTACTTTTATGAATGCAAGACTTGCGATCAACGTTACTGTACTAATCTGGGTTAAGGCTATTCTTGTCATCATCGGTCTCCACGAGTTCAGGGGGATCAGTCTCCCTATCGCGCCCTGCCTGACACTAATGTGCACGGCATTATATGCGGCCATATTGGCACCGGTTTTCGGTACCCAACGCTATTGCTGATCCATATTGGCAGATACAGATCCCGTTGTTGTTTGATTATAGCAGCTGGTCATCAAGGCTGCAGCCTTTTTTTGTCCGAGATTCTACACGTTATAATTTTACTTCGTTATACGTTTTTAGGCCCCCGCGACCCTAATGAGGATAATCGGTATGGATAATGGAATTCATAGCGTCTTTTCATAAAGGCACACAATCAAAATGATAATGAAATTAAAGTTTGCTTTCTTATTGATTCAAACAAATCTTGTCATTAGTAGTTTTAATAATGTATTATTAAAGTTGAGCGTAAACAGCTCATAATTATAATATCTATTTATGATTCTGTGAAAACATCTTAAAACAACTGGATGTATTTAAGTTTCTCATGAACAGACGATGATAACGTTAGAATGTACCTTCACCCAATACTCATTTTCACCGAATAAAGCTTGAACGCATCATAATGTGACCTTCGTTCACAGTCCATGAGACACGCAACACATCGTTGCCATATAATCGTAAGAGAAAGGTCCATAAAAACAATTTTGTCTGTCTAAGTGCAATGTGAGTGCAGCAATAGTAAGAAAAGCACCAGTGTTACTAAAACAAGTATGCACCACTCTAGAAACCTCCAACTAAAGCGGCTAAATGGAATATGCATCGTTGGTTTTGCATTTACAGTGGTGCTTCTGCCCACTGACACATGTAGAAATGTCTTCAGAGGAAAAAGGTCTCTATAGTAGACGATTTCAAATATCTCCAGAGGAAAAAAGGTCTTTAATAGACAAGTTCAAATGTCTTTAGAGTTAAAAGGTTTCTATGGTGGAAGAGTTCAAATGTCTTCAGAGGAAAAAAGGTTTCTATTAGAGATGCTCCGATCAGGTTTTTTGGTGCCAATCACCGATCACTAAAATCAGTATCTGCCGATCCGATAATAACGATCACCGATCACTGTGTCAATTGAAGCATTATATTTATTGTGAAGCATTATTTATGAAATGAATTATTCTTAACATTGGTTTTGTATTTTGTATATTCTCTGATCCCAATATGTGTTTTCCTTAATAAGGTATGTCTGCCGAGAGGAAGGTACACATTCCCCTGGCACACCCGCTCAACTTTTATAGGAGTCCTGAACTTGTGATGACACATCATGTTTATTCGTGTTAAGCCCTTCTGCACACAGATTTGGTGTAAACTGACTTTAATTCCCTGACCGGCCTGTCCCTTTAAGAATAAGGAGTGTGGTTACTGCAGTGTTGGGGATGTTGGCTTGTTTCTAAATGTTTAGTGTACTCAAAGTTTAAAAATAACCTTTTTCCGGTGATCATCTGAAATGATGAACACTTGATTTTGGCTAATCTAGATGAAATGAGTTTTTTGAAAGAAAAAGATAGAAAAGGCTACCATTAACTTATTAATTCAAAGTGGACATATCATGTACATTTCCAGGTTCATACTTCTACTTCTGATATCTGATATTATGTTTTCATGTTTTAGTGTTACACCCCCCCACACACACACATACTTCCTGCCTGAATATCTGTATTCATCCCCTTTCCGAAACTCGCCGGCCTAGCGCCTGTCTCTTTAAGACCCCCTTCCAAAAAAAAGCTCAACATGCTCTGATTCCCCACAACGTTACTGCAGTTGTGTGTCTTACTGTGTGTGTGTGTGTCTGTCTGTCTGTCGGGCGGTCAGTGTAGTTGACACAGACAGACTGACAATTTAGCGGCAATTCTACCGTTGACAGTGTATTTATCAGACGACTCATTTGAAGGCACAGTTTTTAAATATGGGCTGTGTCCATTTCTTGGTGAATATATATATATATATATATATGTATGTATATATATATATAGTACCTAGACCTGCCTTATAATCCTAAAAGACATGGAAATATCTCTTAACTGACAGTGGTAATAATTTAATATACGATGACGTGGAAATGTGTCCGCGATCGGTTTGCATTCAGGAGCGATCTCCGGCCCTTTTGATTAACAGTTAAAGTAAACACGGCCTTGCTTACCGCACTCGTTAAATGTCAGCCAGCCTCTGTCTGAGCCTGCTGCGGTGTGTGAGCATTGTGCAGAACAGCATGTCCACTCAGAAGGGAGACCATCGATTTTTCTTTCTTTTTCTTTTCCTCCCCCCTGGATAACGAGGCTTGACCGACTTGGGTGCTTGCCTGAGTTCGATTTGCTTCCCCTCCCCGCTGGTTGTCCATACAAATCTCGGACGAACGTGTCACAACTTCAAACGTCTACACACAGATGTGGATGTCTTTCAGAGAGAGAGAGACGTTGACGTTTTCACGAGAAGGAAAGCGTCTCTCGTCCAATCAGGAGGGCTGGAAGAGAGAGTGGGAAACATTGGGAGAGATTTCAGCCGCAATCAGCAGGAGCTCTGATTGATTAAATGAAGCCCTTTTGCACCCAGGCTGAGGGTTTTTTTTCGGGAGGTTTTTTTGACAGTTCCACATTTTTAGGAAGGCGACGGCGGCTGGGACCACTTCATTACAATGTCTCAAGAGGGCCATTTACAATGCTGTGGGACCAGTGTTTCATCGATTGGATTCACTGGATTTAAAACCAGGAAATACAAAAAATGTGCCCTGTTTTCGTGGGATTTTGTTTACAAAATAAGAGTTTGTCGCGCAAAGAAGGGAGCGAAGTCAGAGAATATCACCCTGATGATGTCATCTGGGTTGTTTTTGAATGCATTACAGAAAGCCTGTGTTATAAACCGTGGTGCTAAATGTGAGGGTGATTATCAGGCAAGGAGGTTCTGATGAAAGACTTCACTAGAAATACTTTTGATCATTACTGAGAGGAACAGACTGCGTAGTGTGGTGGAATAAATGTTCAGATGCCTTGTGAGAAATCAGAAGTATTTTAAGCACGGTGGTCTTATCACACTTTATTATATAGTAACAAGTTCACAAATGATCAGAATGTGAGCCAGGACAAGTGAGTCAACTAGACCAATAAGTCATCAGACAATAAGTAATCACACAATCAAGTCATGGAAACACCCAGCTGAGCGGAGCAAAATCTGAACCCTCCGAATGAGAAGTCTCAGACTTAATGCTGCCTTCTTGGTCGATTCTCCTCTTTATACACCTCGCCGAGATGTACACATTCCAGAGTCCATCTGTTTCCCCTCAAGTCATCTGATTGTGACCTTTTCGGTTGGTCCCACCCAGGTCATCGGTTTGTGACCTTTTCGGTTGGTCCCACCCAGGTCATCGGTTTGTGACCTTTTCGGTTGGTCCCACCCAGGTCATCGGTTTGTGACCTTTTCGGTTGGTCCCCACCCAGGATTAGATTATCCCCCATAGACATTTGGGAGAGACAACTGTTAACACATTTTCTCCTCCAACACGTAGATGGGGGTCAAACTGGGTTGATGAGATCATTTTCAAATCTATTATCAAAGAAGGAAGTGATGAGAGTTGTGTGTCTGAGGCACCAGAGGATAAACATGTCTCTCACTCAAGAGCTTAGCTGAGTTTTTGAAGGACAGATGATGTAAACAGGGGAGCCCACACTTTCTTGGCTTGCGAGCTATACTTTTAAAAGCCAAAAAGCTTTGTGGGGCGCCAAGGCATTACAGGTGGGGGCGCGAGGGGAAATGCAGATATTTTTTTTTCAAGACCTTTATTGAGAACTTCACATTTTACAAAGTACACAGAAACTAATAACTCAAAGTAATTCATGAACACATAAAGAGTGAAATGCCTGTGCTTTAGTATAAATGTTTAAGTTACGGCGCCAAGAATCTCCGTGAGATCGGCTTTCCTGCTGTTGCCCTTCAGCATTGAGCATTAATTGAGAGAGGCCGTATCAAGACCGCAACCCGTTTTAAAAAGAGGTGTAGTGGAAATCTCTTTATTGCCAGGTATTTGAACTTGTTTTGTCTTTATTGTTATAATCTTAAAAAGATAAGAATCTTAAGGGCGCTTTCATCGGATGTGAGGTCAACGGTCAGGGATGTCGTATGTGTACAGATTATAAAGCCCTCTGAGCAGTGGTGGTTCGTCCATAGGGGGCGCTAGTGCGCCGCCCCTCTTAAAATTTGGAGATGAAAAAAAAAGAAGAAGAAAAAAAAAATCCTGTCAAAAAACATTATATGCCAAATCATTTAAATAGTAAATATACCGTGTTGACGCTAAATGTGTGTGGAGACCGTAAGCCCCTGTCAACAACCACTTAAGTTAATGTGAAAAAATATAATATATCGCCATTATCACGGAAAGAAGCCCCTCCCCTTTTTCGAGGCGCTGGTCTAACGTGTGTGTACGGCATCGATACAACATTTCAGTCATTTTGGCAATGACCGGCTTCACATTGGCGGATGAAACGTGAATCTTGGTGCGCACAAATGTGCGCACGCGATTGGATTATTCGGCAGATCAGAGACCCGTATGTTCCCTCAGCCCATAGAGCAGTGTTGCCAGGTCCGCGGTTTTCCTGCGGAATCGGGCCACTTTTGAAGTGTTGCTGGTTGAATTTTTTGTCCTTGGTTCGGGTAGACCTATTTTGCATGCAAATTACATGAATATCTTTAAATTAAAATCCATATTTTAACATAGCTAAATAATTTATTCATACCCAAATCCTAAAAACTGACTCCATCACACGTACACACACATTTTTTATATATAATATAATCTAATTACACATTTTTAGGATTTTAGGACCTAGGTGATGAAATAAAAAAACTTTTTGCTTGCTTTGTAAAACTAAACATATGTTGTGTTGTTGTAGATATTACAATACATTTGGTTATAAATGCTGTTGTTGTTGGACTTTAAAAGCAGTTATATGGTTTATATTTTATTTTATTTTGATATTTGATTTTTGGCTGGTTTTGGTTTTATTTATCTCACACACCCTGCCAGGCTCCACCTCCACACACCTCCCCCACCACGCGCTTCGCAGGAGCTAGCAGAACAGAGTTGAGCACTGTGTTCTTGAAATAAAGCTTTGTTACAATATTCTACTCAAAACCTCTTTTCTTCTGATTGTGGAGTGCTATTTAAACCGCGCCGCCCAACTGCGCCCCCCCCCCAAAAAATGTCACCAGCCGCCACTGCCTCTGAGGCACATTTGTAATGTGTGATATTGGGCTATATTAAATAAACTCAATTGAATGAACAATTTAATATATCATACAAACCATTGTATGAGTAATGAATGTTGATACAGGGTTATACATGTTTTTTTTAGGCTTGGTTAAGGCCAATACACGTTAAAGCTAAATATAGCACACGGCCCAGACTGATTGCTGTCTCTTAGCACTCCTCCTCCCCCACTAGAGACCAAAGCATGTCAATAGTATACTGTACGGGAAGATTGCTTGATGACAACAACAACAGCAGAGTGGTGTCGTCTGTCCTTTTTTTTCCCAGCATGCCCAGCACTCACAATCCACTGCCAGTTGCAGTTATAAATAATAGAACGTCCTGTGGATTGGGAATACGTGTACCAAAAACAATGGAGGCGCCACACTGCCTCGGCCGAGCCAAGTTTACACCGCGCTCCATTACACATTAATGAGGCGCAGCGCTCATAACCCGCTTTGATTCTGGAAAAGCGATTTTTATTTTCATGCCAACATTTTTGACATTGACCGTCTCTGAGGACGTTTTTTATTTTGAGCGAGTCTGAAAAGAAAAGATAGTTTCCTATGAAATAGGGTAGCCGGTGTTTCAGTGGTGGTGGGCGTACTCACAAACCTCTTCTGTGCTTAAACAACCGGCTCAGAACAGTTTTTTTGAGTGTCACATTAAGCCTGGCCCATTTGGACAGGGAGGCGTTCAGGAGCGCTGCTGATCGTGAATCATCCACCTCACCATAAGCCCAACGCTCCAGCGCTTTATGAGATATTTTTTGGGAGTAAAAATTAGTAGTACATGAGTGTCGGATGAATGGTGATGGCATGTCTTTCAAATGTTCACTTTCTAGCATCCCCCTCCCGCCCCGCCCCCCTCGGAGCTATTAGCATATCACTGTCTTCATCCTTACGGCCATAGTTTCTACCTCAGATTCACCCCCGGTACTCTCTCTCTATTCGGTTGTTTCACTAACTGTGTCACATGTGGGGTTTTTTTATTTATTCTTATCTGTCTAACTATCATAGTTACTATGAAACCTTAAAGCATTGGGACTAATACACAGTATGTTGAAAATGTGGGATTTTGTATGCGTAAAAAGACAAACGTCACATGATTTTACAAATCCGAGCAACATCTGTAAACAAAAGATTGAATTAACAAATCAAACCGATATTATTCTCACAACAATGAGTGCACTCGTGATCATGGCATTTGGTACTTGCACAGGGGCCTTACTAAACACGGGGCACGATACACTTTGAATAGAAACTGGGTGTATTAATCAAGACTTCAAGGAAAGGGGTGGAGTTTATTCAATTCAATTCAATTCAGTTTATTTGTATAGCCCATTTTCACAAATTACAAATTTGTCTCAGAGTGCTTTACAATCTGTAAATCCCTGTCCCAAAACCTCACATCGGATCAGGAAAAACTCCCAAACTAGGGGCGGAGTCTCAGCAGGGCCATGGCATAGTTGGTAGTAGGCATATTCCACGATCCAGACCTCGATGATCCATCAGGCAGATAGGATCTATGACGTCTCATAGGGTCATCGCACCCTATGAGACGTGAAGTCAAAAGGACTCCGGGGAGAAAGCAGAGTTAATAATGTGCAATATTGAGATACAAATTCATCCATAGGGTGAGAGTAAAGAGGAGATAGGTGCTCAGTGCATCCTAAAACATCCCCCAGCAGCCTATAAGTCTATAGCAGCATATCAAGGGGCTGGACCAGGTGAACCTGATTCAGCCCTAACTATAAGCTCTGTCAAAGAGGAAAGTACTTTACATGAGGTGACTGTGTCTGCCTCCAGGACTGAAATTGGAAGCTGGTTCCATAAAAGAGGAGCTTGATAACTAAAGGCTCTGGCTCCCATCCTACTTTTTAAGACTCTAAGAAATACAAGTAGCCCCGCATTTAGTGAGTGCAGCTCTCTCGTGGGGCAATATGGTACTACAAGCTCCGTTTATGACTTCAGTATCTCACAGACCTCGTGGAAACACTCAGGGATTCATCCAGTCTCTTTATTACATCCCCGTTTCTCTCAATGGCGTCTTTTCCATACGAGGAGAGGAAATGAGGATTAATGTTTTAGGAGAAACGAGACGCCCGTTTCCTCTAAAGCGTAGCGTGAAGCGACGTCTGTTGCTGATGACGCCGGTGGCTGATCACAGCTGTGATCGGGTTTAACAGCTGGAGAGACACTGTACCCATAAAACACGCCATCACCCCGGTGACAATACGAATAAAGACAGTTACCATCGCTGTCAGAGTGGAGATGTTTATTGTCTGTTAAACAAACTGCGATAAGTATTCATACACAGTGTGTGGTATTTATACTGTGTTCTGTGTCCTGCTTCGAGCTTAGACCAACCCATTTCTCCTGGTGGGTGCGTTTGTCTTGTTTATGACTTATTTGCATCTGTGTGTTTTGGAGTTCTGATTGCGACATTATTATGAAATAACCCAGAATATGATTATGGATTCTCTTGAACACTGGAGTTAATTTATTCGGCTCAATGGTTGGGGGGGTTTGAAACTCCAGTCCGATCAGGTGCAGCGTCCAATCAAATAACTGATGAACAACGAGGTGGTGTGTCGGCCGCTAAAACACTTCCTGGAAGCCTAGCTCTCATGCAGCCTCGCTCATGGCTCCTCAGAGATCCCTCCTAGCTCCTTTAGAGAAGAAATAGGAGATTTTGGATGGCCGTCAATACGGCAACACAGTGCACCTTCAGGTTGAAGCGAGGAGCGAGGAAATGACCAATGAGAGATGTGGGATGTACCCACGGACTTGGAGGCAAGTTCAAGCAAAGTCCACGAGTCCTTGGGGCAGTCCGGCTGTCAGATCATCAAGTGCTTCAGGGCGATTTTACTGAACTTTTGAGCCCCTTAATGCACATTTTTAACTAGTCTGTATTCCTGCAGACTTTGCCTGCCTTTTGAGAAGAACACGGGGTTACCATGCGTTGAAAAGAGTAAGAAAAGGGATAAAAAGCACAGAGCGGCACATAGATATTCCGAAAACACTTCAATAGCATTAAGGATATAAGATGATACACAAGAATGCAAGCGTAGCCTAACTTTTTTCTTGATGATGCTATCTGGACAAAAACGTTGAGTACATTGATGATTTGACTCTTTTTCGAACTATAAAAAAGCCACAATTGCACAAACCTGTGCTGGGTAACATGATATGTAGTGCTGCCCTTTCAGCCTTTCCCTCCCCAGTCCCTCAGGGTCCAGAGCTCAAGGCCTTTAACCCTTGTGTTGCCTTCGGGTCATTTTGACCCGATTCAATATTTAACCCTCCTGTCGCCTTCGGGTCAATTTGACCCGATTCAATGTTTAATGTCGGTGTTCTTTCGGGAGTCAACAAACAAACATGAAGTACCTCACACTTAAACTTGGAAAACAATATTAATTCTAATAATTTTCTGGAGATTTTAATAGCTGGGGTCATTTTGACCTCAAGGGTAAAATATGTTAGTAAATATAAAGGTAACAGGAGGGTTAAACATTGAATCGGGTCATATTGACCCGAAGGCAACAGGAGGGTGAAACATTGAATCGGGTCAAATTGACCCGAAGGCAACACAAGGGTTAAAGGGGACATTGGAGTTGGGCCTTACCCTCACGTATTCAGAAAATATAACAAAAAACAACAATAGTTTGAATGTACAACTAATTTTTGTGTGTCATGTAATGATGACTACGGGAGGACAAATGAAAATCGCTGGCGCAACCGGCGGCACGTTGTCTACAATAAATAGTTGTTCTGTTTTGAATGTCTTCAACCATTTCTCCTGCCTGAGCTGACAGCCATTCTGCAACCTCTTTTTTTTTTTTTACTTAAATCTGCCTTTCGTTTTTCTGGTTGTCTGGTTTTATTTTAAAAAAGAGATGCAAACGTGTGACGTTAAGCAGTCTAAGCTGGCAACGCTGCTGATCTGGTAAACAAACGTGTTCTAGTTGTTTTCTTCATTTCCTTTTGAAAGTCGGGGGGTATTATGAGAGTTTTCTTGGCGAAAGAACAACATGTTCAATAGATGAGTTTTTTAAGGATGACATGGGAGTCTTTGCTGGAGCGGGATGGTCTCTTATGAATGTTTTAATTATCTCTTGACAGCCTATGATAATGGACTAGATATAACCTCTTGACCCACACTGGAGAGTAGATGAAGTACTGAAACAAGGCGGTCATCTAACAGCATCACAGCGTACAGTATTGACTATTATAATACCTTCATGTTATTAACTTGATAAGAGAGAGATGTGTGCCAGTAGATGAAGAGGACGTCTTTCCCAATGATGTCACTTCATCCGCTTCTCTCATGTCACTTAGAATAAATCAACTAGACGTGGTTATTTCCAGGCCTGGAAAAGTCATTTTAAAAAATTAAATCACAAAAGTTTTTTAAAAAGTCCTTGAAATTTGTTATTTGTTCATTTACGCTGAGTTTGAAAAAATTAACATGTTTTTAAAAAGACGCTCAAAATATAAGCCGACATATGCGCTCATACTCACGGCGCAATTTTCTTTTCACACCTTTCCTGAAAAGTTTGGTGGCCATAGCAACATTAGCTCAGGGATAATCCGCTATCATGTAGAGACCAATATTTCACAAAATTTGGTTTAAAGTCATGGAAATCCATTGGTCAACATGTGTATGAACTCTGCCTACCAATCATACCTTTTGACGAGAGTTCTTCTGGTACTGAACCCAGTATCCGGAATACCTCCGATTAAGCCTAAAAAGGTCGATACTGGAAAGTAGACAAATCTATTCTTAGATTCAAGGTTATTGTAGAATTTATCATGATTTCCATTGTTTTTGTGCAGTATAATATATATGGTATTGGCCAATACACAAGTCCAATGATGGAATGGGTATCGGGATGGAAAACAATGCTATATCGGAACATCTATACGTCTCCACAGACATCGTGATTAACCCCAGAGATCGCATCAGCGTAGAAGTAAGCATAGAAACATGGAAGAAGATTCGCCACAGTCAGAGTGTGACTATCTACATCTCCCATGGCTCTGTCGGGCTGTTTGCAGTGCATCATGGTCAACGGAGCACGGGCATCGCGTCGGCTACCACAGAGGTACCATGTGTTAGCTTTTCACTCGACACGGACACCAGGTGTTTGCTCTGTGCTCAGCTTGACACAAAGGACTCAAGTTATTCCATTTTCTCCATCCGCCTCCCTAAAGGTGGATTATTTCTACTCGCTGGTGCTTGATTCATGTTCAGATCCTCAGGGTATACATCCATGTTGAGAATTGGCGGTTCAAGGGAAAGGTGTACTGAAACCAGCTGTTCGATTGTGTTTAAGAAATTATAATTGTTTCCTCTTGCACTACCATGAAGGTCACATTAGTGGTCAAATTGAATGGACCAGTGGTAGCGACCAGATCAACTGTTTTCCTTCGCAATCATCTGGCTTTTTATTTAGTTCCATCATCAGTTAAAATTTGTATTGGTCCAGTAACCTTTGTTTTTCACTAAATACTTGGAAAACTATGATTGTTGCGTTTAGTTTGTTCAGCGTAGTCACTGTGAGCAGCACTGTGGCTGAGTACAGGCATGTGGAGATGCTAGCATAGCTCAGTGTTGTTGTAAAACCTTCATCCAAAAGACAATAGGAATATATCATATACATGTATGACCCATTCTCCAATTTTTGGGGTACAACTAACTTTAGAATTAGTTGTTTTGCTATAAAGGACTGTTGAATTAAGCCGTTTCAAAGAGACCAAACACTTCTCATGAAGAGTTTTTACAATGGAACGCAAACTTGGTCTTAAATGAACCCTTTTTCTCATGAAACTGCTTATTTATAGGAGCAGAGGCAAAGGGATTGAATTCTAGCCCAGTCGGAGTCTGCTGCAGAACTTCACATTAAGAGGTAGCTGCCATTTTAAGCAACGCTTGGTGTTGGTTATTACTCGCCTACAGACAGGCAGAAGGGCTACATCTGGCAGGGACAAGAGTGAGTAAAACAGTCCCTATCTGTTTGGACTGTTCTTGGAAATGCTCCATTTTGCCACAAAGCCTAAGATATGAGCACCAACTCAAAGCAGATATTTATTTGTCATCGTCCCACAGCAAATGAAAGACGTCAAGCGCAGATGCGCGACACTCCATTCAACTTTCGCCGACAATCTGGCTCGTTCAAAGCGATTTATGTGCTTCTCTCATAGTCCAGCAGATGTCTAATTGAGGTTAAAGGAATTATGGATGAATAAACTAAGCCTGTAGGGAAAACACAGATCTCTGGACTGGGATTTGTCTGCTTGGCCAGTTGGATTTCTGCGAGAGCTCACATCCGTGTATGTTTAATTCAAGAGTGATCACGGAATGCAAGGGAGTGAACTGAAAGGAAAGCTTTTGGCTTTTCTTCTGCCGGTTTATTCCACATTGGAGGTCAATTCAAGGATTCGGAGTCCCCCAGTAGGCTGTGCCAGATTTGAGGCGTGTTTGCTTTCGCAACAAAGGAATAAACTTGTAAGCTAACTGTGTTTCTGGGGTGACTGCGCAACATGATGTGAGTCAGACCCGCGAGTAATGTAAATGATGCCAGTTGATGGTTTGGAGGGAACATCACATCAAAACATTGCTCTACAGCAGGGATTCCCAAAGTGTGGTGCGCGAGAGGAAAAATGTAATGGTGGTCTAATGGTGTAATAATTAATATTAAACATTCTCAGGGCTCTCAAGTGTCATTTCGGTCTTAACTTACGCACTCTCGCCACACATCGTATTTCTTACGCTGAAAAAAACTCTCGGCTATTTAATGTTTGAATGCAGGGGTGCTCAATACGTCGATCGTGGTCGCCGCAGAGCTCCGACGCCGGTCTGCAAAGAAAAAGTCACCCCCCCCCCCCCCCCCGTCAGCAACTCTTATCGGCTCGATGCCGGCGCGCGTCATGCTCAGCCGTGATGTGCGCGCACAGGTGAGCACACTCTCACTAGCACCTCCCCCCCCCCCCCCCCCCCGTCAACAACTCTTGCATTCTGTTGCAGTTTTTTTTTTAAGGTGTGGGGGATTGGGGGTGCGTGAACCCGGTCGGGATGCAGAAGGGGGTGCGTGGTCTAAAAGGATTGGGAACCCCTGCTCTACAGAATCACTCACGGTCCAACTGCAACCTGTTGTTTTTGTGTATAAGAAATATATAGCTTTATTTACACGGTGGCTGTTTCGCGTGGATCCATATTGGAAGCGTCGTGGCTAAAAGCAGTGTCTCGGGTTTCAAGCCTCTTGAGGGATGTTGTCAGTTTGGTCAGTGGCCCCATGGCGTCTGATACAGAAGCACCGAGGCAGCCTCTGTATGGGACCCACATGGTCTACATGGGTACCACACAGTATAAGACTTTGAACAAATGTTTAGTAGGGATGGGTATCGCTTGGTTTTTTCGGATACCGGTGCTAAATCGGTATTTTTAAAACGAGTGCCTAAACGGTGCCTCAACCGATACTGAAAAAGCAGTTCTCATGGCCGCACTGACAAAAAAACGGATATCAGACTGTCGCAATGTAGTTTAAACATGGTTATAATGGCTAATTTATTATTTGTTGGCCTACTTTTATGAATGCAAGACTTGCAGTCAATGTTACGGAACTAATTTGAGTTAAGGCTGCGCTTGTCATCATCGGTCTCCACGTTTTCAGGGGGACCATCTCCCCATCGCACCCAGCCTGACCGCAGATGTGCTCGGGACGGGCTCACGCAGATAGTCAGACACGGCGCATGCCTCTGCTTTCAAAGTTAAATGATAGGTTATCGTAACCTGTCACACAGGAAGCTAGTTAGCCTAGTTTACTAGCTTGATTAGCTAATGTTAGCACTGATTCCTGCCTGGATTTCCTTTTTTTGGGCGGTTTGTGTTATTACAACACCTGCTTGGTCACTAGTTTTGTACAGGGGTGGGGGGGGGGGGGGGGGTGTCTAGTTCGCACTAGCCGTGATGGCAGACAGAAGACCAGCTTGTCCCAGCAAGCGGCTCAAGAGAGGACTGCAACATTTCATCTATTGGAAAGAAAAGCAAACATGAAAAGACTGGCATGTCTAGCTTTTAGTTCTTTCTGCACAAAGTAGAGAACCTAGACCCCAGACAGAGGAACTGGGAGTCTGATGTTTTAATAGCCACGTTGTCTCAGTTATCTCGTCTGCCCTTTTTACGCATCCGCAGTGTCAGACCGCCGTGTGTCAAAGAGACTCAGCTAATGAGCGAGAAACTGCCATTTAACAATGGACGAGAAGAGAAAAGACGGACGGGGACACTTCATTAGATTGTGGGAATCGTAACTTTACAAATACGTGAAATAAGTTTATCTGTTGATCACACGTTCGCATCACAGATCTATTTTTGAAATGCAATCAGGGATTTGACATTCAGTCTTTGTTTGTGCTGACTGTGACAATTTTAAAGTGTTTTGACTTCCGTTTTGTGAAGATCTGCAACAGAGACATTGGTCAACTTTTGTAAGTAATATGCAATTGTGTTCAAAAATTATGGTGGTATTATTATTTTTCTTTCTTTTTTCCGGGGATCTGTATCAAACAATGATGTTTTTAAAAGTCTGTGTAGGCCAGGATCTCTTTACAGCAGCACAATATGTATATATTGTATTACGACACATTTTCGCCTTCCAACAAATATTTTACAACCTGCACATTGAAAAGCCAAAATGCAATTTTGAATAATTATGCAGCCCTCGCGTCACACCTCCTTAATTGTACGTATGCGTGTCCCCACACGGAGATGATCGTACGTACAAAGTAAAACAAGCATTAAAGTGTGAAGTGGGTGTGCTCTCTGATTGGCTGCATAATCTTTCCTCCAGGCCACCTGATTGCATCACACTGTCCAAAAGCATGCATATTTGGTTAATAACATATAAAAAAAATTGCCTGAATGAGAGTTTTAAATTCATGTGTCAACATGCTGTGATAATGTGTTGACTTGCCCAACGGGAGCATTGCCAGTGCTCCAGCTCCCCCCCCCCCCCCATCTACCCCCTGAACCGAGCTCAGATAATGGATGGATGTGCTCAGGAGTAATTTAAAAAGTGAGCGAGCGTAGAAGCAGGCTCGATATCCTCGGGCATTGTTCTCCACCGATACCTCGGCCCCGAATTAATCTGCATTGCTGGACTGAATTTACAAACCGCACTCAGCCTGAGGAGCTCACGCCGTAATTAGGTTCGTGAGGGATTACAAGGGTCAGGGATGTAGCTTGATAGGCCAGCAACAAACCATGTGGTTGATTTTTAGAAATCAATACAAAATAAAACTAAACGATACGCTAGACAAAACACCGTTCACACCAAAGTTGGGTAACATTTGATGTCAGAAAAGAAATGCTTCAATAAGCATGGAGTATTTGCTTGCTTCTGCAAATGATGTAAATTGAAGGAAGTGTAGTATATTCTCGATCCCGGTCGTGATACCAAATATGTAGTATATTCTCGTGATACCAAATATGTAGTATCTTCTTGTCGACCGTGGAAGATTGAAGAAATGATGATGGAGAAGGAAAGTTCGAGCGACTCCGCACTTGAGAGGAACACAAAGTTTATTCTACAAGATACAGGTCAATAACAGACGCCTAGAACGACTGGGGACTTTCAGGAGCCAGATTTCGAAAGTCCAAAAGATGTGACATCCTGCTACACGTTATATAGGGAGAAGGCAGGCCGTTTAAGGTCACAATCTATAGCCGGCCACGTCAGTTGGGGCTAAAAGTGTGCTTCTGACCCCCACCTTACATGGTCATCTGGCTAAAAGTGTGCTTCTGACCCCCACCTTACATGGTCATCTTCTGCACCAAGGCCTTCACCCCAGTGGGATTCTATTCCCAGAGCTTCCCTTGACCTACAGCAGGGGTGGCCAACACGCGGCTCGCGAGCCTCATGCGGCTCTTTGCCTGGTGTCATCACGCGCTCTCTCGTTCATATCTAAGTTTGTTTTTTTTGTGTGCTGTGTGCTATATGCTTGAGTTCAATCTGTATTTTTTTCAAAGCGCATGATGAGATGAAAAAAAGCAAAGTTCCCAGTAGAGACGCGGGTCTCTCAACTCTCAAAGACCACAGAAAGCGGTCGAGACCACATCGGAAGCGTTCTACGGTGGGTTACCTCGAATGAAAGTGTCCGAATCATCAAACACTGCACTACCACGCCATGAGCGCCATTATGGGCGGCTGGATGATGTCCCTACGCACTAAGTTTCGAGTTGGTTTTGTGGCGGCCGGACCAGCGCCTCAATTCAATGGACGGAGTGTAAAAGCAGCGTTGCCGCATCGCGCATCGAAATCTCGAACCTCTCTGAGGCTCCAGCCCCCTTGGCGTTTGATTATTCCAGCACCTGTTCTGATTGACATTTCGTGAAGGTTCTGATTGACACCAACAACGAATTAAGCCAGATTTGAAGAGGATTGTTCACAAGAATTAATTTGAGAGAGAAGTCAATTTCAAGCAATCCCCAATAGTCCCACTATGCAACATGCATAAAAAAGTAAAACTTTTTATGTAATTTTTGTTTTTTTGTGTTGTGGTGCTGTGTTGTGTGTGTGTGTGTGTGTGTGTGTGTGTGTGTGATTGACAGACATGTTGTTGTTGTCATTGACAGACTTGTCCATTATGTGTTCGTAAGGTAGTGTCGTGTCCATTTCTGTATGTTTGTGTGTGACATTTTGTGACAATGGCTGATCAGTGGTAGTGTGTGTGTGTGTGGTGTGTGTCGGGAACATTATGTGTTGGATGGACTTGATAGTCTGACACAGTAAAAAAATCTGACCTACAGCATTGATACTTAATACTGTTGTTCACCACAAATTCCCCACAGAAGAACATATATACTGTATATATACAGCAGGGTCGGAAATTTAAATTTTTAGGCAATGTTGGCTCCCACTGCCTGAAATCCAGGAACATTTAGAAATAAATTGGGGGCAATTTGAAACTTGTGAAATAACATATAACCGTTGTTCAACAAAAAAAAATACTTATTTAGGCTTACAGTATGAGCAATTGTCATAAAATGGCAATAATAATACTTTTAGGCTGTAGTCTACCGACTCAGTGTTTTCTTAGATTTTTTTGAACAAAAAAGAAACAGAAAACATAAATTAGACAATCATATTCAATTTTATTCTTATTTCTTTGTGGTTATTTTTTTAAAACAACTATTAATAAACAATAACTTATTTCTTTGTTTTTTTAACATAAAAAATTATATATATATTTTTTGTGTACAGTACAGGCAATACAGATAGGAAACACGCAACAGAACAAACCAAAACATGCTTTAAATTATCATAATTATTAGAGTAAGTTATGGGAGCATTTTTTGCCCTTCTCATATCAGGGGCAAAATGATATTTCTTGGGGGCAGTTTTGCCCTTTGCCCTCGTGAATTTCTGACCCTGATATACAGTATATATGGATACACACACACACACCTTTAATGCATGAAACAAAAGACTCCCCATAGCTGTGAATTCAGTGTTACGGATGCGTGGTCTGGAGGACCCAAACGCAGCAGGAGTTTCACGAAAAACAGAGTTTATTCTCAGTACAGCAACACGGACAACACCACACAGGAACAAAAAAAGACGATCCGACACCAGACAAACAGAAGGACACAGATTAAATACACAGGGGAACGAGACACAGGTGGAAACAATCAGGGCGTGGCTGGAAACAATCAGGAAAGAAACAGACAAGCACAGGGAGGGAAGAGCAGGGAAACAGGAAACGAGACAGGGACTTAAACATAAAACAGGAAACACTCAAATCCTAACTTTCATTTTCCATGTCAAGTATAATGTATTTATGTCAAAAACGACTCCCAGCAGTTGGTGCAGTAGGTCATTAAAGAAATCAAACCAAACAGAAATTGGACAAAATATCTTATATACATACCATAATCCAGTTTCTCAATTTTTTTGGATGAAAAGGACACGCCTTGAATTTTAATCTGCAAAACCACAGCACATAAAGTCGAGACTGTGTTTGCATCTATATAAAAGTATTAATAAGAACTGTACCCTTCAAACCCACACGGGTAGTAATATTACTTCAAACTGGAGGTAACTGCTCAGGCGTATACACCATGACTAGATATAATACAATTTCGGATTTATAAGGGCACATGAGAGTAAAGGCCAATTTTTCTTCAAATTTAATCCCAGAACCACACAAATGTCAACGCCACAGTTATGAGCCAGAAAAATATATCTGGAAGCTGGAAAAAAATATCTCTGCAGTTTGAGTTGGATCAATGCAAGTTTGGATGCTAAAATTGTGGAGACAAATAGAGGCAAACCGGTTACCTGTCCCCCTTATTTCCCATCATGCATTGCAGTTTTAACACATTGCATCCAGCAATTTGTTGATTGTAACTAATTTAGAAAGGTCCAGTTGTCGTCGTTTTCATGCTACAAATGTGAATGTGATATAAATATTGTGAGACTTAAACCTGCATTATTTATATTTTTTGCTCTACAAGCGGAAAACAATATTGAAATATTAGCACGTTGCTTTTAATTGGAGTTTCTGTTAAAGGGAAGGTGGATGACTAGTCAATCATCCACCTTCTCTTTAAACTGTGTTTAGTCCCCACCAACTGCTTTTGAGGAAAACACTGGCTCAAGAGCCAATATGTCAACCGGTTACTTCCCATCTGTCGTTTGGTGCTCAGCAGGTAGACGAGACGGTTTTATGAGAGCTTTTTCTCGAGCCTGCTGTGGCTGGTTGAGGTTGATGAGAGCAAAGTGAGCTGAAAGATCGTGAAAACCTTCCTGACTTCAGTATTTTTCAACCTTTTTTTAATTGGACCAGTATCGCTGCAGCAACACAGTGAAGGGCTTTCATTGCCCCCCCCCACCCCCACGCTCAGATTTGTTGTCAAAAGTATGGCAAGAACCTGCCATGCACATGAACCGTTTTTCTTCTTTACCTTCGCATTGAAAATGCGGAAGGTTATGTTTTGATCGCCGTGTATTTATTTATTTATTTGTATGCATGTTATTCGCTTAAGTAAAAAAGTATGAAACCGAATCGCATGAAATTTGGTGGGATGATTGGTTATTATCCGGGGACCATTTGATTAGATTTTGGGATCGATCGGGTCAAAGGTCAAGGTCATGAAAAAGGTCAACATCTTCTTGAATTGCATGAAATTTGGTGGGATGATTGATTATTATCCGGGGACCATTTGATTAGATTTTGGGATCGATCGGGTCAAAGGTCATGGTCAAGGTCATGAAAAGGTCAACATCTTCTTTTTACCATAGCGCAGTCAATTTATATCCAATTGGCATGCAACTAATGCCAAAATGTTCATAATTCAATGCCCAATCTTGTGATATGCGAAGGTATGCGCTCTACCGAGTGCCCATTCTAGTTTTACTGTTAGCTTGATTAGGTCAAGTCTTATTCTGAAATCTTGCACCGCATCCACATCAAAATCAGCTAAATATTTAAGCTTCGACATTAAAGATATTTGAGGCAACACTTTCTCGGACAAAACACACTGTCTTCTCTGCGACTTCTCACTCACATTTCCGCCATGACGTCCACCGTGAGCGAGTCTCGGTTGGACACGACGAACGACAAATATTTTATTGTTGGCAGGACACCTCTAGTAACAATCAACACAACTTTTCATCGGACGTACATTTATAAAAATACATTGCAGTTAGTGGCTGCAGGTTGCGGCCGCTCAGCGATGGACCCATTAAAGAACATTGTTGTCCCCATTACTCGGATACAAAAACATGGGAAAATAGGTTCCAGGTTAAAAAATAGCTTTTAGGCAATTTAGGATTAGCACAATAAGCTGTTGGATATGTTTATATGTAATCCTGTGCTTTATTTAGACACCATATTTGTATCCATTGATATCTTTAAATCTTTCTCTTAAAACCTCTTTGAGGTATGAGTTGCATGAATAGATTCATTTGAAGTTATGGAACATGTGGATAATGGATTTCTTATATCTTAGACACCTCTTTAAGAGGTTTTTAAGTGATACTGCATATAATATATAAATGAATAAACAGACTAAATGGGTCAGTTTTACCTTGAAGGATTTCAGATGACTATGCTTTTACTTGCCAGTACTGAAATTAAATAGTTATACCAATCTTGACTTTAACTCTATCTCTTAGGAATGATTCTCTTGTGCTTTGAATTGATATCTAGACCTTTTTTTTCTTTTTTATGGCATTTTCCAAAGTGAATCAGTGATCAAATATTTTTTTTAAAGCGAATCCAAAAAACCATGTTGATTAAATTAAATTGCCCCATCCCAGGATGTCTAGTGAGGATATAAACCATGTGACTGTGGGAAAGCAACATATGATGTTCATGTGGCTGGTGTTCATTGTGTGTGGCTTTTAAAAACAACTGGAATCTGGTCTATAATTCAATACATTCGGCCTTAGGGACATTGGCTGTTCTATGAAGCTTGACTACACTTCTCGTATTTTGACTGTTTAGGGAGAGATTGTCTTTTATATTCTCCGCTTGAGATGCGATACAACAAGATATTTCCTGAGATACAAAATCCCCCAAAAAGCAGTGGGTTAAGATTTTGAAAGAACATTCAGAGGCCATTAGCGCACATGGGCATCCATTTCTTCAACTGTGAGACTCACTCTTTTCCCAGAGCAAAGCAACCATTGGACAACTAGCCTGCCAAGCGAAGGCATATGCAATGGCTTCGGTACTGACAAAAAGGTCAGGATACAAGGAAGCAGTCTCATTTGAAGGGCACTCACTGTTGGGTCTCACTGGACTTTGGCTGCATTTCAATGAAAACTGTCAAATAAAAAAAGTAGCGATACAGCTAAAGGCAAAAGGCATCTGGGGAGAAAGGTTAAAGTCATTACTTGTTCATGAATATTTCCAATTACGTATTTAGGTATTCTTTTTTTTAATATCATTATCAGACCACATTTATCTCTCAGTACGTGTTGTTGAGGAATAACAATCAACGATGAATGGAAAAACACCACGCGTTAATGAATGCCTTCAATACTCAAGACCTTTTGTTATATTCGCCAGGTGGTAAAAGCACGGCATTCAATATTTCCGCCGCGAGCTTATCTGTCTGAGCACAGCTCATCGCAATTCAGCTGACTGCATTTGTTCAGCCAGCCAGTGTCCAAAATAAGAGTTTTCCTTTTCTTTGAGGTCGTTTCATTGAAAGACTCAGTGTCACAGATTGTGAGTCGCTCATCCCCTTTTTTCTAAATTAAAAAACGTTCGTGCCACATTGAGCTAATAATAATGAAGGCAGGCGTGATGATGGTGGGGCTAAATCTATAGTCAAGGAAAAACCAAAGGTGAATGCAGTTCATCCTGTGGAGAACATGAATGCCTGTCCCCAATTTAATGGCAATGTCTTTGACTCAGAACCAAACGTGGACCTCCTGGTAGTGCTACAAGAAAGTTTCGGATATCCTTAAAGTCATTAGCATTCATCCTCTGGGGACCATGAATGTCTGTACATTTCAAGACAATCCATATGACATTGTTGAGATATATCAGATCAAAGTACTCAACCAACAAGGTGAAGCAGAATCAAGACATGAACATGGCAGAAAGAAAAGAAAAAAGAGTTAATGTTCAGATATCTTTGTTTCTCTTAATTTAATGGTAAATGTGAGCGTATTGTTTACTTATAGCACATGCAATTGTTCATATTATATTAAGGGGCCATAATATGTGCAGCTGCAATATTGTCACCATGTCAACATGCTGTATGCTGCAAATTTGCAGGGTTTCCTGCAAATGATAGATTGTTAAACTTAATTCATGCGCATCCGAAGCCTGATTCCATCATCTGCGAAGTGCCCAGTTTCAGTTTACCCTTATAGACTTCCTCTGCACATGTGCAAAATAAACTATTACAACCTAACACACCCCAGCAATATGCATTCTGAAATATTATATATATATATATATATACATAGAAATGAGGCCAATCTCCCTTCTGACTTAACAGGTTATTGTGGATGATGGGTTCTCTGTTGAGCTTAACACAGGTATTCTTGTTTGGTGCCTTTCACAAATGATTCTATGTATACAGTAGTTTATATTTGTTGGTTCGAGGTAGAACCCTCTGAACGGGTTCCAGGTGAAACCTTTGATACAAGATATACAAAAGTCTTCTAAGGGAACAAGTCTGAGGACCCTGTATGATGCCTTTTTTAAAATTATAACATTGTAGGATCATACATGGAATGCATTACCATCCAAGAGAAGTTCATTAGTTCTAAATGAGTGAACCCATTATGGCTGCGTTAGTCATTTCCAATGCACTGAATGAGGTTGACAGCATTGCATGCGTACTGTAAATCGAGTGCCGTTAGGCTGATACTAAGGTGTAAAAAAAGGTATGTGAAAAAAAAATGTTGTTGCTAAATCAGCAACAAAATATATATATTATGCGACAAATTGACCCCCCCCCCCAACGACACATTTGAGTTCCAGAGTTTTGACGTGACATGAAACTGTTTTATTTGCTTTTTTCCCTCCGAGATACCATTTTGCATCGGGCCTTATAGAAGCATTTTATAGTTGGGTTTTTTTCTTTTCTTTTTGGTAAGCGAACAGTAGTAAACACCACTACTGCCCGAGGACACGCCACAGCTACATTAGCGAAAGCAGCTTCACAGCCTATACAGATGCTCACGGCTCTGCCTGAAGCAGTTGACGACTGTGCAAATTAAGAGGGCAAGGCGGTTACCGCAAACTCTAAAAGCCTCGGGTGCACATTAACAAACGCACTGCTTACTTTGCATTTTAAAGGTTGCTGTTGGTGGTTTACATTAGCTACGTTAGCTAGGGTGCGACTTTGATTTGAACAAGATGTGATTTAAATTACATCTTGAATAGTTTGAGCTCCTGTGTGTGTGTGTGTAGGTGAAAGCATGTGAAAATTAATGAGCTTCTTCACAGCGTTTAACAAAGACCGTGAAAATAATTACATGCAGCGGGACATAGATGTGTGGAAATAACAAAGGCCAGCACGCCGTGTAGCTTGTGTTGCCATCGTCTGCCCTTAATTACATTACATTACATGTCATTTAGCTGACGCTTTTAGCCAAAGCGACTTACAATCCTGTTACATACACTGTTGACGCAGCTACAGGGAGCAACTCAGGGTTAAGTGTCTTGCTCAAGGACACATCGACTAGGGCGGGGATTGAACCTCCAACCCCCTGATTGAAAGACGGATCTGCTGACCACTGACCCATAGTCATAATTAACCGCGTTAGCCGCAGCTGGAGGGGCCGCGGTGTCACATATGATAGCCAAAACAAAAGCCTCGACCCTCCCGACCCCGCGCTGGAGTGGTGCCGTAATTCGCTTTCTCAATCCACAGACAAGAAATATCAGATTTCAAACCGACCTCGGGACCCCCACCCGCCGCTCGAAACATCCCAGTGCCAGCCGTAAGAGGCTTTACCACAGACTAGAGGTGGGTGAATAGGGATCATTTAATGAAACATTAGAGAGCACTCCACAGTGCTTAAAACAAATTGCTTTCCTGACTGCTAAGCTTGGCTCAATTTGGGTTGCCTGAAGGAAGAGCCGAGTGAAAACAAGAGATGGGAAAGACGGAGTCTTCCACCTGCAGCATTCAGAGGTTGAATGTAATGGTTTCAGAGGAGAGAAAAAACAATTGAAATATAGAAAATGAGGCTGTCTCCTAAAATGTGTAAGCCCCACCGTGGATTCATGAGAACCTTCTGCAGGACAGATTAAGTGCAATGGGAAGCCGTTAGCACCCTTCTGTGTTATCGGCAGACACCTATGGGCAGGTGGCTGCTGGGTATTGACATCTTTTTACTGGCTAACGTTAGGCGCCTTAAGGCTGGGTCTTGTTGAGATGTTGGCAGGGGGCTCCGGGAGCCATCTTTGTGGCATTGCAAAGGAGATTCACAGTGTTCTAAAGCTTGGGATTTGAAGCCGGCCACTGAGTAAAGCCTCAAATTAGCTTAATGAGAGGAGCCGGGGACATGACTTTAAACCTCACATGGAGAGAAAGTCACGGGCCGGCACCCTTAGCCAAAGTGATTATTGCGGCCGGTCTGCTGCGTAGGCATGGTCCGGTTTGTGGGCGCTCTCAGGAGATGCGTCTGTTTCTGCTAGATGTACATTTGTGTGCTAACTGAAGTATAATTGGGACTCAGGCATATGGATTTGTTGCCGTGTCTCTGTAATGAGGTCAGTGAGGGCAGAGAGGCACGCAACCGTGGAAACGTACGTCTCTATTGCACCTTGTTGGCTTTACTCGGATCCAGTGGGCGTGAGACGGAGATATTCAGGGCACAAAGGAGACTTCTCAAAAGGACGGACCCACGAACATTTCTGCAAGGACACGTGGAGGCCATCAAAGTGAAATGATTAATCATTAATTAGTTGATGACTGATAGAGAATACTATTTTAATAAAAATGCCTTGCATGGCAGCGGAATGCTGAATGTTGATATGTAATGTAAAGTGGTCGTAAAACTAGAAAAGCGCTATTTAAATAATTACGGGAAATCAATATTGGTAATTACCACACGATTAAATTATGTTCCAAAAATGTTCCCTTTTCTTTCAATACCGTACAACAACAATACAACAGGAATGATATCCAAGTTCTGATAAAACTATAACTTTACAGGTGAAATTGATAAAATACAGTATGCAATAATTGACTTGTCTCCCACCCAAAAGATAAAGTACGTGAAAATGACACGGCATGTTTCCTGATTAAACATTTTGTGCGATCTCGACAACACCACATCTGTGTTCTGCTATCATAGAGGAACAGGCGTCAACGTGTTGTCAAGCTTTGATTCGCACCGACTCTGGGAGGCGTTTCCCTGTTGGGATGAATTATCGCTGTTATTTCTGCACATTATCGAGAAAGAAAAATTGTGAGTTTATTTCCATGTTTTTGCCGTGTGTCGTGTACAATGTGTTTGTTGGTTGGACGGGCAGAAGGGATACGTTGCCCCGTCAACCAGAGACAAAGAGCCCTCAAGCTGCTCATTACCAGTCGGGAAGAGCGAGGCATGTTTGTTTATGTTTGTTTGTGTTTGTGTGCACGCATCTTCAGGACAATTTAAATGAATTCTTTGACCTCGGCTTTTGATCAAACAGAGAAAAACACAAATATTCAGTTTTCGCCTCCTCATTATTCTCCTGCCGCTTCCTCCTGTGTGTCGGCCGGCTGTGCACCGGGACACGGGGACAAAGATTCAAGATTCAAGATTCAAGATGTTTTATTTGTCACATACACACACAGGGTGTGCAGTGAAATGAAAGTGGCAATGCTCAGCAGGAATGTGCAAGGGCAACAAGTACACACTATTTACAATAAAAAACAACACAATATTTACAGTAAGTGTGCGTGTGTGTGTGTGTGTGCCTAAGAGGGGCAGTTGTGTGGGTCTATGTGGGGGTCCTGGTGAGGTCGGAGTTCACAGTCCTGATGGCCTGAGGAAAGAAACTCCGTCTCAGTCTCTCTGTTCTTGCAGCGTGACTACGGAGGCGCCTGCCTGACCGCAGCAGCTGAAACAGTCTGTTGTTGGGGTGGTGAGGATCCTTCATGATCCTGCCGGCTCTGGTTCTGCACCTCCTGGTGTACAAGTCCTGCAGGGTGGGAGTGTAGTTCCAATAGTGCGTTCAGCCGAACGCACTACTCTCTGCAGAGCCTTCCTGTCCTGAGCGGAGCAGTTGCCAAACCAGGCTGTGATGCTTCCTGTCAGGACGCTCTCTACAGCTCCAGAGTAGAAGGACTGAAGGATCCTCTGGGAAACTTTAAATTTCCTCAGCTGCCTGAGGTGGTAGAGGCGCTGCCTTGCCTTTCTCACCAGAGTGTCTGTGTTCGTTGACCATGTCAGATCCTCGGTGATGTGGACTCCCAGGTATTTATACCCGCTCACCCTCTCCACAGTAGTCCCGTTAATCCCCAGTGGTGAGTACGTCCTCTGTTGTTGTACCCTGCTAAAGTCCACAATCAGCTCCTTAGTTTTGGTGACATTCATGATGAGGCTGTTGTCCTGGCACCAGAGTGACAGATCAGCAACTTCCTCCAGGTAGGCCTTCTCGTCGTTGTCGGAGATCAGGCCCACCACCACTGTGTCATCCGCAAACTTGATGATGGTGTTTGAGCTGAACTTGGCGACACAGTCTTGTGTGTACAGGGAGTACCGTAGGGGCTGAGGACGCAACCCTGGGGGATCCTGTGTTCAGGGTGAGGGGTTTGAGGTGTGTCTGCCCACCCTGACCACCTGTGGCCTGGCGGTCAGGAAGTCCAGGATCCAAGCACACAGGGGGTGTTCAGTCCCAGCTCAATCAGCTTGCCGGCCAGTCTGGAGGGACTATGGTGTTGAAAGCTGAACTATAATCAATGAACAGCAGTCTCACATAGCCCCCTCTGGCTGTCCAGATGAGAGAGTGTGGTGTGCAGTACCTGGGAGACAGCATCATCCGTGGATCTGTTTGGGCGATAAGCAAACTGCAGCGGGTCCATGGAGGAAGGGAGGAAGGCGCAGATGTAGTCCTTTATCAGCCTCTCAGCATTTCATGACCACCGAGGTGAGGGCCACGGTCGGTAGTCATTCATACATGCTGGAGAAGCATTCTTGGGCACAGGGACAATAGTGGATCTCTTGAAGCAGGCGGGGACCACGGACTCAGCCAGGAGAGGTTGAATATTGTGGTGAACACTGGAGCTAGCTGGTTAGCACAGGTCTTCAGTACTCGCCCAGATATGCCATCTGGACCTGCAGCTTTCCTGGTGTTCACCCTCAACAGAGCCCTCCTCACACTGTGCTCGGTCACAGAGAGTGTGTGTTCATCCCCAGCGGTAGAACTCACCTCGGCTACGCTTAACGGTGTTGTTGTTAGCGGCGAGCTAGCGCTGTTGTTGCTAGCCTCAAACCGTGCATAAAATGAGTTCAGGTCGTCCGCTAGGGATGCGTCGGCACTCACCATTGCGCGGGTCTGCTCTGGTAGTCTGTGATAGTCCGTAGCCCCTGCCATAGGCGCCTGGTGTCGCGCTGCTCCATCTGTGATTCCACTCTGTCTCGGTACCTCCTCTTGGCTTCCTTCACCGCCTCCTCAGTCCATAGACCGCTGCCTTGTACTCGTCCATGTTGCCGGATACAAGACCGGAGTTATAGGCAGCAGTACGGGCGTTCACAGCTTCACGGATGGATCTATCAACCCACGGCTTTTGGTTAGGAAAGACCCTAACTTTTACCGTGGGGACGATGGTGTCCGCTAGCGTTGCTATGAGGCTCATTGCTACTTCAAAACTCGCTGACGTCACTGGAACTGGATTGGATCATGTCCCAGTCGACGACATGCAGAGCGCCCTGTAGCTCAGCCTCTGATTGGTCAGACCACCGCTTCGTTCCTCGTCACTACCGCTTCCGCGATCTTTTGCCGGTACTCCGGAAGCAGAAAATGGCGGCATGGTCTGATTTGCGAACGGAGGAGAGAGACAGCCTTGTAGCCTCTCTTGAATGGCGTATAGCAGTGGTCCAACGTTCTTTCCTCTGGTAGCACACGTAATGTGCTGGTGAAAGTTCGGCATGACTTTTTAGGTTTGCCCTATTAAAGTCCCCAGCCACCACCACAGCCGTCGGGATACTTGTTCTGATGCCGACATAACACATCATGTAGGTCCGATAGTGCTACGCCGGTGTCCGCTTGTGGTGGTATGTAGACGGCTGTGGTGATGACCGAGCTGAACTCCCGGGAAGGTAGAATGGACGGCATGAGATCGCCAGATGTTCCAGGTTCGCGAGCAGGAACGAAAGAGTCTTAATGTCCTTGGGGTCGCACCACTTGTTGTTAGTCATGAAGCAAACCCTCCACCCTTAGATTTACCAGACTCTTCCGTTCTGTCTGCACGGAAAACAGAGAAGGACTCGGTTGGGCATATGACTCGATCCGCACCAGCGGGTCAGCCATGTTTCCGCCAGACAAAAGATGTTACAGTCCTCATGTCCCGTTGGAATCTGATCCTTGCCCTAACATCATCCATCTTATTTTCCAGAGACTGGACGTTAGCAAGAAGGATGCTGGGCAGAGGTGGACGGTGGGCTTGAACTCTCAGTCTGTTCCGAATTCCGCCCGCTTCCTCGATGTTTTCGCTGCCTCCCGTAGTAGCGGCTCCACTGTTGTTGTTGTGGTTCGCCGCACGATCTCTGCTGGCCACGCTGGATCGATGGAAAAAGTGGACAAAAACCCTTGTTTTGCGCAAAAGTTTATGTCCAAAAGTGTGCTGCGGTCGTATGCTGTTAGTGCCGATGTGTTTGTGGCAAAGAAAATATTAAAAATAAACACAAAAACTAAAAGAGCGCACAATCTCCGCGGAGCTACCTCGACGGCGTCTGGACACAGCCGCGCCAAGGGATACGTTGCCCCGTCAACCAGAGACAAAGAGCCCTCAAGCTGCTCATTACCAGTCGGGAAGAGCGAGGCATGTTTGTTTATGTTTGTTTGTGTGCACGTATCTTCAGGACAATTTAAATGAATTCTTTGACCTCGGCTTTTGATCAAACAGAGAAAAACACAAATATTCAGTTTTCGCCTCCTCATTATTCTCCTGCCGCTTCCTCCTGTGTGTCGGCCGGCTGTGCACCGGGACACGGGGACAAAGAGCTTAGAGTCTCCTGTGGCTCGTTGCTTCACCGCAGGTTTGTGAGAACTGACAGAGCACACAACACACCAATTTGTATCTATTGTATTTGTTTGTGTGAGTGGCATTCCAAGGGAAGAAAAACATTCTAAACTGGATCACAAGGTATTTCTTGACTTTAGCTAACGGGACATTGCTAACGGGACGTTGCCACGTTGTCCTCTCAACAGACCTTTCATACGAGAAAGAGAAGGAGTTCCCTTCCACAATATATTATTTTTTTAATTGTGATCCAGCATATTTTATGATTATTTGAACATGATTTTTAGAGTTGTAATTTCTAATTTCCTTAAATTATAGTAAATAATCCATTTATCTTAACTTAAAGTTCGTATTTTTGTAATTTTATTTTTAAAGCACTTGCTGCATGTTTGTCAGGTGCAATATGAAGGAAAAAACTTGATTGAAGTAGAAGTTCTTACGTGGAACACCACCTCTGGCTAACGCATGGCTGTTGCCTCCCAAATTAAGAGTTGCAAATGGACTCTTGCACTTTGTGGCACGATGTGCCAAAAACATCTCAGTTTAGACTTGTGTAATATGTCTACATTAACAACATTGGCACATGCTTGTGCCGGCCTGTGATCTGTCTGCTCTCACACACTCACACACACTCCTCAGATCTGCGGTGTGCATGAGTCCGTGGGCTTCTTTCCTCGGGTAACGCTGACAAGCAGAACATGGCAATCACATTAAACCTGGCGTGCGTCATTAACAATGTGCAGGACTGTGTGTAGACAAGCGCTAAAGCCTCCAGTCATGGGCAAGCGCATGCCTTTGATCAAGAAATGTCCACAGTAAACCGATAAGCAGGTGAAGCTGAAAAAACACAGATTGAGGCGGAATGCTTATATCGCCGTGGACTCGGATATAACGCTGTCAGGGGGAAGACGAGTGGGATTCGGGTAGGATAATCTAAAAGGCCGGTGGACCTACGGTGCCTACGCGTGTCTCTTTCAAGTTTTAGTTCTTAATCGCCATATGGAGCAGCAATTGTTGGCAAAGAAATACAAAATTAGAATCTTGAAAGTGTTTCCATCAAGTTTCATCAGAGGGACCAGTTCACTAAATAGTGCATCCAGTAATCAGGTTGGCATGTCTGATATAATTGCTTGTTTGCTCCGGTTCATTCACAGAGTGGATATTGGTGGGGCAGGATGCATGCAATGAGTGTGGCTGAGATAAGTTCGCCTACGTCTCTGGGACAATATCGCGTTTTTTAAAATCACTTCTAAAGACCCCACTGTTGACAGGAAAACTTGTTTATTTCACCGCATGATGTGTTTTGCTCAATTGGCTTCTGTCAGAGTACAGAAACCCACTCACAGCTTTGGCCACACGCTTGATCTTGTTCTTACATATGGCATTGACATTGAGCATTTTAAGGTCTTCCCACAGAATCCTCTTCTGTCAGACCACAACCTTATAACATTTGAATTTATACTACCGGAGTATACACCGTTAGTCAAAAGTTTCTACACCAGATGTCTAACTGACAGTGCTGTAGCTAAATTTAAAGAAGCGATTCCTTCTGCATTTGATTCAATACCACGTCTCAATATAACAGAGGACTCCTGGTCTAACTTTAGTCCTTCCCAGATTGATCATCTTGTTGATAGTGCCACAGGCTCACTGAGAATGACACTGGACTCGATAGCCCCTCTGAAGAAGAAGACAGTGAGGCAGAGGAGGTTTGCTCCCTGGTATAACCCTCAGACCCACAAACTAAAAACGTCACTGTGGCAGTGGGGGGTGTGTAGGCTCGGCTGCAGAGTGGGTGGAGCGGGGGTGTGGTTCAGGGAACGGTGTCTGATTGTCATCAGCTGGTCTGATGGGTAATTAGTCCAGCTGATGACAATCTGTGTTTTGTGTATCTGTGAGGCTTGGTCTTTAAAGGAGCTGGATGGATTGAAGACGGGGTGGAGTGCTGAGCAGAGACGCTGTCTTGGTCTAGACGAATAAAAGATATTGCCAAACATCCCCCCCGACTACTCCGTTCATGATGCTTATAGGGAGAACCTACTGGTGACGGCTAGCAACGTGTCACACTGGAGCCAAACGTGAAGCCCTTTCTTGAAAAAAAAAAAAAGATATATATATATTTTTTTTAAAGCATATGGAGAGCAGCCAGCAACACTCCGATCTACCGACCCAGCTTTTGATGGCGCTGGGTCAGATGCTGGAGGGGATGGCAGCTATACAGCGGGACCAGGCAGAGGCGAACCGGCAACTATTGGGGGCACTCCTGGCCCAGGCAGAGAGGCAGACGGGAGCCCTGGAGCGGCTCGCCGCCCGGACAGCTGCGGCTCCACCAAACCCTCCACCCTTGGCGGGGGTGGAGGTCTCAAAGATGACAACGGCAGACGACGTCCAATCATTTCTGGAGATGTTTGAGGTGACGGCGGAGGCGTGTGGCTGGCCGGCGGGGGAGTGGGCGGTCCGTCTACTGCCTCTTCTCACCGGGGAGGCGCAGACAGCGGCGCTGTCGCTGCCCCCGACAGAGCGGCGCGATTACGCAGCCGTGCGAAAAGCCGTCATCGATCGGCTGGGACTGACTCCGCAGGACCACCAGCGGAGGTTCCGGGAGGCAACGCTGGGACCCAAGGACCGGCCGTTTGCCTACGCGCACCAGCTGAAGGACGCCGCCACCAGATGGCTACAGCCCGGGAACTCCGGAGGGGCGCAGGCGGCGGTGGAGAAGGTCGTTATGGAGCAGTTCGTGGAGGGGCTGCCGACCGGAACAGCAGAGTGGGTCCGCTGTCACGGCCCCACGTCGCTGGAGGCCGCCATTGCACGGGCGGAGGATCACCTGGCGGTGCACCCCGGCGGGCAGGTGGACAGCGACAGCTCACTGGCTCCGGCCAGACCGACGCGACCCATACAGGCCCCAGCAAACACCGGCACCCTTCCCAACCCACAGGTAGTCCCTCAAACACCAGGGCAGGCGTGTTGGAGGTGCAGACAGCCCGGACACATCCGGTGGGAGTGTCCGCTGATGGAGGTGGGCCAGGTGATCCGGGTTGCCGGCTCTCCAACACCCTCCCCAGGTCCGGGAGCGACATACCGCGTACCGGTAAGAATCCAGGGGGGTATACATCAGGCAATGGTGGATTCCGGCTGTACACAGTCGATGATCCACCAGAGCCTGGTTCGACCAGGGGCATTGGTGGAGGCATTGTGGGTGAAGATAAGGTGTGTGCATGGGGACATTCACGAGTATCCCATAGTGTCAGTGGAGATTAGATACGGGGGGAAAAAGCATAACGTGAAGGTTGCGGTTAGCTCCCGCCTTACGCACCCCTTAATCTTGGGAACCGATTGGCCGGGCTTTGGCAAGTTAATGGGGAAGGCTGCGGGGGTGCGTTCACGGCAGACAGGGTCATGCGGTGTGCGCCGTGCTCAGCGGTGATGCGAGGTTGTCCGACACTGCAGACGGGGAGGGGGAACCGGCGGAGCCTCCTAGGAGACTCCTCCGCCCCGAGTTTCACTCCATGGAAGATTTTCCACTCGAGCAGTCTCGGGATGATACTCTACGCTCAGCCTTTGACCAAGTGATACGAATTGATGGTCAGCTGGTGCGCCCTGACGCAGCGCAGACCTATCCGCACTTCACATTGATCAGGGACAGACTGTACAGAGTGAGCCGTGACACTCACACAGGGCAGGAAAGCACCCAGTTGCTGGTGCCGAAGAGCCGCCGGGAAATGGTTTTCCAGGCGGCTCACTATAACCCGATGGCTGGTCACATGGGATATGATAAAACTCTGGACCGGATAATGACCCGATTCTATTGGCCGGGCATCCGGGCGGATGTGCGCCGTTGGTGTGCGTCCTGCCCGG
Source organism: Pseudoliparis swirei (assembly GCF_029220125.1). Classification (NCBI taxonomy): domain Eukaryota; kingdom Metazoa; phylum Chordata; class Actinopteri; order Perciformes; family Liparidae; genus Pseudoliparis; species Pseudoliparis swirei. Next base: position 8,682,521 of record NC_079398.1, read on the forward strand.
ACTGTCAATTGGTAAACCCCCCGGCCATTCCGAGGGCACCTTTGCGCCCTCTGCCATTAATGGAGGTTCCATTTGAGCGAATCGCTATGGACCTCATCGGGCCATTTCACCGGAGTGCACGCGGATATCGCTTTGTGTTAGTCTTCGTGGATTACGCAACACGATACCCGGAGGCGGTGCCCTAGCGCAGCATTTCTGCAAAGAGTGTCGCGCAGGCGCTGTTTCAGGTCATCTCCCGAGTCGGAATCCCGAAAGAGATTCTGACTGACCAGGGCACCCAGTTCATGTCAAGAACACTGAGAGAACTTTACGGGTTACTGGGCATCAAGTCTATTCGGACCAGTGTGTACCACCCACAGACCGACGGTCTGGTGGAGCGTCTGAATAAGACTTTGAAGTCCATGATCCGTAAATTTATTAATGACGATGAACGTAATTGGGATAAATGGCTTGACGCCTGTTGTTTGCAGTACGGAAGGTTCACCAGGCCTCCACGGGATTTTCTCCTTTGAACTTTTGTTCGGCAGGACTCCACGGGGTGCTCGACCTCATTAAAGAAAACTGGGAGGAGGGCCGAGCACCAGTAAAACGAGATCCAACACGTCCTGGACCTGCGAGCAAAGCTCCACACCCTGGGTCAGCTGTCACGTGAGAATTTGCTCCAGGCCCAGGAGCGTCAGCAGCGGCTGTACAACAGAGGTGCCAGGCTGAGACAATTCACACCGGGAGAGAAGGTACTTGTATTGCTTCCTTCTTCCAGCTCTAAACTCCTCGCCAAGTGGCAAGGGCCCTTTGTGGTCACACGGCGAGTGGGGGATGTTGACTATGAGGTGGTGCGTTCTGATAGGGGCGGAGCTACACAGATTTACCACCTCAACCTCCTAAAAGCATGGAGGGAGGCGGAGTCTGTTTCTCTGGTGTCCTCGGTATCTGAGAGAGAGGAGCTGGGGCCTGAGGTCCCAAAATCCACCAATCCAGCCTCGCTCCTTTGTGAAGACAGTCTCCGGGACCCAGAAAACAGACATTGCCCGGTTGCAAAAGCAGTTTGCTGATGTGTTTTCTCTCCTTCCAGGACGCACAAACCTCATAGAGCACGAGATTGAGACTCCTCCGGGCGTGACAGTGCGGTTACGACCCTACAGGTTACCTGAACACAAGAGAAAGGTGGTTCAGCGGGAATTAGCGGCAATGCTGGAGATGGGGGTAATAGAAGAATCCCACAGTGCCTGGTGTAGTCCCATTGTTCTTGTGGTCAAGAAGGATGGGTCTATACGGTTCTGCGTGGACTATCGCAGGGTGAATGAGGTGTCACGGTTCGATGCTTACCCAATGGCCCGGGTCGACGAGCTCCTGGACCGACTGGGCACAGCGTGTTTCTTTACGACACTGGATTTAACCAAGGGCTACTGGCAGATTCCTCTGTCGCCAGAGTCTAAGGAAAAAACGGCCTTCTCCACTCCGCTTGGGTTATACCAATTCACCACGCTTCCTTTGGGTTGTTCGGGGCCCCGGCCACCTTTCAACGCCTCATGGACCGGGTGCTGCGTCCGCACGCTGCATATGCGGCCGCCTACCTGGATGATGTGATCATACACAGCACCACCTGGGCGGAGCATGTGCAGCGGCTGGGCGCGGTGCTGGAGTCCCTGAGGCAGGCGGGGCTTACGGCCAACCCGGGGAAGTGTGCAGTTGGACGGAGGGAGGTACGGTATCTGGGGTACCACTTGGGCGCCGGGCAGGTGCGCCCTCAGGTGGACAAGACCGCCGCCATCGCAGCCTGCCCACGGCCCAAGACTAAAAAAGAGGTGAGGCAGTTTTGGGGCTGGCGGGCTATTACAGGCGGTTCATCCCGAACTTTGGAGCTGACCAGCCCCATGACTGACCTGACCCGGAAAGGTGCCTCAGATCCGTCCAGTGGACGGAGCGGTGCCAGTTGGCGCTTGAGGAGGTAAAGCAAGCTCTCTGTGGGGAACCACTCCTTCACACACCTAACTTCTCTCCCTTTACTCTGCAGACCGATGCGTCGAACAGAGGGCTGGGGCCGCTTTGTCCCAGCAGGTAGGGGTTTGACCGCCCGTGCTGTACATCAGCCGCAAGCTGTCGGAGAGGGAGGGCAGGTACAGCACGGTGGAGAAGGAGTGCCTCGCCATCCGTGGGCGGTCGACTCCCTGCGCTACTACCTCCTGGGACGCCATTCACCCTCTGGTCGACCACGCCCGCCCAATGGCTCCACCGCATGAAAGATACCAACGCCCGAATCACTCGGTGGTATCTGGCTTTACAGCCTTTAATTTCAAGGTGATCCATAGGCCGGGCACGCAGATGGTCGTGGCCGACTTCCTCTCCCGCCTCATGGGGGAGGGGGAGTAGGTTAGGCCGGATGTTGCCCCGGCCTAAGTCGGGCGGTGGAGGTATGTGGCAGTGGGGGGTGTGTAGGCTCGGCTGCAGAGTGGGTGGAGCGGGGGTGTGGTTCAGGGAACGGTGTCTGATTGTCATCAGCTGGTCTGATGGGTAATTAGTCCAGCTGATGACAATCTGTGTTTTGTGTATCTGTGAGGCTTGGTCTTTAAAGGAGCTGGATGGACTGAAGACGGGGTGGAGTGCTGAGCAGAGACGCTGTCTTGGTCTAGACGAATAAAAGATATTGCCAAACATCCCCCCCGACTACTCCGTTCATGATGCTTATAGGGAGAACCTACTGGTGACGGCTAGCAACGTGTCACAGTCACGAAAGCTTGAAAGCATATGGCGTTCAACTAATCTGGAAGAATCCCGCTTAGTTTGGCGAGATAGTCTTAAAACTTATAAGAAGGCCCTCCGTAACGCCAGAGCAGCCTATTACTCATCAGTAATAGAGAAAAATATGAACAACCCCAGGTTTCTCTTTAGCACTGTAGCCAGGCTGACAGAGAGTCACAGCTCTGTGGAGCAGAGTATTCCTAAGACCTCAGTAGTAATGACTTCTTCTTTAATGAAAAGATTTTAACTATTAGGGACAAGATTAATAATCTCTTGCCCTTAACCAGTGCCAATCTGTCCTCAAGTGGAATGGCCTTGGAAACCGCTGTATGCCCTGGTGTATAATTGGATGGCTTTTCTCCCATCAACCGTGACCAATTTTCTTCAACGGTTTCTACTTCTAACACGTCTACCTGTCTCTTGGACCCCATCCCGACGAGGCTGCTTAAAGACGTTTTGCCTTTAATTGGCAGCTCTCTATTAGATATTATCAATGTGTCTCTGCTAACAGCCTATGTACCACATTCCTTCAAAGTAGCTGTAATTAAACCTCTCCTGAAGAAGCCCACTCTGGATCCAGAGGTGTTGGCTAACTACAGACCGATCTCTAACCTCCCCTTCCTCTCCAAGATCCTTGAGAAAGTGGTCGCAAATCAGTTGTGTGACTTTCTACATAATAATAGTTTATTTGAGGAGTTTCAGTCAGGATTTAGAAAACACCACAGCACCGAGACAGCACTGGTGAAAATTACAATTACAAACAGAGCAGACTTGATATATTATTATAATAACACGTTATCCATTAGTCCCTGGGAAAACCCGCTCTCCCCCCCAACACCTATCTGGGTGTCCACCAAACTCCATGACCTTTTGTGGACCTTTTTATTCTCACAACTGTGTCACTTTCTTGGTGAGCATCCTTTGAATGTCTTCCAGGAGAGACTGTCCATCTGAGCGTATGCACCATCACTGCCATATTTAAAACACATCGTGTCTTTCCTATGACACCTCATTTCGACCGGGCCTTCTAATAAACTCTGCGTGTAGTGCCCCCGTTACCTGTTTAACGTGGGCCACTACTGGCTGCTCATTGCCGAAGGTTTAGACACGTTTTTAGTAAGACCAAGAGTCCCGATCATTTCTCCTGTGGTTTTATTAACAATCATTAATTTCGTAGGAGACCTGGCTCACATTCCGACGGTCAAAAACAGTTTGGTCTCGTCAATAAGCAACACCTGGCCTCCCACTTCACCTCATTAAGTAGGGACAAACAACACCGTACAGCAAACTTGCCCCACCTAGTGGTGGGAGGTCCAAAGTTACAATAACATAAGAAAATGGCTCCTACACACCGGCCCCTAATTATTTCTGGCAGCGCACAAAACAATTTATCATACATTTATATAAGGAGACATTACAACAGAAAATAAAACAAAAGTACCCCCTAAAACAGACGGTTTCATAATAACCTCCTATAACCCTAATGAGGCACCATGTATGGTTCTGGGGTTTGCCTTTATTGGTCACTTGCCTCACAATTATGCTCGTCTTGGTTTGCAGACAAACAGAACGCACTAGTTCTTTCTTATCAGGAAATGTCTTTAGAACTCTTCCGAGTAACCAGGAACTTCGTGGAGCTGTAGCATCTGCTACAAGTACAATGTCTCCATGAACAAGATTTCGTCTTTCCTTACTCCACCTTTGTCGCTCCTGTAACAAAGGCAAATACTCCTGCTGCTCTCTCCATCTCTTCCACTCTCCCTCGTAGAGCTCCGCCCTCAGACTCAAGCTCCTTCTTCAGGCTCTGGAGCCGACTGGTGAATGCTGCTCTCTGATTGGCTAACTCCTCCCTGAGCTCCTCACTCCTGTGTTCGCTGAGCCTCAGCGATTCCTCCAGGTTTTTTATAGAAATTTGTTTCACAGTGGCAGAGGGGTAGCCACTCCCCAGCTCATCCCTGTATTGTTGAAGGGGGCCATTAATCACCCACCCCAATAGGGTTTTAATAGCATATGGCCCATTTTTACGGCTGTTGATTACCTCCGATGGTTCCATTAACTTTGATGCGTTTGTGCCAATCAACAAATCGACATCAGCATTAATTCGAGGAACGTCTAGACCTTTCAGATAAGTCCATTTTGTCAACTCTTCTTCAGAAATTATATTGTTTGTCGAAACTGGCATTTTCTTCTGCGTGAACAGTTTAGGAAGCTCAATGAACTGATTGTTGGCAAGTTCCGAGATTTCCAAGTCTTCGACAACACAACATGTAACAGTACTGCTGTGACCCATTGTACTTAGATGAACCTTTGTATTTCTTCCTTTGATGTTCAGCCTTTCCATTAGACGTTCCGAACAGAAAGTGTCAGTACTTCCTGGGTCCAGGAATGCATAAGTTTGTATGATTTTGTTTCCCTTTTTACACTTAACATTGACGGGTAAGATTGGAAGGATGCCGTTACTGCCTCCGGCCGCTGTATGCCCACAATTTGAGACAGTCGTGCCACTCACTGACAATTCCTTTGGCTGATCTTCGCCTTTGCTTCCTTCTCTTGTGTTAATGTGCAAAGTGCTGGGATGACGTGTATTGCACACTTCGCAAGACAAGCGATTGTTGCAACTCCTATTAATATGTCCTGTGTGCATGCACCCAAAACAAACCCTCTTTTCTTTTAGAAAGTCCAATTTTTCCCTATGGGTTCTTTTCCTTAAAGGTATACAGTGCTCCAATGCATGTCCACCATGACAAAATATACAGGAAATATTGACGGCTGTATGTGACACATTTTCTGTTTGAGTCTGAATGCTTCTTCGGGTTTCATTCATAGCTGGCCCAGCGGCCACAGAGACAACGGTTGCAAAACTACTACTTGTGAATTGTGAACCCGGTCGTGACCTCACTTTGTCGCCCCCTTTTTTTACACCACACTGAGGGTCCTGGATGTTTCCGAAGACGGGATCAGAAATCACCTTTACCTCGTGCTCAATGAATTTGGCAATGTCCTTAAAGTCAGATCTGCGACCTTTTGTCTCAGAGATGTCACATGCAGCTGCCCTCCATTTCTCTCTGAGCTTGTAGGGAAGCTTCTGCATTGCCATTTTCATATTTGCTGGCATGTTGAGTTCCTCCAAATAATGCAATTCCTCCATAGCATTGCAACATTCTCTTACACACAATGCAAATGCCTGCAGCCCTTCCACATCTTCTGCTCTAACAGCAGGCCATCCAATGATCTTGTCCATGTAGGCAGCTGTGACTTTTAATTCATCTCCAAAGTGTGTTCGAAGAAGGTCTTTGGCCACAGAGTACCCTCTCTCTGGAGCCATGTGCTGGCAGCTACGTACCAGATCTCAAGGCTGCCCTCTGGTGAATTGCTCCAGATAGTATAGACAGTCCCCTGGTTTTGTCTTAGCTTCCACACAATGCTCAAATGCTCTGATAAAGGATCTGCAATGATGTGGATTACCAGCGAAAGTAGGAATTTCTCTGTGTGGAAGAGACAGAGTTCTGTGTCTGTATAAGGAGTGCTGTTACTTCATTTTGTCTTTGTAACAGACTGTAGAGCTCTCCAGGTATTTGAGGATTGCCTTGAGATGGTGTTGCTTGATAAACACCAAGATTTACATCCGATTGGTGTGATTTTATTTGATCGGATGTTCCTGTCTGATTACCGGCTCTGGTTGGTTGAGTGTTGGCAGAGATGGAATACTTCTGTGGAATTGATTCTTCTTGCTGTGGTTTGTATGGTGTGGCCTGAGGATTTAGTGCAGTTCCCCTTTTGAAATAGGATTCCATTCCATCTGAATGTGCTTTTGAAACACAATCACTTTTTGCGGCATTCAACACTGCTAGCTTTGCCATAGTTGTTGCTATTTCAGTGTTGAATTCAAGTTTCTCCCTTTCCCTCCTTAATTGGTCCCCTTGTTCTTCCAGAGCATGTTTCTTTTGTAGAGCTGCAGCACGCGCCACAAGCGCAGCCTTTTCTGCTGCTACCTATTGAAACATTACTAGTTCGCCCTGAGCGTTTGCTGAAAGTATTGGATCCAACATTTGAAATGCTGTCCTGCGGCTTAACATCCACCCCATCATGATCACATTCAGTTGTAGGGTCCTTTCCATTAAGGAGCCACTCATTTACATCAGTAATAAATACATTGATTTTGAGCATTTTTAGTTTGAACCACATTTCCTGATTTTCCACCTCCTCCTTCGGTAAAACCATCAACAACATTTCATGTTTAACCTTTGCTTCCCCACAGAGAACATTGAATTTTTCAAATGTACCTTTGACCTCTTCGACATAACCTTTGTCACTCATCAAACCCAAAATTGTCTCTCTGAGACTGCATGCTCTTTGAAGAGTCCCTTTTCTGTCCTTTTGCAGATTCATGATCTTTTCTATGAGGGCTTTTGCTGTTAATTTAACAGTCCGTTTCGTCGTAGAGAAGTCCATGGTATCTGCATCAGCTACGTGTCCTTCCATTGTCCGTGATACAAATCAGTTCTGAATGTTTGCTCTGGTTCATACAGTCACCACCAGCTCACCTCTGCCCGCGCAGCTCCAACACGGCGCCGTTCTGACGCAGCTTCACCGCGCTGCCGCTGCAACTTCAGCGCCGGTCCTGTAGGTCCGCTATGATGCCGATTCACCGCACTGCCGCTGCAACTTCAGCGCCGGTCCTGTAGGTCCGCTATGATGCCGATTCACCGCACTGCCGCTGCTCCTGTAGCGCAACATTGTTGCCGCTTCACCGCACTGCCGCTCCGTCGCCCTGACGCCGATCCCGTTCCAACGGCTGATAGTTGGCTGCACCAGGTGTTCCCGTCACGCTCTTTCGACGCTGCTCCTCCACGAGCCAAGTTTTTGACTTAAAGTGTAGTGCCCCCGTTACCTGTTTAACGTGGGCCACTACTGGCTGCTCATTGCTGAAGGTTTAGACGCGTTTTAGTAAGACCAAGAGTCCTGATCATTTCTCCTGTGGTTTTATTCACAATCATTAATTTCATAGGAGACCTGGCTCACATTCCGACGGTCAAAAACTGTTTGGTCTCGTCAATAAGCAACACCTGGCCTCCCACTTCACCTCATTAAGTAGGGACAAACAACACCGTACAGCAAACTTGCCCCACCTAGTGGTGGGAGGTCCAAAGTAACAATAACATAAGAATATGGCTCCTACACTGCACTTTATATGAATATTTGAATGCAGACTTTATTTGTTTGTGTTCTCCGGGAGACAAGTCTTCCAGACAGACTAACCTCCAAAGTTTTTCTGAAGTGAAAATAATTGTATTTGACAAGCACATTTTTCTCCTAAAAATAGTTCCTCAACGGGTTGGCGACGAAGAGATTATGTCATCACCTTGAGAGTGACTGGTAACCGTCAAGTCCCGAGAGTTGGCGCAATACAGCAGATTTCTCTGCCAGCCTTTCTTTTTTTTGTTGCTAATGGAGTTGAAACATGTCCTGCAAAGAAGGGAGAGAGGCTCAAATGAGGCAGTGGAATGACGAGCAATAGCCTGGAAAATATGAGACTGGGAGAGTGGGATGGACTCAAGCTGATGTGTTTATATGGCGCTGCGGGTTCCCAGCAGACATCTTTGTGGGCAAATGCCTTTTTAAATCTCCAATGCATAAAAAAGTAGATGTAGCCTGTGTCCTACCACACACAAAAAGGAAAGAAAGATAACCCACCAATGCATAAAAAAGTAGATGTAGCCTGTGTCCTACCACACACAAAAAGGAAAGAAAGATAACCCACCCTCAGATGTTGTGACTTTTGTTTTATGCATCGTTTCAGAGGAAGACTTGTGGTTGAGGTCTTCTCCAGTCTCTTGAGTGGTTTACTGGTTTCGGCTATCCGATTGCTTCTTCAAACTCTCGTGTACATTTTCAACCAACCAAATCTCTTGTTTCTCTAGCCTCTGTCCGTTTATGACGACTCAACTTCCCAGTCTTCACTAAGCAATGAAACGACGACTCAAGGTTATCCGGTATTGCACAACACATCATAATAATCTTTCCTTTCAAAGGAGAGAGAAAGACACTTTCCAACAATAAAGCTACAAGCTGAGCTCCATAAAAGCCACAAGACGGAGATTCAGTAATGTACGGAGCGTTTGACAGCTTGCCAAAGATGATTCATTGCATTACAACTAATTGCTTACGCATGATAATCATGATGAATTGAAACATCTAACATTCCTTGTTAAGCTTTCAGACTGTGCAAGCTGATAAAGAGAAGAATGATGACGCATACACAGATGAGTGCATGTTTTATGGTGAATTGTCCTTATACCATGGTTGCAATACGCATCCATTGTGTTAATCGCCAGGTTGACTGAGCATCCAATGCTCTCACTTTACTACCAAAACAACCACTGAATTAGGGCTGCAACAACGAATCGATAAAAATTGATTATTAAAATAGTTGTCAACAAATTTTATTATCGATTCGTTGTGTCGCGCGATTATTAAGGCACTCAATAAGTCGCGGAGTATAAACAAAGTTGAGTTGAGAGCAGAGTGGCGCAACAGAAACAGAGAGCGGAGGGAGAGGACAGACCATAATGCTGCGTTGTGAGAGCCAATCAGCGCTGAGCTGCTCCTCCGTTGGTGAGTACCATTCACGGAGCTGTGTGCAAATTTTTTCAATTACTTTTCCAGGCCTGGAAATAACCATTTTAAAATTCCATGACTTTTCCAGGTTTTCCTTGACTGTAAGAACCCTGTTTTGAATAAAGGGTTGAAAATTACAGTTTTTAGTTTTTTTATCAGATTAATCGAAAAAATAGTCAACAGATTTATCGATTATCAAAATAATCGTTAGTTGCAGGCCTAAACTCAATTAAGCAAAACTTTTAATGATTTTATGGGATTGAAAAGAGTCAAAAAGTTAAGCTATTAGGAAATATGTTAGGATAACAAATTAGGCCAATACTGAGTTTTAGATCCAAAAGCCAAGCTAAAATAATAATATTAATGCTAAATTACTACTAGTAGTACATTTATGTAAATCGAGCCACGGTTTAAAAAAAAAGAAAGCTAGAACAACATCAAGGTTATAACGTCATCCTAACAAAGACAACCTACTAATGTGTTTTAAGTGGAACAATAAAGCTAAAGGCATGTTTTAGAAATACATATTCAGTTTATTAAGATTGTGTTTGAGCTTAAAAGACAATCATTACATTATTTAGGATTACATTAGAGTTAGTTAGTGGCTTATAAAGTAAAACTTGCAATATACATTTCCAGTGGAATAATCAGGTTTAAGTAAAGTTAAACAACAATTCAGGTTCAAAAGTTAAATACTATGATTACTGACTAAAAGTTGACTGCAATATATATATATATATATATATACACACCACCGTTCAAAGGTTTGGGGTCACCCAGACAATTTGGTGTTTTCCATGAAAACTCACTTTTATTTATCAAATTAATCGCAAAATGAATAGAACATATAGTCCAGACATTGACGAGGTTAGAAATAATGATTTTTATTGTAAATATTAATGTTGTTCTTCAAACTTGTGGCTCAAAGGAAGGCCAGTTTTATAGCTTCTCTCAGCAGCATAACTGTTTTCAGCTGCGCTCACATAAAAAAGGGTTTTCTACCCCTGTGTTAGTCTTCTAAGGCGATAACGTAATGTACCACGAAAACACTGGAGATGGGCCTCTACACACCTCTGTAGAGACTTCATTATAACCAGAGAATAGTCATTTACCACATTAACTATGTAGAGAGGGTATTTCTGATTAATTTAATGTTATCTTCATTTAAAAAGACAGTCCATTACTTTGAAAAATAAGGACATTTCCAAGTGACCCCAAACTTTTGAACGGTAGTGTACATATACAGGACTGTCTCAGAAAATTAGAATATTGTGATAAAGTTCTTTATTTTCTGTAATGCAATTAAAAAAACAAAAATGTCATGCATTCTGGATTCATTACAAATCAACTGAAATATTGCAAGCCTTTTATTCTTTTAATATTGCTGATTATGGCTTACAGCTTAAGAAAACTCTAAAATCCTATCTCATAAAATTTTAATATTTCCTCAGACCAAGTAAAAAAAAAGATTTATAACAGCTGAGTGTTTGTCAAGGCTCAGGAAACCCTTGCAGGTGTTTCGAGTTAATTAGACAATTCAAGTGATTTGTTTAATACCCTACTAGTATACTTTTTCATGATATTCTAATATTTAGAGATAGGATATTTGAGTTTTCTTAAGCTGTAAGCCATAATCAGCAATATTAAAAGAATAAAAGGCTTGCAATATTTCAGTTGATTTGTAATGAATCCAGAATGCATGACATTTGTTTTTTTAATTGCATTACAGAAAATAAAGAACTTCATCACAATATTCTAATTTTCTGAGACAGTCCTGTATACATATACTGTACATACATATATATTTTACTGCAGACAATACGGAGGATGATGGAGAAGCTGAAACACAAAAAGATGTACGGTTTCGAACATCTCGGCCATTAGACAGAGTCGCTTTCAGCCCCGGTCTCCGTCTTCGAGAGGCAGGATGGCTGCTGTTGATCCGGCTCACGTCTGTTCTGCTGAACGACAATAGACTTCAGAGGGCCACTTGAATAAATGACTTCAAAAGAAGCAACTGAGATAGCAGCTGCCCAATCAGATCTCACTTTAAGCGGGATAATAGCATTCAGGTCCCCGGGGGCCAGGGAGTGAGGATGTGTCATAAATTATGAATTTCCATGAGAACAGATATGGAATGGCGGTATCGCGCAATAATTGCCACGGCACTTAGCGCCGAGTGAAGCCGACCGGCGGCTGGGCGACGCACACGCCAGTGGGCGCCCACACCCCGAAGAAAACCCCCGACGAAATGATTTGCAAAGTAAGCGTGACACAAAGAGGCGCCCACAATTATCATTATCGACACGAAGATATGCGATGCGGTGACCTCATTTCACAACCTCCAAGGCGGGCCTGGTGGGTCCAAGGTGAGAGGAGCCTCCTGAGATGATTGAAGGGGCCCTTAGAAATATTGTAATGCCAAAAGGCACCCGTTCTCTCCATCGACAAGCTGCTGGTACAGAGATAGAGACGGGCTCATCCCGATAGGCACGCTTAAATGAGAAACGAAAATGCCGGCCAAGGAGAAGAAATTCAGGCTTGAGTAATGTGGCGGCATCGAGGGCTACGGTACATTTCTGGTATGATCAGAAATGTACCGTCTGGACAGGAAAGGGACAAATGGCAATGTTGCTCAGTTTTTCTGATTATTCTGCTTTCATTATGTATTATCCAAATCCACTTTATACAGTCGGATAGAAAAATAATCCAAACGACTCTCAGTGTCTTAGTTGTCCTAGTCTTAGATCCGGTTTGCTTCCCGGGCGCATCACTGCAGTCCTCTGCTCCTTAATAACTAAGGATGGGTTAAATGCAGAGAACTAATTTCCCCTTGGGGATTAATAAAAAAGTATATATCTTATCTTATCTTATACACCAGCAATACGTGACAATTCCTGCTTGTTTCGTTCAGTCTTTTCAAAATAAACTTCCGTCTTCACAGGAAACAACTTGTTTAGGCAAAAAAAATAATATTGATTGTAAAATAACTTGTTTGGGTTTAGGCAACAACTACTTCGTTAGGTTGGGCTTTTCTTCGGGTCTACTTCCTCTTTTCATGATGATGTGGATAACATACGAAATTACGGCGCTACAAAAGCTGGATGAGACCAGTCTGACATGCAATACGAGGTACCGATGGGCTGCTGTTGCCACGCCATCCGAAAACCTAAAACAAACCAAACAAACGAAAAGGAATTGTTCAACCTTTTGGGAAATAAGCTATCTGTTTTTCCTGGCGAGAGTAAGGAGATGAGATGGATAACGTTGTCATCGAGTTGGGCGCTGGAGGGTATTTAGCTGGTTTGTTTGGGTCCGATCACTGACCAGCTCATGAATGAACTTGTTTAATTTGTACAATTTGACGTCCATTATGAAAACAAACACTGTTCTTACATTTCCGTGTGGGTGTTCAACCAACTTAGGCAACAATATGCAAGAGCCTGATTCAGTAACCCCATTTTCTAAAAGCTCTACCCAGCCCAGCTGAATTAAAATCCCTACTGCATGGCATTATGGCTTCAGGATTTATTTTGTCAAATGTTCTCAATAAAAGCCTCAGGCAGCACATGCAGACACGTGTAGTCACAAAAAAAACACACACACAAAAAAACGTGTAAGAAGCACTTTGTCGACTTTTTTCTTTTCTCACGCAATGGAAAATGGTTCCCTGAACACAACGCTGCCCCAGAGAGGACAGAGAGCGGTCGGTCTTCTGTCTCTCCCTCTGAAATAGAAAAGGATTGGATGCTACACAAGATCTGCGCCATTTCTCATCTCCCTGCCCCTCATTTCCTCGTCGTTTTCCCCCGCAGGTGATAAGAGTGAACAGATGAGGTGGACACACACACACACACACACAGACGTCACCTTGCACTATTTGTCCGTGGGAGGAGGGGGAAGACTTGGGATTGTTTGTTGCCCGCAGAAGGAATTCAAGGTCAGAACACAGTGCGTGCACATACATACACACACACACACACACACTCCGATTTGAGAACAAATAAATAGTAAGGAGCCTCTTCTTTCCGATGGGCTGTGTTTGTATTCAGGAGTCAAGTGAGTTGATAAGATTTCATGCATGAGCTGCTTTGCGTTCAAGAACAAATAATTGGCGAAAGAATCCGATGAATATATAATAGAATTTGTATTGACAGAAAATCATTGTTTCAGATGAAAAGAGTCGAGAAAAAGCATATGTCTTTTTGCTGTTTCTGCCATTCCTTTCCTCGTTTCCTTCATCGTGTCCTCGCTGCCTTATTTCTTTTGTATCCGATTTATAAAAGAAAATCACGAGATACGTTTCTAAACAAATGTTCCACTGTCCAAGGTAAAAAAAAAAAAAAGATACATCTTTTTCTTCCTCTGAAGTCCACACACTGGGTAGAATATGGATTTTAATTGCTTCCCCACAGATTGCTGCCTCGCTGCGAAACTAGGTTAATTGCATAAGAAGAGAGGGCACTCGCGACCTTCGCTGAACGCCGCCAACTACGGTTTACTGCAGAGCGCCTACCCGCAGTGTCGCATTCACAGGTTATTTAGCCACAGTTTATGAGAAGAAAGGGAGAAAGAAGAAAAAAAAGGTGATATCCTGGATGTGTGCCGGTTTCATAGAAATATTGACCGGTTTTAAAAAAAGCTTTTAAACTGTCAGTCCTGTGAAGTCGTCCTGACAGGATGGCGTTTCCGGCGTGATTCTTCTGCGTAGTGTTGAGAGTGTACAGCGCCGCTTGATGCCGCGATCACACTGCATTGATTCCATTTATCAAAGCTGCTTTAAGGCTAAAGAGCGAACGTGGAAAGTTAGCTTAAAATGTCAGTCAGTTCAGTGTTTCACTGCAGCCCGCTGCTCCTTCCTTACTAAGGAGGGGTCAAATGCAGAGAGGAATTACTTTCCCCACGGGGATAAATAAAAGTGTACATTTCTATCTTTAAGGTCGATACAGAATAATGGACTAACGTCCTGCGTGAGCGATCTTTTACCTCGATGATGCTACATTTGAAATGAGAAGTCGGTGTTGAAATGGTCCGGTTGGAGGTCCTGTACGGCTAAATATGGTTGCACCGCGTGACTACATTAAGATGTATTTGAGTTCTATCCGGTAAAAATAAGACACATTTGGTGAGAAACTTATAATGAATATAGTATTTCCTTTCACAGCAGGGAGAATTATGAACAGTTAAACTGTGAGCAGATTATGACAAAACTGCTCATGCTAAGATTTTTTTTTTATCAAAGAAAATCTTAAAATATAAATGCAATTATTTAAATTGTGTTTTTTATGCGGTTAAACCACGACACAAGATAATGAATAAGTGAAAGGGAAAACATTTTGATTTTTAAGTCTGTTAAAAATCACATTTTGGTACGGTTCCAGGAAAGTCTTAAAAACTCTTGTTTTACCAAATAATGAATGAGGAATCGATAATGGAATCATCTCGATTCAAATCTCATCAAGTCCCATCCTAAAAACCTTGTCTGGTCTTTAGTCCCATACTCTCCCCTCATCTCTCCCTCCGACTAATGGTTTCCCCTCATTTCTGCTTCCCGGCTAACGTGGAGCAGCTCTCGTCGAGCCAATGATAGCCGGAGATGAGGTCAAGGCCTCGGCGTTGATCACGGAGTCCTCCCGGAATACTCAGCTAGTAACGCAATTTGGCGGAGGATAATAATACCTGTTTTGAGAATCCCAGGGCACTGTGGAAGGACAAGTCGGGGTCAGGGGAAAACACAGGCCGCGAAGTCGTGGCATTCGTTCAAAACGTAGGAGAAACAATCTTGGACACGCATTGGATTTGATTTAGTTTCACCATTTGATTTCCCTAGAAAGGTGTAAAAAGTTTTCAAATGTCTTTGGGTTTTTTTTCAGTCTTGGATTCTTGCTAACGGAGCTGAAGTCTGTCAGAATGTGAGCTAATCTGGATAAAAGGTGTATATACCTTGAGAGCTAAGCCAGGTTTCAACTCGGTAGTGTTTCAGTTTGCCGTTGACGTCCACCGGCCACAAACCCTGTGAACCTGCTAACGCTTCTCCTGGGCTCATGGAAGGGGATTTTAAATAATGGAGCATTATACAAACTCAAATTGCCCTATCTGTGTTTGTGCAAATTGTCCTCGTACATCTGTTCGTGGTATATCCTTTCAAACGAAATGACTCCTCATGTTCAGTTCCATTATGATGCGTTCAGGCTCCTGAGTGTTGGGCAAAGTTAAATTGACATGTTATCAAAATATGTATTCACCTGTAATCCTGTAAAATGTAGTGTTTTTGAGAAACTAGAATAATTCCAGTTGTTTAAAGATGTTTTCACGTTTATATAAAACAGATATGAGAGATGGTTTCTGACCTATTTAACTTGGTAACACTGGCTGTAAGCGACTTATAAAACAACATTAAAACGACCAATGACAGGATTGGTTTTAATCTATATAAATCTGGATTTCCGCATCATTTGAATTTTGTGGTTTTTATGAAGGAAACAAAATAGTCTTACGCCTTGTTGAGCAGCTACTGTAAACAAGCAACAAATGGATCTGCTCTGCCAGTATGGATCATCAATTATCATCAATTATGCTCAGGAGCAAAAAACATAATCGGGGATGTCTAAAAGTTAAACTTGCTCCTTGTTATGATTGTAGTAAGTTCTAAGAGCCACTTCACATCAACTTCCCAAAATGAATGAGTAACTAAACCTTATTTAAATCTTTAGGTTCTAAAACTTATAAAATTCTTCATTTGGTTTATTATTGATTTGATTCCTACTTTAACTGCAATCCCCCCCAAAAAGAAAAGTTTTTAACCTGTAGTATCTCATTTGTAAAGAATGAATGTCTATAATATTAACACATTAATAATGTTGCTGCATCCAGAAACAGGCTCATGGCCCGCGAGAGGACAATATTCAGTCCATCCCATTAAACACGGACTCATTGACTTGACAAACAAGAGATGCTCCTTCAGCGCGCCGCCACACACGCAACGACCATCTTGCGGACTGAGAACTCTGTCTGTTGTGGCCTGGGGGAGGACGACATACCAGAACACGCACACACAAACTTTCAATAATACTGATTCGCATTCACTACCCCCCTCCCCCCATCCCACGCCTTCGCCTGCTTTTCACCCCCAGTGTGACCGGACGGGCTGTGCTGGCGCTGCTGTGTTGGCGCCGGACCGGCTGGCTGCTTGTCGGTGCTGGTTACCTTCTGCCCCCAATGGATGGGCTTAGATCACCCAGTTGTTGGATTACCTCCCCTCCCCCCTTCCTACTCGTTGCAAGTCATGTCTAAAATGTATGTGCTTATGTGCTAAGGTGTTTTTTTCCTGCTCCCACACTGTACCCCTCTCGGGGCATAGTCGGGGGGTTGGTGTTTTTTCTCGCCTTCTTCCCTCATGTTATGCTGTAATCTTTCATCCACCCTTTCTTGTAATTTCGATGCTTTTGTACCTGTACTCTGGCAAACGACAAATAAATATATCAATCAATCAATCAATCTCCATCCTCCGTAACGTGAATTTTAATAATAGGCAATGGAGTAATGATGTGATCTCAATATGTCGCTCCTCAGCGGATGGAGTGGGTGAAGTCTGGCTCTCTGTGGACGGATTGTATTACATTGTACTGAGCTGGGCCTATTTAATCAGAGGCTTGTTTGGACTTGTTCATGTTCATACTTCTCACTTCAACTTCCCGCATTAGTGAACACACAGATTGCAAATTAAGGCCTTTTGGTCTGTTGCTTTTACATGTGACGTTTCTTATGGTTGGTTTAAAGGCGAGTATTTTTTTTAATGGGCCTGTGTGCAGTACAAGCGCTCCTTTGGTTGCCCGGTCACCACCAAGGGATCCGCATCGCCAATAACCAGGGTTCGTACGGTCATGAAAAACCTGGAAAAGTCATGGAATTTATAAATGCTTCTTTCCAGGCCTGGAAAAAACCTTGACAAAAATTACATTTCCAAAGGTTTTGGAAAAGCCATGGAAATGTGTTATATTCATATGTTCATTTACGCTGTTTGATTAAAATAATTATAATCACTCTATTCATTCATTTGTGATTTTGCTCAAGAAAGCTCGGCCTTGGATCATAATGCTCGACAGAGGCGTATTGACATTCCATTTGACATGTTGACATTGAACAATTGTTTTTTCATTTATTTAACTATATATCTTTCAACGGTTGCGGTGCATGGCAACTACGGTAAAGTCAAGGTCAGGGAAGGGTCAAGCAAAGTCTACAGGGTTCAGCTACTCCGGCCACTCTTTCCGCAACGTATATATCCGACACACTCCACTCATGTATGATAATGTACTGGACATGGATAATATGAACGTGACTACAAGGGACACTGGGCCGGTGTTGGTCAACACTACTCCTGCATCACCTGAATAGCTCTGGACCTGGAACATGGACCAGCTGGTTGGACACATACAGAGTGGAATGCGGCTCAGATGCACTGCTGAAAGACAAAAATAAAACTGCTTGGCTCATGACCCACCGCAATAGAAGTGATGTGCCATCGTTTTTTTATAAACTTTTTCTTTTGGAACGACGCAGAATTGCAGCGTTTCCTCTGCAGATATCTTTTGAGCGTGGGCGTGCTCGGAAAGCCGTTTTCCTAACATCTGTGAGAAAAGTGGGGAAATATGTGATATGCTTTAAACATTACCCAAAACAAATTGAGTTCAAAGAACTAAAGAAAACTTGACATTCAGACAGAATCTTCTATTTTGATTCTTTAAAGAAGAAGAAAAAAGAGCTGGCTGATGAAACCGTAGCAGCAAAGCTTCTGTGCTGAATTTTTTTTGTTTTTTTGGCGTCTTCTGACTGAGCTTCTGAATGGCGTGATACCCCGATTCTATGAACCTCTGATAATGAGTGGGATCGTGTCAGACCCTCGACAACCCTTCGATGGCCCTGTTTGTGAGTCACGTTCACTGGTGTGGATGAAGTCTGGCCCGTGATCCTGCCGCTCTCATCATTGTCGTTGAGACATCAAAGGTGGTTTTAATGGCGCCTCCACCTGCTGCCGCCCAGACATACTTTTATTAGGGTTGCGGTAGCCTGCGATTTAATGAAGGGCTACAGTGGTGTCAGGGTGCCCGAGCGGCCATGGAGGCAAATGAAGTGATATAGTGTCAGCATTTAGGAAGAAACTTTCTTCCATCCCATTCTCTTTCCTTTCCAAACAAGAAGGGGTCTCTTATGTATACACAATGTGCTGCCAATTAACCCAGACCAACCATCCCGAGGTGAGTCCATGAAACACCAAATGTGTATCCTAACTATTAACCTAAATCGACAAAACCCAAACTATTCACACCAATTTGCCCCCACACGTATCCATCCTACCAATAAAGTAAATGATTAGATATAAGTTATATCTAACCCAAAATCAGCAACCCACATCCTCACTTCCCCCTACCCGCTTCCTCCAGTTGGTCTCTCCCAGAACTATACCTGGGTGTTCGGCCCCAGGGAAGTCTTTTGCCTGAACACCCAGGGGAGGACGAAACAGGGAGAGTAAGTTGGCAACTGCACACGCCAACGCACACGCCAACGCATACGTCCAATATACTAGTACAGCACGGTGGCTCAGTGGGTAGCACTGTCGCCTCACAGCAAGAAGGCCCTGGGTTCGAATCCCGGTCGTTCCAGGTCCTTTCTGTGTGGAGTTTGTATGTTCTCCTCGTGTCTGCGTGGGTTTCCTCCGGGTACTCCGGTTTCCCCCACCATCATAAAGACATGCACCGCAGCCTCACCCCGGTTCGTATGGATGTGAATGAATGTTGGTGGTGGTCGGAGGGGCCGGGCCGTAGGCGCTGATTGGCAGCCACGCTTCCGTCAGTCTGCCCCAGGGCAGCTGTGGCTACTGATGTAGCTTACCACCACAGGGATGGTGTGTGTGTGACTACTGGACTCTGTACTCTGTAAAGCGACTTCGGGTGCCTTGAGAAGCGCTATATAAAATAAATGATTATTATTATTATTATTATAGTAATGGCGCTGCGTCATTACAAGTAGGTTTTCTCGTTGTCTTTTCATAGAAACAGCTACTCGGGTCGGCTGTAGATCATGGGGATAAGTGGTCGTCCTGTAACCACGAGGTAGCCGGTTCGGCCCTCGCTCGATGGTTCAATGCAGAGAAGAATTTCCACAAGGGGATCAATAAAAGTGTACATTTCTTTCTGTCTGCAGACATTGCAGGTGAACTGTAGACCAGTGGCGTAACTGGCGTTGTGCGTGTGAGTTCGCTAACCAATCTGATAGCCGGGAGCAGGAAGGTGTCATGACTAAACCAGCGGCTTCAAAGGCTTCTTGGTGGATTGTGATGTTCTACTACGGTGTTTGGCGTGCTTCTGAGATTCCCAGTCATACACTTAAATAGACCGTAGACTGGAATCACACACATGGTTCAAAGTGTCACATAATCCGATCATGGCATATATCCTCTTCATGATATACCAGAATATATCTATATATATTTTTCTGTGCCACTTTCCTGTATAGCAAAGTGGCACAGGAGAGTAAATCTGTCATTTCCAAATGGATACTTAGAATTTGGGGTTAGTCTCATAATTTAAAACCAGCACATTTTAATAAACAGCCCAAATTATAACTTTGCCCAGAAACCTCTTTAAGACCATAAAACTATTTCATGCACGGTAAAACGCATCATAAGCATATGAGCGCCCTGCATCTGTGAGATGAATAGGCTGAACAGGCAACTCACAAAGAATGCACCAAATACACACATTCCCATGTCAAACAGTGATGACAGCAGTGAACGTTATCCCAAAAGACGAATAATATAATACGTATTCTGTGAAAGAGGAGGTCTGGAAACCGGTTGACAGGAGAACTCAAACTGCAAACGAGGTCAATTATGACACTTTGGGTTCTGAATGTTTGAAACCTTCAGGTAGGAGAGACAACTGATGAGAAAATCGCTCACATCATCACATTGGATAGTCATTGTGCCGTGGAAACAGTTAATATGTGTCGTATAATAGGCCAGGTTTACCAGTTAGAACTCCCATTAAATCCTGTTTAATATTCCCTCTGTGCTAATAAGCAAGATATCCAACAGCCTCTCCCCGAAAAGCAAACTGATTGGATGAAACTTTACGAGCAATTATCATTATCGAACTCATTTCTGTCCCACTGCTAAAATGTTTTTGCGCCAACACATCTTTACATTTTTAGAGAGCAATAAAGTCATTTGACAGACGAGTCCTGGCGGCTCCGTGATTCGCCGTCGCGCTCATCGCCTTCCTGTAAAAGCTTTGTGTTGTCATGGAGACGTGCTCTTGAATTCAATTTCCATTCACAAACACCCTTTTGCACTCATTTCAATCGGGATTTTATGTGATATTTTCTGCAATTTTGTTAGAATGTCTCAACCTTAAGAAACACACGCGGCTACAAAGCAAGACGGCCGACGCGGTATGAAACGAAACCAGTTTGTGTTATTAGTTATTGTGAAGATGAACATATCACACACACACACACACACACGATTCATAAATGCATTTCAGCTCACGTTCACTCGAGCCGTCTTCCTATCAAAGACTCCAACAGAATGTGAAATTAGGTCTTAAAAAGAAATCAGACATTTGGAGGCCAAACTTTTCACGGCATACAGTCGTCATGAAAAAAACAGCAGCAGCCTGGACGCTGGCCTTGATAAAAAAAAGGTATTGATTGAGAACGAGCCGGGCTACTTCCTGTAAGTCACGGAGGAAAAACAACCCAGCCGTGCTCCACAAACTCTCGTCTTTCTCTGGTTCTGTGACATGTGGTTTCGTCCTTCATTCAGCCTGTTGAAAGGCCAGACGGGCCCCGTGTGCTGCACTCGGCTAACGGCTTTTTAAATCGAGCCGTCTATGACGTTCACAGTGGAGGCGCTCGGGTTAGAGTTTCATTAGCCAGGCAAATGTATTTAGTGGAAGGAATGTAGCAATTTTTTAGTGGATTCAATTATTTTTACGAAGTTAAATTAAGACGCAAAGTCTGCATCTCTTAAATAACAGACTTGAATGTGGTGGACATGCAGGTGCACAAAGAATTTGCTCAAACTCTATTTCCATATCCATTATTCTACCTTTTTCTGTAGCGAGGCTGGTATTCCGGGGAAATGTGTTCCATCTATGCACTCTGATGATCAGCCAACAGAATAAGAGTTGACCCCGTGACACACTTTATATGACAACATTTGCATAGAAAAAGAGAAAATGCATAATTAAATGTAATGGAGGGAAAACTGCAAAGGGAATATAATAAATAAATAGGAAAGTAGAGAAATAAGGGAATTACAAAAGTATATAATATTTAAATAAATACATTTATAGTTGATGTTGGCACTCTTGATTTCAAGCATATGATTATCTATATATTGTAATAGAAATGGTCCACAGAAATGTATTTTTGAATAACTTGATGCAATCTAATCCGCGTGGATAAAAAAACAACTGCTTTTTAGATCCTGTGCTTCATTAAAACCGTACTGTTGGCACGCAATAATCCCATATTAGCCAAACTCGTTGGGAGATGACAGACCGAGGTAGTAATCCGCCTTTTCATATCCAACTCTGATTCTCCATAATGGATCTCGAATGCAGAATCTGAAACGCTGAAAGTCATCTGCACCTTACATTAAGCTCTTTATGGATGCAGCGGGGAGAAGCTCAATCAATCTGAAGCGTGGCTGTATGCTGACGTTTCCCACCGCCTCGGGAACATTTTCTGCCAAAATAGCTTCACGGGAGTTTTGTGCTAACTACTGTAATGAAAATAACACTCATTTGGTTTAATTACGCCATATTTTAAATTGTCCTATCAGCAAATGAGATACAGACCGATATGGCGTGATCAGAACTCCCTGCCACGGGTTTAATGACGCACAATAATAATCAACAGCTAAACATAGACCCACACAACTGCCCCTCTTAGGCACACACACACACACACACACACACACTTACTGTAAATATTGTGTTGTTTTTTTTTTAAATACTGTGTGTGTTTGCCCTCCTGCACCATTCCGCCATGATTTCCTTTCACTATTTCACTGCACACTGTGTGTGTGTAACATCTTGAAACTTTGAATGAAATCTTGAATCTTGAATCAGGACACAACAGGTGACCGTTTAAGAAAAAACGACTCTTAATTACATCTCGAGCACCGGCTGAGATCTCCGGTGGAGTGAGGCGCTGTGACGCGTTTGATGCCACGATTAACTTGTTTTGGGGTTAGAGACTGAAACGCTGACATAAGCATTACTTCGGAGTAGATGATCGCGATGGAGTTTCGGCATTATTCCGCTCAAATGGCTGTTGGCATCACCAATCGGCGTCTGAATTGCAATAAGACACACCCGTCTTGCTTGTTACGTGTCATATGAACGCCGTGAAGTCTGGCACTGATTGCAAAGTGAAGGGCACTCGGAGTATAAAACAAGAAAGGAGTCCATCACGGGAGTTTTGTTCCCTAACCGAATGGCGGCCGACACCATGGTTTAGTTGCCTAAACTTGACAGCGACTGTCACCGTAGTGTTGGAGACTGAACCCAACGACCATGAGATGATAATCGGAGTAGGAAATAAACGTATTTAAGAGTGAACAAATACATAAACAAGAGTGTGTGTGTGGTACCAGGTTGTGCTGGACAGCCACAGTGCTGAGCGTCCGGTTTTTAAAATGTTTGGGGATATTTAACAACCGACTGACACAAACACTTGAAACATGTTGGTGTTCATTTCTTTTCATGACCACCACAAAGGGTGCACGTTTTGTCACTGCAGTGGATTTTTCGGGGCTTTTCAAAGAAGAGTTCCAGAGCCTCTTGAAGGAAAGTCAGAAACATCTGGCCCATTAATTGAAATCCACAGGCAGGCAGCAAGATGGTCTCCTTGCAGCCTGTTGCGGATGTTTATCTTGACCTGCAACTACATAAACTGTTAGGCTTTAAAAGTGAAAGCTGATATCTTAAAATAGTGATAGCTTACACAGCAAATCCCATTTTGAAAAGTATATATTACTCTGTTCATGGTGAAGTCCCTCTCACAGTTTACACTGCTGACTGGGACTGTGAGGGCAATGGCAGCCAGCAGGCTCATTGTTGGGTTAGGGTGAGCGAGCGCGCCAGCATCGGAGCTCTGCGCCGCGCGAGACGGAGAGCCGAGAAGTGTTAACGCGACACGTAGAGACAGAAATGACATGCTGTTGTGTAGATACGATCAATAACAGACGGCTGTTTAGTTTGTTTAATAAAAGAACAAAGACGTCTTTAAGAAAAGGGACCTTAAATTACTTCTGCTGTAATCTGGAGCGATAGAGAAAATTACAGGGTGGCGAGCCGCCACCCTGGTAGGGAAACACTACTGATGTCCATGGAAAAGTTGGGTATGTCATAGATGCCTTTGTCTTCCCGTGTCGATCGAGCTGTGGTGAAAATGGAGCAACGAGAGGAATAAATAACTACATTAGAGGTTTAGTACCACTTAATGACGTAGAAACACAAGGCATTTAGCCATACTTCAAAATTTAAATGAGGATAACGGTGATCTGCAACAAATGACTTACGACTGTGAGAGAAAAATCAATTACCAATTAATTATCTTAAGCACACTGGTCTTTTTTTATTTTATGTGACTGAGCGACTGCTGACAAAGCTTCTTTTATATTATATAGATCAAAAGGAGTCAACGATAGACGAATGTGCTTCCTTGCATCTAATTAACCGATGACACGCGTTGTACTGTCAGATATCAGCAGTCCCACGTCACGCCAACGTGGGGCAACCTTTTCATTGGGCCGCATCAGAGCGCCGTACGGAGCATTCCCGTCTCTACCCAGGGTGCCTCTTGTTGTTTCCCATCAGCGACTGATTTGCAGCGGTCCTACAGCCCTGAATGTTATCAGCAAACAAATCAGCGTTTCATCAAAAGGGAAGCGAGAGACATTCAGTCATCCTTCACTGACTGACAGCTTGTGAATATTTCATTGAATATTTTATGCAGGTTTTTTTCTGGGAGGGAGCAGCAGCGCCTCGTGTAGCGCCTCGTTGGCTGGCCAGCTTGTTTTAGGACAGTCGATCTGCATTTCAGACTTTTTAAACGTTTGTCAAACTATCAACGTACTCGTGTTTCAGTTGTCCATCAGCGTGTAACGCACTCATCCATTCAGGATTCGTTAGTTATAAAACATCGATAGATCTCTGACTTCATCTTCTTCAATTGTTTCCAAGACGCCCACGTGATACAACGCAGGGGTCATGAGATGATAATCGGAGAAGGAAATAAACGTATTTAATAGTGAACAAATACATAAACAAGAGTGTGTGTGGTACCAGGTTGTGCTGTACAGCCACAGTGCTGAGTGTCCGGTTTTCTAAATGTTTGGGGACATTTAACAACATTTACTGCTTGTTCTGAAGGTTTTTTCAAAATCCCCAAGACCCCTCTGACCATCTGGATGAAACAGTATTCCATCTGCCACGAGGCCGCGAACACGTTTTCTCCACTGGCGGCTGCGTGTTCTGTTGTTTTTCTGGTGGCAGCGGCGGAGGTAACCGATTGGTCGCACGAACCACTGGACTTAGTCGCCGTTCTGGTCTCGAGTCGCATGCGTTGTGAGACGGCGTTGATGAGTTTGTCACAGAGTCGACTTTGACGAAGCAACAGAGATAAGCCACGCCCCCTCTCAGGCGCAAATTAACCACAAATAGTCGGTCGAGTTTACTCACGCAAGCGTTGTCAGTTCTGTTTTTTAATAAGGGGTTGGAAATTTATGTTTAATTTGGATTTTAAAAAATTATCCGATTCATCGAGAGAAATAATCGACAGATTAATACATTTTTAAAATGACGTTAGTTGCAGCCAGAGTTCACTTGTCTTACTCGGAGCTCAGTTATGACAACAAAATTACCGGGTCGTACAATCAGAGAGTCATTGTGGCTAACGGCAGGAAACCTCTGAATGTGTTTCAGTGCCGAGTGTCGGGAGAGAGAGCACAGCTGGAGGGCTTTATACACTCTCTCTCTCTCCCCTCTCATATATATATATATATATATATATAACTGATACAGTAATGCAAGGTTGTGACATGTAAATCAGAATCAGAATCAGAATCAGAATCAGAAACAGGTTTATTGCCAAAGAATGTTTTCACAAACAAACGAGGAATTTTTTTTGGTGGAAGGTGCAACATTTGGACATGACAAACAAACAACAATCAACGCGACGGAAAGACAACAAATAATGTGAGAGTGTTTGGGTGTGTGCTTCAAGTGGTGTGTTTTAGTTAAAGTGCATGTTAAAGTGACGTGTGTGGAGGAGGGAAGAAGAAGGAGGAGGGAGGAGGAGGAAGAGAGAGGCAGGAGGAAGAGGAAGGAGCGGGAAGAAGGAGGAGAGAGGAAGGTGGAAGAAGAGGTGGTAGTCCTGGGGGTGACAGTCAGTCAGTCCCGGGGTCCATTCATGAGCCCGACCGCCGACGGAAAAAGCTTTGTTGTGGCGGGTGGATTTAGTCATGATGGACGCAGCCTCCTCCCGAGGGGAGGGACTCGAACAGGAGTGTCCAGGGTGGGAGGGTCGGCGCCAATCTTTCTGGCCCGCTTCAGTGACCTGGAAGTGAACAGGACCTGGAGGAAGGCAGATTGCAGCCGATAACCCTCTCGGCCGAGCGGATGATGCTCTGCAGCCTGCGCTTGTCTTTGGCTGTGGCTGCAGGGTGCCAGACGGTGATGGAGGAGCAGATGATGGACTCAACGATGGCCGTGTAGAACTGTACCATCATCTTCCCTGGCAGGTTGAATTTCCTCAGCTGCCTCAGGAAGAACATCCTCTGCTGGGCCTTCTTGGAGATGGAGCCGATGTTCAGCTCCCACTTGAGGTCCTGGGAGATGATGGAGCCCAGGAAGCGGTAGGACTCCACAGCGTCGACGGGGGAGTCACACAGGATGAGAGGGGCGGGTGGGGCTGCATTCCTCCTGAAATCCACAACCATCTCCACTGTCTTCAGAGCGTTGAGCTCCAGGTTGTTCTGGCTGCACCAGGTCACCAGGTGGTCAGTCTCCCACCTGTGGCGGTCTCGTCCCCACCAGAGATGAGTCCAATGAGGGTGGTGTCATCCGCGAACTTTAGGAGCTTGACGGACTGGTGACTGGAGGTGCAGCTGTTGGTGTACAGGAGAACAGCAGAGGGAGAGAACACAGCCTTGGGGAACCCGTGCTGGTGGTCCGGGAGCCTGAGACGTGTTTCCCCAGCCTCACGTGCTGCTTCCTGTCGGTCAGGAAGTCTGTGATCCACCTGCAGGTGGAGTCGGGCACGTGCAGCTGGGAGAGCTTGTCCTGCAGCAGGGACGGGATGATCGTATTGAAGGCAGAGCTGAAGTCCACAAACAGGATCCTGGGCGAGGTTCCTCGGGAGTCCAGATGCTGGAGGATGTAGTGAAGGGCCATGTTGACTGCATCGTCTGCAGACCTGTTGGCTCTGTAGGCGAACTGCAGGGGTCCAGGAGTGGGTCGGTGATGGTCTTGAGGTGTGACAGGACCAGCGTTCAAAGGACTTCATGACCACAGAGGTCAGGGCGATGGGCCTGTAGTCATTGAGTCCTGTGATCTTGGGTTTTTGGGGACGGGATGATGGTGGAGGCCTTGAAGCAGGCTGGAACGTGGCATGTCTCCAGGGAGGTGTTGAAGATGTCGGTGAACACGGAGACAGCTGGTCAGCACAGTGCTTCAGGGTGGAGGGGAGACGGAGTCCGGGCCCGCTGCTTTGCGGGGTTCTGCTTTTAAACTGCCTGTTGAGCCCTCTCTCCAGGATGACGAGGGGCGTCGCTGAGTTGATGGAGGGTGCTCCAGAGGTGTGAGCCCCTGATGGGCTGGGGGAGGGTGGGCTGATGGTCTGTGGCTTGTTGGTGGGGCTGTGGGAGATTGTCTCAGGACTGCTCCATTGTCTTTCAAAGCGGCAGTAGAACTCATTTAGCCTGCCTGCCAGAAGCACATTGTTCATGGAGTGGGGTGATTTGGGCTTGGTTGGTGATCTGCCTGAGCCCTCTCCAGACAGAAGCAGAGTCGTTTGCTGAGAGCTGCTGTTGCAGTTTCTCAGAGTACAGTCGTTTAGCATCTCTCACCGCCTTGCTAAACCTGTATTTGGACTCTGTGTACAGGTCCTTGTCCCCACTCCTGAATGCCTGGTCCTTCTGCAGTCTTAGCTTCCTGAGCTCCGCTGTGAACCAGGGTTTGTCGTTGTTATAACTCACCCTGGAGCTGGATGGAATACAGCTGTCCTCACAGAAGCTGATGTGGAAGTTACAGCCTCTGTGTACTCATCCAGGCTGTTGGTAGCAGTCCTGAAGACATCCCAGTCAGTACAGTCCAAGCACGCCCGTAGATCCTCCAGAGCCTCACTGGTCCACTTCTTGAACTTCCTCACCACAGGTTTGCAGAGCTTTAGTCTCTGCCTGTATGAGGGAATCAGATGAACCATGACGTGGTCAGAGTTTCCCAGTGCAGCTCGAGGACGCGTGATAGGCCCTGCTGATTGTTGTGTAGCAGTGGTCCAGAATGCTCTTCTCTGGTAGGGCATTTAAAAGTGAAAGCTGATATCTTAAAATAGTGATAGCTACAGCAAATCCCATTTTGAAAAGTATATATTACTCTGTTCATGGTGAAGTCCCTCTCACAGTTTACACTGCTGACTGGGACTGTGAGGGCAATGGCAGCCAGCAGGCTCATTGTTGGGTTAGGGTGAGCGACGCCAGCATCGGAGCTCTGCGCCGAGACGGAGAGCCGAGAAGTGTTAACGCGACACGTGGAGACAGAAATGACATGCTGTTGTGTAGATACGATCAATAACAGACGGCTGTTTAGTTTGTTTAATAAAAGAACAAATAAGAAAAGGGACCTTAAATTACTTCTGCTGTAATCTGGTCCGCCACCCTGGTAAAACACTACTGATGTCCATGGAAAGTTGGGTATGTCATAGATGCCTTTGTCTTCCCGTGTCGATCGAGCTGTGGTGAAAATGGAGCAAGAGGAATAAATAACTACATTAGAGGTTTAGTACCACTTAATGACGAGAAACACAAGGCATTTAGCCATTCAAAATTTAAATGAGCATAACGGTGATCTGCAACAAATGACTTACGACTGTGAGAGAAAAATCAATTACCAATTAATTATCTTAAGCACACTGGTCTTTTTTATTTTATGTGACTGAGCGACTGCTGACAAAGCTTCTTTTATATTATATAGATCAAAAGGAGTCAACGATAGACGAATGTGCTTCCTGCATCTAATTAACCGATGACACGCGTTGTACTGTCAGATATCAGCAGTCCCACGTCACGCCAACGTGGGGCAACCTTTTCATTGGGCCGCATCAGAGCGCCGTACGGAGCATTCCCGTCTCTACCCAGGGTGCCTCTTGTTGTTTCCCATCAGCGACTGATTTGCAGCGGTCCTACAGCCCTGAATGTTATCAGCAAACAACCAGCGTTTCATCAAAAGGGAAGCGAGAGACATTCAGTCATCCTTCACTGACTGACAGCTTGTGAATATTTCATTGAATATTTTATGCAGGTTTTTTTCTGGGAGGGAGCAGCGCCTCGTAGCGCCGTTGGCTGGCCAGCTTGTTTTAGGACAGTCGATCTGCATTTCAGACTTTTTAAACGTTTGTCAAACTATCAACGTACTCGTGTTTCAGTTGTCCATCAGCGTGTAACGCACTCATCCATTCAGGATTGTTATAAAACATCGATAGATCTCTGACTTCATCTTCTTCAATTGTTTCCAAGACGCGATACAACGCGGGGTCATGAGATGATAATCGGAGAAGGAAATAAACGTATTTAATAGTGAACAAATACATAAACAAGAGTGTGTGTAATTAGGCTGCTGTACACAGTGCTGAAAATGTTTGGGGACATTTAACAACATTTACTGCTTGTTCTGAAGGTTTTTCAAAAACTCAAGACCCTCTGACCATCTGGATGAAAGTTCTGTTGTTTTTCTGGTGGCAGCGGCGGAGGTAACCGATTGGTCGCACGAACCACTGGACTTAGTCGCCGTTCTGGTCTCTGAGACGGCGTTGATGAGTTTGTCACAGAGTCGACTTTGACGAAGCAACAGAGATAAGCCACGCCCTCTCAGGCGCAAATTAACCACAAATAGTCGGTCGAGTTTACTCACGCAAGCGTTGTCAGTTCTGTTTTTTAATAAGGGGTTGGAAATTTATGTTTAATTTGGATTTTAAAAAATTATCCGATTCATCGAGAGAAATAATCGACAGATTAATACATTTTAAAATGACGCAGCCAGAGTTCACTTGTCTTACTCGGAGCTCAGTTATGACAACAAAATTACCGGGTCGCACAATCAGAGAGTCATTGTGGAAACCTCTGAATCGGAGAGAGCACAGGGCTTTATACTCTGGAGGGCCCTCTCATATATATATATATATATATATATATATATATATAACTGATACAGTAATGCAAGGTTGTGACATGTAAAGGTTCATTTCTATGAAGCGGGCACGATGACGAGCTCCATTCTCCTCGTGAGTGGTTACAAATCACTCGACTACAAAGGGCCGACCTGTAGGAATGGGAATCGAGAACCGGTTCTGTTTTAGAACCGGTTCCCAGTGAACCGATTGTTTGGGATCGTCAGCCAAATTCTTTAACGGTTCTGCTAACGGTCCTCTGTGGCGTTGCGCATGCGCAAACTTTTTTAGTTTCTTCTTCAGACTGCAGCAAACATGGCAACTTGGCAGAGGCATTCTAAAGTTTGGCTCTATTTCACACGACAAAAAGTGCTAGTGTGGAGTGTGGTGTGCTCACCTGTGTGCGCACCTGATACGGCGCTGAGCGCCAAGAGCACCACTTCACATTTTCTCCGCCTCACTGCAATCTCAACGCAGCGGCCAGGTGAAAGAAATATAAATCGGAACGTCTCTGGTATTATTCAGGGGGCCGGTCCAAATGTGGAGGCGGGCCGTAGTTTGGGGACCACTGGTCCAAGGTAAACTCCTCAAAAGTGATCACAACCACTCACTGTGTGAAGCAATTTGCCTTTATTGTGTGTAGTCGATCAAGTTATCTTCTGTCCCTTCGTTTGAAGCACACATTTTAGCTCCGGCATTGGTCCCATTATTGATCACTTCACGTTTGGATTGAAAGTCCAGTTCTGAGAAATGTTTGATCGTAACGGTGTTAATTATCGGAGGGCGTGTGTTATCAACAAACGTTCCCGTTATCGTGTTAACCCATTATTAAACTGAGCATATCGATTTTTAATCCATTATTAAACTTAGCATATAGCTACACTAGCTTAGCTATAGAATCTTCCATTTTCAGCCCCCTACATTGAGGCGAGGTCGTGTTTGCCTCCCCTCTTAATGTGGCTTTATGTCAGCTCAGCAAATTCAGCGATTTTGTTAGTGCCATTTGTTTCATTGTGTAAACCAGCTTTCACGATATAAATAATCTGCATTGCCATCCAATTTAGCTGATGACGTTCAGAGTCAGACCGGTTCAGAGGCTGGTCGTCTGTCTGGGTCACAGGCTACAGCTAGCACGTCTTGTACACCTCCTCATATCTTTGTGTTCAGGCATCCTCCACCCCATCTGAGAGAGTGTTCTCCATGGCTGGAGACACAATAAGTCCTGAGAGATCGCGTATCCTCCCGGAGAAAGCAGACATGCTTATTTTTCTGCACAAGAATTGTTGATGATCCATACAATTGATGGTTGCACACTTGGTATTTGCCACTGCTAGTTTCATTTTTGGCAGCTCAGTTCATATACCCTTTTTTAAAAAGGAAGGAGCACTGTAATTTCTAGGAACATGTTTAAATTAAACAGAATACATTTTATTTAAGTTATGTAAGTTTTATTTTAAGTTCAAGAGGAATATGTATAAATGTTTTTGGTTATTTAAAGAAATGTTAATGTGTATGTATACATACTGTATATGGTGTGTGCAGCATTATAGAAAATTATATAAAAGAAAATGTATGTAAATAAAACGTTTGTGCTCTTTTTTTCATCCCTTGCCCAATAAGAATCGATAAAAGAATCGATAAGGAATCGAATCGATAAGCAGGAATAGATAAGGCATCGGAATCGTTAAAATCTTATCAATTCTCATCCCTACCGACCTGTGGGTTCCTCAGGAAATTATGGAAGCAAAGAAAAGGGCAAAATGATTTGCATTTGGATATGTGACTGTGGAATTGAATAGCAGTCAAGACAGCATTGTCATCGTAGTCATCGTAGCGTAATGTTTTACTCGACACAGTGGTGTATTTTCTTTGAAATCTGTGTTCAGGTAAAAGATTATGCTGACCGTTATTTCCCCAAAATATATATTTACGTACCTGAACTTCTATCCGAGGTTGTAAACCGGAAAGAAAAGTTATTTTAAATTGCACAACTTTAAATCTGCTAAACATTCATAAGAGCCACATGAATTCAGACGAATCCTCTTCAAAGTATTTCAATATTATATAATCAGTATAACATATTCAACCGGGCTTGAATGCAAATAATCGTATTTATCAAATACATCTTATTGCACCCTCTTTTTTTTTTTTGCCTCCATACAATATGACCCTGAACACAAGACGGAAAAAAAGACTTAAATGAGCTAAATACGAGATCAGGAGCATTCCGGTTGCCTCTTAATTGCTCTGAGCTCACGTAGACATTCAACTGTATCTTTACATATCAATGTAGGTTGTTGCTGTATTAATGTGGAGTATAGCACCTTTTTAACATGGAAAATCTTAAAAAAGAAAAACATTTCCCAATTGATGTTAACTATTTAAACATTTCCAGTGTTACAATACAAGAAGAAGTTGAGAATGGGGGAGGACATGGCACCTCTGTAGCATTTTGTTGAATGAGACAGTTTTTGTGTTTTCAGACGTCGGCATCATAAATGTGACAACTTCCCCAATCATTTGTGATTAACCCTGACAGGAAGTCTGGTGGCTGTCACACTGAAGCTCTTCTAGCAACCGAGATCAGGCCACAGGCGTCGGCGGCTTCCTTTACAAGTTGTATGTGCTAAGTGGAACATACACTCGATCCACGAATGTGACATAAATGGGACATAACCTGAATTAATGGAGGAGGAACGGATTTTAAGTTCCTAAGCTTAAACACTTTTTCTTGTTTTAATGCCTTGACTTTAATTATAATCTGTCCTGATGACGAATGCATCAGGGTTTTCTGTGTGAAGGCTGATCAAAACCTATCCAAATGTCAAGCATCAGACATTCAGCAAATATTGTGGTTGACATTTGCGTTCTACATACTAGCTTGTGCAGTTTCCACCCAGTGGTTATCTTTCATCTGTGAAGGAAGCTAAAGTGAGAGGGCGGCCATGAGTGCAGCTGATAAGAAAGAGGGGTTCCCATGTTCTAATACTGCGTGGGGCTAAGCTTTTTAAAATGCCATCCTTTTGTCCCCCACGAACCGGAACCTCTCCCCGAGGAACCAGGAGATGTCCTTTTAACCTGAGATGAATGTGCTTGAAGGTTGCTGGTTCCACGAAACAGAATATAAACGTTGCCCATGTTTCACAAAAAAAAGAAGAAGAAGAAGAAGAAGAAGGGAGGAATA
This sequence comes from Pseudoliparis swirei, assembly GCF_029220125.1. Lineage (NCBI taxonomy): Eukaryota > Metazoa > Chordata > Actinopteri > Perciformes > Liparidae > Pseudoliparis > Pseudoliparis swirei. Next base: position 8,715,516 of record NC_079398.1, read on the forward strand.
GCGCGAAAAGTAATCCGCCGTTTTATGTGAGGGAATGTTGCTTGGAAATGGGGGGGGGGGGGGGTATAAGGCATACCGGGATTTTGATGAACTGACGTGGCATTAATAAGCTTGTTTTGCGGAGTCTATTTTTTGGGTGTAATCCAGCGAGCCGACGGTACTGTGTACATCCAGAAGAGAGTATATCACAAAACAGACAAAGACGGAGCTCCAGGGCCGGGCTCGTCTTTTGTGTGAGGCCTCATTCCTAAAACAGATTCCACAGCAACAAAGAATATATTTATTTTTTTCCCCGGGAATTTCAAATGCGTTATCACCCCTGCATACACAATGCAACCACCCCCTCCCTTCACTTGTGTATTTGTCATGAGATAAAATATTCCATCTGGTGTTTGGCACCGTAGGGCTCGACTTAGTCAATTAGCATACGCGGCTTCATCATATATCTTGTATGCAAATGAGACTATAAATCCCCCCCCCCCACAGATGCATCATGGCTGTTAAACAGAGAGCTCTTCACCAGCGTCTCGGAAGTGAAACCGTATTTTCCTTTCATGCCTTGTCAGGACTTCTGGCCAACAAAAGGTGTTTTAACGGCAGGTGTTTGTCTCCCGGAGTGATTCATGAGCACCGACCTCAAAACCTGCAGGACATGCATGTCATAACAAAACGGGGGGGGGTTGTTGTCCGTTAAAAAAAAACTTGATTAAGGACAAATAATATCCATGTAAATGAATAAGCTATAATAAACAACTAATGTTCTATTTTTTGCATAACTAGTGACACCGGCTCTCGTCCACGTCGTGTGCTGACAAACTTTTCATACCCAGTGGCATACAACTGAGTTTGTAATGCGTTTCAACTTCATAGTCTGTTGAGAAACACCTGGATGTTTACTGCAAGCGTGAGACTCAGAACATACTCAATCTGCCCCAAAATGCATTGCAGCTCCTCAGACACATCCGAAGGCTCAACTAATTCACCATTTGAATAAATCTAATAATTAGGAATGATGCCGAGTGGCGCTGCTGGACAGTTCAAGGCGTTATATTATCTAAAAAAATATTCATGGACATTAATTTGGCTTACACCATTACTGGAAACGTATTAAATTGAGTGTAAGAGGTATTCTTTGTGGATTTAGTGGGCAGTAAGCAGCACATACAGGTTTTATTTACTCTGATTTCATCCAAATGAGGAAGACATTTGGACCGAATGTCGTTGAATAAACTCTTCAATGTGTCATTTGTTTTGATTGTCTGAAAGAAGACGTACATTTCATATTATTAAACCATAGTGTAGTACATTTAATATTATTATAAAACCAAAGTGTATTGCATGTGATATTATTATTAAACCATAGTAGAACATTTGATATTATTAAACCATAATGTTGTACATGTGATATTATTATTAAACCATAGTGTAGAACATTTGATATTATTATTAAACCATAATGTAGTACATGTGATATTATTATTAAACCATAGTGCTGTGGGCTAACTCCTAACCTAGTCCCTACCACCATTTTATTAGCTTATGCAAATCCGATAAGTAAAAAACTAAATATATGGATGGATAGACATACACACATGTGGGTCACATCGGATTCATGATATTCATCACCTATTTTATTGTTGTATAATTATAAAATATTCTCAGATATCGAGTATCTGACTGTCCGTGCATCATGTGGCATCTCGACGCTGCGCACACGAGGCCTCGCGGTGAGACCGCTGAGCACCGCGGTAACGAGTACGCGGCTGGTGCTTTGAGCCGGGGCGCCAATTCCTTTCACGGCAGATTGTGCTCAAACGGATGAATTATGGAGCGGCGGCCCACCGGAGCGTTGGTTCGGCCAGCTGTGTCAACGGCGCCGCGGAGCTAAAGATAGAGCCGGCAAAAGTTCAGGCTCCGCCTCCTCTGCACGAAGCCTCAGGTGGTGGAGGAACACAGGTTCAACATAGAGAAGGCCAGAGGACATATGTGTGTGTATATATATATATATATATATGTGTGTGTATATATATATATATGTGTGTATATATATACATAGATGTGTGTGTATATATGTGTATATATATATATATGTGTGCGTATATATATGTGTGTGTATACATATATATATGTGTGTATATATATATATGTGTGTATATATACATACATACATACACACAGTGTATTATCATATGGAGCATGTATGATGCATTGTAACACTGCATCAAGTAGAAGTGAAAGTACCACGATGTTGGACCTCAGGCTCAGTGTAAGTGGGTGAGCTGATGGAGCGGAGGGGCTATTATACGCGCTTCACCCTTTCCATCCACGGACGCCATAACAACCGGTTGAAAGGTCAGACAATTTGTTTTGTTTAGACTTTGTGTAGTTTGAAGTCGGAGAGGCTTACCGAAAAATAGCCACCGCAGCTCTATCATCGTTGTGCACGCAGGTTGCCTGGTAACAGGGCGGGAGCGCAACATCCCTTTAGCACCTTGGACAAGAGGGATGGAAAGAGAGACGGTGTGGCCGGCGTTAGCGCCGTTAGCTGCGAGCCTCGGGCTCAACCGCCGCCATGTTGAGAGCCAATAGAAACAGTTATCTTTAGATGCGGCACTTTGAAACCAAAAGAGCAGTGTAAGCATTTTATTCAGACATCACACACACACACATAATACAGTGAGCAAAGCCTATAGACAATCTAGTTAGTAAACAATATGACTGAATCTGCTTTTACTACGATCCTACGATATTATATAGTTAAGTACCTTCAACAGAGAAGGATAAAAAAATGCATCCTTTAGCGTCAATATATTTACTTTTCCTTTCCTCTCGTCGTGTTGTCGAGCATGTGGTCCTCTCCCCCCCCCCAAAAAAAAGGAAAGCCAGTACTTTGATGTCTGCACACAAGCGTGCCGTTTGAGTGCGATGTCTTCTTTTACATCGGAGCGCAATAGTGTAATGAGTGACTTTAGGGAGCACTGCTTCTTTGAAGGTGTCCCTCCTCCCCCTCAGCATTCCAAAGGGACGGCCCCGGTCCGAACGCCCAGCGCGGGGATCAAAACGTTGGCGACCGCGGGACCTTGAGTCTTCCAGGCGCCTCATTGGCAGCACAGGTGTCGTGTGCAAATCCCCCCAGATAGATAATGTCACGGGCACCCTGTCATGTTACAGGTGTGTTTGCAGAGAGAGATTGGTGAAAGACGAGGTAAAGTCGAGGGAAACTGTTCGGACTCACAGATTCCTCCCTTAATGCTGCCGCTGACTAATAAGGGGCCTTATGACTCAATCTGTCAACTTTCTCTCAGTTGAGTTACATTTCTTAAAAAGCGGTACTGAATGTACTGAACGCTTCTCAGCCTCGGAAAACGGTTGTCCGATGTCTTCTGTGGTTTCCGGAGCTTCGTCAAGTTTCATCCAGGCTCCAGCAGCCTTGAACCTGAATCCTCTCTTAATGTCCACCAGGGGGCGACTCCTCTGGTTGTATAGAGGTATAGGAGAACATGACTCTACTTCCCTCAGTTAACATTGTAAACATGACTTTGTCTTAATCTCTAGTTTCCAGTCTTCTTCAATACAGCGTGATGTTAATTTCGTAAATTATGGTCCAGTTAGAGTCAGAGTGCTTTAGGGCGTGGCTACAAAATGATTGACAGGTTACTACCCAGCAAAAAATGAATAATGCAATTATCCAACATGAAAATACCGATTTTTATTTTAACATTTTACTGCAAAGGAATATTAATTAAATAAAGTCTCGTATGACAAATGTTGACATGTTGCCACATGTGTCGCTTGTCGAGTCGACATCAACCACGTTTCCATGAATGTTTCCTTTTCCTCAACCTAACAAACTTCCTGTGAAAAGAGGAATTTTATTTTGAAAAAAGGATGCATGTAATAAGGAGACTAAAAGGATATTTAGTTTGAAACTATCCTATTGACCATTGTGGAACGAGAATGTGTTGGCAAGTACATCGATGACACACACTTACACACACCCACAGTATCTAGCCGTAGACACTCCCAGAACTAAGACGTGTTTGCGAGATGCAAAGAGTACTTCCTTAAAGTCAAAGTCAAAGTCAGTTTTATTTGTCAATTTTCCATATGTGCAAACATACAGAAGATCGAAATTGCGTTTCTCTTCTGTCCAACATAAAGTGAATTGTGCAACATATAGACAACATAGAGTGCAAAAATAGTAAAAAACATGTAAACATATAGACAACATAGAGTGCATAGACAACATAAAGTGCAAAAATAGTAAAAAAACATGTAAACATATAGACAACATAAATTGTGCTAGCAGCATTCAGACATGTGAGTCTGAAAGAGGACGGAGTGGGAGGATGGGGAGAGAGTTCAGCTTCCTGACAGCCTGGTGGTGTGAGCCCGGAGGCTCCGGTACCTCCTCCCAGAGGGCAGGAGGCTGAAGAGACCGTGTGAGGGGTGGCAGGGGTCACTCACAATCGAGGTCGCTTGCGGGTGAGGCGGGTGTTGTATATGTCCTGCAAGGATGGGAGGGGAGGAGGCACCCATGATCCTTCCAGCTGCCTTCACTATGCGCTGCAGGGCTTTCCTGCTGTGGTCTGTGCAGCTTCCGCCCCACACAGTGATGCAGTTGGTCAGGATGCTCTCGATGGTGCCGCGGTAGAAGGTGCACATGATGGATGGGGGGCTCCCTGCTTTCCTCAGTTTCCGGAGGAAGTAGAGGCGCCTCTGTGCTTTCTTTGCCAGCGATGTAGTGTTTGCTGTCCACGAGAGGTCCTCACTGATTTCCACCCCCAGGAATTTGGTGCTGCTGACCTGCTCAATGTCCGCACCGTTGATGGTCAGTGGTGGGTGATGGGTGTGGCCTTTCCGGAAGTCAACAACGATCTCTTTGGTCTTGCTGTTGTTGAGCAGGAGGTTGTTGACTCTGCACCACGTGGTCAGAAGGTTGACCTCCCTCCTGTAGAGGGTCTTGTCATCCTTGGTGATGAGACCTATCAATGTTGTGTCGTCTGCAAACTTGACCATGTGATTGGTGCTGTAGCTGGTTTTGCAGTCGTGAGTCAGCAAGGTGAAGAGCAGGGGACTGAGCACACAGCCCTGAGGGGCCCCTGTGCTGAGTGTGATGCTGCTCGAGGTGTTGTTGCCAACACGCACTGCTTGTGGCCTCTCACTCAGGAAGTCCAGCAGCCAGTTACACAGCGAGGTGTTGAGCCCCAGCTGGTCAAGTTTGCAGATTAGTTGTTGTGGGATGATTGTGTTGAATGCTGAGCTAAAGTCTATGAACAGCATTCTTACATAGGAGTCTTTTTGTCCAGGTGGGTGAGGGCTGGGTGGAGAGCAGAGCAGATTGCATCCTCCGTGGACCGTTTGGCCCGGTATGCAAACTGGAAAGGGTCCAGAGTGGGGGGGAGAATGGATTTGATATGCGACATGACTAGTCGTTCAAAGCACTTCATGATTATGGGGGTCAGTGCCACTGGACGATAGTCGTTGAAGCAGGACGGAGTGGATTTCTTTGGCACAGGTATGATGGTGGTTGCCTTGAAGCATGATGGAACAACAGCTTGTCTCAGAGAAGTATTAAAGACATCCGTGAAGACGTCCTTAAGCTCCTCTGCGCAGTCCTTCAGCACACGACCAGGGATGTTGTCTGGACCTGTTGCCTTGTGGGTGTTGATAGACGTGAGAGTCCTCTTCACGCTGGCAGCAGACAGGCACAGAACCTGATCATGGGGAGGGGGCGGAGTCTTGTGTGGACGAGTGCTGTTCTGTGCTTCAAACCGTGCAAAGAAGCTGTTGAGGTTGTTTAGCAGAGAGATGTTGCTGTCGCAGTTCTGTGGCGTGGGTTTATAGTCTGTGATGGTCTGAATGCCCCGCCACAGGCTGCGTGTGTCTCTGCTGTCTTTAAAGTGCCGGATTATCTTTTTTGTGTAGAACATTTTTGCTTTCCTGATGCCGTGGGACAGATTGGCTCTCGCTGTTTTCAGGTCTGTTTCGTCCCCAGCTCTGAAGACCCTATTTCTAGTCCTCAGCAGCCGATGGACTTCCCCTGTTAGCCACGGCTTCTGGTTAGCCCGAGTGGTGATGGTCTTTACATGGGTCACATCATCAATGCACTTGCTAATGTAAGAAGTAACAGTGTCTGTGTACTCCCCAATGTCTGTGTGGTCGAAGACTTAATCTCCCTGGAAAAAGAATACAAGCTCGATCGGGGTTGCACTAATCTACCACCGTTCCCCTGGTACCCGCTTATTTTAGAGTTGTGGCTTTGGTTCAGGATCAGATGACGAACCAGACTTCAATTCATGATCTGAAGCATCAGCGCGCGCATGTGTGTGTTATTATCATATTGACTGCTCTGTGGTCTTGTGTGTGTGTGTGTTATTATCATATTGACTGCTCTGTGGTCGTGTGTGTGTGTGTTATTATCATATTGACTGCTCTGTTGTCGTGTGTGTGTGTGTGTTATTATCATATTGACTGCTGTGATGTGCGCACACATCTGTGTTTCACTTACAATATGCATTTTACTGGCACGCAGAAGTGTTCCTCGTAGACTGTGAGCGTCTCCTAATGTTCTCACACCGATTCCATTTCCTTGTGAACAAAATACTTCTTACAATTCACTGGACCGCTCATAATTAACCCACTGTGAACACACTTAAATGATTTATTGGCGTCCTCCCTCCGTCTCGATTGACCCCTCTTAGGATGACCCGTTCTTGATTGATTTCTCCTACTTAGACACGGCCGTCTGCATTCTGAATGGTAAATAAAATCTTGTATCGCCGTCACCAAGGTCGACAATCCTTCGCGCGGTTAGTCGAACCCTTTCCCCCCCGCTGTTACGTCAACGGTAATGAGGAGTGGCAGCCAACAGAGGCGTCTCAATTAGGCGCGGGGGCGTGACATTTTAGCCGTCGTACTTGAAGCTTCGTAACCCGTTTGCACTCAAACTATTTTTTTCCGAAGACCATCGCGAGGCAGCGTGGGTGCTCCGGGCTGCCGTAGGCGGAGAGGCCTCCGGAATCTTGCTAAGCACCTCGTGTTATGGGGGGAATCGAAAGCAGAGGTGTTCTTTGGCAAAGGACACCCGACACAGGAAGCCGGGGCTTAGTTACATTGCAGAGAAATACGAGCGTTGCAGAGAGAGAGCTTGTCAATGGGATTTTGGGAGGATATTCTGCAGCTTGTCGAACGCAGAGGCAGAAGTCACATGACATAACAACTGCAGTGGCTTTGGCAGGGAGGACAAATCGTTGTGTTCAGTTTAAAAACAAAGAATATAACCACGGCAAAAAGCTGACGACACATTCTCATCTCAACTCGTCAAACGGCGACGGTCGGATGCTGTCGCGTCAGGTACGAACATGTCGGGGTGATTTCCACTTGTTACATGCTTATGTAGATTGACTTAGTGTTTCGGTTTTACTCGGGCAACATTACTACTTGGGTAGACTGAGGATGAGGGTCCGGGTTTTGTTTAAAATACACATTTATTCGTATGAACTACAAAACCAGTTTCATTGGAACGACTGAACAAACAGTCCCAATGAAATGGAGCGTCCTGTGGACAAGTCCGAGAGACGTGGTCTGCTTTCTTCATGTGATTAATGACGGCGAACATAACGAGCTGCTCGTCTCTGTAGTTACGAGAAAGCCAAAACGCCGGTCATTATCAGGGATCAAGCAATCCGATGTTTCGTTGTGCTGGACCGCTGTGACGCGGCGCTTATTATCCAGTTCCACACTGACACTAGTTAACTTATGTCCGCGGTCTCTTCTTTGTGTCTTCTCCGTCCGCCGGTTGGGTTTCGTGTCATTTAGTGCTCTCCCACCGACCGTCTGATGTGGCGAAGACAGACGGATGGCAGATGCCGACCTTTTAAAAAGGAGATGAATTTGTCTGTAAAGACGGCCGTAATATACATCGAGACTTCAAAATGTCATTTGTTGATCCACCGCGGCTGGTGCCTTGTTTACCTTTCTCTCTCTCTCTCTGGGCTGAGTTTTGATTTTATTTCTTTTCATCTTCAGCCATTCGGGTGAGAAGCAGCAGTGGGTGTTGAGAGTGATTGGACATGGGCAGATGTGTCAATGCTGTAGTATATGTATTATGTATTAGACACCCAGCTATGTCCTTGAAAAAATAACTAACATTCAAACAGTTGAGACTTTGAAAGAGTCCAGAGTCTAGAGGAGCCCGTTTGGGGAAGAGATCTGGAAGCCAGGGGTGCATCTCAAACACTATTTATTTTAGCATTAACAAACATACGGTTCCTGGTTGCCTTCAGGGCCCAGGATACGGTCCAACCGGACACTTCCCTGGATCCTTGGATCTTGGAACTCACAGCCCATCTCTGCCGAGAAAGTTTCTGTCGGTCGCGGATCCGCAGAGGACCCGGGTTGTCTAACGTCTTACAAATAGTTGTTAATACTTGCATTCGTCCTTCGTTGATCTTACCCGCTCCCATGGTAACCGCGGGTCCTCATACTCCTAGCATTCAAAAGAGACTGAGCGACGCAGCGCTGCCCCTGAGAGATCAGAGGTTCCCCACTTACGGTTTTACTTCAGGTTCCAAAACACTCAAAATAAGAGCCTCTTCCTAGAAACAGCCACAATCTCGAGAAACGCCTTCCTCCCATAATCACAACATCTCATTTATACAATCAACATTTCAGTTACTAATATAATACAGTGATCATACTTTTCAATCCTTTATAATACATTCTAAAGAATATTCCTCATAATAGACCCTATGTAAATGATCTTTGTATGTGCATTCATTTCAGATAGTAAAGCCCTTTGAGGCAAATTTGTAATTTGTGATAATGGGCTGTACAAAATAAACATGAATTGAATTGAAAAACATAACACTTCCTTTTTTACATGTGTGAGTGTGTATAAAATCCACTACAACTTAACAAATCTTTGACTGAAATAAACATCATGAATTGAATCGGTGTCTGTCCGCCTCTGATGTCCTTATCTTTTGAATTGAATCCAAACTGATTCATCCATCCCTTTTTAATTCTATAAACTGAAATCCAAGACTCAGAAAGGGTATAATTACTAAACTGTTTTCTTTTGCTCCCTCCTGCACTTTAAAGTGCAGTTTGAACGTTTGATGTTTTAATTCCACTTTGGTCGTGGCCATCTCCGTGCTGCATGAAAAGGCCAAATAAAGACGGGCATTTTTCTTTTTACTTAAAATGTCATGTTTATTTCTCGATTTTAATAATGCCTTTTGAAAAGTGCAAAAGACCCACCGTTGGTTTTGCAGAAAAATCGTCGACATTCAAAATTATTCATCATAGAAATGCTACTTGAAGGTCCAGATGGGGATTCATACAAATAGTCCTGCTTCTTTCATTATGAATAGGTTTTGCTTTTGGTCAATATGAAATCATCAGCCATCACTTCCTTACATTAACCTGTCCCATTGTGTGCATCCTCCTCCTTTCAGGTGACCTGAGAGATCCAGTCGAGACAAATGTGACCACCTATCGAGAAGAGTACGATTGGGACCCCACCTTCCTGACGTGAATCACCATGTGTTCGGATACCTAACACCACCCAACTATTGATCCCGTCACTGTGAGTACCGGAACACAAAGTGATCAAGATCTGCGATGTTTTTTTCGTTTTTGTGAATGAAACGTGTTGCAATTTACACCATATTGGTGGTGTCTTGCTTTTTTTACCCGTGAAAAGTTTTTTTCTATTTCTTGGGAGTTTTTTTCTGATCCGATGTGAGGTGTTACAACCCGGCCGGCTCTTAGGTTGCAACAAAAATGGGAGTGGAGACGAGATAAATGCAAAAAGTATTTAAGTTTATTTACAAAAATTCATGAATAAATGTAAAGACCATTATCAGTAATCAGTGGTGTAGGAGTGCATGGATGCGTGTGTGTGAGAGCATATAGAAAAAGAGGAAGAATAGCCGTGCCGCGATGTCCATAGGAGTGATGTGCGTGCATGGAGAGAGCGCGTTCTGAATGGCGAAGAGGGTTTTATAGTCAGCGCTACACCGGGCCCAGCTGTAAGCTCATCAACCCATCATGTCCTCATGTCCCCGCCTCAACCAGAGCCTGCAAGAAACAAAAGAGACCAGCGAGCCAACACACCCCTAGTGGTGGCGAGGGGTCGTCACAGAGGTCCTGGGACACTTTTATTTTTTAAATGAATACAAAATTAATAAAAAATATAGTCAAGACATTGACAAGGTTAGAAATAAGGATATTCATTTGAAATATTAATGTTGTTCTTCAAACTTGTCGCTCCATGGAAGGCCAGTTTTAGAGCTTCTCTCACCAGCATAACTGTTTTCAGCTGCGCTCACATAAAAAAGGTTTTCAAGGGGCTTCTAACCCTCTCTAAAGGTGCGTTCACACCAAAAGCGAAGCGATTTTTCGCGTCGCCCAAAACGCGTGCGTTTACTCGCTCGACTATTCACCGTGTTCTCACCATGAGCGTCAAGACGCTCCGCGAGGGGCGGGGCTTATCTCTGTGTCTCGTCTCCGTAAAGATCGTTATCATTTCCTTCATCCACCAGAATAACTAACCCCTAGTTAGCTTTATACTTGTTGTGGACATACCACACCCTAACGCCCTCGTGTTTGGGTTGATGACATCACCCGTAGGCTCACTCAGCTCGGTCACTTTCACCGATGAAGTTACTGTTACGTCTGAAAGACTTCCGCTTCCAGCGCTACGAGAGCGGAACTCAAGAGCTGATTGGCCCGAGTTGCGAGATCACGGCCTCAAAGTTGAAATATTTCAACTCGAGGCGAAAATTGCGCCGCTGTAAACGCGTCGCCCACATCGTGTCGCCCCAAACGCCCGGGAAAATATCGCGTCTATCGCAGCCACACGCGTCTGTACGTTGACTTTTCATGGGATTCGGTCCCACAATTTTTTTTTGCTTTTGGTGTGAACGCACCTTTAGTCTTCTAAGGCAATAACACAATGAACCACAAGAAAACTGGAGATGGGCCTCTATACACCGATGTAGAGATTTCATTAAAAACCAGAGAATAGTCATTTACCACATTAACAATGTATAGAGTGTATTTCTGATTAATTTAATGTCATTTTCATTGGAAAAAAGTGCTTTTTTCTTTTTTTCTAAGTGACCCCAAACTTTTGAACGGTAGTATATAAAGGGCTATATTTCATTTAAAGGGCTATTTAGGTAGTCAACAAACACTCATATAGTACCTGACACTTAGGGAATTATTTGAATTATAATAATTTTATGGAGGTTTAAATTGACCCGAAGGGTAAAAGATTTTAGTAAATTTGAAGGTAAAGGACCTTGGAGCGCACAGTGTTTTGGGCATTTTGTTTTCTGATGTCGAGATGGCACTTTACTTGCACCAATTGACCTGAAACATCGCGCTCATCAGAATAAAACTGACACAAAGGCGCAGAAAAACTCCATTTAGACTGATCAATGAATGCATTACATGATGCACGATGAAGTGAAATGTGAACTGGTGTCGTATATTTAGCGGGTGAAGGTGCCAGGGTTAGATCAGAAGTATTACCCTCTTGGGACGATTGGCTGGTGGTAAAGAGTTGATCCCAGATCTGAATGATGGGATGTGGAACAGGACGGGGCACCGAAGGAGGACGGTCAAATCTATTTGTCAGAAGCTGACGACAGCATAACGGTTTTAAAGCTAATGCAACGATATGATTGGCTTTGGGAGACTTGGGGCAACATCTGGTTGGTTAAACTAGAGCGAAAAGCCAGAGTTAGCGCACATGGGAGACGGCTTGCCTTCAGGGCTTCATACCAGAAAATGCTTCTTTTAACAATCAAGATATATTCCTAAACCTAACCAAGTATGTACGTTGCCTAAAATTAAAAGATTTCTGACAAAGACCTGAAGGCAAACTTCACAAAGTTATCGTCGAAGCTGGAGAGATTGTAACCAGGTTACTCATCGTGTCTGATTTTGCTGGGTAACCTGGTTGGTTATGTGCAGCCAACTAGAACATGGTCTCTCAGGATGGAGGCTGATACTTAATAAGCTTGCAGAACATTACGTAGTCTCTGCAAAAAAGTCAATACTCCTGAGAATGTGTGAGTTGTGAGCTTCGTTTGGACCTCTGGCAGTCAATGGAAATAAACCCATTTTAAATAAGATTCATGAAAATAACAAGACCAATGACAGCTATGAAAAGGTCACCCGGAGAGCTGTGGAATATAACGTTGAAACTCATCAGGCAGTATATATACATACATATAATAGTTTTTTTTTTCATTTCCAGAATTAACATGTCAGGGTTTTGGATAGCGATGGAAGTTGCTAATGACTAAGCGCTACAATATATATATATATACACACACACACACATATATATATACCCATAAATATATACACATATATGTATATACTGTATATATGTACACATATATGTATATGGACATATATATATATATATATATATATATATTTGGAAGAGATACAAATTTGTAAGAGATAATAGATACATGAGTCAACGGACTAGACTAACATATTTAACCAAACAACCTCTCCGCCCCTTCACTCTCTCTCTGTGCTCCAGGGGGATTAAGAGTGGCGATGGCAGGTTAATTAGGGGCATGCATTTCGGTCCTCATGCCAACGAGGGGGAGGGCATCCCTCTTATTCAGCCTTAATTTGCCAACCAGGTGGTTTAATGAAACTACAAAAATTGCTTTTATGGCACAAACTTTGACATTTAGTTGACCTACTAGCATGTTGGATAACATTATCGTGAATGTTTAAGTCAGCATGTAGAACCGGAGCTTATAGTACACTTATATGTATATATATATATATATATATATATATATACACTTTATTCTCCCACAGGGAAGTTGATGGAGGACGGATTAAACACCTTTTTTTTTACTAATCTAGCCTCCAGATTTTCATTCATAGGCAACAGCTGGAAGTCTGGTTTCAGCATAGGTTGAGAATTGTCTGTGCCTCCCTGAGTACCGATTTTTCATCTCAAGAGGCTGAAGATAGTGACGCTCTCTTTCCCTTTGATATTCATGGTCGTAACTTCACTGACAGGTTACCATAAAGTTGTATGCGATATTTAAGAAAATCATTTGATGAAACAGAATTAGGAGTTTATTAACACCATAGACTCTAAACCAGCGGCTGCACGGAGGTGTAGATAGATAGATAGATAGATAGATATATACTTTATTAATCCCCAAGGGGAAATTTGTCGAGCCAGTAGCAGCAACACACAAGAATAAAAAAACACAAATATAAGAAGGGTTAGGGTGATCTGGCAAGAGGTGAACTGTTGTAGAGCCTCATAGCCGTCGGCAGGAATGTTCTCCTGTATCTCTCCTTGTGGCAGCAGGCCAAAGACATGCGTCTGGTTACTTGATGCCCTGTAGGAGGTGGTGGAAGGGTGGTCCGGGTTGTCCAATATGGACACCAGTTTCTTCAACGTCCTCCTCCACCACCTGTTCCAGGTGCTCCAGCTGGCAGCCGATGATGGAGCCAGCCTTCTAACCAGTTTGTTAAGACGGCTGGTGTCACCGGCTCGATGCTGCTCCCCAGCAGACAATGGCAAAGTGCAGCACACTGGCCACAACCGACTGGTAGAATAACTCCAGCATCTTGCTGCACACGTTGAAGGATCGAAGCTTCCTCAGGAAAAAGTCGACTCATCCCTTCTTGTACACAGCGTTGATGTTGGCCTTCCAGTTCAGTCGGCTGTCGATGGAGACGCCCAGGTACTTGTACTCCTCCACCATGTCCACGTCCACTCCCAGGACACTCAGAGGTGTAGGAGCTGTCGCCTTCCTCCTGAAGTCCACCACCATCTCTCTGGTCTTGGCCACGTTCAGCCGCAGGTGGTTCTCATCGCCCACTTTACAAAGTCACTCACCACTGCCCTGTACTCCTCCTCCCGTCCATCCCTAATCACACCGACCACTGCAGAATCATCAGAGTACTTCTGCAGATGGCATGACTCCGTGTTGTACTGGAAGTCACTGGTGTACAGGGTGAAGAGGAAGGGAGACAGAACAGTTCCTGTGGGCTCCAACATCACTGACCACCGTTCCAGACAGCACACGGCCCATTCTGACAAACTGTGGTCTGCCTGTGAGGTAGTCAGTGATCCAGGAGATGGTGGACGCGTCCACACCGGCCACTCGCAGCTTCTCACTCAGCAGCAGTGGCTGGATGGTGTTAAATGCACTGGAGAAGTCAAAGAAAGTGACTCTCACAGAGACACCGTTCCATCCAGGTGCGACTGAGCTCGTTGCAGCAGGTAGATGATGGCGTCGTCCACTCCCACATGAGGCTGGTAAGCAAATTGCAGAGGGTCCAGCGACGATTTCACCTGCGGCGGAGGTGGGCCAAGACCAGCCTCTCCAGCACCTTCATCACATGGGAGGTGAGGCGACGGTCGGTAGTCGTTGAGGCCAGATGGTGTTGACTTCTTGGGGACAGGGACCAGGCACCACGTCTTCCACAGCACGGGACTTCCCAGCCTCAGGCTGAGGTTGAAGAGGCGCTGCAGGACACCAGACAGCTGGGTGGCGCAGGTCTTTAGGACCCTGGGGCTGATGCCATCAGGACCTTCAGCTCTGCGCTGGTGTAGTTTCTCCAGCTGTCTTCTCACCTGGTCAGTCGCCACAGAGAGAGGGAGGTGGAGGAGCCCATTGTTATTGAGGGCTCGGTGGATGTGCAGCTCAGCAGGGGGACAGAGGGAGGAGGTGTTTGGGAGGTGTGATGTGTGGAGGAGACGGGAGGGCTGTGAACTGAACCTATTGAAAAAACAGTTCAGCTCGTTGGCCCTCTCCAGGGAGCCCCCTGGCTGTCTCCCTCCCACCTTGAAGCCAGTTATCTGCTTCATTCCTGTCCACACCTCCCTTGTGTTGTTCAGCTGGAGTTTGGCCTCCAGCTTCCTCCTGTAGGAGTCCTTGCCCTCCCTGAGCTTCACCTTCAGGTTGCGCTGGGCTCTCCTCAGCTCATCCCTGTCTCCAGACCTGAAAGCAGCTTTCTTCATGTTAAGAAGCGCCTTCAGGTCCCTGGTGATCCAGGGCTTGTTGTTGGGGAAGCAGCGCACAGTCCGTGATGGGATGGTGGTGTGTTCACAGAACTTGATGTATTCCGTGATGCAGTCGGTCATACTGTTGATGTCCTCCCCGTGCGGTCCACACAACACATCCCAGTCCGTTGACTCGAAGCAGTCCTGTAGAGCGTCGTTAGCCTCCAGAGACCACCTCCTCACAGTCCTGGTGGTCACCGGCAGCCTCTTCACCAGAGGAACATACCTGGGTGTCAGCCGGACCAGGTCATGATCAGACCTGCCGAGGGGGGGAAGGGCAGTGGCGCTGTATGCGTCCTTAGTATTAGCATACAGCAAGTCCAGAGTTTTATTGTTCCTTGTTGGGCAGTCTATGTATTGATGGAAGGTTGGCAGAGCTTTATCCAGTGTGGTGTGGTTAAAGTCACCAGTGATAGCCATGAATGCTCCAGGCTGATGATTCAGCAGAGCAGACACAGTGGAGTGGATGGTGTCCACAGCTTCCTCAGCGTCAGCTGATGGCGGCACGCACACGACAACCACAATGGCGGACGTGAACTCTCTCGGCAAATAGTACGGGCGCATCCCCACGGCCAACAGTTCAATGTTCGGGCTACAGAAGCGCTCCTTCACGCACACATGGTCGGTGGCACCACCGTTCATTCACATAAACAGCGATCCCCCCTCTTCTTACCGCTCTGTGTAGCGTCTCTGTCAGCCCGAACAGTCCTGAAGCCGGGCAAGGCGCTGTGATCCGGATAGTCATCAGGCAGTATATATACATACAGAATTAACATGTCAGGGTTTTGGATAGCGACGGAAGATCCTCTCGGACATATACCAGCACACATATATATATACCCATAAAGATATACACATATATGTATATACTGTATATATGTACACAGGGTTATGTATCTATATATTTAGCATGAGCCAACGCTTGACACATATTTAACCAAACAACCTCTCCGCCCCTTCACTCTCTCTGTGCTCCAGGGGATCAAGAGTGGCGATGGCAGGTTAATTAGGCCTGCATTTCGGTCCTCATGCCAACGAGGAGGGCATCCCTCTTATTCAGCCTTAATTTGCCAACCAGGTGGTTTAATGAAACTACAAAAATTGCTTATGGCACAAACTTTGACATTTAGTTGACCTACTAGCATGTTGGATAACATTATCGTGAATGTTTAAGTCAGCATGTAGAACCGAGATAGTACAAATGTATATATATATATATATATATATATATACACTTTATTCTAGGAAGTTGATGGAGGACATTAAACATACTAATCTAGCCTCCAGATTTTCATTCATAGGCAACAGCCTGTGCCTCCCTGAGTACCGATTCACGCTCTTCCCTTTGATATTCATGGTCCTTCACTGACAGGTTACCATAAAGTTGGAAGAATAGGAGTTTATTAACACCATAGACTCTAAACCAGCGGCTGCACGGAGGTGTAGTGGCTAGCACTGTCGCCTCACATCAAGAGGGCTGTGGGTTCAATTCCCGGTGTGGGCGGTCCTTCTGTGTGGAGTTTGCATGTTCTCCCCGTGGCAGCGTGGGTTCTCTCTGGCTTCTTCCCACAGTCCAAAGACATGCAGTCAGGTTAATTGATGCCCGTGAGTGTGAATGGTTGTATGTCTCTATGTGCCCTGGATGTACTGGCGACCTGTCCAGGGTGTACTCTGCCTTCGCCCTATGTCAGCTGGGATCGGCTGGAGGTATAGGGACGTCATACATGGCAATGAAGGAAAAATGTCACCCAAACTTCGTATCCCCTTAAGACAAGACATGTGACATTCACCAAATCGTCTTAAACCCATTCTGTCAACATATCTTCAGTCAGCATTTGAGCCACCAGTATTGGATGATATAACTCACTTCTACGGGGACAAACACTTAGCAAAACCCCGGGTGTTCTGATTGACTTAGGTTGGATTAGAGACTCAAGCTATTGCCCCAAACTCTTCTCTTCCTTTTCTCATTCTATCATTCTCCCTTTCACTGGAGGAAATTGGCATCCTTTACTGGTGTCACTGCTGTGCTCATTGTCGGCCATTATCTCAGGGACAAAGCTGCCATGACATTGAGTTAATCCGTGCTCGTTTCAATTTTGCTTCCAGCTGTAGAAAACCGAGAGTTCAGGTAAGTGACATACCCAAGGCAAAAAACAAAAAAAAAGTGCACCACAATGATTGAAATAAAATGCAATCTAGGATGCAAATGGGGTTGACTACCCCCCAACAAATGGCAGAGACATGGTTTGGCTTTGCCCTTCTCTCTGGGATCGATTGAACACTCTAAAAGACGAATAAGTGCTTGCTAGACTATAAACAAGAAACGAAAAAAGGCAACCACAGTTAGACTAAAAGGAACATTTTATGAGACCTCCTCCCTCAACAACATCTTTGCAATAATCATCACTGTGATCACGAAAAAACACGACAGTAAGACTTCAGTCGGGTTTCTTAGAAGATGAACAATGCAAACTAAAAGAGAGAGGGAGAGGGACTACTTTTCCACTGACAAGGAAATGACGTGTAAAACTCACGGTCTTATATTTAAGGCTCTTTTCAGGAGTCGAATCACAGCCAGTGCACGTCACGTGGGTTTTTGTGACCCTAACTAAGCATATTTAATTGCATCCACAGACTATAGCTAAGAGAGACGGGACGTTGATCCAAGTAAAGCCAGTCTTTGCAGTCTTTCTCCTCCCCATTCCAACAGAAGATGGTTCAACAAAAGGTTGAGACATTTTATGCCAGGGCTGTATCGATTCTGAAATCTTGTATTTAATTTTTTCCTGGCTCTTACAAGGCCCGCTTCTCATTACCAGAGTGCTGCTTTAAGGCAATCCAATAGACAGTCGTAGCAATTGAATAAAATCCATTAATTTTAATGACAATTGTTTTATTACTATTTGCTTTTGGGCCTGAAATAAATTGTTTATGTTGAGTTCAACTTCAAACCGTCTTGACAGGGCCAACCCTTGAGGAAACACGGGTTGGCAATGGATCAAGCTAGCGTAGCTCATTAGCTGTTGTTAAGACGTGCGTAAACGATTCGATCGCCTCGGGTGGAAGACGGAAAGAAAAGCCACGCCGCTTATTCTCGTGTATGGGAAACGGGAGAGGAAAGGAGAGGAGCGGGGAGGGGGGGGGGGAGGAGACGGCAGAGGAGAGATGGAGAGGAGGGGGGAAGGTTTGAGGTGCGAGTCGGCTCACACCGGTAACTTTATTGAGGGAAATAAGCGTGCTCTAAGGACAGAAGTGTCGAAAACTGGCGTAAGAGCACGTCGGCGACGCACAGGCGCAGCGCTTCACCGCGCGCTGACAACCTGCGCTCCGGAGAGGACGCAGGTCCACGGGTCACGATGCCCGGCCTCTCGTTCTGACGGTCACCCCGGTCACGGTATCCTCGCCTTGCGCTTCGAGGGGGAAAGAGGAGCTCGAGCGAGGGCGAAGACCGGGCTAAGGGGGAGGGAGGCGGAGATCAGAAACTCCCTCTATATGATTCTGCGACCGTTCGGGCCTGATGAGCGACGCGCGTGCACATCGACAGTGGTGGCTGCTCTGCTCGGCGCGCGACACCCCGAGATGATGTCGGAACGATCTCTGCGGAGAGAAACGCTGGGTATTCAATTCTCTGGTCTCACCCCAACACGCTCGAGGGTACAAGGCTCGGAGAGCGGCTGGCGGGACCCTTATTAATATTCTATTTTTAGGACAAACTCCGCGACGAGGACTCGAGGGTTACGAGTCCCTCTCTCGGTCCCAGAACCAACCACGGCTCGGCCGAGAGCCGGAGGTCTACCAGCTGCAGCGATATCTCTCGTCAGTACAAAATGTCAGTGGAGGTGTGTGAGGAATCAGTATGTGCCCTGGTAGCTGAGGTCAGTGGGTGTAGCCGTGCAGACGTAGCTCAGACTCACCTCGGGGGCTGCGGGGTCCGCTCTCGGGTCTCCGCCTTCGGTCTCCTCGGGTGGGTCGACAGGTGAAGAAATAGGTCTCACAAAAAGTAGGTCCACAAACCGAGGGTAAAGTTTTAAGACTGCAAGGCAGCAAGTATTTTATTCAAAAACAGGAAGAAGAAATAAACAAAGTACCATTACAAGTAGAGTTCTCTCACGGAAGCCTAGAGCAAACCACAACTAAAAAACGTTCTTTCTCATTCTCTGTTCGTCACCTTTATACCCTCTGGCTCTTCCTACTTTTACCGGACCTCCGTCCCCCTCGGGGTGCTGATGGGGGGGTCATCCCCCCCCCCTCTCTTCCTGAGAGGTTCTGGGGAGACTCCCCATCAAAGAGGGGGACCGTTGTCTTAGCGGGTTTAGATGAGCTCGGTCACCTCTGTGACCTGTCTCCGGGTGTCTCATCTTATCTCTCAGGCATTTAGGGTACCCTCTTTACAGCTCCTTTCAGACTTTGTGAGACTTCCCGTGCGCAGTGACACAGAACACACTATAACCGGGGTAAGGACACCGAACATATGGGAAACATAGATTACATTATCATATCAAAAACATTGATCTACAGGCAGGTTAACATACATGAATTCAGGCTTGTGTTTATTCACTCCGCAGTCCCATCACCGTGGGCCCATATAATTAGGCTATGGGCTCCGAACACACAATTACACAAGTCTTCATTTGACTATCACAAGAGGTGCAATGTTTACATCTCGTGTCGACGTGGGGCCCCTGAGTGAGTTCAGTCAGAGGGTCACCGGTTGTAAACGCCTAAGATGACCACTCAGGACCCTTGTTCTCTTCGCACCTGGCGCTCTGCTTATCGTCCCCGCGATGGCCTCGACTCTTTTATTTGACCTTACAGCCTCTCCCCGTCGGCCGGCCTGATGGATGCCTAGTTGCTTTCCTGTTGTTGTAGTCTAATGGAACTGGGGTCACCTTAGATCTGTTTTAGTACCAACATTCCGCATTCGATACTTCCCTGCCTGGTCCACGGATCCCCTTACTAACTTCCAATCCCAGAAAAATTCGCATTTATTTGTCCCACTTCTAACACTGTGTTCTATCCACTCGTGTTTAACCTTTCTCTAATACTTTTCAACCTGCTCCACAAAAGAGGGTTTTTATAACAAAGTAATGAGCCAGTGGTCCATTGTGCACAACACAAAAAGAAATAACACTTGCTTCCTTTTACAGTCGAGAAATTCCTCCCTTGCTCAAACCAATGCAGTTATTTCTGCGTCAGTGTTAGCCTGGTCTGACCAGTAGCTTCTGGTCGTCGCGAGCTAACGTCAAGCATTGCTGTGAAACTGACCGAGTCAGAGTCCGTCCACTGTATTTTAGAATTCACTTTTTTTCCAGTAAATGCCACCCTTTAACAAATGTAAATAAGTGAATGTAAAGTCCCGTTAGCAACTGAGCTAACCAGCACGCTCACTGCAGCCATCTTGTTCGGCTAACTTGAATATAATTGTGGCGGGCTTTTTCTAGCTTTTTAGCGGTTACCATCGGCGGCTACAGCAGTTTACCAACTAGCCCCGTGGCTACCGCTGTGAGACCAAACGTCACGTGGGTTCCGGGATGTTCGCCAGCCTCAGGTTTAATTCAGAGATAGGCGGTACCACAAAAAAAGATGCGTTGCACACAGAGCAATGCACATTGGAACAAAACCAAAGACAAATACGCCGCTGTTATTGGTCCTTAAAACAGAAGTCTGTCTTCCAAATATATCTGTATCCATCTGTTATGATGGGAACGGCGAAGAAATAAAAAGGCCCTGTGACAGCACATAATTGGCAAATTCAACAATTAACTAGGAGTAGACTGACAAAGCGCTCTGAGGGCACTTCATGTTTGTGCTGAAGAAATTAATGATAAGCATTTGCAGAGAAGACGCGTCACATTTGCCGAAGTGGGGAATTGCCTTCCCCCCCACCCCCTGTCCCATCTCTGCGGGACATCAAAAAGAAGATGGCGAGTTAATATCTCAGTGCGATCTATTGATTGCACTTGTCAGCTTTTACAATCTGGCTTCATCCGTCGGTCTGCACTCCCTCCGTCTCATTTTAGATATTCCTTTTCGGAGGCGAGGTGAGTCCCTCCTCTGCCTGACAAACCGTCGACTCCCTCACTTCGCCGCTGCCGCCTCCCTTACAGCTGCGCACCAGAGCCACCGTCACGGTTCATTAAGCCGCATGACTCGTTACTGTACATCTATTCCCGCGTGCCTTGTACCACAACACTCAAGTCTTTCATCTTTTGGCAGCATGTGCGCGTTTCATGAATTTGCCTTGTGCAATGAAGTATGTGCGTCAGGGTTTTTGATGGCTGTCAGCTGCGCGAGCGAATAGCAGACGCAGAAGGCAGCTGTGTTCCAGATCCATCTTGGTGGTGGAGGGGAACATGGCGTGGAATTGCGCTCACGCTGCTTGCCGTAGACTTAAACGTGGACCTCTATCTACAGTATATTCATTTATTTTTGCCTCCAGGCTGGTGACTGCTGTGTCCGGAGGCGTTATGTTTTTCTGTACCTACCTCACACACATTCCAACTATGATAGAATAATAAAGTCATGCCATTTTGGACACGAATAGACATAAACTACAACGTGATGGGGGGGCGAAGGCACATCAGTGTATCACCTTCACTCCGGGCTGAGGCACTTTTCTTTTGACTAAGGCTGATATTGTTAACAAGCTTTTAAGGAGTTTAATGGCTGGTTTGTGTTTGATAAGGCAGGTTCAGCTTGGGCAGCATCCAGGTCTGCATTTATTGTGTAGTCACTTTCTTTTTTCCCATAGTGCAGTATTCTTACACCAAACTCGCCCCAGAGGTTTGAGAGACCAATGAAAACAACCCAATGTACGTTTTTTTTTATAGTCTGAGAAAGTGAGTTTTCTTGACGGGAAAATAATTCCATCCGCTCCGCGGCTTGTAATGTTTGTGGCAGTGCTGAAAAATTCTCAGAGGATCTATATTAACCTTGCTTTGAAGTTACCCTTTATGAAATCTTTGAATTTCCCTATTAAAAGCCTTCTGATTCATCCAAGACCAATCGGAGGCTGTGTCATCGGGTGTCACAACTTCCTCGCAGTCAGAGAACTCCCGTCTGACAAATGGAGCTAAAGCTCCGGTGACGGGCGGCAGGGAAGATGGAGGTTTGAAGGAGACAAATCGTCCAGCCGCGAGACAAAGTTGAGCAGCTTTGGCTCTCCGTCAGAATTACGCTATGAGTGATGGGTTGTCCTTTTTTAAGAAGTGACTTGTTGTCAGGATTCTTTTTAATCCAAAATGGGGAGGTGGGGGTGTCACACTGTATCAGAGTTAAATGTTAAATGTGTCTGACAAGGTATTAAACTAATCGCTGATAACAGACGGATATCACGCGACAGTTGTTGTTATTTTCCTATACGCTGCAAATAAATACAGCTTGTCGTTGTTCTGCGATAAACATTGTAACTCCAACTGTTGGTGAAGTGCATCTTCATATTTTGGTTTAGATCCTCCATATTTCTGTTCGGGACCTCACTGGATAGATGTAAAACATCCTGGTTGCTCATACATAGTTTTTGTTGTGTCTTGAATGTGAAAAAGGTAAACAACAACATAAACTAAGAAATTATACATAAAAAAAAAAAAATCCACTGTCAGCATGGTTTATTATTGCCAATATTATAATTTTATCACTGTCCCCTTTTCAATTAGTTTGGTAATAAAGAAAATGTTGTATTATTATAAGCCATCAATGTTTTTGACAGGAAGTATAACAACACACACACACAATGGCTGTGTCTACTACCGCGCACTTGAGCACTTCGAGCACTGACTTTCAGTGTTCGAAGTGCGCCACTGAAAAAACCAGCAGAATTCAGTGCACTGAAAGTACCCGGATGGTGCACTGCAAACGGGCAAAAAATGTAGTGTAAAACGATGGACACTACTCGCCCTAAACGGCCGCCATCTTGGCGACGTAGCGGAAGAGGAGGAGCCCTTTCGCCAGCTTTTCATTTTATTTCTAAAACAATGGCGGACGAGATGGCTACGGTAGCACAAGCGGTAGACCACGGAGGCTCCTGCAGCGATTGTGGAGGTATCGCAGTTTCCACATGGGGTGGAGAAAGGGGTAAACAAGGGACACAAAGAGGGCAAGAAGTGCATTCATTTTGTCAGTTTAAGTTTCGCGGGTATTGTAAGCTTTTTTGCGTACGTCACTCCCGGCTTAATTTCGCGGGTGCCGTGAACAGATTTGCGTCCGTCACTTCCGCCAAGTGGTTAACGTAAGTGTTCCATTTGAGACAGCACTTATCAGCGACGCAGTACACTGCAATACAGTGCACTGAATTGTAGTGCACTGTATTGCAGTGTACTTCGTAAAGTGTGCGGTAGTAGACACAGCCAATGTGTTTTTTGTCCCTGTTCTTTCTAAATGTCCACTTATTATTCGGAACATATATTTGTAATGATACACATGGAAGGAGTTGCATCATATATCAATACAACTTGATCCTAAGCACCAGTACCTTTTTTACATTTCATGCAACCCAACTCAGATTTATTTGATTGGGAAACACGTCGGTGGAAAAGCTAGTTGGGGAGTTAGATTTATTTTCCCGCCTTTGAAAGATGAGGAAATGTACAATATTCATCAATACTTGACAGAAATATCTTTTTTTTCGAAGCCAGCATGTTAACAACCTGCATAGTGAAAGTGAGGCAGGGCAACATGATTTAGATAATATACTTAAGTCCAAGTAAACCCCTGGAAACTTTAAAAATGGAAATGAATGTGCACTCACCCCAGTTAGGAACCCACAGACACATCGAAGTAGAATTTTGAAGATGAATTTGCCCGGCGCAGTGGGAGCCAATGTAACGGTTTAACTACTGGAATGATATATTTGGCTTTGCATGCACAGGATGAGCCTGTTGTTGACATCCACCGGCCTCAGTGAACACACATTCTGTGCTTCATTTGCTTTCATTTGAAGCCCCAGTGGCTGATGAGAAATCAGGCCTGCATTTCATATTTCGGGGGCAAGTGATGAGCCGGAGCTATTTTGTGGTGCGGAAAAAAACTTGTGAACGACAGCGTATCCATCCGTCCATCTGTTATCCATAACCGCTTATCGTACTCAGGGTCGCAGGGGGTGCGGAGCCGATAACGCAGCATATGCCTCACATAAATAGGCAATAAGCCAGAGCGCGTCATCCACCAATGGGACAGAGTATGTCAGGCAGACCTGCAACCAAACACATTCCATAAGCCACACCCACAGAGGCAATTTCCATGATGGCAACACATTTCAACTTTAATGCTGGTTATTTTTTGGAAATTCTTTTTGTTTGTAATTTCCACTGTATGCATCCCCGACAAAAAACAGGCAGTAATTGTGTGTTTTGAGTAAAAGAAATGACTAATATCCCGTGAGTGAATAAAAAAGACAGAAAGGTGTATATTTAGTAGGTATTTGCATAACTTAAAACCAAACCAAAGTCATTAGACTCGGCGACAACAATACACAGCTGCACATTGACGTAGGTTAAGGGTTAACGTTGAGGCAGTTCTGACAAATAAATGAATCAATTCGTGCCGTTAAGCCACTTTTGCCCCGGGGGTTCTTTTGGTTTTTCTATTCTAAATTCTCAGCCCTACCTTGTGTGTCTGGTCCCCTGACCTTTTGTATTTTTTTTATTTTAATTGATACATTACTTGAGCCAAGTAACATTCAATGAAGTAGGTTTGCACAGTACTCACGACAACCACTGTGGGACATGACCTCACTGCCCGCCACACATCCACCGACCTCCCAGTGGAAAACTACATACTCCAGATGGCCCGTCCACCTGTGTCATCCTAACTGGAGTAAACACACTTGTAGTCCTCCATGCTTAGACATCATGGATGACATAGTTTGCACTTCTAAACAGGCCAAATAACTTCTTAGCCCAATTCTAGATTTAAAATGGAGAAATTGTGGATGTGACAGACCAAATGATGCTCTGCTTAGTTAATTCTAAATGCTTTACTTTAGATATTCATGAAGTTCCACCACATCCGCCCTGTACATTACGGTCACTCAATAAGTTTTTGCCATGGATGTAGAATAAGAACTGGATCTGGTGCCGCCGCTCAGCCTGGCTTCCAATGTGCCCAGTAGACACTCATCGTGGGATCCAATACTCAGTTCTTCGAATGCATGTTTTTTGTTGTTTTTACTTCAAACTGTCTGATTTTTTAAACTAGCTCTTAATTAGCCCACTATGCTTTGAGCAAAATACAAAATAGATGATTCCGCACTTCACAAATGCCAACGTTCAGTGCGATTGCAAAAAGAAAAAAGGGTGTGGAGGTCAGGTTGATGGATGGTCCTGTAGCACGTCAGATCTGCATGCAGATGACTGGAATTATGGCCCGAAATTAACCTTGTCTTATGAAATGCCACAAGAATATTTGCATTTTTAATGTTAAAGTGATTTAATCGCCCAAGCCTAACAGCTAAAGCATAACCATACCTTAATTGCCATATAATATGCAGATAATGTAGAAAAAGAGGATTTGGAGCGCAGTTTTGTGAGCCAATCACAGCGTTGTTGGCAAAACTTTAAAATGTTTTCCTCTGCTGCTGTCAGTTGTCGTTTCAGCTCAAGTCGTTGCAACCCTCCTCCACCCTCCTCCACACCGGGCTCCTCCCCCCTTCTCTACCCTGGGCTCCTCCAATCAGTGTTGCCAGGTCCGCGGTTTTCCCGCGGAATTGGGCTACTTTTGAAGTGTTGCCGCGGGTTGAATTTTTTGTCCGCTGGTTCGGGTAGACCTATTTTGCATGCTAATTACATGAATGTCTTTAAATAAAAATCCATATTTTAAATGAAATAATTTATTTATACCCAAATCCTACCAAACTAACTCCAGATTCAATTCAATTCAGTTTATTTATATAGCCCAATTTCACAAATTACAAATTTGTCTCGGAGTGCTTTACAATCTGTACACATAGACATCCCTGCCCCAAAACCTCACATCGGACCAGGAAAAACTCCCAAATAACCCTTCAGGGGGAAATAAAGGGAAGAAACCTGCAGGAGAGCAACAGAGGAGGATCCCTCTCCAGGATGGACAGATGCAATATATGTAATGTGTACAGAAGGACAGATTTAGAGTTAAAATACATTCAATGAATATGACAGAGTGTATGAATAGTTCATAGTAGGCATATTCCACGATGGAGACCTCCACGATCCATCAGGCTGATGGCGGTGGGGAGGAGGAGGGCGGAGTCTCAACAGTGGGCGGAGTCTCAACAGGACAGTGGTGTAGTCGGTAGCAGGAATTCCACGACCCAGACCTCGATGATCCATCAGGCAGATAGGATCTATGTCGTCTCATAGGGTCCGATGACCCCATGAGACGTGAAGTCAAAAGGACTCCGGGGAGAAAGCAGAGTTAGTAACGTGTGATTGAGAGATGAAAATTCATCCTTAAGGAGAGAAAAAAGAGGAGATAGGTACTCAGTGCATCCTAAAACGTCCCCCGGCAGCTATAAGCCTATAGCAGCATATCAAGGGGCTGGACCAGGGCAAACCTTATTCAGCCCTAACTATAAACTCTGTCAAAGAGGAAAGTCTTAAGTCTACTCTTAAATGAGGTGACTGTGTCTGCCTCCCGGACTGAAATTGGAAGCTGGTTCCATAAAAGAGGAGCTTGATAACTAAAGGCTCTGGCTCCCATTCTACTTTTTAAGACTCTAGGAACTACAAGTAGTCCCGCATTTAGTGAGCGTAGCTCTCTAGTGGGGCAATATGGTACTACAAGCTCCTTAAGATATGATGGTGCATCACCAATCAAGGCTTTGTAGGTTAAGAAGAATTTTAAAAGTGATTCTTGATTTTACTGGGAGCCAGTGCAGAGCAGCTAGTGCAGGAGTGATGTGATCTCTTTTCTTAGTTTTAGTGAGAACACGAGCTGCAGCATTCTGGATCAACTGGAGGGACCTAAGAGATTTATTAGAGCAGCCTGATAATAAGGAGTTGCAGTAATCCAGTCTCAAGTAACGAACGTGAACCAATTTTCTGCATCTTTTGAGACAAGATGTGCCTGATTTTTGAAATATTACGTAGATGAAAGAATGCAGTCCTTGAGATTTGCTTTACGTGGGAGTTAAAGGACAAGTCCCGATCAAAGATAACGCCAAGATTCTTTACAGTGGTGTTGGATGCCAGGGCAATGCCGTCTACAGAATCCACATCACCAGATAATTGATCTCTGAGGTGCTCAGGGCCGATTAAAATTACTTCGGTTTTGTCTGAGTTTAACATCAAGAAGTTGCAGGTCATCCATGTTTTAATGTCTTTAAGACATGCTTGAATTTTACCGAGTTGGTTGCTCTCCTCTGGTTTTATCGATAAATATAGTTGAGTATCATCTGCATAACAATGAAAGTTTATGGAGTGTTTCCTGATAATATTGCCCAAAGGAAGCATGTATAAGGTAAATAAAATTGGTCCAAGCACAGAACCTTGTGGAACTCCGTGATTAACGTTGGTGGTTATCGAGGCGTCATCGTTTACAAATACAAATTGAGATCGATCTGATAAATAGGATTTAAACCAAATTAGTGCCGTGCCTGAAATGCCAATCGACTGCTCCAGTCTCTGTAACAGGATGTCATGGTCAATGGTGTCGAATGCAGCACTAAGGTCTAACAAGACCAGGACAGAGAGGAGTCCTTTATCTGCTGCCATTAAGAGGTCATTTGTAATTTTCACCAGTGCCGTCTCGGTGCTGTGGTGTTTTCTAAATCCTGATTGAAATTTCTCAAATAAACTATTATGATGTAGAAAGTCGCACAACTGATTTGCGACCACTTTCTCAAGGATCTTGGAGAGGAAGGGGAGGTTAGAGATCGGTCTGTAGTTAGCCAACACCTCTGGATCCAGAGTGGGCTTCTTCAGGAGAGGTTTAATAACAGCCACTTTGAAGGAGTGTGGTACGTGGCCTGTTAGCAGAGACACATTGATAATATCTAATAGAGAGCCGCCAATTAAAGGCAAAACGTCTTTAAGCAGCCTCGTCGGGATGGGGTCCAAGAGACAGGTAGACGTGTTCGAAGTAGAAACCGTTGAAGATAATTGGTCACGGTTGATGGGAGAAAAGCCCTCCAAATATACACCAGGGCATACAGCGGCATACAGATCAGCACGTACACACATGGACATGGACTTTAAAAGCAGTGTATTTGGTTTGGCACGGGCATATTTTGAGTTCTGATATTGGGCTGGTTTTTGGGCTTGTTTTATTGGCCATTAGGCTGGTTTTGGGCTTGTTTTGATTGGCCATTGGGCTGGTTTTGTCACACAGACCTGGCAACCCTGCCTCCAATTGGCATTATGGCAACTCTTCTTCTACACCACCACCAGTGTCTGGACTCCATGGAGGGATTCTGCCTGTGCAGATATCAGCATCTCTACCCCTGGCTTATCCAAATTCAGGATGAAGTCCAATCGCCAAAAAGACTTTGCACTATTTTAACATGCTATTGTAATAAATTATTGTTAAACTCTAAATACCCGTCTCTCCTTATTTGAACTCTCCGTACGTGCCGTCTCTACGTTACTCTTCCGCATTCCAAATATGGTCATGTCAGTTAATTGGGTGTGAAAAGATATATTATCATAGCGATGGCAAAAACTCAAGGCTCCAAAACGTCAGTCCACAAACCTTTGTGTGATGTCACGATGGCTACGCCCACTTCTTATATAAAGACTATATGCATATGGCCCTGTGCTTGTAGACTACACATTTAAAATGTAATGCCTGAAGAAGTAGGTGGGAATTTACCAGGCATGGAAGATCTAACGGAAGCCACTATTCCGGTGCTACATGTAGGGTGTAGGCTCGAGTTTCTTTGGAGATTAACCCACACGATGAACTGAAGCCAAGATTACTCAGCCACTGCTGTTTGGTTTAATGGTTTTTCTGCCACGCTGCCAGCAGTTCGATGGATCCGAGTCAGTCAGACCATCCACCAATTGGCCCAGACTGAAATATCTCAATATATCGCTGGCTGGATTTGGTATTCGGGAAGTTTGGTCCCGAAAAGTTCCTGATCGATTTCGTGACCCCTTGAGTTTTTAAATCATGCAGCCGCAGCAGGCCAGCGTTTTTAAACCCAGTACTTTATGCATTGGCAGACACTTCTCATGGTTCCCAGTTGATGTAACTCAATGACTTTGTTGATGAACTCCTCCTCTAGCAGCGCCAGGTTCACCTATTACATCTCAGCCATCCGACACATTTCCATGACACGGTCACCACTTATGATAGCAAAAATAGCCACTACTCAGTAAAAGTATAAAGCCGTGGTTAATCACTGGCCGTCCTTTTGTGAATAAATAGTACATTAGTTTACATTAGCACATTTTTTGCTTCAAGGATTTTACAGTGAATGTATTTTACGCTCAGAAAACTGCAGAATTAAATTCCACTCCCTCCCCCCCCCCCCCACACACACACACACACAATCTACGTTGTAATTTCCCTCCTGTGTGTTATTTACAGCACTCAAGGAGCAACGACAAGTGTGTGAGTGTGAGGGTGTATTTCCTAGCCTTGCCGCTCTTTAAACTTCACCGGCTTGATGTACTGCAAGTGTCTGCGGATATTGACTGGAAACCACATGGACTGCGTAATGACAATGTGTGTGAATTCGATAAACCCTTTTTCTCATGGGCACTAGAACCACCCTTGCGGAAAATGTGATTACACTTCTCGACGGGAGGTGCAATGTGGGACGCTGTTGCGGAGGGAGTGTGTGTGTGTGGGGGGGGGGTTTACTTGGCTCGTCATTGAGCCCACAGTTTGTCCGTCACCTCATATCCACCAAAGACTTTGGCACGTGTGCGTTAATGTCCACAGAGGAATGCGCAAGAGGCACTCGTCGTGCATTTCCGTGTGATGTCGAGCCCAGACGCTAATGACTCGGCGTTGCGTGACGGGGATAACGCCGTGTGGTGCTGTTGCCTCGTTGGGGTAAACCACCGGTAAGTTGGGAGGTAATGGATATTCAGAGTGAATCAAACACCAACATGCTGTGGTCACAAAGCACACGTTTGTTTGAGCCACAATGCAAAAAAAATGACTGCCAGTGACTGTTGCTCATAGCCTTGTGAGTGGTGCATTTTGTACTGATAAATAACAACATGTATTACTCACTTGCGATGCACGGGAAAAGTCGGACTGCTAGAATAACTTATCTTCCTGACTTTTGGCTTATTTCTGGCAGCTGAAGTTGTTTTAACATTGTTGTTTATTTTTCCTAAAAGGTTGTAGCCTTGCTACTTACTGTAAGACAGAGAGGTACAATAAATATGTCAGGCTTCTACCACAGACCGCCATTCTACTGGCTAAATGCATCTGAAGACATGATTTTACCCTTTTTGCTCATTTATTTTTCGTGCTGGATATGCTGAAGTATGTCATTTAAGGGCCTTATTTTAAGCCTCGCAAATAATGATTTTGCTCCGACAACTAGCAAGAATTCTTCCAATCTAAAAGTTGGCCTTATTCCTTTCACGAGTTATCTGTTCATGAAAGAAATTGAGATGTCATTTTTCTTTTTAACCCTTGTGTTGCCTTCGGGTCATTTTGACCCGATTCAATATTTAAACCTCCTGTCGCCTATGGGTCAATTTGACCCAATTCAATGTTTAATGTCGGTGTTCTTTCGGGAGTCAACAAACAAACAAAGTACCTCACACTTAAACTTGGAAAACAATATTAATTCTAATAATTTTCTGGAGATTTTAATAGCTGGGGTCATATTGACCTCAAGGGTAAAATATGTTAGTAAATATAAAGGTAACAGGAGGGTTAAACATTGAATCGGGTCATATTGACCCGAAGGCGACAAGAGGGTGAAACATTGAATCGGGTCAAATTGACCCGAAGGCAACACAAGGGTTAAACAAACCTTATTTTTTTAACTTATTTGATTTGGATGTCTCTAAAGCCTGAATACCACAGGTTTTAATATTGAAGAGTGAGAGTTGTGATGGGGCACCTCGCGCTCGATGGAAAATCAGGACTGGATACGATGAATCAAGTTTAACAGTATTTAATGGCAAGGAGTATAAACGAAAGTTTAACAAATAATCCAAAGCTCACGATCGTGGGTTCCGTGGTGATGTAAGGCTCCGCAGGAACAATGTTCCAAGGAAACAAGTGTTGCTGCCTAACCAGCATCAGAACGAAAGGGCCGAGTCTCCCAATACATCGTGTGTTAGTAGCACATCAGCCAATCACCTATTCTCACAGGTTAGTCCCACCCTTAACACCTTCTCGTTGGTTCAAAGTCTCGCTAGAACAATGAGGGGTCGAATGTCATGATCCCCCGGTCAAAACGTCATTTCCGGTCAAGTATTTTCACAATAAAAGTCCCGTCTACCATTGTCAGCATTAGTCACCTTCACAATAAAAGTCCCGTCTATTATTGTCTGAATTAAGTCACTTTCACGGGCTTCAACCGGCTCAAACAGTTCTGAAATACTAAACTAACATTCACTCCATGCACATACATAACATTACTTCTTGCCATCGACATATGCATAGAGTAGACATTACCCCTATGCTTCATAACATATTAACAACCATATCAATATTCTCCCTAATATTTCCCATTATAATATCTTTCTATATGTATTAATTTAAAGCATAAGACCTCTCTGTACATGTGCAATATCAAAATAAACTATTACAACCTAACAATATCCAATATAAAAAAACAATTCCAAGCATTTTAAGGACTGTTAATAGTTGTTTCTTATTTTAAACATCTCATATGAAAAGATCCAAACGACACGTGTTAAAATAATTTCGTAGCCGATTATTTTCTGCCAATTATTTATTTATAGACTTATGTTAATGTAGGGAAATGTTATAATACCTGCAAAAACCAATAACAGCATACATAATAATAGCTAGGATGTATATGTCCAGGGCTTTTATTGTGAAAGCCAAGAACAGAAGGAGTGGATCTAATTCTTGATGCCCTTGTCAAGGTTGAGAGGATTAATAAAGATTGCTGTCTTGGTTGAGACTATAAAGCCTCTCGGGTTGTTGTATAATCTAGTTTAACATTTTGAATATGTCCATTCTGAACATACGATTGGTTGAACTGGCGGCGCAAAAGCTCAGAAAACTAAAAAACTCTGCCTTGTTTCATAACCATTCCTTGAAGTCTCTGCAGCACGGAGTTAGACAGTGGCCACATTGCTAGTTATTGTTATTTATTTGTATAGACATGACATCTCATAGGTATCTGAACTTTGACTGGCCACAGGTTTTGAACACATCTTTTTAGTTGATCTCATTATTAGCTAACAACCTTTTCTCATTAAAGGGCTAAAACTAAAACTGGGGATAGAAAAAAAAGGACTGCTAACCTAATGGTTGTGCGTCCCCTTAGAACTGTCAGATGTACCACGTCTAATGGCGGTGCATCGTTTTCCCCCCAGCATTTCGGACCTTAAGTTGTTCTTAGGACCCTCCCCCCTCCTCGAGACTATCTCATTCTGTACAGGCTGTTATACCGAGTTAAAACCACCATATTACCAACTATATTTTTTAATGCAACAATAACAGATCAGATTATTGCAGCATGCCTAAAAAAAAACAAGACCGTACACATTTAAAATGCTTCATGAACTTTTGATTGGCTTGATGTGTTTGTTATAATGAAACGGCGTTCTCAACTCCCTCCGGATGTGCACCGCAGTATGTAATTGCCTCAAGCAGTGTCTTTAATGGGGTGTGAATCAGGACGGCTAATGACAGCGGGTCAATAATCCTTTTTTTTCTTTTCGGCCGCTACACCTTTTTAAAGAATGGGCAAATCTCGGGTAGTCAGGATGAAGCCCAACACCCACCTTCTCGAATCATTGTGGCTTAGAGATGTCCAGTCGGGACGGCGTTTGAGTAGTTCCAGCCTCATGAGGGGAGCGTGCAGTGCATCCTGCGTGGGCACTGTTCAACGATTACGATTGACAGGCTAAACCAAGCCATGGACACGCTGAAGGGAACCAGAGGCTTAGATAGTCTTTCCTTCTTTTTTGCTTTGTTCAGAGGGTTAACAGCAAACAGTCGATGACTGTCGGGAAGAGCGGGCCGGGAAGTCGCGCGATGGATCTGAATTCCGAGAGAACAAGGTGGTGTCTCGGGAAATAGGAGCGTGGAGGGAAGTGGTGTAAAAAAGAAATAAATAAATTAAAAGGGTCAGTCGACAGAAGGGGAAAAGGCTGGATTGTCCGGGGAAGTGAAAAGGCGCGAGAGAGAGATTAAGTGGTACATGAACACCTCGGAGAACGAGCAGTGAGTTGGAAAACGCAGGGCGCTGTCATTCATTTGATGGTTCCATATGTTTCCATACCTTTTGGGAGCAGATGATGGTGTTTTACCTGGTTTCTTTAAAAAAAAAAATCTTTTTATAAATTAATTTTACTCAGTTTCACTTAACAAAAAAGAACGCGACAAAACATTGTAAATGACAAAAAGAGGAGAACAAAATTAAGTAAAGACAGACATAAAAAGAAAATGTATAGTAAATAAACCTTTACCTGGTTTCAATGACCAACCATTTCTACACGCACACACAACGTACGGTCAAACTGCTCGTAGAGATGGCCGGCAACAAAAAAGAGAGAACAGACTTAACGGGTAACGTTTGGTCGCCGCCAACACAACAGTGTCACAATGCTGCAAATACCGCTGCCTGGTTTGTAAAAGGTTTCCTGTCAGCCCCGCGGTGTAATTGGCTCGCTTTGTTTAATATGTGCACGGTGGCGGCGGCCCTGACCGCTTCACAGTACAGAGGTTAACGTGTTAATGAATGGCATGTGATTGGCACATGACATGTGGTCCTTAATGAAAACGACACCTGAATGCCTGAAGCGTTACTCGGCTAACTGTGCGTGACCTCTCACGAACCTCGTCTTTTCAATTTCTTTCCGCACGCCATACCTCCAACAAGGTAATGGAAAAATACCTTCTTTTAATAAAGACTGAGAAATAATGGCATTGTTGTTTTAGTTTATTTAAACTATTTTTTTTCTCTTTTGCTTCCTCTAGGCTGCTCCCTCACCGACGTGAATGTTTGGCCTTGAGATGTTTCTGAGGGACCATATGGCTCAATACCGCACAATATAGGTAATGTTGGCCTTTTTGCATGTCGGGATATAGTTCGAGGACCCCATTGAAAAAGTCCTTGGCATTTCTAACCTGAGCACATACAAAGCAACCTCAGGCCTAGGCAGGATATATACAGTATATATATATATATATCCTGTATTTCCTGTTACAGAGGCCTTTCAACTTGATAAGTGGCCAAAAACCTCAGGGGCGGAGGTGATAAACCGGAGCCTTTAACACATGACTTGTGGATTTGCTTGGCGAATTCGTCTCAGAATCCACTTTATCTTTCGCCCGGGAGTGCTACTAAGTAAATAAGAAAATAAACATTGTGTAGCGTTGGCATGAATGAATGGTTCCTCAAGAACAGGGGAGGAGAAAAAAAGACAAATGAATCAGTCAGGTCCATGTCTTTCGCCTTTAGCATGCACCGTGTGGAAAACAAACAAATCAAACCAGCTATTAGCATCTCCCACTCACGTTGCGTTGCATATTGAACTTCTCCGTGCTCTCGGAGTAGTCAGTCCGTCTCTGCGGGTGGAATGAAATAAAATACTGTTGTGCTGCATTCTTGACGACCTATCGTGATGGTGTAATGGAATATGCTCAAATATCTAAGCATATGCTAGCTTATAGTATTGCTGTCTGTTTTAATGGTGACGTTTAGTGTGCTGTGTTTGAGTCACACACATGACTTTAAAGCTACCACACGAGCGCCAGATTTCCTTTTAGAAAGCCGCTTATTGTAGTTTGCCACGGTCAGTTCTGGTTCTTTTTTTAAATACAATTTTACCCACAAAGGCCATTTGTGCACGTCATACCTGCCTAATGTCTCCTGTGGTTTTGAAGGTGTTGGGGGTGAGCAAGGCAGGAACCCAAAAGCAGCACAAGGAGTCTTTCTTTCAAAATAAAAAGGTTTCTTTTAATTGTTCACTGAGCAGAACCACAGTCTGTCAACAGGAGAGAAACAAACGATCCAACAACATAAAGGGGTATGAGGGCAGTTTAAGTAGCCAGCGTCCTAATTGATGATCAGTCACAGCTGCTCTGGCAATCACCGCCCAGGGGAGGGAGGAGACAGCCACACCACCTTCTTGGTGAGCCCTAGACAGACAGGGTAAACACACAGGAGACAGAAGGACAGGGAAACAGAGGGAAACACTGTCTTGTCTTGACGACAACATGACAGAAGGGAAGCTATGAAAAGTTTTAAACATAGTTAGAAAAAAATGCCTGAAAACCACGTATTGAGTTTGACTTCATAAGCATTTACCAGACAGTTAAGATTGCGTAACAACATCGCGTAACAACATCGCGTCACAACATCGCGTCACAACGTCGCGTAACAAGCGCAAAGTCAACGTTTTTACTTTTTGGGTTTCACGCAGATCCAGAGCAGGGTCTCCTGGGTGAAAGTGTGATATTATTTTTGACTGACGTGTCGAACACCCGCCTACCTCCAGTGGACGGTCTCTCGTTACACTATTCAATATAGCGCGTAACCTTCCAGAGCGGTCGCTTGATGGACTATACATCTCCGGCTGTGCGCGTCATTTATAGCAGCAAAAACGTCCTCATTGTACTTGGGCTGTCACACACACACACACACACACTCCCTCAGCCGAAGAGGCTGCCGGTGCGGCGGCCTGTGAAGACGATGACAGGTGTTGACACCACCTCACAATGAGACCGCAGCGGCCGCCCGCGTTGTCACGACTGTGAAGCAAAGCGATGTGAACGCAATCCCACTTTCTTTTAGCGCTCACTTTTGATCACTTTGTTGAATCCACCCCGGTACACGAGATTTTCAAACGGTGCTTTCAGGCTTCTGAAGCAGTACTGCTTTCCTACTCAAGAAGTTTGGGAAGGTCATCGAAATGTGGAGATAAATAAATGAGGATGGTGTTGTGAATAAATGCGTCTTGACACATTTTGAGCTATTTCCTTCTCATTTGTTTGCGCACTGCTTTCACCTGCTTGTCGTTTTTAGACCTTTTAGCAATGCAAAACAACGCTTAAACTCAGTATGTCTAGCTTGGAGCTAGACATTCTGACGGTGTATGGAGTGATGCGGGGCCTGGCTATTGTTGGCACTCAGCGACAGAAAAACAAAAGTAATGAAGAGCAGAATTATATCTGGTATTTTCTTGAACCTGAGATCTTTAATGTGGTCACCGTACGTGAACTTAATATAAAGGGGAGCAGTTTAAAACCGAATGACTCAGTGAATCGTAAAAGCCTCGTTTATGACGCTCTTCTAGGTGCGTCACATATTTTCCGTTATCATCTCGGCTGCTGCGGTTAATGGCTGAACCCTAAGGCTGGGAGCATGAAACACAACGAGATGAAGATATATATATGCTTGACAAATCTATTCTGACCCCGCCCGCACCAAGGAGATCCGACCGGCTGAGAGTCGATAAAGAAGTCGCTTTCTTTTCCTCCGAGGAGTGTCTCGGGGAATCCATCGTGCATTGTTTCAATTAGTTCCCCCTTTCATCCCAGGATTCTTCCAGTCTGATATCTTAATGAATACACGTTGCGCCGTAGATCTTAATTTTTAAATAGCTGATTAGAGTCCTGTGTTATAGTCTGATAACAGTTTTCCATGAACTTTTTTAGCTGTAGCTCCCCATGAAAATCCCTCATGATCGTGGGCCTGCAGTTTCCAGTTAAATTTAAGTGCTTTCTTCTTGGGGGTGACCTTACATACAGAAAAGTAATGGTTGTTAAATTGTTCCTTAAAAGGCTTTGTGGTTCTACGAAGAATAATCACTTACTGAAGTTTTTTTTTTCTTCGTTTGAGGCACCTTTCTTGGTTATTTAAAGAACTCTTTAAGGATATGGTTCTTTAAATAACTGGTTTGAAAGGTTCTTTGTGAAACGAGAAATGGTACCTTAAAGAACCATTTTTTAAACGTTCTTTGAGACACCTTTATAGGTTCTGTAGAGTATTCTGAAACTGGGCACTTCGCAGATGGTGGAAAAACAGACTTCCGGACGCGCGTGGATTAAGTTATCAACATTTAATGGCAGGAAATGTAAAACAAACATTCAACGCGCTCTTCCTCGTGTCCAGGCTGCCGGCTCCTCCGGGGAGCACAGCCTTCCGCCTCGGGGCTTACCTGTGAAAGAGCCCGGTCTCTCTGAGACGCGGAGTTTTCTCTCACCGGTCGAAATGTCACTTCCGGTCCCGTCGCTAAAGTATTTTCACAATAAGATTCCCGTCTTGTTTTTGACTGCATTAAAAGTCACCTTCACAATAAAAGTCTCTTGTTATTGTAAGTCACTTCACGGAATTCAACCGGCTTCGTCAATCTATAATACTAACATACTCACTCTCATGCAATATACATTAATTCTTGCCATTTACATTTGCATAGAGTAAACATTACCTCTATGCTTCATAATACATTAATAACAATATCAATATTCTCCTTAATATTGTCTATTATAATATCTTTCTATATGTATTAATTTAAAACATAAGACCTCTGCAGATGTTATCAAAATAAACTATTACAACTTAACAGTTCTTTAATTCAATTCAATTCAATTCAATTCAGTTTATTTGTATAGCCCAATTTCACAAATTACAAATTTGTCTCGGAGTGCTTTACAATCTGTACACATAGACATCCCTGCCCCAAAACCTCACATCGGACCAGGAAAAACTCCCAAATAACCCTTCAGGGGAAAAAAGGAAGAAACCTGGAGGAGAGCAACAGAGGAGGATCCTCTCTAGGATGGACAGATGCAATAGATGTAATGTGTACAGAAGGACAGATTTAGAGTTAAAATACATTCAATGAATATGACAGAGTGTATGAATAGTTCATAGTAGGCATATTCCACGATGGAGACCTCCACGATCCATCAGGCAGATGGTCTCAACAGGACAGTGGCGTAGTCATGAGCAGGAATCCAGACGATCCATCAGGCAGATAGATCTAAAGGACTTCCGGGAGAAAGCAGAGTTAGTAACGTGTGATTGAGAGATGAAATTCATCCTTAAAAGAGAAAAAGTACTCAGTGCATCCTAAACGTCCCGGCAGCTATAAGCTATTTGCAGCATATCAAGGGGCTGGACCAGGTCAAACCTGACTCAGCCCTAACTATAAGCTCTGTCAAAGAGGAAAGTCTTAAGTCTACTCTTAAACGAGGTGACTGTGTCTGCCTCGGACTGAAATTCAAGCTGGTTCATAAAAGAGAGGCTTGATAACTAAAGGCTCTGGCCATTCTACTTTTAAGACTCTAGGAACTAGTCCGCATTTAGTGAGCGAGCTCTCTAGTGGGCAATATGGTACGACAAGCTCCTTAAGATATGATGGAGCATCACCAATCAAGGCTTTGTAGGTTAAGAGAAGAATTTTAAAAGTGATTCTTGATTTTACTGGGAGAGTGCAGAGCAGCTAGTGCAGGAGTGATGTGATCTCTTTTCTTAGTTTTAGTGAGAACACGAGCTGCAGCATTCTGGATCAACTGGAGGGACCTAAGAGATTTATTAGAGCAGCCTGCTAATAAGGAGTTGCAGTAATCCAGTCTCGAAGTAACGAATGAACCAATTTCTATCTGCATTAATTTGAGACAAGATGTGCCTGATTTTTGAAATATTACGTAGATGAAAGAATGCAGTCCTTGAGATTTGCTTTACGTGGGAGTTAAAGGACTATTACAGGAAATGGTTCCTTAAAGAACCCTTGGTGGAAAGGTTCTTTATGTAACCAATATATCATGCTGTGCATTAATTTGTTGCCAGTCACAGGCTGACAAAAATATGAAAGACTAGCGATCAGAGATAAAAAGAGAGAGGAAGTCATCTGCTGGAGCTACTCCACTTCCACTGGGAACAATATAAACCGTGTTGGAATAGTCATCCAGCATCCCGTCACTGTTGGTTTTCAGTGCGGAACAACTCACTTCAAAATATCTCACACGTAAGGGAACGCGAATGAAATGGATAGCCCTTCTTTTTTGGTTGTCATACACAGTTGGAAGGAATGTTAAAGAAGCAATAATCGTGTTAGTGTTACGCCCCTGAATAAGGGGAGAAATAATCACATGAGTGATATTGTGGTGTTTTCACAGCAAGCTGATTTACTAGAATTCACTTAGACACATTTACAATATAAACATTAATAAAACAAACAGCATTGTTCCATAGATACATCATCAACAGATGAACCACACAACACAACTGCATTTCACAGCGATGAGCCTAGCCAACGGGCTAGTCGGCACTAGCCAACGAGGAAATCGCCGCTAGCGCTAGCTAACGAGCTAATCGGCGCTAGCGCTACATGGACAAATACCCTCTACACTTTTATCTCTGAACTTATTTTAACAACAACATACATTCTCTCGCAGCCTCGGACTCATCACAAACATTTCACCACTGCAGAACAACGTCATCCTACCTGAATAAGGGGAGAAATAATCAGATGAGTGATATTGTGGTGTTTTCACAGCAAGCTGATTTAATAGAATGAGGAAAACACCGCGAAATCTTCCCCGAGTATCCAGGCGTAGCCAAAAGCAATCAATCCCAGATAGCTGATCAGGCTACTCATCAGATGACAGATAAAACAATTTCCAATCAACCCTCAACACAAATAGATACAATAAAACATGGACGAATCACCATTCAAAATAACAACAGATCATCAACAATAGCATTTACACTTGTTACATTAGCTTCTGCAAACAAATGCCAATGGTCTTAATGGTGGTAGCAGTCATTAGAGATCATTCACAAAATGAAACCACCTCTCAGATATGATCTGTTATTGCTGCTGTATTGTATTACATTCGCCATTAACCTTTAAAAAAACGTTATTGTATCGTTATTTTATCTGTGGTTTACTGGTGTAAAGCCAATGATTACTGTATTTGGATGTATTGAACACCATAAGTAACATACAAGTGAAGTATATGGTTTGGGACATGAGAAAATTCAAATGACAAAGAAAATGCACATTTTGGAGACCTCGACTAAATTCTCTTTACTCAAAACTCTAACTATTTTTCTGCATAATTTTTTTCAAAGTGAAACTTCGCAGAAAGACTGTTCACATGTTTTGCTATTATCTGGGTTAGATAAGACCTTTGCTGTGCATCCTTCCAAGAGATAATCATCCTTGCTTTTATCTTCTAGTCGAAC
Source organism: Pseudoliparis swirei (assembly GCF_029220125.1). NCBI lineage: Eukaryota > Metazoa > Chordata > Actinopteri > Perciformes > Liparidae > Pseudoliparis > Pseudoliparis swirei. The sequence continues at coordinate 8,755,880 of NC_079398.1, forward strand.
CTGAAACTTCTGTTTTTCCTGTGTTTCATCTTTATTTACTCTTAACGAGTAACATATCTACTAATAGTTACACATCTGAACAAAAGCTCACATGTGTTTATTATAACACCAACATTATTCAAATAGCCTTTATGGTTGCAGAGATACACCCTTTTTAGTTTGGGTTTGTTATTTCGAGCAGAAACCTAAAAAATAGGTCGATTTTAAAAAGGTTAAACCATAGATGCTTTCAAAGGCATGAACACATTATGAAGTTGGCAGTGAATGTTAATATACCCATAATGTCTTTATTGATTTATTTCCCCCTAGTGTACTTCAATTGTCTCCATCCTTTCTCAAAGGATCCCTTAAAGTGGCGCTGTGCCAACGGCTGCTTGTTTCAGTAGTGGCGTTTTGCTTTTATTTTATTGTCTTTTTTTGCACTTTTCCTCTCTTTTTCTTTTTCTTTTCTTTCACGTTTGTCTTAGTTACGGTCGGACACTGGACCATAACTACTTTTTTCGATAATTCTACTGTGGCTTTTGTTCACTTTGTCGTGAGTATCGGAGAGCCACAGCAAAACAATGACGGGGACCGTCGTCTACTCGCGTGCTCAGTTGATCGCGCTGTGCAGGCCGAAGCTTCTGCCTGGAGAAAGACCTGTGATCCCGCTGGAGCTACGGAGAAGGGCTCGCGGTTGCAGATCGGGTGTCAAGCGGAGGGCTAAAACGAGGAGATACAAACCCTCGGTACCGTCGATCATAACGGGGAACGTGAGGTCTTTGGCGAATAAGACGGATGAGCTCGGCGCTGGTAATGTCTGAGAGGATCTTCCGTGAGAGCAGTCTCTTGTGCTTCACTGAGACGTGGCTGCACGCAGACTATCCGGATCACAGCGCGTCTTTGCCCGGCTTCAGGACTGTTCGGGCTGACAGAGACGCTACACAGAGCGGTAAGAAGAGGGGGCGGATCGCTGTTTATGTGAATGAACGGTGGTGCCATCCGGACCATGTGTGCGTGAAGGGGCGCTTCTGTAGCCCGAACATTGAACTGTTGGCCGTGGGGATGCGCCCGTACTATTTGCCAAGAGAGTTCACGTCCGCCATTGTGGTTGTCGTGGTTGCGTGCCGCCATCAGCTGACGCTGAGGAAGCTGTGGACACCATCCACTCCACTGTGTCTGCTCTGCTGAATCATCAGCCTGGAGCATTTATGGCTATCACTGGTGACTTTAACCACACCACATTGGAAAAAGCTCTGCCAACCTTCCATCAATACATAGACTGCCCAACAAGGAACAATAAAACTCTGGACTTGCTGTATGCTAATACTAAGGACGCATACAGCGCCACTGCCCTTCCCCCTCGGCAGGTCTGATCATCACCTGGTCTCGCTGACACCCAGGTATGTTCCTCTGGTGAAGAGGCTGCCGGTGACCACCAGGACTGTGAGGAGGTGGTCTCTGGAGGCTAACGACGCTCTACAGGACTGCTTCGAGTCAACGGACTGGGATGTGTTGTGTGGACCGCACGGGGAGGATATCAACAGTATGACCGACTGCATCACGGAATACATCAAGTTCTGTGAACACACCACCATCCCATCACAGACTGTGCGCTGCTTCCCCAACAACAAGCCCTGGATCACCAGGGACCTGAAGGCGCTTCTTAACATGAAGAAAGCTGCTTTCAGGTCTGGAGACAGGGATGAGCTGAGGAAAGCCCAGCGCAACCTAAAGGTGAAGCTCAGGAGGCAAGGACTCATACAGGAGGAAGCTGGAGGCCAAACTCCAGCTGAACAACACAAGGGAGGTGTGGTCTGGCATGAAGCAGATAACTGGCTTCAAGGTGGGAGGAGACAGCCAGGGGCTCCTGGAGAGGGCCAACGAGCTGAACTGTTTTTCAATAGGTTCAGTTCACAGCCCTCCTGTCTCCTCCACACATCACACCTCCCAAACACCTCCCCCTCTGTCCCCCTGCTGAGCTGCACATCCACCGAGCCCTCAATAACAATGGGCTCCTCCACCCTCCCCCCTCTCTCTGTGACGACTGACCAGGTGAGAAGACAGCTGGAGAAACTACACCAGCGCAGAGCTGAAGGTCCTGATGGCATCAGCCCCAGGGTCCTAAAGACCTGCGCCACCCAGCTGTCTGGTGTCCTGCAGCGCCTCTTCAACCTCAGCCTGAGGCTGGGGGAAGTCCCGGTGCTGTGGAAGCAGCAGACGGGGACATTAATGAGTACACAGACACTGTTTCCAGTTACATTCAATATTGCATTGAGGTCTTTCCCTAATCAGAAGCCCTGGGTTGACGCCGCGGTCCGGACCCACCTTAGAGCCCGGTCTGCTGCCTTTAACTCCGGGGATCCTGATCAGTACAGGAAGTCCAGATACGACCTTTTGAGGGCCATCAAAGCTGCAAAGAGGACATACAGGAGCAAGGTGGAGTCTAGCTACCATGGCTCTGACCCCAGGCGCATGTGGAGTGGATTAAGAGCCATTACAGACTACAAGGGGAGGGGCTGCAGTGAGACCCAGTCCTCTGTCCTTCTTCCAGACGAGCTGAATGCTTTTTTCGCTCGTTTTGAGAGGGACAGTGACCCCCCTGCAGCGGAGATACCTGAGGGCCCAACCAGTGGTGTGCCTACTATAACTGTAGCAGAGGTGAGGCGCTGCTTCAATAAGATCAACCCTCGCAAGGCACCTGGCCCGGATGGCATATCAGGTAGGGCCCTCAGGGGTTGCGCTGACCAGCTAGCGGGGGTCTTCAGCGACATCTTCAACCTCTCCCTCAGCCTGTCTGTACTCCCACATGCTTCAAACGGACCACCATCGTCCCTGTGCCCAAGATCACCAAGGTCACCTGCTTGAATGACTACCGCCCGGTAGCACTGACCTCTGTGATCATGAAGTGCTGAGCGGCTGGTCAAATCATTCATCTGCTCCTTGCTGCCTCCCACCCTGGACCCGATGCAGTTTGCATACCGGTCCAACCGGTCTGAGACGCTGCCATAGCCCTGACCACGCACTCCGCCCTCACCCTCCTGGGCTAAGAGAATACATATGTGCGGATGCTGTTCATTGTCTACAGTTCAGCATTCAATACCATCATCCTCCAGACTCGTCTCAAGCTCGTGGACCTGGGACTAAGCACCTCCCTATGCAGATGGGTCTTGACTTCCTGACGGGAGGCCACAGGTGGTGAGAATCGGTGACCGCACCTCATCTACAGTCATCACCAACACAGGCACCCCCAGGGCTGTGTGCTCAGCCCCTCCTGTTCTCCTTGTTCACACATGACTGTGTAGCTACGCACAGCTCCAACCTCATTGTCAAGTTTGCTGATGACACAACCATTGTGGGCCTCATCACTGGCAATGATGAGTCAGCCTACAGAGAGGAGGTTGCTACCCTGACTACATGGTGTCAGGATAATAGCCTCTCTCAACATCAGCAAGACAAAGGAGATGATTGTGGACTTTAGGAGACGGCAGGTGGAGGAGCACGCACCCTGCATATCAACGGTTCTGCAGTGGAAATGGTCAGCTGCTTCAGGTTCCTCGGGGTCAACATCAGCAACGACCTCACCTGGTCTGCTCACACAGACAAGGTGGTCAAAGCGCCCGAAGCGCCTCTTCTTCCTGAGGAGACTGAAGAAGTTTGGCATGGATTCAGTCATCCTCACCAATTTCTACAGATGCACAATAGAAAGCATCCTGACTGGGTGCATCACAGTGTGGTATGGGAGCTGCACAGCCAAGGACCGCAAGGCCCTACGTCGTGTGGTCAGGACTGCGGAGTTCATCATCGGTAGGGAGCTCCCAGCCCTGCAGGACACATACCACACGATGCCTCAGGAAGACTGGCAGGATCCTAGAGGACTGCCATCATCCAGCCTTCAGCCTGTTCACCCCGCTGCCTTCTGGAAGGCGGTACCGTAGCATCCGGTCTCGCACACAGAGACTGGAGAACAGTTTCTTCCCGAGAGCCATCAGGCTGCTCAATGGACACTGACACACGATCGACACTTTGCACTCAACACTTTTGCACTCGACACTTTACACTCGTCACTTTACATACACTGTCACTTTCAGCCTGTACTTACACTACACTTTCTATTGCACTACCTGCTTTCACTACCTGCTACTCCCATTTGTCTGTAGTTTAGTTATGTGTATTATATGTTAGTATTATGTTCAGAGTTCTTGTACAGTGTGTATGTCATGTTATATTATGTTCGGCTATGATAGTTGTTGTGTGGGGCCTTGTCCTAAGAATTTCAGTGCCCAGTCTGACCCTGTGTCATTCTGTGTATCTGACAATAAAAGACTTGAAACTTGAAACTTGAAGACGTCGTGCCTGGTCCCTGTCCCAAAGAAGTCAACACCATCTGGCCTCAACGACTACCGACCGGTCGCCCTCACCTCCCATGTGATGAAGGTGCTGGAGAGGCTGGTCTTGGCCCACCTCCGGCCGCAGGTGAAATCGTCGTTGGACCCTCTGCAATTTGCTTACCAGCCTCATGTGGGAGTGGACGACGCCATCATCTACCTGCTGCAACGAGCTCAGTCGCACCTGGATGGAACCGGTGTCTCTGTGAGAGTCACTTTCTTTGACTTCTCCAGTGCATTTAACACCATCCAGCCACTGCTGCTGAGTGAGAAGCTGCGGTGGCAGTGTGGACGCCTCCACCATCTCCTGGATCACTGACTACCTCACAGGCAGACCACAGTTTGTCAGAATGGGCGTGTGCTGTCTGGAACGGTGGTCAGTGATGTTGGAAACCCACAGGAACTGTTCTGTCTCCTTCCTCTTCACCCTGTACACCAGTGACTTCCAGTACAACACGGAGTCATGCCATCTGCAGAAGTACTCTGATGATTCTGCAGTGGTCGGGTGTATTAGGGATGGACGGGAGGAGGAGTACAGGGCAGTGGTGAGTGACTTTGTAAAGTGGGCCGATGAGAACCACCTGCGGCTGAACGTGGCCAAGACCAGAGAGATGGTGGTGGACTTCAGGAGGAAGGCGACAGCTCCTACACCTCTGAGTGTCCTGGGAGTGGACGTGGACATGGTGGAGGAGTACAAGTACCTGGGCGTCTCCATCGACAGCCGACTGAACTGGAAGGCCAACATCAACGCTGTGTACAAGAAGGGATGAGTCGACTCTTTTCCTGAGAAAGCTTCGATCCTTCAACGTGTGCAGCAAGATGCTGGAGTTATTCTACCAGTCGGTTGTGGCCAGTGTGCTGCACTTTGCCATTGTCTGCTGGGGGAGCAGCATCGGAGCCGGTGACACCTGCCGTCTTAACAAACTGGTTAGGAAGGCTGGCTCCATCATCGGCTGCCAGCTGGAGCTCCTGGAACAGGTGGTGGAGAGGAGGACGTTGAAGAAACTGGTGTCCATATTGGACAACCCGGACCACCCTCTCCACCACCTCCTACAGGGACAGAGGAGTACTTTCTCCAGACGTCTCCTCACGCTCCGCTGCCACAAGGACAGATACAGGAGAACATTCCTGCCGACGGCTATGAGGCTCTACAACAGTTCACCTCTTGCCAGATCACCCTAACCCTTCTTATATTTTGTGTTTTTTTTAATTTTTATTCTTGTGTGTTGCTGCTACTGGCTCGACAAATTTCCCCTTGGGGATTAATAAAGTATATATCTATCTATCTATCTATCTTCTCGTATCCATAACGACGCTACCCCTTCCTCCCTGATTGTATACTGTTGTCTGAAGGACTCCCGCTGTACCGGACACAAAGCGTTCATCACGCTCCGCGACTCGCTCCGCGCTTTCCCCCTTCCAATCTTTATTTCTTCGTTCCGCGGTCATTTGATTGGCGGCGGCAAACCGTTTGAGAGTCGCCACCACGTCTTATTGCACACCAGAGAGCTGCCAATTACAGTATCTATATCGGGCGTCGAAGCTCTTTCTTCTCCACTGGCGTCATCAAAGAGAAAATAAAGGGTTCTGATCGGCTCTATGTTCCGCTTTATGATTTTCCAAAGGCGATATCAAGCTACATATGGAAGCGCAAAGCAAATTCAATGAAACAAAAAATTTAGTAATTTTTGAAAGGCCTTTTGTTTTCCGGGATTTCCTTATTTTCTTACTTACATAATTTGCTGGTGGTCGTCCCACACTGGCAGATATATCTGCAGAAGTTTTTAATAGTCAGCTCTGGATTATTAGACTGTTTCTTTTCTCACAGAACACTATGCAAATATAGATCTGTTTTTTGAGACGCCAACCCACGCAACACTTGTCTTTGGCCTTCTCAGAATGAATACAAACTAACTTGGTCGGTGTGTGTGGCACTTGTTTATGTAAATCAATTAAGTGTAAATTCATTCAAATTTACTCAGGGTGACATTTGAGCTTTATTGCTCTGCCAAGGAATGAAAAAGACAAAAGAAGAGGTGGGTGGTCTGCTGTTAAGGGGAACTTTAAAAAGGGGTTTTTCACCAATTTTACATGTTGGAGTAAAATTTACAAGACAGGAGTCCCTACCATGTAAAAACCATGAATCAGTGGTTTATTGGGACATGGAGGATCCAATATTTTAACCAGAACAAGCAGGCAGTCACTCTAATGAACAGTCAACATCAGTCATATTGTGTCAACAATACTCAATATCAATACCAGTAAATTAAATGTACAAACTGTTATTTAACAGGTTAATATCTTCACAACAAATATAAAAATAAGCAGCGCTGTATACCCTGTATATTTGTTTCATATCCATCCACCTCATCTATGTAAACACCATGTTGCATTGATAATCCCATACTCATTCCTAGGGAAGTGTATCGTTTGGGTTTTTTCCGATACCGGTGCTAAACCGGTACTCTTAAAACGATACCGGTGCCTAAACGGTGCCTGAACCGATACTTAAAAAAAAAAAAAAACGCACAATGAGGACATTAAAAACCTTTTTGGCCATATTTCCTGTAGAAGCCGTTATCATGGAGCACCGACAAACAACGGATATCAGACTGTTAACATACACAATATATGTTCTCCATTATATGATGTGATATGTATTGTCATGTGCAGACCTTATAGAGTTAATCCTGTCACTGTTTTGATGGGCAAAGAGAACAACCAATTAGAAGTACTGAAGATGACATGTGACAAATAAAGTTTTGCTTCTGACAGCGAGAGTTACACTGAAACAAAGTGATGCCCCACGGTCTTTATTCCGACGTAATTATATTCCCGGTAACACCGGGTATACAGCCGGGACCGCTGTACACCAACACATCTGCTAGCAGACTGTCACGCTCGTAGCTAGCGCTAGCTACGAGCTAGTTTAAACATGGTTATAATGGCTAATTTATTATTTTTTGGCCTACTTTTATGAATGCAAGACTTGCAATCAACGTTCCGGTACTAATCTGAGTTAAGGCTGCTCGTCATCATCGGTCTCCACGTGTTCAGGGGGACCGGTGACAGTCTCCCCGTCGCACCCAGCCTGACGTTGGTGTGCTCGGCACCGGCCTCTCGCAGTCAAACACGGCTCATGCCTCCGCTCTCAAACTTAACTATGAGAGACTATCGTAACCTGCTGACAGGGCGGAGTCACCAAAGAAGTTCAAAACAATAGTTTTTTTCAAATTCAATTTGTCACCGAAAGGAAGCACCCAAATGCGCGTTGCGTTTGGGTCCGGGTGGCATCGGCTGTATTGGAACCGGCACGGTTTCCGTACCCAACCCTACTCATTCCAGCACCATTTGCACCCCACTCCATTGCACAACATATTATCACCATTACTATTGTGTCAATTTAAACACAAGAGATGAAGCGACATTGTTCATCATCTGTCTTACTAGAGACCGAGCTAACCACAGATGCTATGAATTTCACAACACAACCAAAACAAAATGAACAAGAAGAACAAAGAAGAACAGATTTTGTATTTCTATGATCACGGTTGCGTGGTCATATTTTAATACAAAAACATTTACTAGTGGCGCCAGGAGTAGAGCCTCGAATCCCCGGCACTGGGTCTGATGCAACAATGCGTGTAATCGTGATGACTATAAAGTTATAGCGATAAAAAGTGATACTGATATCTAATGATTGTAGTTGAGCTTTAGTCAGAACAACCTTTGTTTAAACTTGTTTAAGCCTTGAACTCATTCTAAAATCAGTGAGTGCAGGTACAGCTATAGTTGGGGACTTTAATTATATTTATGGAGAATATATAATATGGGTCTCTTTGATCCTTCCCAGATCCCAGTGACAAGAAATCACGAGCTTGTCGTCCGCAAATCGACATGAACAGCGCTCAATTGCAAGGGATATTTATTTGATTTGCCCGGCTTTAATTGCTTATTAACTTGGGATTGCTTTAGAGGCTATTTTCTTTTGTAAAAATGATTTCACGTGATAATTAATCGCTCTCGAGCTAAAAAGCGTATTCGGACTGGGGAGTTTGTGGTCGTCCCCTCCCATCCAGTCCGTCCCGAGCCAAAGGAAAGCCCGATCTTCGCCAAAATGTGTGACAAAACTCTCCGGGCGAATTAATGCCATTAAAGAGCCGCTACCGCTGCCGTGCACCGCTGCAGCGACAGTAAAGCTGTAAGAGAACAGGATGAGGATCGGAAATATATTTGGAGTCGTTGGATCGGGACCTTTTCAGCCTCGGAGTGTTCTTTCAAGAGACGATCTTCTGCACTGTCGAGTGTAAGAAGACAAACATCTGGAGTGCAGCCGGAAGGACGCGCTGTACTTGACAGACATCTTCTCTTGATCCGCCGGGAGATTTACCGTACATGATGTTGCAGCTATGGGATGTGAACGGATATGAGAACGTTATTTGATGTTTGGGGGGTAGGAACATGTGAAGCGCTCTGAACAGCTTACAGCTCGTAGTCATATATATCCTGATGGCGCCGCGATGCGCCTCGGTGTGTTAAGTCTATGTTTTATTGTTTTCGTTTTAAATACTGTTTTCTGCTGGGATTCCCAGAGCTCTTTCACCAGAGAAGAGCTCTTGATCATCAGGGGAACAACTCCAGCGGATTTACTTCCAACGTTTTTAACTTCTGTGGAGTTACTGGACATTTTTGTAAAAGGTGTGCTCACCTTCGCCCACGTGGTGAAACGCCGGCGGAGAGGAAGCGTTAAGGGAGGCGCTTGTCACGGCTACGGAAGCAGGATCTCGTACAGGCGCTGCGGGCATATTCTCTCCAACGTCCGCTCACTGTGCAACAAACTGGACGAACTCCAGCTGCTGGTGGGAGAGACAGAGACTTCTCCTCATCCTCCGTTCTGTGTTTCACGGAATCATGGCTTAGTGGCTCGATGCAGACTCTGCTCCAGCTCGCTGGCTTCCAGCTGTTCCGAGCGGACCGGGCCACGGAGCTCTCCGGTAAAAAAAAGGGTGGAGGAATCTGCTTTACCTCAACAACGGCTGGTGCAACGACGTAACGGTGATTCTGGCACTGTTCGCGGACCTGGAATCTTTTATCATCCACTGCAAACCCTTCTACTCCCACGTGAGTTCGCTTCATTCATCCTGGCGGGTTTACATGTCACGCGAACGTGAGCGAGGCACAGCGGACCTCGCCGAACAGATACGGTGTGTGGAGCGGACCTTCCCGGACTCTTTAGTTATTGTACTCGGGATTTTAACAAAGGAAACCTCAGCCACGAACTCCTAAATATAGACAGTTAATTAAATGCCCTACCAGAAGAGCATTCTGGACCACTGCTACACAACAATCAGCAGGGCCTATCCGCCGTCCTCGAGCTGCACTGGGAAACTCTGACCACGTCATGGTTCATCTGATTCCCTCATACAGGCAGAGACTAAAGCTCTGCAAACCTGTGGTGAGGAAGTTCAAGAAGTGGACCAGTGAGGCTCTGGAGGATCTACGGGCGAGCTTTGACTGACTGACTGGGATGTCTTCAGGACTGCTACCAACAGCCTGGATGAGTACACAGAGGCTGTAACTTCCTACATCAGCTTCTGTGAGGACAGCTGTATTCCATCCAGCTCCAGGGTGAGTTATAACAACGACAAAACCCTGGTTCACAGCGGAGCTCAGGAAGCTAAGACTGGAAGGACCAGGCATTCAGGAGTGGGGACAAGGACCTGTACACAGAGTCCAAATACAGGTTTAGCAAGGCGGTGAGAGATGCTAAACGACTGTACTCTGAGAAACTGCAACAGTAGCTCTCAGCAAACGACTCTGCTTCTGTCTGGAGAGGGCTCAGGCAGATCACCAACTACAAGCCCAAATCACCCCACTCCATGAACAATGTGCTTCTGGCAGACGAAGCTAAATGAGTTCTACTGTCGCTTTGAAAGACAATGGAGCAGTCCTGAGACAATCCCCCACAGCCACCAACAAGCCACAGACCATCAGCCCACCCTCCCCAGCCCATCAGGGGCTCACACCTCTGGAGCACCTCCATCAACTCAGCGGCCGCCCCTCGTCATCCTGGAGATCCGTCCAGGCTGTTTAAAAAGCAGAACCCCGCCAAAGCAGCGGGCCCGGACTCCCTCTCCCCCTCCACCGTGAAGCACTGTTCTCACCAGCTGTCTCCGGTATTGCGACATCTTCAACACCTCCCTGAGACATGCCACGTTCCCAGCCTGCTTCAAGCCTCCACCATCATCCCGTCCCAAAAAACCCAAGATCACAGGACTCAATGACTACAGGCCCACGTCAGCCGGCCTGACCTCTGTGGTCATGAAGGGTCCTTTGAGCAACAGTCACCTCACACACCAAGACCATCACCGACCCACTCCTGGACCCCCTGCAGTTCGCCTACAGAGCCCAACAGGTCTGCAGGCGATGCAGTCAACATAGCCCTTCACGCACCATCCTCCAGCATCTGGACTCCCGAGGAACCCTCGCCCAGGATCCTGTTTGGCAGGACTTCAGCTCTGCCTTCAATTCCATCATCACGTCCCTGCTGCAGGACCAAGCTCTCCCAGCATCGCGTGCCGACTCCACCTGCAGGTGGATCACGAACTTCCTGACCACCGACAGGAAGCTTGGCCCAGTGAGGCTGGGAATTAACAGGTTAATATCTTCACAACAAATATAAAAATAAGCAGCGCTGTATACCCTGTATATTTGTTTCATATCCACCCACCTCATCTATGTAAACACCATGTTGCATTGATAATCCCATACTCATTCCTAGGGAAGTGTATCGTTTGGGTTTTTTCCGATACCGGTGCTAAACCGGTACTCTTAAAACGATACCGGTGCCTAAACGGTGCCTGAACCGATACTTTAAAAAAAAAAAAACGCACAATGAGGACATTAAAAACCTTTTTGGCCATATTTCCTGTAGAAGCCGTTATCATGGAGCACCGACAAACAACGGATATCAGACTGTTAACATACACAATATATGTTCTCCATTATATGATGTGATATGTATTGTCATGTGCAGACCTTATAGAGTTAATCCTGTCACTGTTTTGATGGGCAAAGAGAACAACCAATTAGAAGTACTGAAGATGACATGTGACAAATAAAGTTTTGCTTCTGACAGCGAGAGTTACACTGAAACAAAGTGATGCCCCACGGTCTTTATTCCGACGTAATTATATTCCCGGTAACACCGGGTATACAGCCGGGACCGCTGTACACCAACACATCTGCTAGCAGACTGTCACGCTCGTAGCTAGCGCTAGCTACGAGCTAGTTTAAACATGGTTATAATGGCTAATTTATTATTTTTTGGCCTACTTTTATGAATGCAAGACTTGCAATCAACGTTCCGGTACTAATCTGAGTTAAGGCTGCTCGTCATCATCGGTCTCCACGTGTTCAGGGGGACCGGTGACAGTCTCCCCGTCGCACCCAGCCTGACGTTGGTGTGCTCGGCACCGGCCTCTCGCAGTCAAACACGGCTCATGCCTCCGCTCTCAAACTTAACTATGAGAGACTATCGTAACCTGCTGACAGGGCGGAGTCACCAAAGAAGTTCAAAACAATAGTTTTTTTCAAATTCAATTTGTCACCGAAAGGAAGCACCGAAATGCGTGTTGCGTTTCGGTCCGGGTGGCATCGGTTGTATTGGAACCGGCACCGGTTTCCGGTACCCAACCCTACTCATTCCAGCACCATTTGCACCCCACTCCATTGCACAACATATTATCACCATTACTATTGTGTCAATTTAAACACAAGAAGAGATGAAGCGACATCATTGTTCATTCGGTGTCTCACTTCAGAGACCGAGCCAAACACAGATGGCGTTTATGTTCACGCACAACACAAAACCAAACCAATGAGCAAGAAGAACAGCAGGTATTTAATTTTCTATGAATCTGATGTCACGGTCATGTGAAACATCGTTAATACAAAAACATTGATTAGTGGCGGCTATGAGTAGAGCCCTCGAAACTCCCGGCACCGGGTCTGATGCGCAACAATGCGTGTAATCACCATGACTATAAAGCGATAATGAGGCAAAGTGATATCTCTAATGAGCCGATTGTAGTTTGGCTTTAGCCGTGAACGCCAGAGGGATGTTTAAACCCAGCCTTATTCTGAACTCATTCTAAAATCAGTGAGTGCAACACGGTTGTATATATGGGGACTCTTTTAATTAGGGTGGATCCAATATGTCCACGTTTATCTCTTTTGATCCTGAAGGATCCCAGTGATGAAGAAATCACGAGCGCTTGTCAAATCTCCCGAACGGAACAGGCGTCATATTGCAAATGGACATCATCGTCGTGGCGTTCAGCCGGAAGAACAACGAGTATATTTATTTGATTTGCCCGGCTTTAATTGCTTATTAACTTGGGATTGCTTTAGAGGCTATTTTCTTTTTTGTAAAAATGATTTCACGTGATAATTAATCGCTCTCGAGCTAAACGAAGCGTCGCGGACTGGGGAGTTTGTCGTCGTCGTCCCCCTCCCCCATCCAGTCCCGTCCCCGAGCCAAAGGGAAAGCCCGATCTTCGCCAAAAATGTGTGACAAAACTCTCCGGAGCCGAACTAATGCCATTAAAGAGCCGCACCGGCTGCCGTGCACCGTACTGCAGCGACAGTAAAGCTGTAAGAGAACAGGATGAGGATCGGAAATATATTTGGGTCGTTGGATCGGGACCTTTTCAGCCTCGGAAGTGTTCTTTCAAGAGACGATCTTCTGCACTGTCGAGTGTAAGAAGACAAACATCTGGAGTGCAGCCGGAAGGACGCGCTGTACTTGACAGACATCTTCTCTTGATCCGCCGGGAGATTTACCGTACATGATGTTGCAGCTATGGGATGTGAACGGATATGAGAACGTTATTTGATGTTTGGGGGGTAGGAACATGTGAAGCGCTCTGAACAGCTTACAGCTCGTAGTCAGTTTGTTTGTGAAAACATTCATTCTTTGGCAATAAACCTGTTTCTGATTCTGATTCTGATTCTGATCAGATTCTAACTTTTCTGTATGAGCGGAGAGAGAAGAAATGCTTTGAAAGAGGCTTTTTCAGCTGAGCATTGAGCCTCGACCTCTCACCAGACATCAACACGCATGTGACGTTCAGTGCAGTTTAAAGCTTGACTGACAGCTTGATCGGCTTCACGGTCAATGGAAAGTATCACGTTTAATTTAAGGATTGTCTCAAAAGGGGACAATTGACAAAGGACCTTTTGAAAGTGGCGTCTTTCATTTTATTTTATACATTTCTAACCAACCTTATTTTAATCCCCCCTCCCCCCACATCCATTGCATGCACATCATCTTTTTTTTTTTATTCATGGGAGATTTTCCAATATGCTACCGCTATTTCAGCATTAGATTTATTTATTTCATTGGCAAGAAACATAAGCAAACAATAAACACGCTGCCAGGTTTTACAGGTCACCGTTTTTCATGTTCTTTTCTTCACCCACCTTTCTACTGTACAACAACAACCACAACAACCACACAGATTGCAGAGAGACAAAAAGTAATAGGGAAGAAGGTTATGAAGAAGAAAAATGCCAAAATGTCGGGCTGTGTGGCAGCAGTGGACGAGTTCAGCAGCAAAAAAAAGTTTTAAATAAATTAATACCGACAGACTAAAATACGCTTTTGTTGCCGCCGCCATCCACAAAGACATCCCTGTCCCAAAACCTCACATCGGATCAGAAAAAACTCCCAAATAACCCTTCAGGGGGGAAAAAGGGAAGAAACCTTCAGGAGAGCAACAGAGGAGGATCCCTCTCCAAGATGGACAGGTGCAATAGATGTAATGTGTACAGAAGGACATATTTAGAGTTAAAATACATTCAGTGACTATGACAGTGTATGAATAGCTCGTAGTAGGCATATTCCACGATGGAGACCTCCACGATCCATCAGGCAGATGGAGGTAGAGAGGAGGAGTGGGCGGAGTCTCAACAGTGGGCGGAGTCTCAGCTGGGCCATGGCATAGTTGGTAGTAGTCATATTCCACGACCCAGACCTCGATGATCCATCAGGCAGATATGATCTATGACGTCTCATAGGGTCCGATGACCCTATGAGATGTGAAGTCAAAAGGCCTCCGGGGAGAAAGAAGAGTTAATAATGTGTGATTGAGAGATACAAATTCATCCATAAGGAGAGAGAAAAGAGGAGATAGGTGCTCAGTGCATCCTAAAACGTCCCCCAGCAGCTATAAGCCTATAGCAGCATATCCAGGGGCTGGACCAGGTGAACCTGATTCAGCCCTAACTATAAGCTCTGTCGAAGAGGAAAGTCTTAAGTCTACTCTACATGAGGTGACTGTGTCTGCCTCCCTGACTGAAGGTGGAAGCTGGTTCCATAAAAGAGGAGCTTCATAACTGAAGGCTCTGGCTCCCATCCTACTTTTTAAGACTCTAGGAACTACAAGTAGCCCCGCATTTAGTGAGCGCAGCTCTCTAGTGGGGCAATATGGTACTACAAGCTCCTTAAGATATGATGGTGCATCACCAATCAAGGCTTTGTAGGTTAAGAGAAGAATTTTAAATGTGATTCTTGATTTTACTGGGAGCCAGTGCAGAGCAGCTAGTGCATTAGTGATGTGATCTCTTTTCTTAGTTTTAGTGAGAACACGAGCTGCAGCATTCTGGATCAACTGGAGGGACCTAAGAGACTTATTAGAGCAGCCTGCTAATAAGGAGTTGCAGTAATCCAGTCTAGAAGTAACGAACGCGTGAACCAATTTTTCTGCATCTTTTTGAGACAAGATGTGCCTGATTTGTGGGGGTCTGAACCTTTAGACCCCCACATTGAATTACCGGAGAACACACAACAAGCTTCATCTGAGCACGGGATCCAGCGATGGCCTTCGAAGCCTTCGACTTACCTCGTCTAAGGAAGCTGCGAGGATCGATAAATGGGTTCTCTCTCTTTCTCTCTCTCTCTCTCTCTGTCTTCCCATCAATGGACTCCAGGCTGCTGTGTGTCCCTAGTAAGGTGAGCCGACCCGGTGACCACAGCGCCTGTCAATTTGCTGCGAGGCCTTTTTGCCCTCTGCAGCAGCGAGCCACCGAAACTGAATTACTGCTTGTATACACTTGAAAAAATGTGTCACGGAATCTGAAATTGAATTGCCGATCATTACGGTGGTTTGTGTAAAGGTCGCGGGCCGACCGGTTTCCTTAAATTGTTGCTTAGAAGTTTGAGTGCTACAACGTTTTAGAGGCGATGCGACGCTGACATTTACAATCAATATGCCTGTTGTGTAGTCACGAGTACTTTCCTAGCACATTTTGCTGTAAAGAAATATGGAATTAAAAGCTGCACAAAGCAATAACTTTTTCTTCAATGTATAATTTCAAAAAAGGGTGATCAAATATATCGATAAATACCCCGATGTCGAGGTTTGAAGCTTGTACATCCATCCATTATCAATACCGCTTCATCCTCATGAGGGTCGCGAGGCGCTGGAGCCGATCCCAGCTGACATAGGGCGAAGGCAGGGGACAACCTGGACAGGCCGCCAGTCCATCTCAGGGCACACATAGAGACATACAACCATTCACTCTCACATTCACACCTATGGGCAATTTAGAGATCAATTAACCTGAGCTGCATGTCTTTGGACTGTGGGAGGAAGCCGGAGAACCCGGAGGGAACCCACGCTGCCACGGGGAGAACATGCAAACTCCACACAGAAGGACCGCCCACACCGGGAATTTAACCCACGGCCCTCTTGCTGTGAGGTGACAGTGCTAGCCACTACACCACCATGCAGCAAGCTTGTACATGTCTTTAAATAATAAATAATGCTGTTTCTAAATGAGCCTACGAAACATCATCAGGGGGAACACTGTTGAATATTTAGCTGGGAAGCCATGCTACTAGCCTAGCGTTAGCTGTTCACTCCAGGCAAAAGGATTCATGCTTTAAAAAATTATAAGCATTCAAAATATATAAGAAAATGGTAAAAATATAAAATTTGAAACAAATAACATTTAAAATCATAAGCGTTCATTCCTCATGAATGTCTTGTTGATTTAAAACAGGGGTGTCAAACTCATTTTCACCGTGGGCCACATCAGCCTCATGGCTGCCCTCAAATGGCCGGATGTAACTGTAACACGGTATAATTCTAACTACTCCAGAATGTATTGTAAAATAACTGTCTGCATTTGTTTATTGTTTATTTAAGTGTACTTATATGTATAAATATATATGCAAATGTATTTAATATTATAAAATAAATCCATTTAATTTAATTATATTTATTTTAACCCACATTACTGTATCAAAGATCAAACACACATTATTACATTACCTTTGTTCAAAGCTTTGTCACAGTTGAGACGGTTGGTTCTCCACCTGTCTGGGGCGGCGGTTCTCCACTGGTCTGGGTAGTGGTTCTCTACTGGTCTGGCTTTGGGACGCACTATCACCCCTGAATGACAAGCTGAGACCTAAATCGAGGAACATTTTTAACTTCTCAAATGTATTCAATGAACATATGTTGCAGTTTGAACCTGAGAGTTCAGAATATGGCAGTATGCACAACAATCTAGTTAGTAATTTTCCCTTTTACAGTCAATTATAAACCAACAAGTGAATCTTAAGGACACAAGACAATACAACATAAATAACTTTTCAGTAACTTCAGACATAAGAAAATACTAAACATTGCTTTCATGCATAAAAATGAAATATAAGAGAAGTAGTTTTAAAAAGCCTCAAAAGATGTAACTCATGGCTCACTCACTGAATCGATGACATAAAGCTGCTCTACAAGTCAGAGTCTTGAGGAGCAGCTTTTATACACAAACTCTAAATAAATTCAACAAAACGTGTAATTAAAAAGGATTCACAGATTCAACATTAACTTTTCTTCTGATGATATTATAAATACTGAAAAACATGAAGCAGCACTCACTTCAACCTTAGTGACCACTGA
Source organism: Pseudoliparis swirei (assembly GCF_029220125.1). Lineage (NCBI taxonomy): Eukaryota > Metazoa > Chordata > Actinopteri > Perciformes > Liparidae > Pseudoliparis > Pseudoliparis swirei. The sequence continues at coordinate 8,773,212 of NC_079398.1, forward strand.
CATAGACCTGATGGAGCGCGTGAATGACATGACGCGAAAAATGCGCCTCATTCGGGCAGATTTTTTAAACTCGGGCGGTAAAAGTACGTGAGACTGTTGAAATGCTCCGCCTGACGTCATGCCGTTGAATCAGAAACTACGGAGGATATTGATCGTCTGGAAGTGTCCGCCATCCAGACGCAGTTCCTGGAGAAGCTGCGTGTGGCAACGGATAATATAATAGATAATATTAATATTATGAACCCACACTCGAGGGCTTGATTGTCCGACGTCTGTGGGACTTCCTCAACACGTACAAATAGTGATTATTTCTTCCGTGGTAGGCGGTGGTAACAAACTTTTTAATGCCACGATAAGCCACGCCCCCTCTCCGGCGCTTCTACCGCGAGTGAAGAAAACGATCTCAAACAGTCCGGCGAGTGAGCTCATGCGAGTACATTTAGTAAAGCATCGCAATACTTGAACGCAGCATGAAGGAGAGTGAACAGACCGCACTCCGCTGCAGAAAAAATGACCTTCAAAATAAAAGCAAAGGATTTTTTTACGAAAAAGCATCATATGTATTTCATGCCGTCACGGGCCACATAAAATGACGTGGCGTGCCGGATTTGACCCATGGGCCGCGAGTTTGACACGTGATTTAAAACATGTCAGTGTCACTGTAAGAAATGGGCAGTTTGTATTACAATAGCTGCCACTAGCGTAACACGCCTACATGTCCAGCCAAACTGATAGTGCCATTGCATTGTGGGTAATCCAGATATCTGGTAGGAAAAGGGATGTATGGGATAAATAAGACTTGATCTCGACCCGTTCTGCTGCATTAATGTTGATGTTTGTATTATTTTGGGTAAACAGACCCACAATGCAGTGCGCCCTTTCAACAAGACCCATGCAGGACAATCCACTGCATTGATATATGTAGGATGAGTAAATGACCAGGTAGGTGGTCAGATTTAAGCTTGAATTAGTAAAAAAGAATATGGCAGAAATGAGGTCAGACTGAATCTTGAAATAGGTAAGTCTGAGTATTAAAACCAGAAAAGTGTACAACATAAAAAATATAACATGCTTATTCTTGACTGGTTTAGCTGTCTGGGAAAAAGTACAACAGGTTATTATGAGCCCGGAAAACAAAGGACAACAGACGGTCACTTTCTTTCCGCTGCCCGGCGTCACCAGCGTGCGATTAAACCGCAGACATCAGAGGAGGCCGAGCCTCGATGCGCACAAAAGAGGTTCACTAAGCAACGTGAATTACCAGCTGTCTTTGTTGTACCAGACTCTGCTGACGGGAGATCTTTACTTTCTTTCTTATTTATTTATTTAACCAAGATGGCAGCAGCATCTGCTCTGGTGACGGGGATGGAACCTGCAGCAGAGTGCATCTCACATCAAAGGGTGAGCAGCCAGTATCTCCGGCATCGCAGCCCACTTCAATCGGGCGTCGACAATGATCGACATTCTCTGAAATTATTCAAAACATTTTTGCTTTTTTTTTTTTTTTAAAGACACCCTTGTCGTAGCTCTGAAAGCAAATCACCATCTTTTATTTGATTTGAATCAGCGCTAGCGGCTCAGGCTCCGACAAATATGAGACGCTGTCCGCGAGGGAAGCCCAACATCAGACGCCCCCGTCTGACGGCCGCGCTGATTGGTTTCGTGCCCTTCGTGTTCTCCTCCCGTTCTTGTGTTTGTGTGTGTGGGACCCGGTGTCGAGGATATACAGTATTTCTCCTCAATGACTTATTCCTGTCGGCAATTTTGTGTACACGCAGTCTACGAGGGGCCCCCATTTCAAAAGCGGCTAGTACCATCCCACATACCAGTCCCTCACATGGAAACTTAAAACACGGTATCAAATCTGTTAGCTTTCACTCAGCCTGTGGAGGGACCTGGGTTTTGTTGGTTTTTTGGTGTGTTTGTTTTCTCCTTCTCTGAGAGACAAACGAGTGGGATTCTTCTGCCATTTAATGTTGGGTAAAGCTTGGCTTGCAGATGGCTGTTGATGGCCTGTGTTCTCTGGATATTTAAGACACGCTTGTATTATTTTTGAATTTGGAACAAATTAATATCCTCTTTTTTTTTGTGGCTTGAGCGATTTGTCTTTTTTTGTGTCATATAGTATCCTCTTATCTCTCTTTCAAGAGATAAGAGGATACTGTAAAGGTCCAAAACAATCATCAAATCGATCGTCCAAATTGTACGATTGAAAACAGCCACACTGGCCCCGTTGTTACGTTGAGCATGAGTACTGTATTACATTGCATGTCATTTACTGTAGTTTAAGTTCATCGTACATAAGCCTCTTTGCTGCCAACATCTCACTCATTCGTAGCTTCGCCTTTGTACTCGTGGGCATGCAACTCTCCCTCAAGAGTATCAATTCAGGCTGGTTATTGGCAATCGATGCCGTTTAAAAAGGTATCGATCGAAATGAAGTACCGAGCTTCTCCAGTACGAACAATTCCATGAAAACCCATGGAGACTACTTTTTGGGGGTTTTCTCGCAGCCAATCACTGCAAAGCCCTTGATGTGGCGTGTGATTGGCCGACTACTGCATCGAGTCCAACCCACACAGCCGGGATCGCACCCAGCTCTCCACATGCAACTAGCGGATAACATGGATCTGGCTTTTGGAGTGGAGGGACGAAATAGACGTACCATTGACTTCTCAGAATTCAGAGCTCAGTTCATTCCCAATGTTCTAGACCAGCGGTCACCAACCCGTCGATCGCGATCGACCGGTCGATCTCGGAGACGTTCGCTGTCGCTCTCCAAAATAAAATGAAAATAAAATCAGAAACACATTGTTCCTCATTATCGAAAACGTTATAAAGTATCTTCTGAAACGTTTTTTTCCTGACTGGAAGATCGACGTCAGAAAAGATCTCCGCCTGATTTTAATGAATGCCTGAAAACGGGTTCTCTGACAGTCGTGTTTTCAGCTGTGCTCCCTGAGAGAGGGGAAGGTAGGACTACAGGGGAAATGCAGAAATACCTTTATTGATAACTTCACATATTACACACGGTCAAAGTACAAAGACATAAAACTAAGTCATGAATAAATAAATGTTGAAATGCCTGTACCTTCGTGTAAATGTTTACGTTACGGCATTAACAAGTTGCGCATGCGTGACAGCCGAGATTCTTGGCGACTTGCCACGTCCTACCTCCGTGAGTTCGGCTTTTCTGCTGTTGCCTTTCAAAACAAAAGCTCAACATTGAGCTTTTTTCTTGTCTGGTGGAGCAATCTGGTTTACTTGAAAGTGATTGCAATTGTATTTCTTCTATTATTTGAAAAAGCACAGATGCAGGAGTCACAAATGGGGATCTCATACTTGTTGAAAAAAATCACCAAATCAAAGACCAGGAGCTGGATTACTGACAGACAGCTCACAGACGGCCTCAGACTGTCTGTCTGCTTATGAACTAACTACAAGCTCACAGACAGAGTTCAGTCACAGCCATCACACTGACTGGAGTCACATGACTTGATGGCATTGTGACGAAGCTACACATAGACAGCTGTCTGAAGTTCTGTGGTTTTGGGAGGGTTAATCATTAATTGCCCCCCCCCTGAGAATTTTTTCAGGAGCCGCCACTGCTTATAATACTTATGGTATAAATCATCTAATCTAATCTATTATTCTATTTTCTATTCTAATATATTCTAATCTATTATTCTATTTTCTATTCTAATTTATTCTATTCTATTCTAATCGAAACACTATTCGAGCCGCCCAAGAAGAGCTTACTGGTTCTGGGGCCGTGAAGGTTTAACTAGCCAGCAAACAAATGCTAGATAACCTCAACTCCTCCTGAACCACTCAACGCTCTGGTCTGCGAGCAGGCGACTCAAACCCCTCCGGCCCCTTAGAGGGGGGGGAGGAGCACATAAAACCGCTGCGCTGGTTTGGAGTTCGCCATCCACCTCGTATTACACACTCTGGTTCTGCGCTCCGTGCAGACGATTTGAGTAACTGTTACCGTGGAAACGCTGACGAGTGTGAGTTGTGTGGGGGAGGAGCTACTGCTCAAGAAATCAAAGAATCGTGCACCAAAAAACAACACAGTGTTGCTGTTTCAGGAGAATCAAGCGCATTTATGTTTTTGCCTTTTCATATTTCATGTATTGTTTTCATTTTTTTATTTTTTATTTGGGGCCAGTGCACATTCATAAAAAACATTTCTGTAAATGTGTCAGAGTTAGCCAAGAGTCTATTGTTCCTCCGTAGTCCTGATTAATGAAATGCATTAATGGGAAAACTAAGCCAGAAAGTTTTTTTAAATCACTTTGGAAGAGTCATGAATATTATTATATGATATATTGGTTCGCCAACCCTTCGATCGACCGGTCGATCTCGAGAACGTTCCCTGTTGCTCTCCAAAATAAAATGCAAATAAATTCAGAAACACATTGTTCCTCATTCTCGAACATTTTCTGAAGTGTCTTCTGAAATGTTTTCTTCCTGACTGGAAGATTGACGTCAGAAAAGATCTCCGTCTGATTTTAATGAACGCCTGAAAACGGGTTCTCTTACATAGCGGCGTTGTCAGATGTGCCCCGAAAGAGGGGAATGTAGTCCACAGTGGTCCTACAGGGGGAAAAGTGGTACTACAGGTGGGGCGCAGGGGAAATGCAGAAAGACCAAAGTGTTTTGATTTCATTCAATTAGAATTAGGCCTTTTTATTTGGCCTAATTCTAATTGAATGAAATCAAAACACTTTGGTCAAGCTGCAAGTCCAGTCTGGACAGTCGTTTTCTCTCAACGCCTCAATAGGTAGATCTTGCCTGTCACGAAGGCGGAGGTCAGGGATCTTGGGCTCAAAAAGGTTGGTGACCGCTGTTCTAGACCATTCATCACCAATCAACCAGAGAACAATTCCGTTGCTTTCCACACGAGGCTCAGGGTCTTGCCCCCCCCCCAAATGTAATTTTGGGGCTGTCAACCAGCACACTTTCAGCTTCCTGTCAGAATCAAATCGCAGATGGCTCCATCAGACGGCAGTAAAAAGGTTTCCAATAACTTTTTGAAGACTTTGAACGCACCGCGAAAGACTGCCCGAAGACTTTTGCATACAATGTGTGTGTGATTGGCTTCGCCGTTGCGCTGTACATCAGGATCCACGACAATGGTGGACGGAGCTTGTTGTTCACGAGTGAATTCGATCGCCACAAAGCCGCCGTGAGAGCCGCCATCTTGAACCGCGTTTTTTTTTTTTGCTTTCTTTTCTCCCTACAATAGATCACTCTGTCCAAAACTCATCTCAAAGTCGTTTCTCCTTTCTTTTTGCATTCAGCCTCTCAGGCATGGTGGTAGGGGGGTGGAGGGGGAGATTGGTCTTTGACGCCACTGATCCACTTGTTCCCCAGCCTCCCTCGGCTCCAATCGACGCCCTCCTCTGCGCGGCGTTTCGCTTCTCCCTCACAAATGTTTCCAGGCTACGCATCTCCTCTTCCCTCTCGCCCCGCTGTCTCTCTCTCTCTCTCTCTCTCCCTATGCAATGGCTTTTTCGCGTTGCAGTGCACCTTCAGGCTGTGTGTGGGATGGCATGGTGGGCTGGCATCTGGCAGCCTCTGATAAGAGAGCGAGTGAGCCGGTGCTATTCCTTTTTGAGATATTTCTTTTTTTTTTAAAGAAGAAGAAATTTGGGATTGACCATTGGGAACGATTTTCTGATGTATCTGAGGACCTCATCAGAAAAAGTATCACAAATCAGACTTAGACCACAAAACAAATCTATGTCTTTATGTGTGATGATTTCCCCAGACTCTACAATTCAACCTGCAATAACTGATATTCATGAAAACAAAACCAATGACCTAAAACCTTTTGGTTTCCACCAACTTGATGAAAAATACTTCACTCTTCGCTGCTGAATGCTAAAGTACTTAGACATCCTGATGCTCACAGCGGTCCTATATTCTTAAAAATTAACTAAGTCTGTCAGAGATTGGGTAGGGCTTTCTTCACAATGCAAAATGTAAACCAATTAAGGGAGTTGAATGTTTTAAATGAATGATGGAAATCTGCATAGCCACTGTGGAAATATCAATTTCTAAAGACGAAATATGCTTCCATATTTAATTAAGGCTCGTAGGTTTCAAGGAGTATACCATCAGTAAGCTATAAACTGTAAGTGGGTTGATTCCACATTTGACCCAGAGTAACAGAAATTGTTGAGTGTAAAATCCTTTGATGGCTTTCATGAATATGTCATAATAAGGAGATGCTGACCTTTGAGGCTGAGAACGTAGAAACGCTCCCAATGACTTTGCCCTTTGGCGACTGGCTGTTGGTGGTGGGTGCTGGTTGGTTCTGGCTGTTGTTGGTTGGTGCTGGTTGGTTCTGGCTGTTGGTGGTTGGTTCTGGCTGTTGGTGGTTGGTTCTGGCTGTTATTGGTTGGTGCTGGTTGGTTCTGGCTGTTGGTGGTGGCTGCTGGTTGGTTCTGGCTGTTGTTGGTTGGTGCTGGTTGGTTCTGGCTGTTGGTGGGCGCGTAGTGCACGGCTGGTTTGAATTGGCTTTCTTTCCCCTAATAGCTGCTCTCTTCTGTGGCTTGAAATCAAGGTGATCAGAGTCTTTGGGATGGAAAACCAAAACAATAAGCTGGAAGAGGCTGGAGATGAAAGAAGTCAAGCTGACCAGACGTTCCGGTTTGTCGCTGCTTTAAGCCAGAAGTCAGAAAACGGATCTGTAAAACAATAAAATGACCAAATTATCTCAGTTTTCAACATCATTTAAATTTAAATAGTAATTATACTCGTTTTCAGCTCTTACGTAGACGTGTATGATGTTCTGTCTAACTCTTTTCCCAATACAACAGACATTTAAAAAGATATCAGACATAATAATATTACACCAATGCAATTATTGTGTTTGGTGTTTGCTAGTATTATTACTATGTTTTGATCGACCGGCGATTCTTCATCGCTGTCCATCGCGCTGACAGGAGAGCTTGATCGGTACGCTAAGCAGTTAAATAATTGTCCCCGATCTGGTGCGTGCATAAGCGCATTAATGAACGTGCTGTACTGTAAACCTTCCCAGTCCGGGGCTTTGACTCCACGGTCGCCTTGGTTAACGGTACCATGTTGGTGTGTCGGGTTGTGTGGTTGTTGATAACTCTTGGTAAGTCACTAAGGTATGACACCTTACCACTCACATTAAACAGTAATGTGATCCTTAACAGAAGGGAAACATACACTTTATTATCACGACATGAAGTTTCGACTTTGAGTGCCCTTGGAGGTGTAGATCCTTCTGTTATTGCATCAGCTTCTGGCAGCTGAGGTCTGGCTGGAACACGCTCCAGGCGAAGCATGGCCACATACGTCCTCCAATTACGAGTTGTGAATAGATAATCTGAGCTGTAGGCCATTTGTTTATCGCATATGAAATCTCCTCTGAAGTTTTGGAATGAATTGCCTACGCAGGTGGATAACTACTGCAATGGACTACTGTACATTGATTTTACTCGTCAGCCCGACTCGGTTGAATAGCGTACATGTCCATTCTTAATGAAAGTATCTCCCCTGCTACTCTTTTTCACTGGCGTCGTGGTCATGGAGATAGAGGGACCGAACATTATTTGTCATTCTGCAATTATTTGCAAAATCAACCTTGGGGAAAGAGTCAGACATATCTAGTTGCTATAATCATATCCAAGTAACGCCTCGCCATGTGAATGTGAGGCATCGTGTGCCACATACTGGGCCAGATTGGCTGGCTGCATCACTTCCATTGTACGTCTCCATCGACCTCTCTCGTGTGGCCCAACATACAAATTCATAAAAGTATGTAGTATGTCACTAGTGGAGTCTGTAGTGAGTGTTTGTTAAGGAACGGTTCTGAAATGAAACCTTTAAATGTGATAAAATCAGATAATCTGCTTTATCTGAGTCAGATTATTTCGGCGTATGGTCCAGCAACATGATTTGAGAAAAATAAATAAAAACTGTTCTAACCTTGGATTAGCTGTATATGTCAGGGCCTTTAACATCTGCTTTGGCTTTTATCTATTAAAGATATCTCATTTGGCCTTTTGTCCATTCCAGAAAAAAAATATTGAAACATGAAGCAATAAATAAATTGACTTGTTGAATGGCCATTATGGGGATAGAACCCCTGACCTCGGCATTATTAGCACCATGATCTGAGCAAACCGGTCGTATTTTGAACTTGAAGTCCAAGTCATGAATACAGTGTGTTTTTGAAATGTATCTTTAATATATTATGGCTCCCAGAGCAAATTTATTCAGTCACCCAAAATCACCCAAATCAAGACACTAATAGTTTAAAGATATATACATTAAAGTAGCTATTTTTTCTTCGGTTATGGGTCTTTTTTTTAAAGCTATTCTATCAATATCAATATATTGTGTTTAATTGCTGACCCAAGTAAGTAAGTTGCAGAATCTAATAGATACAATAGAGGCATTTTGATGGTGATCTTCAGCTTTCATTCTTTCTCAAAACACCATAAAATGCAGCACTTCCTGAATACACTGCCAGAGTGTTTGAAACAGAGAAGCCCTGAGGAGGAATAGACAAGAGTCTTGGATCTCTTTTTAGACATGATCTCAAACACATCATGGACCATGCAAGTATACATAGTGGGAGAACACACACACACACACTCACTCTAGGCCCTGGACATTTCATCCTTCGTTCCAGCTCACGCCTGAAAGGTCTGGAGTCATGGGCGGTGTGAAATGAAGATGCTTTGAGTGGATCAAGGGAGCAAAAAACACATGGCGTACCCAATGACTTGTCAATGACTTGTGTACGTAGTGCTGGATACATTCCAGCTATGTGGCCAGCTTGGTGTGGGAGCCTTATGGAACAGCCCTGCAAACGGACTCATCCTTCCATATCTATCTGGTTGTACACTGTATGGAGGACAAACTCACCTCTACAGTCAGCCTGATTGAGTCGTTAAACCAGATATTTCATCAGGCCTTATTAATTAGATAATAATTAATTGGGCATGGATAATTGCCATAAGCCTGATGGATGCATATGATTGCAGAATCTGGAGGCATCAGGAGACAATTTTGCTAGCGGACGAGTGCTGGTTTCTGTTTGAAGTTCATTTGGTTTGGACCAATCGCGTTTTACTGGGCTTTGGTTGAACGCACGTAAGCAGTACGCGTGGAGAGCAAAAGAGGCGGGAAGGCGTTGGCCCAAATCCAATCGTGGAACTTGCCGGTAAGCGGTACCTGTATACTACCCATAAAACAAGGCAGTTAAAAAAAAAAGGGTGACATCAGTTTGTCTGAGCAGCCTTTAGAATGACTAACTCCCGTTTTTACCCGTGCTAAATAGATATACTTTCTGGTCAATCCAACTTTTACAGACTTACATTAAAAGGCAAGACTGATAAAAGTGTGCATCAATGTCATCGAGCCTTTTCTGGGAAGCTGCTATCGTCGGAAGATTGATTTTGCTTTTTATTGGTCAAAAAATAAACAGGTTGAGATTGTCTTTCAGAAACCTTCCGGTCATAGACTTTGTCTCTCAACTTCAACTTCAACACCGGAACCCCATTAATATAGACTGTTTGACCCATCCTCCTCCCACCCTATGTGTTTCTTTATACGACATCATCACACTCTTAAGCGTCGGTATTTGACTGAGAACGGACTGTCTACCAACAACCGTTAGCACCCTCTAACAGAGAAACCTTCAGTCAAATAATCAGATTAATTAAAACACGCTAAAACTCTAGTGCGACCGTACTAAAATGCCGACGACCGACATCGATTTCACATTAGATTCCAGCTAATTGCATCACCAAGGTAGAATAACGGCAAGCTTCCAGTCGGCGTGTCACAAGCTCCAGATGGTTGAAGCTACCTACATCATTATGGTGAATGAAAATAAAATAAAACCTTCTCGAAGCCTGATTCTCCATCTGCACGATATGCGTCTATATCACGCCTCTGGCTGGTCTTTACTGCAAAATATCTCTGGCACTTCAGTGCAACCTGCTCTACTCGGATGATTCAGCTTACCTCCGCTGGCACGTTGGCTGTTGAATACGAATTAATCTCATATCACTCGTCCCAGACTGCCAGCACACATTGTAATATCATCACGATGGAACTTCTAATTATTTAACCTTTTAGATTTTGCCATGTCATTTATCTAAATGTCCCTTCTATATTTTGCACTTTTTTAATTTTGTAATTCTTTATTTTTCATCTGAATGCTGTGAGCACTTCTCTGACCTTAATGCTTCCATTCTAAATAGCTTTATCAAAAGTGTATCATGTCCTTTCTGCAGGGAATTGATAAGAAGCATTGGAGACATTTAAAGAATGAGAGACATTCAGGGGCATAACAGCAACAACAAGCACAATATACTGTAATGCCAGACAAAACACAAAAGATAAATAGACTCAGTCTAATCCTATACAGGTTAATTAGGTCGGCAATGGTTAAGAATTTATAGAAAAACAATTTGATTTATTAACTGCTGGCCTTAAGCAACATCAATTAATTTCATCCTGTTTTGGGCTGTGGAGAGCTCCCCCGGCGCTGGTATTCATAATTGTTTGCGGGGGGCTTTCATCAAATACCAAGCACGATTGTAAAGCCTCGTTGAATTAATCAGCGCGCGTGTGACAGTGTGTTTGCGATTGGACGTTCGAGGAATGTATTTGACTCAAGGGAGACAATAGTAAATCAGAGGGATGAATGGGGTTCACTGTTTTATGGTCTGACCTTTCCCAAATTGAAGGCTTGTAAGAATTGGAAATTTCAGATAAACAGGGAAGCAAAATGTTCAAGCAAATGTGATGGTATTGACGGAAAGTTGTGACGGCAGCCTGCGCAAACACACACAGACCTTCTCCTTCGGAAATATGAAGACTTGAATATCGTTGTGATGGCACTTAGAGAGTAAACATCCAACGCTTTTCCAACCCCAGGACTTGCCTATGTGATAGCCATCTGTTCATCCATTGGGTACGCTGGATTTGTCTCGACTTCGCCTGCCTTTGAAAATCACAGAAAGTTCTCAATAGCATTGGTTACGATGGACATCTGTGGTCTGGCTTTGAGTTGAAACTCTAAGAACGGGACTAAAAAGCTACTTTGCTTCTACAAAGGATATACAGTACACTGTGGCATCGTTTAATCAACTTCTCTTGTTAAAAAAGCGCAATTACAGAGCCCCACTCAAGCAAATTCAAGGCTGATTATAGTTTGTTTTTTTAATGTCTTGTGGAAAACAAACTGAACATTGTGGTTTTCTTTGTCTTTTCCACGTTGGTTTCTCGGGAACAAGAAGATAGAGAGGAATCTAGTGCCAACGCTGTATACTACCCAAAAACAAGGCAGTTAAAAAAGGGTGACATCATTGTCTGAGCAGCCTTCAGAATTACTAACTCCAGTTTTAACCCGTGCTAAATAGATAGCCTTGAGCCCTGGTCGGGTTAATCCGACTTGTACAGACTTACCAAAAAAGACAAGACCTGATACAAGTCTGCATCAATGTCATAGAGCCTTTTCTGGGAAGCTGGTCAGAAAAGGTAGCGGGAAGTCGAGCTCACAGCAGGGTGATGTAATCCTGTCGGTGTTCTGGAGAGGCAGGCCCTTTCAGGTAGTCCTTTCTAATCCAGCAGACACAGACGATTCTGTACAATGGGCGTGTGGTGGGTAAAATGTGATTGACCATACAGATTACTTTGGTTATCACCCAGTGAAGCTTCAGGTTTCGGCCACGATGTGCTGCTTCCATTTTCCTCTGTGATAAATATCAGCTTGTTGTCAACATCCCCCCTCCCCTCCCCATTGCCCAAGACTCATGTTCTACATCCTGCAATTTCATTACAGAAACATGTTATTTTCCCTAAATGAGCATAATGCCTAAGATCATAGATGCAGGGGAGAAAAAAGACCACCAAAAAAACCTGTTTTGCGGGAGGTAACTTTTGGACGTGTTAGCAGCTCCAAATAGTGGCGAGATATAAACCGTTGTCACGATTTAAGAGAATCTGAGCGTCTGCACCCGCAAATAATGCAACTAGACATCAGTGGATTGCACACATCACACGGGGATTTACTGAGTTGCGGTCCCATGACACGGTTTATCAAAGTGTTAGTCGAGGAAAAGAGAAAGGCAGCTTTTGTTTGTTGGAAGATTACGCCACTGAACACAGCTGACAACTGAGGCAAAGAGGGCTGAGCTCAGGCGGGACGGTCTCAGTTTGGAGGACCGGGGCCAGGGTTGCCAGGTCTGTGTGACAAAACCAGCCCAATGGCCAATAAAAGCAGCCCAAAAACCAGCCCAATATCAGAACTCAAAATATGCCCGTGCCAAACCATATACACTGCTTTTAAAGTCCAACAGCATTGCTATCATTGCCAAATGTATTGTAATATCTACAAAGTAACAACATATGTTTAGTATGCCAGCATTAAAAGCAGTTTTCCCTAAATAGTTATTTCACCTAGGTCCTAAAATGGCCTTGTGTAATTAGATACAGTATAATATCATAAATAAAATATTGCTCTGTGAACGTGTACTGTAGACCAATTCACTGACGGACAAACTAACCTGTTGCTTTGTCTTTAGGCTTTCTCTTCCCTTTTCTCTCTTCCTCCCTGCCTGGACAACATGAATGTACTGTTTTTACTTCATATGCATTTACTGTAGTTAATGCAATACCTTATTTCAACTGAAACACCTTATCATGTTGCTTCACTATATTTTAATCATATACTTATAGTTCATACATGTATAAATAGGCTATGCATTTACTGAATTAAAATAATTTCAGTTTATCTGTTTGACTTGTAGAAGGTGCCTTACAGTAAAAAAAGAGAAAAACTCCTTGAAATGGAACTATTTACAATTTCCAATGTCTTTTGTTTAGACGCTTTGAGATCCCTCGCCCTCTTGGTCCTTGTCATACATGTCTGTACTGAACAAGGCCAGCATTTCTCTGGTTGGCTCGAACTGGTGGCAGCAGATTCCATGCCTCTGCATTGGTATCATCCCCAGCCACACGTTCTATCCATTCTTTAATTCCGTTTTCACTTTCCCATTCTTTCGTATATATCTTCCCGTATTTAGCCCACTTACCGGGTGTTATGTTTCTCCAGGGGTTGCTAGCTAGCTAGCTACACTAACTACCAGACCAGAGTTGGGATCGAGCGGGAGACTGAGAGCGTTAGGTGCGTGTGTGTATGTGGGCGTGTCCCATGTCCATGTGTGTACATTCTGATCTGGAGTCAGTTTGGGAGGATTTAGGTATAAATAAATTATTTCATTTTAAATATGGATTTTTATTTAAAGATATTCATGTAATTTGCATGCAAAATAGGTCTACCCGAACCAGCGGACAAAAAATTCAAACCCGCGACAACACTTCAAAAGTAGCCCAATTCTGCGGGAAAACCGCGGACCTGACAACACTGGCCCGAGTACATGTTCCAATTCAAAGTTCGCTTCTCGCAAAGCACGGTCAAAATGCCCGGATGTGACTTGATCCTCCCACTTTCCGGAGGATGCATCAGAGGAGACTTGTGCGTACTCTGGCCAGCCGATATCCCAGAATGCATTTCACCAGCAACCGGAAACAATAGCGAAGGAGAAAATAAACTACTGACAGTTGACTTTTTATAAATACTACTGTTGTTGAGTCACGGAATGTAATTTTAGGATGTTTTCAGGCGAGAAGTTAGTAGTTTAAAAAGTCAAATCTGGTCGGTTTGTTATGATTCAGCATAATAAAGATCTGCGCCGTAGATTTGAGGTTCTGCTCGCGGGACCACTGAGCTCTGCAGAGCGGGCGGTCAGCCTGCTGTGTGGCCGCCGACAGCAGCCTGATCTCGGCAGGACTTTTTTAAATGCTCCGCTGGCTCTGATGTCTCCGTAGCGGTTACACATGATATATAATTCGGTTTGGAGGATCTAACGAGCACAAAGAGTTCATTATTTATTCACAGATAACGTCACATCAGTTTGACTGAAGGTTAAGATTCATAACTTAATATTTTAATTACATTTTAACGTTGTATTTTTACTTTTGACCGAATTGTTTGCAAATATATATGTATGTATATAACATATTTATTATATATACATATTTATATATAATCTAACTATGTAGAAACAATATAAATACATGTTTTTATTTTGTACACAATATTAATACAATTATATGTGTTTGATTATTTTATTTGTAATTGTGTGTATATAAATATATATTTATATATATATACACACACATATATATATACATACATAATTCAAAATAAAATAATTATATTTAAAGAATAATGAAAACAGCAGGGTTGTCATTTTTTTTTTGACTGTAAAAAATTATTTACAGTGAATAATTGGAGTAAACTCAGGAGCAAGAACACCTGATGTGGTGACGTCATCAAGTAAGCTGCTGTTCCAATCACAGAAAGAACGTCCTCTGGAGTCTGGACTCCCAAGACCAGACTCCCAAGTCCAGACTCCAAAAGAACACAAGTCTGTACTCAGTGTACTTTGAATTGAGAAACGCCGATCCACTTTCCTTAAAGGAACTGGCTGAAACGGGGACAGAGGTCACACTGAGTGACGAGAACTAATATGTAATGAGGGAGTGGACGGAGGCGGCACATGCATTGAGTGTGATGGTATAAATAATATGTCAATGTGTTTGTTCGGGGGTTGGGAAAGACAGATGTGGAGGAGGTTCTTGTCTTTAATACCGGACCCAGCTCAGGTTTATTTGTGAAACTGTTGGTTACATATAAATCTACGTGAATTGAACTCTGATCCAAACTCTCTGTGTCCTGTGGGTGTTTGATTACTGAGGTCCAGAGGGTGAGTATCCTGTGGTGTCTCACCAGCAGTCAGATAGGAGAGAGAAACAAGTTTATATGCATCAAGTTAAGAGATTAGTCAGAATGGACCAAAGAGGAAGAAATCCAGCCACAACACTGGGAGGAAGAAGCCATCAGGAGTGTTGTGACTACTGTACCCGATACACTTTGTTTGTGGCCAACAGAAGGCAGCACAGCTGTGCAGTCCTGTTCACAGGAAGGTTAACCTTGTACGACGAAGCACACCTTGCTTTTTGACAACCTGCCACCTCTCCCTGTGTTTATTTGTCTCTCACTCGTGGAACGTTCCAATGCATCCTCATACCCACGTGATTAAAAAAGGACGGTGCAGAAAGGATCCTCGTGAGTATTTATTACAAATCTGGCAACTACATAGGTCTGGCTCTGCAACCAAAACTACTGAAAAACGTGTTTATGGTCATAAATAGGTCGTTGTTATAAGCTCCGAACAATGATGGGTGATTCTTATTATCTTTCAGGCATTTGAACAAATGAGAAGATGAGAGGATTGATACCTCTCTCAAGTCAGCTAAAAGTCTGTAGCTAGCAAAATAATAATCTCAGAATCCATCAATGACGATTAAGCCATTATTTCAGTGGTTCCGTTGATGCCAATACATCCGGATAACTGATATCTGATCCAAGACTTCGAATATTGTGTCAAAGGTTTCTTGAACAATGACCGGCACACAGAAGAGGAAGTTGTTTTAGGTCCAGAAGACCTTTCGGGTAATCTCGAGAACCGAAAAATACTGCACTTGCCTGAATATGAATACAGATGAATAAATACATTCAGGTGCAGCATGATTCACAGCCACATCTTTAGCTCCCGACACGGACGGTTTTACCTTCCGTCATCCATAGCTTGCTGTCACGTGATTGGTCATTCCAACATGAACTACAAACAGAAACCAGAGAAATTCTTGTCTTGAAATTTTGCTTTCGGATTCTGTATTTGTATGCAAATGTATTGTTCCTCGGACTCATAGAAGTTCAAATTGTCCGTAAATAAGCACAGTATTACTTACAAGAAGATGGATTAAGGGACATAACCGGACAATTGTTCTCCTGTGTGGGATTCTTCACATTGGTTCGGACTCATTGGAAGACAAAGTCTAATCTGGTCCACCAGTTGACAAGGCGGACTCACCGGTCAACATGGAAGTAATTAATATCCATCAACAGTAAAGCACAGATGTCTGCTGTTCTCCTGCTGACAGGAAATCGGTTCCATAAATACATGTTGACTTTCAGGAAATAGACAACGAACAATTGATGAGTGTAACCTTTCTCCATGTGACTGTGTCTAATATGCATTCATTCTACATGAATGTATATCGTGTGGAGACTGACGTGTGAAACTAAGGTCAGGAACACTTACACAAAGCCCCTCTTAATGGCGCGATAACGTTCCACTTTTCTTCTGCAAGGCACCCATTAAAAATCCATTATTTACTTAAATATGCACAATATGTAAATATTCCTGGAGGGTTTATTTCATAGTGTGTATGGCATTTGAAGCACAGATTAAATAGAGCGGACATTCTGTGTGTGTGTGTGGGGGGGGGGAGCCTCATAGAATGACTGCATGACTCCAAGGACCACCCACCCACCTTCCTAATACGCCACAACTTTATACATCAATACATGGTGATAAATAGTATAAGTAAACAGATTGCCCTCCTACACAGTAAACGGAATATTAAAGTCATCAATGCGAGACAATTTGAGGGCTGCTTTTGCCCATTAGTTGAAGCCTCGACGATTCATTGAAATTGTTGACATTTTAATCCAAAATCAACATTTTAACGGAGCGCAGCTATTTTTGGATGTCTATTTATTGTATTTCAACCTGGTAAAGGTCAGGCTATTCTAATCCTATTCGTATTATTATTATTAGTAGTAGTAGTATTTGTAAGATAATTTATTACAGCAGTGGCTGTATTGATTGTTTCTGACCTGTGTGATCCAAACATACCAGTTACTCCAGCATTATGTTTTTATCTTGCAAAATATTCTGCTTTCAATCCATATTTTTTGATTTTTAGCCTTTCAAAAACAACACTTTCTATCTATTATTTCTAAAGCGATGTGTCAAGGGAATGGATGATGACACTGATTGGTTTGATTTATGTTGATGAGCCCAAAACACGCCTCGGATCAATTAGGAGACGACATACGACCCCTTAGCCCCCGCACCTTACCTACAAAGTGGAGTTAAACAGGAAGTGAATGCACTTGTACTGTAGATTCTTTAACTAGGACCCGTTGACGCTGAAGAAACAAAACAACAAAAATTGAAAAATTATTATACTCGCTGAAGAAAACTACGTTTCTGCCTTTTGAAAAAGAGGCAGAGACAAGCTTGAATCTATTATTTTACCTCGCAGTATCTTAACGCAATAAGTCATTGGTACAATATATAAATATGTTTACTCTTTCCTACATTGCCGTTTGATTGATGAGAGCGCCACTGATGCAACCAAGTGAATCCACCAATTGCCACTTCTTAAAAGCTTTTATATTTGCTCTTCTGAACACCTGCTGTGGTACTTTCTCTGAAAAACAAAAAATCCTGTTCTGCTGATGAACCGATGTTCTTCTACATTTACAGAAGCAACAACAGCACCTTTTATTTTACGAGCGCACGGAAGCAGAAGCAATGTAACAATTTGCAGTCAGCACCGAATGCCTATTACACACAGTCTCTAATCAATAATGAAGAAAACACTAAAGCAATTGATGCGCATAAACACTTTTGAGTTCCTCCTGAGTTTGTTCACTTGTGTATAGTTTGAAGAGTAAACTACCATGTTCACGGAGAAACGTCTCAAATCTGCTTGTTGTATTCAACAGCACGTAGTTACTGAAGTGATGTGTCAAACAACTGATTCCAACCATTCCTGTACAAACATTAGCTGCAGTCATTGTACTTTTTTTTTTACATGCAAATGAATAATTATGTTCAATGAGAGATGCTCCACTGCTCCACGGTACATGGCAACTTTGGCAATTTCACCATCGCCATTCTTAGTATTCTTTGAAACGACGGGTCTCGGAGTTGAGTGGGTCACTCATTTCACAGATTGACAGTGGATATGACAATTGTGAATTTCTATTTGTAGCCAGCTGTCCAGGAGTGACTTTTCAACAAAAGAACAGTGTGAAAGTTCCATTTAATGGCTACGCCCATGATAATGTGCACGGACCCCGTTATTTGTTTTTGAGGTAGCCTCATAAGGAAAATGTAACTTTGTTTATTTAGTTTGAACATTTTTGGATCCCTAGCTCACTAAAACATAACATACTGGGTTTGATGTATACCGTATTGTTCATATTTTCACTTTCAAAAGAAAGAAAAAAAGCCTTTTAGGATGAGCTCACAAGAGTCTCTGTTTGACTATCAAGTGATTTTGTCTGTTCTATGGAGATACAAAGAGCTATCTGAAAATCTCTTTGTAAAAACCGTTGACTCGCTTATGTTAGAAAAATAAACCTTGACCTTCATCCACTGTGCAAATTTCTGTTCAATAAATGTAGGGAAATTAGCACATATTTAATAAAAACAATTCCTTATTTGCCTAAACACAACATTTTAGAAAACATTAGGCGTGTAAATGTATTTAATTAAGTTGAAAAGTTTCATGGTGATATATATTAAATACAATTTATTATCCTATACACCACCCATTTAAATGTGATTACATTAATCGAGAGTCTTTTGTGGCGATATCTGGTTGGAGGTTTGTGGGAGGAGTCTAGCGACCCGTGACCATGTCCAGTACACACAGCAGCACAAGCAGGAGGCCTACTTATGAGATGAAATGCCAAAAAGGAAATGAAAAGTAATGTTACTGTATTTTCCGATAGAGGACACGGAGGAAGGCACTGCAATAACTAAAGAAGCGGGGGGGGGGGGGGGGGGGGGTTGCATACATTCTCATAGGTTATTAAGTAATTTCACAGTTCTGTATGTCATTGCCGTTGCGCTGTGGAAATGAACGTGTGCCTGTTGGTATTTTTTCCGCAGCGTCTTTTTCACTTTTCCGTTGATTCGTAGATGGTGTGGCAGTGCTCGCTGACGTTAAACATCCTCCGTGGTTCTCATCTCTTCTCTTCGTCAAAAGGTCACCCCACCCTGCCTCTCCTCAGACCGGCTTCCTCCGCCCGGCAACTTCCTTGCATATGACACACGCCTTAATGGGAAACCGAGATCAGAAATTACACCGGGCTTTTCAACCGCATTCAGCCGGCACTGTGTGCATTCAATTTGTATATTTTCTTTCCCCCAAGTTTTTTCTCAAAAGCTCAGACACCATAATTGTCCCTTTTCAGGGGGCGAGGAAGATAAAAAGAGAGTAATAATACAAAAGAAAAAGTGGATTATGTGGGTTTGCAAGGCTTTTCAGCCGCTGTTTCTAGACGTGCATTTAAAATGAGTCCATGAGAGGAACCGTCTGTCTTCTGTCTGTCTAGACAGCTTTCATCTTGGGGCCTTGTGGGGATTCACTCCAGACTCCAGAGGAGGGTCCGAACACCATGCACCCCGTCTGCAATTATTCAGTTAGAGAAAGAAAAAAAACCTTTTCCACAGTATTTCTCACGGTTTGCTGCGGCGTTAATTGAATTCAAACATGATGGGCTGATTGTGACAGAAAAGGTCTATTTGTGGAATGAATGTTTGATGGCAATTAATATAGTTTCTGTGTTTGAAAAGAACAGCTGTTGGCGATGGGTGTGTTGAACTTTTGTGGTGGGTGGAAATCGTGATAACCAAAGATATTTACGTTGTTATTTCTCTGAAATGTCAATTCCTCCAGTTATTTTATTTTAATTTAATAATTTACCCGCCTGTCATTTCATTCTAATTAACTCTGCAACACGCAGTCCAGATGCAGTGGCCTTTCATGAGATAATTACAATTATTATCAAGAAGGAGAGGGGTTATTAATACATGGTTCGTCTCGTAATTGGGAGTTATTGAAAAGTGGAGTGTACACGTAAAGGGCTGTCACAAGGTAGGTGGAGATAAGGAGTTTTCGGGATGCGACCCGGCATCTCACACACTTATGAATAATTATGATTAATGACACAGACATTTAATTTAGTCCCTCCCCATGGTTCTAGTGAGAACCACGCAGACGAGAAGACGGAGCTTCTATTAATAAAATGGAGGGGAAAAAAAGATTGAGATTGATTTTTAGGTTTTGACTTTATTAGGAATTAATTATACAAATGTCTGGGGGAATTAAAAGCTTGTTGGATGAAGCCAAGTGTGGCCGCCCCCTCGGAGAAGTCAGCCAGGTGTGAGGTTCTGTTCAGGGTTTTCAGAGAAGTGTGCCGATTTTTATTCAGTCAAGTCTGACGCGGCTTATTTTACAGACACGATGGGGGAAAGGGAACCAATAAGACAAAAGGATAAAGACAATACAGAAATGTACGAAGCGGAACTGTAATCCGACACTGTTTTCACATTTACAATTTACATTGTCGAGATGATGCAGCATTCCCGAGGAGAACAACATACACGGCTTACTGCCTATGCATTCCACTGCATGCAGAGCAGCAAGCTGTGTCTGTAATAACAGCTTATAAGTGCGTGCTTCATTAAAATATCTTCTTAGCTGTTTAATCCCGGGCTTCATTCAGAGGGTCCTCGTGTGATTTTTCACACCTTCTTTGCATTGCAAAATACATGCATATTAATGTTATAATGGAGAATATCAATGCGAGAAAAGTCCTCAAGGATGATAATCAGGCCAGCTCATCAAGTAAGCCGCCACGGTCCAAGGATCACGGTGGAATTGTATCTGACCTTTGTTAATAGAGTTAACACACACACACACACACACACATACAATCTCTGAATAGGAAGATTGTCTTGTTTTTTTTATTGACTTTTAATTGTTATCCTTCCATCTTTACAACACTGAATCCATTTTGTTGAGGTTTGAGTGTAATTTAAATAAGTTGAATGTCTTTATAATCGTGATTACGGACACCACAATAGTAGAGAAATCTTTGGATGTATATTACATAACCATTCACCAGGAGATAATCTCTATACAACATATCCTGCATTCTTATAGAATATATAAGCAACGGGACGATATTTTAATTTCGGAAGCGCTCCGGTTTCTGTTTGTAGTTTAAGTTGTATTGACCAATCATGTTTGAACCGACATTGGTGATATGCAGCTCAGCAGTGGTAAATGGTCCTGTACTTATATCGCACTTTTCTAGTTCAAGCGTTTCAACACTACTTGTCATCATCCACACCTCATACATGAATGATAGGGGCTGATTTAGCTGCTTATTGGTTTAAAATGCATCGCCTTTTAAACTCCAGTCTTGCATCTCAAGTTGTTAATTAAAGTTTAATAAGAAGCAGCACCATAAAAAAGACATCTGTGATATAGCCCCTTGCTTAGCTAAGCTAGAGGCCCATCCGTCATCAGACTGATAGAAGAAAAGGTTTGGCGGTTGAACTGAAAAGGTCATGGCTTTGAAATTATTGGTCCTTTGTGCTTTAAAAAGACTGTCTGGTCTCTTGATTCTGAGTCACTGACTATGCCTGTTGTGATTGGTTTAATAGTTTTCCGAAATCAAAAAACTTCAGTCGTCACAGAATTAGTTTGCCAGGCTGTCGTGGCCACTAACTTGGATTCCTCTCATTTTGAAAGAGGCTAAGGGTTCAAGACATGGTGGACCAGATTCAATTATGTATGGTACTAAAGAATTAAACATTTGTGTTGTATAACCAAATGTTGTCCGACATAGGTAACCAAAATCAGAGGTCATTATCTCAAACTAATCCTTGTATTCTTTTCTTTCTGCAGGTCCCCTTTGTATGAACTAACATGGACAAAGTTGTCATCAGTCTCCTGCTTCTGGGAACCGCAGTTACGATGGTCCATACATGCCCCAAATACTGTGTGTGCCAGAACCTCTCAGAGTCTCTGGGGACTCTGTGCCCCTCCAAAGGCCTGCTCTTTGTCCCGCTGGACATCGACCGGCGAACTGTGGAGCTCCGGCTGGGCGGCAACTTCATCATCAAGGTCACAACTCAGGACTTTGCCAACATGTCAGGTCTGGTTGATCTCACCTTGTCCCGAAACACCATCAGCGCCATCCAGCCTTTCTCTTTCCTCGACCTCGAGACCCTGAGATCCCTGCATCTCGATAGTAACCGGTTGACTCAGCTGGGATCAGACGACCTCCGAGGGCTAGTCAACCTGCAGCACCTGATCCTCAACAACAATCAGCTGAGTCGGATCTTCGACACAGCCTTTGACGATGTTTATGCGACACTGGAGGATCTGGATTTGTCATATAACAACTTGCGCAGTGTGCCTTGGGAAGCCATCAGCAAGATGGTCAACCTCCATCAAATGAGTCTGGATCATAACCTCATCGCCTTCATTTCCGAGGGGACTTTTACAGATCTGGATAAACTGGCCCGTTTGGACCTCACGTCCAACCGTCTTCAGAAGCTCCCTCCGGACCCGATCTTTGGGCGCTCCCAGAGCAACGCAGTCGTGAGCACTCCTTATGGACCTCTGCTCACTCTTAGCTTTGGTGGAAACCCATTGCATTGCAACTGCGAGGTGCTTTGGCTTCGAAGGCTGGAGCGTGAGGATGATATGGAAACCTGCGCCTCTCCTGCTAGTCTAAAGGGGCGCTACTTTTGGTCAGTCCGCGAGGAGGAGTTTATTTGCGAGCCCCCTCTCATCACGCAACATACACACAAGTTACTCGTGCTGGAAGGCCAAACGGCTAGCCTACGCTGCAAAGCAGTCGGGGATCCGATGCCAACCGTGCATTGGGTTGCTCCTGATGACCGTTTGATCAGCAACTCCTCCAGAGCAACGGTTTATGAAAATGGCACCTTAGATATCACAATCACCACGCCAAAGGATTACGGGACCTTTACTTGCATAGCTGCCAATGCTGCCGGGGAATCTACGGCCTCCATTGAGCTGTCAATCATTCAACTCCCCCATCTAAGTAATGGTACAAATCGTACCACGCAGTCCAAGTCGGGGCTTTCGGACATAACTAGCTCTACCAAGATCAGCAAAGGGGAGCCGAAACCTCTACCAGAGAAGGTGGTGTCTGCATCAGAAGTGACTGCCGTCTCTGCCATGGTCAAGTGGATCGTTAGCAAATCAACTCCAAAGGTCAAAATGTATCAGCTGCAGTACAACTGTTCCGAGGATGAAGTCCTTATTTACAGGTAAGAAGTATTCATACAATTCGATTACATTCAAGTACGAGCTGAGACATTTCTGATCAAAGTGGTAAATCAAGCCTGAGGTAATATTTAATTTCTAAACACTGGCTGCTCGGCTTCCTTAGTCAATTAGTAATTGTTTGCTGGTTGAGTACTTGAGGCAGTCAATTTCTGTGAAGTGTTACTCGGAGATCAACATTAATTTTTTTCTTAATCTATTTTAAGATTTTCCTTTTTACCTTTTTTATATCGACAATAGCGAGTGCACATTTTTTTAAGAACTGAAAATGAAATCCTTGCCCCGGGGCCATTAATTAGAAATCCAAAAAGGAAAAAGGATTATAGAGCTTCATTTTAATATATCCTTCCTAAGCTGCTCAAGTCTATAAAGTGTTAGCTTGGAGACTGCAGCTAGAGATCTTTGGGCTTTGTGAAATCAATTTCCTATGTCAAATGAGACAGTGAAAATAGTTGCATTCGTTCGACCAAGATAATTGAGCTGGAAATATATAAAAGAGCCTCATCGTTTAACATTTTATCAATCTTGAGAAGCCATTAAAAAAGGCCAACGGGCTAGCAAATAAATGGATGCATTTCTATGAGTCTCACGAATCTATACAATTCACTTTATTACATCCAACAGCTCATAGAGATTTCTCCATATTTGCCAATGACTATGCCCCAAGCATGCTCAAAATGGTATTTACGGCATCAGAATAACGTGGGAATTTGTGAAACTGCTGTGTATAGCCGTTACAGTAATTTTGTGTCCACTTCATGCTTCCTCCAACACTGACAATTTTTGCCGAATCCCTTTAGCAATCCAATCATCCAAAAACTGATTCTGTAAAACAGGCCTACACACTTTACCTGTATTATGCATTCCAGAAATGTGCGGTTAAATGAAAAAAAGATAATTGACAGAATAAGAGAAGTCGGGTTATTAGCTGGGAATATGATATTAGAGCAGCACACAATATTGAAGAAAGATATTGCTTTGTTCAAACACTGTGAATGCAATCAATAATAAGGTGTTTATCTGATTTCCTTGCTTGCACACGGCTCGCTGGCATGCCAGAAAAATAAGAACAATATGAAATTTCAGTACCTTTCCTTTCCCGGTTATGGAAACGTCTGATGACTCATCTGCATTTCTTGCAAATGCCTCTTTTACATGTTGTATCTGATGTCTACAGAATTGCAAACTAAAGACTGATTTATAAATGGCATCCCCACCCCTCATCCATTGATTTGCAGCAGCATAATTATTAGTGGTTATTTTAATGTTGTTGTTGTTGTTATGCCACACTCAAATAGCCCTCCTGTGATTTGATGCTTAACAATGTTTTGTACCTCATAATCCTTGCACACGGTATGTAATTTATGTACAGCAGAAAAACAACTATAAGCAATAGATGTGGTAAATATAATTTAATAATGGCTGTGCAGTTCCCTTTAGCATGTCAGAAGAAGAATCAGGAGCTGGAAGGGAGATGACCTGCACAGAGTAGACAACGACTGTTTTTGAATTAATATTATCGTGATTTCATTGCTCACACGTGCACACCTACTGAGTTCCTCTAGTTGGCCGACACAGTTTCTCAGGGCACCACCCGCACTCAAGCAATGTCATGATTAAAAAATCTACCACAGCCACGTGGGGGAGGAGAATTATTGCACGAGTTCTCTCAAACATGTGAGCCAACCTAGTTCTGGAAGATGGCAATTACGAGTGAATGATAGGCCGCAGCCCCACTAACGCCAGGCCGATTGAGAGCGTTATGGATGTTTTATAGGTAGACAATGGCCCTGAAAGACTCTTTGTTTCCATTCTCCTACAGTCACACCAGGTTGCTGCAGCCAGCCCTTCTTTCTACATACAATTTGAATTTTACGATTGAATCATTCATGTCATTTACGTTTATTTTAGACAAAAATAAAAGTCAAGAAGTGTGGGCTCATATGAAAGTCATTAAAGTAATTCACTATTCCATGGCCGGTTCTTTATTCATTTGTAAAGACGTCATAGCGGTTTAAAATATATATATATTTTAGAGCGAAAGCCCTGTGTTAACAAATGAAGCTATTCTGTCCTCAGAAAGATAAGAGAGCCTTCCTTTTGCAAAAGATAAAAAGATCTACTTAAGATTAGTCTCTTTTCTTTAGGTTTGGTCAAGTTCACAGTATGTACAATCGAAGGATAACTGATGCATATACATCTCTTTTTTAAAATAAAAACCAGAACATATTCAACCCTAACGTTTTGAAAATATCTGTGCCCGAATAATGGCAAGTAAAACACTCACATGCTCATATGCGAAACATCCAAACTGTTATCACCACCGCAAAGCTTGACACATAATCAGGCCATCCATATTATGCTTTAATTATTTTTCACACAATAACTCTTTATCTTCTTGCAATTGCCGTGTTTACATGCATTCATTTCTACAGAGCGGTTATCGCTGTGAACCAGAACGCCTGCAGCATAATTTACTTTTGGCGTGTCGCTGAAAAAGAGAAGACAACCGAGAGACTCCAACTCCAACTTTCAATAATCTCCAGCGGCATTAGAAAACATTGAGGAGTAAACTTTAATAACACGTGCTGACCATTCGCAATTCTTTGGATCCCCTTGAGGCTAGCTGCCGTAGCCCGACGTGAAGGCGTTAGTCGGCTAAGTATAGATTCTGATTATGGTTGGAGAAGTTGAGGGACGGTGAGACAATTTGTTAAATTAGATAAAGAAGTCAGGCCGACCAGGCCACACGTATTCAACTAAATGAGCCCTCCGGAGCACTCTTTTTGCTACTAGCGGATAGAGAGTTGGAATATCAGGTGAACAAAGGGATGGAAACCTCCCCCTACTGGTCGTTAGTCTGTGGAAGAACAAAAGTCAGACTTGCTCCAGTAAAACACCCATCAACCACACCGACCTCACACCCTCAACACATTATTGCTGCTGTGACAATGGACAAAACAAAAAAACGTAATCATCGCATGTGCCTAGATGCATTTCCTAGATCAATGGGGTTGTGTATATGTTGCACACTTGGACATATGACATCCAGGCGTGTATGGTTTTTGAACAGTTTATATCAACTCACTGAAAGCACAGAAACAGAACACACTCAGCAACATCACTGCAGACTGCAGGCTGTGGATCTATACTGGCTAACTACCTTATACATATACATACATAGAACACATTGGCTTACACTATCACTCTAACTACTTCATTCACCCTGGCGACATTCTGCACATTCACACAACTCTCATTCTCACAGGTTACAGGTGGTTTCTACTGTTTCTCACTCGCTAGCATGACTCTGACGCACTATATCCCCTTCGACACATCATCACATTACATTCACGCAACTCTGACATACATTCACATATTACATATTACATATTCGGATTACTGACGATGATAATCCATGTCGCTACCTTTATATAGTTAATCACGTTTACTGACCTGAAAGCACAGAAACAGAACACACTCAGCAACATCACTGCAGACTGCAGGCTGTGAATCTCTACTGGCTAACTACTAGCAGAGGGTTTTCCCTCGCTTTCATCCAGAAGGACCCCTGAGCTGACCTGAGTGCCTGTACCATTGTTAGCCCTTCATACACATGCATACACACACCAGGAGAATAATGACACAATTAACAATCAATAAAAATAACAAATACAATAAAATAAATATCAATGTCCAGTGTTACTGAGGGCCCCACATATACAGTATATCTGCAAAACGGTTGCGAACATCTGAATGATGTTTCATCCTGATTTAACGAGATGTCGTCAGTAGTCAGGTGATTGAATTTCCTCAAAGCATTTACAATGCACCAGGGACACGTTTCAAAGTGTAAGGGCCGTCTCCATAGGCCGTTGAGTTTACGAAAGCTTCCATCACCAACGGTTCCTACAGCAT
The DNA here is from genome assembly GCF_029220125.1 of Pseudoliparis swirei. Lineage (NCBI taxonomy): Eukaryota > Metazoa > Chordata > Actinopteri > Perciformes > Liparidae > Pseudoliparis > Pseudoliparis swirei. The sequence goes on from NC_079398.1 coordinate 8,800,236, forward strand.
TCCATTGATTGGAAATCCATATCCAATGGGTAATTAACCCACTGCAGATTGACTGTTCCCTCTAAAGCAGTGAGGTTTAGCTAATCAGTCATTCAAACATCTGGAATAATAACAGAGTTGAAACTGTTGACTGCTTGTTAAATGGCACTTAAAAGAAAATTACATTGTCAAGACAATAATCAAAAAGTGTCCATTGAATACTTATGTCATTGCTATTGCTCCTTGCATGTCAAATGGGATATGCTTAGACCAATTAAGTTGTCTTTCTGAATTACTCTGTGCATATAAATCGCTACTTAGCATGCTTAAATTTGACAATTTATTTGATCTGCCTCAGCATACAAGAATAGGCCAACACAAAAGTTCTGAGGGCGCTTTCACAAGCCATAGTTTTGTTAGCTAATCCCAATCGGAATGGAATTGATACACTCGGTTTATGCATTTAGTCTTGTTCGGTCTCACAGTGGAGCAAATAAAAAAACATTCAAATACGTATTTGCTGAGGGGGGTGTTCAAAGGATCGAATTAATCATTTTTGATCTCATGAGCTGCCAATTTTATGCAGGGAAGTGTAGACTTTGCAATATGGCAGTTGAAGTTCACTATGTTCACATTGATTCAACACTGATCTACTGTAAGCACACATCCCTTCTTTTCTACTTTGTCTGGAATTACTTTATAATATGCACTATTTTTGTAGACTATTTAGCATTTCTCTCTTCGGCCTGGATGTCCTGAGGCCTCTCCCTGTCGCGATGCTTTATCCATCTCAACAAAGCCGGCGTGTCCCGTATACTTCCTGCAATTGGGTTGAATTATATTCTCACTGCAATCAAACCGCACCAGGGTTTGCTTGAGACCTGCTTGTGTATCAGTCTCAATGATTGCATATGTACAAATGCAAACACCGATTTAAAAAAAAAAATTTAAACACAGAACAATTAACAAATCTATTCGATTTACAAATGTACGCAGGACAATTAACAAATGTATTCGATTTACAAATGCACGCAGGACAATTAACAAATGTATTCGATTTACAAATGCTCACAGAAAAATTCACAAATATATTCCAATGCACACATAAATAAATTACGATTTGTTTGTGGATTGCTACATATTTGTTTGTTGGTTTTTGAGACTCCGTTGCTGTGGCTCGATCCGCAAATGTGTTTTTTTCAACCGACCTATCTGTAGCCAATCAGATGTCGCCCTCATTGTCAACCAATCACATGATCGGACCCCATACTTGTGAGAGTTGGTCTCATAACAATTGTATTGGTCTGCTCTGGAAAACAAGAACTACCCGGTTCAACTACCAGTGGTTGAACCACACCAGAGTTTGATCAAAAAAGACTAAATATTGGCTTGTATAGCGCCTAATATGTCGAGAACATCCATCGCTAGAGGTATTTATTTCTAATGCTGTTTCTTCTGTCTTTCCGTCCTTTCTCAGGATGATTCCCATGACGAACAGAGCCTTCGTAGTGACAAATCTTGTCCCAGGGATGCAGTATGACCTGTGTGTCTTGGCCATCTGGGATGACACCGCCACCACCCTCACTGCCACCAACATCGTCGGCTGTGTCCAGTTCATCACCGGGGAGGACTACCTGCAGTGCCAGTCCATCCACAGTGGCTTCCTGGGTGGCACAATGATCCTGATCATCGGCGGCATCATTGTGGCCACGCTGCTGATTTTCATCTTCATCCTCATGGTGCGGTACAAGGTGACCAGTGGCATACAGACTAATAAATTACCCAATGTGAGCAACACATACTCTCAAACCAACGGAGGAGGGCTGAACAGGTTCAGTGGTGCGCCGCCGCAGGTCAAATCCACTGTGGTGGTCATGCGTGAGGAAGTGGTTGAGTTCAAGTGTGGATCCCTCCAGAGCAGTCTGTCCTCGTCCTCATCCTCCTCCCACTCATTAGACAGCCAAACAGGAAGGAGGGCTGGCGACCGCTACAGTATGCAGGGCAGCGAATGCAGCACCTTGCCCAGCAGCAAGTTCAGGAGGCACAGGCATGGCGTCAACGCACGGCCAAACCTGGACCACCTTTTAGGGGCCTTCACCTCTCTGGAGCTGCGAGCGGTCGCGAGGGACCACCACGGGGCTTCTGGACCTTCTACCACTTCCAATGCTGTGATGACGGTGGCTCTGGTACCCCCATCCGATAAAGAACCGCTGCTCGGAAGAGCCGAGTCCACCACCATGCTGGGACGGCTATTAGGAATGCCCCAGGAGGGTAAACCCAAGAGGAGTCACTCGTTCGACATGGGTCATGTGGGGGCTGCTGCGCAGTGTCGCGGCAACTACCCTCGCAGGATCAGCAACATCTGGACTAAGCGCAGCCTGTCCGTTAACGGCATGCTTCTGCAGTACGATGACAGCGAGGACGAGAAGCCCCCTTTTGAGAGCTCCGAGTGGGTGATGGAAAGCACTGTTTGACTGGGTCTAACTGTGAGGTCCACGGCCAACAGATCTATACCAGGAGCTGAAATAACACAAGTGTAGAGGCAGGGTGTTCCAGAAGGAATCTTCCTTTGGGAACTGCATGAAGTTCATCCATGTGAATACTGTCTTACGTAATTATGTGAGAAAAAGACACTCGAATCGATAAGAGTCCTGGCCATGATCTCAAATCTCTGACAGTGTCTGACTGTATTTGAAATATTGTTCCCATCTCAAAACCAACACCGAACATTGGATTGTGCGGAGGGAATCGTTTTGGGCACGTGAGATTGTCTGGAATAGAGGGGTGAAAGAAAGATGAGAAATTCAAAGTGGATTTACTACTTCTTTGTCTAAAGAACTCAATGAAGAGGATTTGCCTCAGCCGTGGAGAACTGGACGGGCATCAAACAATATCTTGGACCCTCAGCATGGAGTGGGACTACTGCAACAGTAGAGAGAACGAATATAGAACGATTAAAGAAATGTCATTTTTATTTTCATCTGGGTTTTTTTCTACCATTTGGATTATTTATGATTTGAGGGGATTCATCAGCCGGCACAGCTCTTCGGTGAAGTTATAATACACACCAACCGAAGCGACCCCTTTCACATACAGCCATGTCACATCACTCAACTGTACTTTCAGTCAAATTCTCTCAAACACTATGGTCTTATAGACTAGATTTCAGTAACACTCCACCCCAGTAAACCAGTCTTGTATTTCTACCTCAGGTTATGTATCACATGGGGTTATTTAAATATGAGAGCGAATGGAAATACAACTGAACCGCACAAGAGGATCTCAAAACACAAAATGCTTCAAAAGGACGATTTAGTCTCAAGCCAATCACATTGAGTAATGTTCCCAGCTCAGGTTTAATTCCTGCTGAAATAAAAATGACTTTTTGAAAACGCTTTGATACGCTCCCCATTGGCCAATGCTGGGGACAAGTGTCCCTGTCGTTTCAAAGGCCATTGATGTAAACCGAGTGTTTGCCTCAGGATATACGGTTTCAGATGATATCAGCACATATTACAGTCGCCAGATGGGAATAGCCTTTGATATCCATCAAGGCCACTTAATTATTCGCTTATCCCCAAAGCAGGATGTATTATTCGCCTCTAATTATCTTTAGGTAACACCAACAAGAGATGTTGACAATTACGAATTTAGTCAAGTTAGACGGTGCAACGAGTCCTATTTGGCTTTTATTTGCTTGATAAAGGTCATCACGCTGCTCAGGAGAGGACGTTAAGACGGTAGAGTGATAACTTTTTAAGGGCCAAACTGCGGAATACTCTACAGATTGCACGATACATAACCTTTGCTGGTTTATGTATCATTTCAAGCGATTCATCAAAAGAAGCCTTTATTTTCATTAACACTCATACGTCGCTGTACATTGCAGCAAGATACTTTGAAATAGTGGCTATTCTGGTTACTGCCTACAATTAACTCAGACATCCTGACACATTTAGATGCCGTTCTCAATATCTTGTGAATCTTTGCTGCATTTAAAAAATGTGGGGTGCTCATCTTTTGTTGTTGTTGGTTTACTCTAATCGTTTTCATTCCTAGGTGTACCGTTCTGTATATTGGCATTTTTTTGGTACAATAACTGGGTAAGAATATAAATGGGGGGGGGGGGGGCGGGGGGATTGTGCAGTCGTACTTTTATTTGAATGTGAAGCAAACAGTGAGAAGGTGCTTTACTGTGTTGTACCAACTCGTTGTTAGTTGGCTCACTGAGATGGGATTTCACATGATACTACATGTAAAACACATTGGCTGTTTTTAAAGGGTCAGTTCATCAAAATCACAGGAAATACATGTTTTACCTCCAGCGGTATCTAGCCATGTAGATACTCTTCTTTTTATTTACTCAGGTTATCCTTCTTTGCGATATCATACGTGTTTGTTTTTTTGCGTAGATTCTGGGCACCGTGCAGATTACTTGCCTCGCATTGCAGAGGGATTCTCGGGATATCAAGCGAGAATTACGGGAAAACACGTGACACGAAAAATCCATCTCGAAAGGCTTCAAGTAATTCGTTGGCTTCCGGTAAACCAGAGCATGGGCGCACTGTGAGGAGTTACTAAAGGCCTGGATGAGAGGCGGCTGTTTACTCTAAACAAGAAGGCCCAGTCCTCAGGAGGTTGGATGCTGCAAACGCATACGTTATATCACCATTTATATCAAGTATTTCTTAATTGACAGAAGAGCAAATAACTGAACCTTTTCTCTATGAGGTGTTTTTCGCTTTTTGCAAATAGTCATCCAATCACCTGCCATGTATTTTTTGAGAGTGCCTTCCCTTTTCCACACAGATTCCAATGACGTTAGTTTGGCGCTAGCCTCAACAAATGCTCCATTTACACCCGTTTGAGGCAAAATGTATAAAACTACTAATCGCGTCGCTTCCGAAAGCGTTTTTTCTAGTTCGTAAATAAATTATAAATTCATGATTGCCTTGTGGAGCGCCACAAACAGGGTAGAATGTGTAAGAAATTTACACATTGCTGATTTTGGCCTTTTGATGGAATATGCTGTTAAAATAGATGTATACACAGGGATTCATCCATATCTCCCACTCTTACAATAGAGGGATGGTGGCATCCACGGAGCATGCACAGTTTTGCATTATTTAAAATAACTTTAAGCAAAGCAGGACATTCCACTGGGCTTATTTCAACAACTAAATATGGACTTAACTCAAACTAATTAACTCTAAGAAGTTTGTCAAACCTCCTAAAATGTAGTATTCCTGACAGGAAACGGTGTTAATGAAACGTTGACCATCGCAAAGAAAATGTCAATCACCTCTGTTGAATTGACTGCGGGAAGAAATCTCAAAGATATAACAGAAATCTGGTGAAATAAAAGGTACCATAAAAAGGAGATTTTTTTTATTTTTGTTGTCATTTGGGTGAACTGAGCTTTTAATAACCTGCCTTCCCTTCCTGTTACACCATGTAACATCCCCCTCCACTCTGCTAACTGACAATACAGTTTAAGTGTGTACTTGACTCGACAGTCGTGACTCTCACCCGAGGTTCAAGGACAAAAAAAACGAGAAAAAATAACTGTTTCTGTGTGAAAACATTTTTACTACAAAAGAACATAAAATATTGATGAATTCCTATGAACCAAACTGGCTCCTCTGTGCTCTTCTTGCAACATCTCACTGATGCACCAATTATTTCACCTGCCTTGCATTACATTACTAATCACATTTACACTTAACCATTTGAGTACAAAGGAGCTAATGGAGTGTCATTCCTGCCTTGCTGTCTTTGTTTACTGGTGGATGAGCCAAGGATTTCCCCCCCGTGGTCCAGCTGCTGTAATCAGGCCAGTCGCTGCTGACTCACCTCAGCGCTGCCCTTATTACAAATCACCGGTACATGGAGCTCCTGGCCAGAGCCCATAATAAGGCCTTAATTCATATAATCTGTCAGGAAAGGTGCTTACAGCACAGAGTAAATATACCTCCACAGGGGCCAAGCGGTGCATGAGAAGACAGCGGTGTGCACCTGCTGAGGGCTCAGGAGGGACATGACTGCATGTGTGTAGGAAGGTTGTCATCATCGTGTCTTCGAGGTTGTCACGAAACAGAGGACGTTCCCACATGGATCCGGCAGCAACACCAGCGTTGTGAGGAAGTAAGTGAGCCGTAGCTTTCACAAAGGTGATGGAATGACCCACTAAGCTGTGAGTGTGTGAATGTGTGTGTGCCTAAGCAGGTGAGAACATCACAATGCCGTTGGAACAACAGCAGGACAACTTGCAAGAAGACACCTAGAAATGCTCTAAATGCATTTTCTGTTTCTTTTTTGCATTGAAAGAAACCAGAGCATCGAAGAAAAAAATGTCCCGATGTGAAACGGGAAGTCGACGTTTATTTGTTTGTCAAGTTGCCACCTAATCCTGACAAATGAGTTGTGTTGCTTACATCTATCTAAGTTGGTTCCTGTAAGCATGTGACTAGTGGAAATTGGCACGTGCAGCTGGGATTTAGTCACTCTATCAAAAATATATAGAATGTTTATTCTTGTCATGTTTATTTGGCAGAGACAAATACATATTCATAGAGAATTGCTCAATAATTATCCACAGCTAATTGTCCAATGCCCATCCCCACAAGGGCCTTTAAAGTGACATATACATCTTGTATCCTATTACATCTTGTCCTATTAGTAACAGCAGCACAACTTGCATAAACAGTATGAATAGTATACATTCAGACACAACATACAGCCATATGCATACTATACCCCCCCCCCCCCCCCCCCAATACACATGAATAGTAGTAGTAGTAGTAGTAGCTTTATTGTCAATTTCTTCACATGTTAAGACATACAAAGGAATCGATAGGACGTTTCCCACTCTCCCACGGTGAAACATATAAAAGTGCACAGGCACAACAGATAAGACAAGACATTTCCTAATACTAAGTCAACATAAAGATAAAGATTCACGTACAGTTGTTATAAATACTATATATATATAAATACTATATATATATAAATACGTAATAGAATTTTAAACAAGTGAATACAAGTGATTAAAGTGCAGAGTTTTGAATAGGCTACATGACTGATACTACATTTCTGATTTTAAAATATATTCCATATTTCGGCTCCCTATATAGAAAGGGAGGTCTGGCCAGGAGGTCTTCCGGTACAATACTTTACAGAAGTATTCCTATGGGACAATCCGAGGCAACGATCGCATCATAGAGCCTGAGGCGCCTGGATGTAGAAACATTGCAATCTGGAACCTTTTTATTTTTTTTACTAAGACAACATATACAAAAAGCCTAGATAACAAGACCAATAACACTGGGACATTCTGACGTGTTTTGTGTTAGCCTGTAGAGCAGGGCTATTCAACTTCAGTAGCAAGTGGGCCGAATAAGAAAATCACGGGGGGTGTGAGGGCCGCACAGAATATTGATCAAATAATGGCTAAAAATTAAAAACAGTAATGTATATTTCCACAGGTAAACAGTCACACACGAAAATGCGTCGGTATTGTGTGGCAAAAGTGCGAACAAGCATCACTATAAACATGTTTCAAAGTGTAAATATCCGCTCAAGGTAACCAGTTGTTTCAGATCCCTTCAACCAAACTGTTCCCATGAAAACATAAGAAATGTGACTTAATGGATCAATATAATAATATACACTTTTACTAATCCCCAAGGGGAAATTAGTTCTCTGCATTTAACCCATCCTTAGTTATTAAGGAGCAGTGGGCTGCGGTGAAGCGCCCGGGAAGCAACTGGGGGTTCAGTGCCTTGCTCAAGGACACTTCAACTTGCAACTAATGGGGAGAGCGGGGATCGAACACACAACCTTGCGGTTGAGGGACAGCCCTCTTACCCCACTGAGCTACAGCCACCAATATTTAAATGACTTGTGATGAAACTAATATCTGGTGGTGCAGCGCACAGACTGCGCATCTTTGAGTGCAGACTCCTTTTGCGTGAAAGGGATCGAAACCAGGTCGGGCGATCTTTTTATTTTTATTTTTTCGAAAATGTATTTCTTCATACGTGGCTGTGATGCACTGCTCACTTATACAATCGTAATCGCCCAAATGGATATGAACGGTGGCTTGAAGATCTCCAGCAATATGTTTGTGAATGTGTGACGAATCTGGTGAGCGAGACAGAGCCCCGCTGCAGATGTTAAGAAAACACAACGCACGCGCAGGGAAACCAGTAGGTTTGAAAACCAATAGGGGGGTAACAACGGCAACCAACACGGGTGCGTAACATAAAGATGTAACCATACAGGTTTGGTTGAGGCAACAGTGAAACTCAATGGCTCTGGGTTAGATGTCTCAATGTATAAAAGAGGCGTGTCCGTCAGTTTTATTTTTTCTTACCAAGCTATACTGATTTGCAGGCAGTCTTGCGGGCCATAGTTAAACTCAAACGGGCCGCATCCGGCCCGCGGGCCGCTAGTTGAATAGGCCTGCTGTAGAGCACCAACAAAAAGGGTTTTCTGCATGTGGAATATGGGTTGAAGAGTAGAAACTTCTAGAAATCTTTAGAAGCTTCTGGATTGCAGATGTGCATTGCTCTGGCGACTAACTAAGACCAAATACTGGTGTCAGCTTCACACAAAAAAATATCTGCGATCAAATGAGTCATGAATAATCAGCTGGGGATTATGGGTGAAAATTCTTAATCTCACGATCTGCTTATTAAGTATTCATGGTTGAAGCAAAAAGGCATGGTGTGGGGAAAGGTCTGCTTTATTATCTGTCACTGTTGGTATGTGTGTGTGTGTGTGTGTGTGTGTGTTATGAAACAATCTTGCAGTGTTTGTCTGCAGCAGCGATCGCGTACCACGGTAATAAATCAGGTGCCAAGGTTATTTGTGTAAATTTCCATTCCCTACGCCCAGATTGTGCACCTCTGCAAAGGGAAATACATATTACATGAGATCATTCATCAGCAGTGACACTTTGCTTCCATCTTACCGGCACAAACATCTGTGCGGCCCTTTAGCGAGTAAGGACAACTTAAATAAAGGCGGCTAAACACCGGTTCATGGTGTGAACCTCTCACTTTAGCATGTACGTGTGCTGGTTTGTTAATGACTCAAATGAATGCAGTTTTGCAGTGATATGATCATCAATGAAAGTATTTCAGACATTTCTGACCTGAAGAAGATGAAGGGATCACCAAGGTCAGTGGGAGAAAGACTCATCCTCAACTCGGTGTGTCTGAAACACAAGCACCATGAGGCTTTGAGGCTTTGAACCGTTGTAGTGGAAGATTTTCTCTGTCAATCTGGAAAGGAGGAATGAAGTGATGAAATGTGTTATGTCTATGTATAGTCTTTTGTCTTATAATAACAAATACAATTAAAAAATGAAGAAAAATGACTGACACAAGCAGAAATGTACACCTTTTAAACCTTGCCACGTCTAAAACGTGACGCTAGAGGGGTACCGAGAGAGTTTGAAGTTTGAAGTCCCCTGACCAGGCCGCGGTATTTGACGAGTTGAGAACATAGGCATTTGACTCTGGTAACAAAAAAATTAATAGCTATACAATATTTCATGAGTTCTCGTGGGAGAAGAGAAAACACGTCTTTTTTTGATTTGGCACGAGGCAACCGACTTGACGTGACTCGCACCTGTGCCAGCGCAGTCAGACTCGGGAGCTTGTTTGACATCTGGTGTCCTTGGACAAATTGAAAACAAATACTCCTTTGAGTGCCACAGATGTTCAACGCATACAAAGAGAAAGAAGAGAACAGCAGATCTGTCGACTATCATTGTTCATTCGACTGCCTGCGGAGGACGTTCACACTATCTTTCGTACTGCTTTCTTATCTCTGACCTTCTCTGTCGCCGTTTTATTCCAAAGACGACTACAAAGTTTTCCTTTGCGGGGCAAACAACTTCCGTTTAGCTTTTTTTAAAGTTATTTTTCTGCAAATCCTTGTTAGCAGCACTAGCAGCTCCTGCTGTTCACCTCCCCTTCATCTTTTATCCCAAAGCACAGCGCCCACCGGCATGCTTTGTCTTTCTTTTTTATAAGGGGAAAGAAAGCACACTATATTGGAGGTCATATTCCCTATAAAGTGGGGTATCCATTACAGGGAGCGCTCTTAAAGCAAATCTTATCCATCCCCCGCTCCTGCAGCCGCATGGCCACATCCGTGGAGGATTCTTTAGTCACAGAATCCAATATTACTAAACCTCATTTTTAAGACTGCCCGAGGGAGTGGGCGGTGGACTGAGCGGGGCTTGTTTGTTTACAAGACAAATTTGTCCGGCTGCAGAAAAGTTCAACGGCTGGATCGGAGATTGAGTATTTGAGTCTGCCAAGAGTTCATTTTGTCTCGTCTCAGGTATTCCCCGGCTCCTTCTTAATAAGTATCTCATCCGCTGTCACTCATCCTCCAGTTCCATAACAAGCAATTAAGTGATACCTGCTGGACGGTGTAATAATGTTTCACAATATAATAAGCTGGATGGCTATTTAATGCAATCACATCGCCACATTATGACATTACGCTATTTCTTCATGAATTCGCCCCACATGACATTAACTTGCAATATAACTCAAATCCTGAAGGATTCATACCTGACATTATAAATTAATTTCAGTATTTGTTGTTATTTGCAGTAGCTATGTTTCTCAGTCGTGGATGATGATCGTTCCCTTTGCCAAAAGCATTCATAAGAACTTAAAGTTACGAGAAGCAACTTTTATTGTGTAGTGATTCTGGCGGCCCCTGTGGATGAAAGTGGTAGTGTGTGCTAGCAAAAGTGTCTCTTTCAGATCAGTATTTAATTTTAATGCTGCAGGGTCTGTTATGATTTGGAGTGTTTCCTGTTTTGTTTTGAAGTCCCTGTCTCGTTTCCTGTTTTGTTTTGAAGTCCCTGTCTCGTTTCCTGTTTCCCTGCGCTTCCTTCCCTGTGCTTGTTCTGTTTCGTTCCTGATTGTCCCCAGCCACGCCCTGATCGTTTCCACCTCTGTCTCCACCTGTGTCTCGTTTCCCCAGTGTATTTAGCTTGTGTCTTTCTGATTGTTCTTGGTCTGCTCGTTTTTGTTCCTGTCAGGTTCTTGTCCTTGTTCCTGCTAGATCTTTAATAATAAATCCTGTGTTTTCTTGAGAACTCTGCCTGCTGCGTTTGGGTCCAAACCTTGCAACACACAACAGAACGAACAGACCACGAAGATGGACCCAGCGCAGGAGAGTTTTTACGACCTGATCTGTCGGACCTATCCGCCGCTCATCATTCCGTGGAAGCACCCGGCAGTTCCCGTTCCACCGACGCCAGCACCCAGGACCCGGGAGGAGATTTGAGAGCGATTCCGGCGGGCCGACAGAAACGACGGGCCGTTCGTTTGGCCCTCAGAGCAACTGGCAGTTCCCGGTGCAGCCTCGCAGCCTCTGCCTACGCCAGCACGCAGGACCCCAGAGGAGATTTGGGAGCGATTCCGGCGGGCTGACAGGAACGAAGGGCCGTTCATTTGGCCCTCGGATCACCAGGCACTTCCCGCTGCAGCCTCGCAGCCTCCGCCAGCACGCAAGACCCTGGAGGAGATATATAAACAATTCCGGCGGGTCGACAGGAACGAACGGCCGTTCGTTCGTGCTGCCGTCTCGTGGCCCCCGGCCGGTTTCACTTCCGGTGTCCCGTAGGAATAATAAATATTCATCAGATGGCCATTAACGCAACTCAGCATTAATACTAATGTTGGTCCAGGTCAAAATATGTCCGGTTTGATGTTCTACCGATGCAGCTTTAAATGAGCTTCACCTTGACCAGCGACAACAATAACACTATTTACTGCCCTATATGATCATGTAATGGCCTGAAATGGGCAATTTGCACCATTTTCAAAACAACTGAAAACAACTCTCCTAACGTTTCTATTCTAATTTTCAGCAAAACTGAAGAATCGAATGTTCCTCTAAGGGTTTGAAAGCTACTTCCTCAGCCAAAAATATACAATACAGATGAAATGAGGTGTTATCAGTAAGACTTTGATAAGGTCAGTGTTCTGTTAAAACTCGTGTTGGTTTCTAAGGTAGAGCAATGATGTCAATGTGACCTGGTGAATGTTGAATCATCCAAAAGTTGTCAGTAACCAAAGAATTCTAATGAATATAGTTTGTACCTCATCACCAACATCATTACTAACAATTCAATCAGTTTTTAGTGGAATGGAGGTTTCACCCCTCCATAGATCATAGTTCAATTGGGATAACTCACTCATTTTAATGAAAAATTCAAGTTCAAACTATTTTTTAGGTACATTGGAAAAATCTAGATATAAATTGCATTAGTCTAACATAAAATGTATTTTCTAAAAAAAAATATTTGCATAAAAATAAAAAAAATTCATGGAGTGATGTAGATAAATAGAGATGAGACACCTGTGTGCTGTTCAGGGTCATATTGACCCGCGCACTCAAAATCAAGTGAAATTAGTCATAAGGATTTGTATTGAAAACTTTATTCATGTTTATTTATAGTGTGGTTTGAGGGAGCGAGAAAGAAAGACTGTCTCACATTTAAAAACAAATGGTCTAAACTTCTGATCACTTACAGCCTCCAATTTCACTGCCGGGTCAAATTGACCTGAACATCATCTCTGTAATATAAACCTGCAAATGTAATTTTTTAATGTTGATTATACTAAATAAGACAAGTAGAAGAAGTTTTGTACTTAAACATATTTCCCCTAGATTCTCAAATGTGTGAATTTGACCCGCAACACAACAGGAGGGTTAAGGCTTCTGCACATGTACTACTCATTATCTACAGTTCATGTTTTTTATTGGCACAGATGTTTTTTTAATCCCATTTTGCACATCATTCCCATTTGTGTTTCTTAGATTTCACCCTCACAGCTTTATTTCTGGTTTAATTGAGTTTCATACAAGTGACCGTATAGGAAACTTCCCCTCCCGCTATGCAACTCCATTATTCTTTTAGATTCCTCTTTTTCCTGCAGGGAGAGGCTCGGTTGTCTCCTGTTGCACCTCCACCTCTCCCACGCCTATCGATTGGTCTTTCAACACCTCCAGCTTCTCATATCTCCCGTCTCTCTGTCCAAGCTCAAGGACCAATGTGATATTTCTCTTGACCTTTCGTTCACCCCCCCCCCCTTTCTACGTGACGAGACATCTGACTCCGGGATCCTCTCTGTCTGCCGTCGATAGCGCCGTCCCGTGAGCGAGTCAATACTCACCGCTGCAGACTTGTAAAGCCCTTATCTCCGTAAAGCTAAAACATAAATATCCACGTCAAATAGCCTTATCAACAAACACACATTTCAATAAATAAAAGTCCTGTTTACGCGTTATCTCTTCGGCGTTGCAGTCGCACACCTGCCAACTCCACATTAAAATAATTTACAGCTAACAAATATTTTGCATTGAGCTGAATTGAGACAGAAGTGGATAAAGTAAAAGTGCAATTATATCAATGCCTTTTGGAAAACTGTCGAAAGTCTTTTGAGTGGCGTCTTATCGCCGCGCATAAAAAATTTTAAACAGATTGTGGGAGGAAATGTGGCAGATGAAGTCAGTGGGACGCCGGAGAGAAGCGGAAAGGATTGTTCGACAATCTGTGACAGTTTGAGATGAAGTATTATCACGTGCAGATTGTCGAGCTTCATGAATTCTGAAAAAAAAAAAGATTTTACTTTCTACGCTGCAACCGACTTTATTATCTCCTCCGGTCGAGGGGAATGTGCTCAGCTCGCAATTCATTTTATGGGAAAAGTTTGCTTAGAATTTAAAAAATTAATTTAACAATTTTAATTTCTACTATCCTTTTTTATGCTTCGACTCCACAACATTATAGATTACAATGTAATATGTTTTCATACCTGCAAACTTGCCGCTTTTCGGCGAAATTCGAACATTTTGAAGTCAAAATATGTCATCCACGTGAATCGTGTAGATCCGAAGAGTTTTGGTTTTGGGTGTTTGCAGGTATGTGTTTTATAGTTATATTTATTGTACAGCTGTAATTATTTGGAATATTGATTTGACAATCAAATATTTGTTCAGTTTGTATATATAATTGTTGTTGGAATAAATCTCCCAACAATGTGCTCTAAATATATATATATATATATTTTTAAACAATGTAAAAAAAAAAAACTAATGCACTTTGCATTGAACTAAGAATTTTTTTAAGGACTTTATTAATTTAACTTCACCTTGACAAGCTACAATATTAAAATGCTACCTAGCGAATAATTAATAATAACCCTTTAATAATAATATAACAGTCTATAAAGTGGCAACTCTCCATGACTACTTTCACTTTTAATATCATGTGGAGAACGGCGGTACTGTTTCCAAACACCAGACTCAAAAAACCATTTTACTGGAGCCGTGTCTGACAGCCTTCCCCTCTCAGAACTGGTCAGAACTGGTTCTGGTTCTCCCGTGCCTCCATTCCCTCGAGCAATACTGGATCTCCAGCATCTCCTCCGGCCTGGAGCACCAACGGCAGCGAGGCCGGTTTCAGGCTGTCAGAGTTTTCGCTTGCCAGGAAGCATTTTGTTTGATTTTACGAAGAAGGTATTAGTATTAAGTCAAAATATGCTTTTAATAAATTTCAACAGGTTTGAATACGTTTCTCAGTTTCTACTTACGACTTCAACCAGTGAATTATCATATTGGCATTGGATCACACAAACGTGCTACGACAGATTTTCAGTAGCTCTCGTCCAGATGTAGAGGCCTGATCCTCAGGGTTAGCTAACACCTCCCGATGAAGCGCCGCGGCACAGGGAACGCCATCTGTAGGTAGAATCACAGAACGAAACGAGAGAAATAAAGTCAATATTATCTGAGGCTTTGTTCCAAAAGGAAAAAGTCGTAATGTGCTGCATTGATTCGTGTCTGAGCTGCACCTCCAACCAACCAGCAGTGAGCACAGCGTCATGTCTCCCAGTGTGACACCTGATGCATCTCAGCGGCTCACTTCGGCTCACCCCGTTGTAACAACATTGTGTATATGTCGCCCGGCAAATAGAGCGCTGTGTGTGTGCGTGTGTGTGTGTGTGTAACCTTGAACCATTTCTCACCGTGTACCCCCCACCGTTCCCGACGCGACTGTCACCCGCCTCTGTGTCATCCAGCTGGTCGGGATGATGATGAATGGGAAGTCATTGTGTCCCAGTATAGCAGGTATGTGTGGTGGACTACTTAAATACAGATCCACCTCAACAACAAGCATAATGAATATTTTATGGCACACGTTCAAGTCGTAAATGGTCCGGGAAATAAACAACACACAGGTTGTACTAACCCCCCACGATGTGCTCAGGCCTGTCTGCCAGGTAAGCTCTCAGACTCTGGTTGTGTTGCTTTTGTTTGCCTTTACTATGACTCTGCACCGTTTCTTAAAGCTGGAAAGATGAGCCGGAAAATTAATTTGAAGCGGTGTGTTTTATTGTGTGCTCAGGTAACACAATATATATATATATACATATATACATATATGTATATACATATGTATTCTGTGTAGGCTCTTCTTATATTCTCCCTCTCTTCTAGATCTCCATTTTACCGGATTATTGACATTCAGGCCTCGTTCATCTCCCGTGGAGTAGAAGCCCGAAATGCAGTATTTGCTTTAAAATATATGCATGTAGTCATAGAAATGTATTGCTTCTGTCAAAACACAGAGTATGAAATATGTGCAGTGTTTTTTTCTTTTGCAGTAAAAAAGAAAAAAAGGTGAGCAACAACAACAGCAACTTCTTTGGACGGACGCAAAAAAAGGAGAAGCATTACTGAATTTCAAATTTCCAACAAATATCAACGTGGTCAATAATCCCGCCAGACGACCTCTCTTCTCTACGTTGCTTCCCCCCCCCTCCCCCCCTGTATGCACTGCCAAGTCTAACTCCAGAGCCCCCGATTTCAAAAGATGGAAACACAACTGTTTGAATACCAAGTGTGTAACCGCCTGTCCAGCCTGTGCCAGCCAGCAGCAGTGTGATCCGGGGCGTCCCTCGAGACGGCAGCAGAGGTTAGAAGAGTGCCTGAGTAAAGCTGCCTGTACTTCCTGTGTCCTCTGGCCATGTCTGGAGTCCCTATGGACTTCCTGTTGCTGAAAAACACCAAAGGATGAGATGTCGGAACAGGACATGGCTTGGAACCAGAGAGGTGGGATTACAGGTCTGCGGAGACTCGCTGTGGAAAGTTTACAGCACAGTTTCAGCACATTAGATTTTTTTGAGACTTTACATAGTGGCCTCCTGTTTTTTTTTTTGCTTGTTCATTTCTCTTTGTTGAGTTGTGTGTTTTCATGGAAGAAATATTGCAAGAAAAACATAAATACAGTTTTCAGATCAATGGACAGCGCTGTGCGTAGCACTAAAACAAAGAGGAGATCAATAGAGCGACAGTATGGAGGACAGAAAATTAATCAAGTATAAATAAGTAAATATGCAAATGAGCTGGGGCGGTCCGAACCTCTGTCTAAAGCATGATTGGTCACAGGAGTGTGATGCACCTGGTATGTTATGCTCTCCTACTTCTGCCTTGCACATCCCCAGCTCATTTGCATACAAGAACATATAAATGTCACGCATAAATAAATGAAGAAATACATGTGGACACATAAATAGAGACATAAAATAAAGAAATACAGAACAAATGTAGAATTTAGTTTAATGATGTGCTGTTTAGGTATAACGTGTATTTATTCATTCCTGTATTTATTTATTTATACATTTATTCAAGCATTTATTTATTTGTTCCTGTATTTATTTATTTTCACATTTATTTAAGCATTAATTAATTTATTCCATCCATCCATTTTCAACCGCTTATTCCGGGGTCGGGTCGCGGGGGCAGCAGACCCAGCAGGTTGACCCAGACTTCCCTCTCGCCCGCAACATTTTCCAGCTCATTCTTTGGGATCCCGAGGTGTTCCCAGGCCAGCCGGGAGATGTAATCCCTCCAGAGTGTACTGGGTCTTCCCCGGGGTCTCCTCGCAGTTGGACGTGCCTGAAAAACCTCTAACGGGAGGCGTCCAGGAGGCATCCAAATCAGATGCCCGAACCACCTCAGCTGACTCCTTTCGATGCGAAGGAGTAGCGGCTCGACTCCAAGCTCCCTCCTGATGTCCGAGCTCCTTACCCTCTCTCTAAGGCTGAGCCCGGCCACCCTACGGAGGAAACTCATTTTGGCCGCTTGTATTCGCGACCTCGTTCTTTCGGTCATTACCCAAAGTTCGTGACCATAGGTGAGGATTGGAACGTAGAACGACCAGTAAATTGAGAGCTTTGCCTTTCGGCTCAGCTCTCTCTTCACCAAGACGGACCGGTACAGCGCCTGTTTTACTGCTGCAGCCGCACCGATCCGCCTGTCGATCTCCCGCTCCATCTTACCCTCACTCGTGAACAAGACCCCGAGATACTTGAACTCCTTCGCTTGTGGCAGGCACTCTGTCCCCACCTGGAGAGAGCAATCCACCGGTTTCCGACAGAGCACCATGGCCTCAGATTTGGAGGTGCTGACTCTCATCCCTGCCGCTTCACACTCGGCTGAAAAACGCCCCAGTGAGTGCCGGAGGTCATGGTCTTAGGATGCTAACAGGACCACATCATCTGCAAACAGAAGAGAGGCGATCCCAGACCCCCAAACCTGACCTGCTCCACCCCCAGGCTGCGCCTAGATATCCTGTCCATGAAAATCACAAACAGGACCGGTGATAAAGGGCAGCCCTGGCGGAGACCAACACCCACCGGGAACGTGTCTGACTTACTGCCGAGGATGCAAACACAGTTCCTACTGCAGGCTTACAGAGACCGGATAGCCCGTAGCAACGGGTCCGGAACATCATAACCCCGCAGCACCCCCCACAACAATCCTGAGGGACCCGGTCGAAAGCCTTCTCCAAGTTTACAAAGCACATGTAGACTGGTTGGGCAAACTCCCAGGACCCCTCGAGGACCGTTGCGAGGGTGAAGAGCTGGTCCACAGTTCCACGACCGGGACGGAATCCGCACTGCTGGTCTTGAATCTGAGGTTCGACCAGCGGTCGGAGCCTCCTTTCCAGTACCCTGGTATAAACTTTCCCCGGGAGGCTGAGAAGTGTGATCCCACGATAGTTTTAGCACACTCTCCGGTACCCCTTTTTGAAAATGGGAACCACCACCCCGGTCTTCCAGTCCAAGTGCACTGTTCCTGACCCCCCCCCCCTCCCCCCCCAAGTCTACAGGCACTGGCCCCTCTAGAGGGGACATGTTGGCCGGATTTAGGAGTTCCTCAAAGTGTTCTTTCCACCGTCCGACGATGTCCCCCGTCCGGGTCAGCAGCTCCCCCCCACGCTGAGAACAGCCAGGGGGTAGACCCTGCTTTCCCTTCCTGAGCCGTCGGACGGTTTGCCAGTACCTCCTTGAGGCCGACCGAAAGTCCTTCTCCATGGCCTCCCCGAACTCCTCCCATGTCCGAGTTTTTGCATCCGCGACCACCGCAGCTGCAGTCCTTCTGGCCTGCCGGTACCTGTCAGCTGCTTCAGGAGACCTCCGGGCCAGCCAGTCCCGGAAGGCCTCCTTCTTCAGCTTGACGGCTTCCCTGACCCCCGGTGTCCACCACTGGGTTCTTTGTTTGCCGCCACGACAGGCACCGATGACCTTCCGACCACAGCTCCTGTCTGCCGCTTCCACAATAGAGGCTTTGAACATGGGCCACTCGGATTGCATGTCCCAAACCTCTCTCGGGATGTGTGAGAAGTTCATGCCAGGTCTTTCTGGCCGACTCCCCCGCCATCTGATCCAACTCACCACCAGGTGGTGATCAGTTGACAGCTCTGCTCCTCTCTTCACCCGAGTGTCCAAGACATACGGCCGCAGATCAGATGATACGATTACGAAGTCGATTATTAATCTCCGGCCTAAGGTGTTCTGGTACCAAGTACACTTATGAGCCACCTTATGTTTGAACATGGTGTTCGTTATGGACAAACCGTGGCTAGCACAGAAGTCCAATAACAGAACACCGCTCGGGTTTAGATCGGGCAAGCCGTTCCTCCCAATCACTCTCCGCCAGGTTTCTCTGTCATTGCCCACGTGAGCGTTGAAGTCTCCCAGGAGAACTATGGAATCAGCAGGCGGTGCCCTCTCCAGAACCCCTCCCACCGACTCCAAGAAGGCCGGATACTCTGAACTGCGGTTTGGTGCATAAGCACAAACCACAGTCAGAGCCTTACTCCCCGCAACTCGTAGGTGCAGGGAGGCGACCCTCTCCGGGGCAAACTCCAACACAGCAGCGCTCAGCCGGGGGCTTGTGAGTATCCCCACTCCCGCCCGGCGCCTCTCACCCTGGGCAACTCCAGAAAAGAAGAGAGTCCAACCCTCCTCCAGGCGCTTGGTTCCAGAGCCAGCGCTGTGTGTGGAGGTGAGCCCAAATATATCTAGTTGGTACTGCTCCACCTCTAGCACCAGCTCTGGCTTCTTCCCCGCTAGCGAGGTGACGTTCCACGTCCTTAGAGCTAGTCTATGCCGCCGGCGATCGGCTCGCCCAGGCCCCCAGCCCGGCCTGCCGCCCGGTCTACATAGCACCCGACCCCGATGACTGTCCCTGCCGGTGGTGGGTCCACAGGGTTGCTGCTCCATGTTATTTCTTCGGGCTTAGCCCGACCTGGCCCCATAGGCGAAGGCCCGGCCACCAGACGTCAACGAGCTCCCCTCCTGGGTCTGGCTCCGGGAGGGTGCCCCGGTTTCCCTTGTCCGGGCGAGGTGACTAAAGTCTGTGGGCTGCTATTCATCAGGGTTTTTGAACCGCTCTTAGTCTGGACTCTCACCCGAGACCTGTTTTCCTTGGGAGACCCTACCAGGGGCTAATGCCCCGGACAACATAGCTCCCGGGATCACTGAGCCTCTCAAATTCCTCCACCACTCCTAATTTATTCCTAGATTTATTTATTTATATATTTATTTCAGCATGTATTTATTTATTCCTGTATTTATTTATTTATACATTTATTTAAGCATTTATTCATTTATTCCTGTATTTATTCATGCATTTATTTATTTATACTTAATTCATTTTCTTTCTTCCATACGACAGATCCCCGTCACACAGGAGTTCAACAACAATCTGGCCATAGCAAGTAGACACAGAATAAATACACAGGGGAAGGAGACACAGGTGGAAACAATGAGGGCGGGGCTAGCAATCACACAGGAGACAGAGGAGTGGCTCAGGGCAGGTGAAGGTAATGAACAATCAGGGACAAGGCAGACATCACAGGGACAGGAAGTGCAGGGAAACCGAGGACACCAGAGACAAGGACTTCAAAATAAAACAGGAAACACGACACCAAAACCCCAGACTATGACAGACTGTGTAAATCAGTAATGCAGCAGCTTAATACAGTTTATACTTTGTGTCATGACCTAATTTTTCCATCATTGTGGCAAATAGATAGAATAGTCGACTGTTTATGGTCATCCCATGTTCACATAATTGCATATTTTTTTCAATGGCCCCTGACGTGCTTGTTCTTGACCAGGTGCAATCCTCTCCAATAAACACACTGGAAGCCGATACAGTGTTCTCTTCAACTAGATTGCTGGAGAAACACCCCACGCTAAATTTCCACCTTAATTATTTTTTTACTAGCGGTTTGGTTTATGACAATATTCATTAGCTGGCAGGCACTGAAGGGTTTATTCTATTAAGTGTGTGTTGTAGAAGATAATCCACGTTGTCCAGGTTAACCACAGTATCTTTGATGAATGGCAAACGAGGACAACGGCGATTAGCAAATAGCCAATCAGATCCCTGCGGGGCAAAGTGCACTCCACTCAGCATCTAACTAAGTTGTGGATTTCATCCGTTTCTGTTGTGGTTTTAGCTTTTTTAATCACCCAATGGCAGATTTATTTAAACAAAAATATGAATAATGAACAAAACAATGACTTTGTCGTTTTTGTTTCCGACATAAATAGAAGATATGTCAAGATAGGAAATGAAACAGAAACAGAGCGCAGTATATATATACATATATATATATATGTGTATATATATATATATATATACATATACATACCCGAGACTGCAACAGTGACAGCAGGACACAAGCTCCAGAGCTGCATATGTGGCTGGGCAAAGGTTACTTCCACTAGAGGCCTAAAAATACATCAGGGCAAGAAAGGGTGTCTAAAGAAGGGTCAACAGGGATCTCGCATCGACAGCTACTTTCTGAGAAGCAGGTCGAGTCAGTCGACTGAAGTTCAGCAGCAGGGCCAAAACCACAGTCTGCAGGACAGCAACATCCCTGTCCCAGAAGAAGACGAACCTTGCACAGGAAACCAACCTGAACCCAGCCCAGCAAGACCTGCAGTGGAAAAGAAGATCCAGGAGGAAGGACTCCACCTGGGCTGTCGGATGAGTGATGACATCTAGGGAGTGAGCCCGGGACGCCGGATCTCACTGCTGAACCCTCTGGAGATGTCGTGGGTCAATCAGCGAAACATCGAAGAAGGAGGGCGCCCACTTGATAACCCATAGGATGCCATCAATCATTCGACCAGCCCACGGAGTCTCGAGTATGCAGAAAGGGATATTTACACCTTGTCCTACATAACAGATCTGTATATACATATACATATGTATATATACTGTATATATATTACTTTCTGTGCATTAAAGTTGTAATTGTGTAATATTTCTACATTTACCCTCCAAAAAGAGAAACCAAAATGAAACCTAAATCAGTAATTTATGATCCATATAGTTGTGTGCTTGCATGCGTGCGTGTGTGTGTGTGTGTGTGTGCCAAAGAAAAGTCTGACAAAGCCACAGTTTACCTCGATGCGGGAGATTAAAGACACGAGTGCGTCTGCAAGCGGCTCCATATGGCTGATGTTCATGGCCGCTTGCGCGCGTCATTAACCTGCAGCAGGCGTCCACGCAGTCTGTACGTGTGGCTAATTAGTGCGCCGGTGTATTTTTATTCCAAGGCCCACGGTTTGTTTCTTTCCTCTTCTCTGCATTGAAGAAGTCACGATGCATGCGGCAATATGCATTACCCGAGGTGTACACTTCATAATCAGTACAAAAACACAACGGCGCTCGTGGGAAACATTTTCCTTTCGTCATCTACAAAGTTTTTCATTAACAGCAACAAAAAAACACTTTTTTATTAGGTGTTAAAAAAAGGGTATATCCGCCTGGCCGGTGTGTGTCCAGCAGCAACCAACCACACTGATCCGGCATTCCTTTCCCCGGAGACGGAGAGCGTCTCGGTAAAGCTGCCGAGCTTCCCGTGTCCCGCGAGCCCAAACCCTCCGGCCATGTCCGGAGTCCCTCTGGATTTCCTGTGCTAACAAACACTAAAAGAGATGGAGGGAACCGGGGAAAGTGAACTGCATATCAGTTGCGTCATTGCTGACGTCAAGGAGGCGCATTATTGGACTTTTACCCAAATAACTGTGCCCCACACTGACGCGCTCATCAAGCACTTTCTATACCTGCTAATTGGAGTCCAGGGTCAGTTTCCAGCAGCACCAGCTTTCATCTCTTTAAAAAAGGAGAAATAATCAAGGATCTCTGCTGCCCTGTAATTCTGAGATGAATGCGTTAATCAACATGAGGGTCTCGGCCAGCTCACTGATGACCGCCGGGTGAAAGATATTGGTGAGAAGCTGCGTCTCATATGAGTGTTGTTGTTGTTGTTGTTGAATGAAGTTGCTTGAATGTAAAGTTTCACGAAC
Source organism: Pseudoliparis swirei (assembly GCF_029220125.1). Lineage (NCBI taxonomy): Eukaryota > Metazoa > Chordata > Actinopteri > Perciformes > Liparidae > Pseudoliparis > Pseudoliparis swirei. The sequence continues at coordinate 8,822,933 of NC_079398.1, forward strand.
TTTGTTTTCAAAGTGGACCGTTTTTGCAAATGGCAGCTGCGAATATGGTTGGTGGGGGAAATAATTGTTATGGCAAAAATCCTTTGTTTAAAAGGCCAGTGGGTTGCATTTAAAGTGGGGATTTAATGGCAGGAATGGAATATAATGTTCATAACTGCGCTTTAATGAGTATTATAATCCCCAGAAACTGAGAATCGTCCTCTTCTCGTTTGCTCATAATTAACTTTTCATATCTGCATAGGTCATCTTCACACAGTCCACCATGCTGTGTGCGCTGCGAAATAATTTAATCATGAACACGTTGGTTGTTAATGTTACACCCACTAAAGCGTGGTAAGCGCGGGTCGGTTAGGTTTGCCGCACTGAGGGCGGCTCGCGTCCAGTCGGTCGTATACTCTGTTTATCATTCTTATTTAATTGTGGGTCGGCACAATTATGACTTTCCTGCATGAGTGGAAAGTTAGCGTAGGATGTAAACAGACCAATAGGAACGTCAAACTGAGGATGGAAAAATGAGATGTTACTGGTCTTGTGTCTTCATGTCCCCATCTGTCTCTTGCCCGTCTCTGTCGGTGGGCGGGGCTTCTCCATTCGCTCCATGACCACCAACCTGCAACACGTCAACTCATCAGTCCTGCAGTCTATCAAATGGTTGAATAAAAGAGATGTGTGTTTGGATATCAGTGGGCCGAGGTCTTATTTATTTAAGGAGGAAAATCTGTAAAGTTTCTCCTTCGCCACTCCTGTGTCCACCTCCGGATCTACCAGCATTCTGCAGCCAGTAGTCTTTTCATTATTGAAAGTAGGCATCAAATAGACATTTACAGACGTTGGATGTGCAGGTTTTTAGATGATGCTCATTTCAGTTCTACATATTGAGAGCAAGAAGTGTAAAATATAGGATACACAACAAAAAAGAGACAGCATGAAACAAAAAATAAATAAAACAATGGAAAATAGGGAGCGATCTATTCTCTATTGTACATTCATTGATTTTTGAAAATAAAACCAGGTCTATGAGGTGTGTAAGGTTATAATTTTGTAATTTTGACATTGCACATGTATATAAGGGAAGTGTATGCTTTAAATGAATACATAAAGCAAGATATTATAAATAGAAGATTACAAGACAGTTCCCTATCTGGTACTTTGCTTTTAGTCTGTGGCGTAATACTCAGTCCAGCCCTACGATCGTAGCTTAATTTTGTTTGTTAAATTTCTTGCCGTTAAATATTGTTACACTTAATCCATCGCATTCCGATTCGGATTTCCATCGAGCACGAGACGCACGAGACGCCCAGTATTTTGATCAAGTTTATTAGCTGTTAGATTAGATTAGATATTCCTTTATTAATCCCACGGTGGGGACATTTCAGGATCACAGCAGTGGGTGCACATTAGAGCATTAATAGAAAATAAATAAAAATAAAACACAATAACAATGCTAAATAGTAATAGTAAAATACTAAATATACAGAAGAAACAACATCTTCACCAAAGGCAGTCACCAAAGTGAATTTACAGGTTAAAGTGTCACGTATGTAACACATTTTTCCCAATATGCCAATTGGTCAGTTATAGTTCTACGATTAATTTTTATGACATAATATAACACGACCTTTGTGAGTTTTGACAAGATCGCCGACTGACATTTTACGACAAGGTCACAATTGCAATAAATGGATTCAAAGGGACGCCGTTAAAACTGCATGACGTTGCTATGCATCGACGGGTCTATCCAACACTTTAAACATGCTGGAATGTTCCGTTTCACCTATAAATTTAAAGCACAGACGCTGAAGATGCTAAAAACTCTGTTTCACCGGGACTTGAAGACAATAATGTGATTAACCTCCAGCAGCGTCCTCGCCCTCGACACACCTAATCAATACGGACCTGAAGGAGAGGTCAATCCGCCTCGGCGGTGCGTCAGGAAGGAACAAGTCGTGATTGGAATACAAACTGCCCTGTAAGAAACATTTCATTTTTTACAAATCATTGTGCCCCTTAAAATGTGTGATTTATATTCGTTTATGTAGTATTGTGCCTAAAGCAAATCAGGCTGTTAAAGTGGTCAAACATCTAAAACTTGCAGTGTGTCTGTAAAGTTTTAAAATGTGTAACAAGTGTCAATGAGGGAGGAAAAAACAAACATTTATTCTCTATTCTTTCATCAACTTCCCTTAACTTCACTCTGGAATCCAGCTGTTCATGATTTTTCTCCGTCTCAAAGTGAGATATTAAATTATTGATTGACAGCACTAATGACATTGCACATCTGCCTTTATTCTCCGTTTCCGTCAGAAACAAGCGGACACTGGTTTTCCCCGGCAGCTGAGCATTAATGGTGCATGCTGGGAGAAACTGTGCAGGGCGGAAACCACAGGGGGGGGGGGGAGTCTGGCGGGACATCGAGTGCCTCTCATGTGAAGCGCTATCCTGCAGCATTCTACAGAGCATCGCTCGGCGTGGTGAATGCACTCGCTGTGTCTTTATTTTCTACAAAGCAGCTCTCCCCTCCACCCGTTCTCAGCGAAGCGTGAAGTATTTTCGGGGGTGTTTCGGGGAACTGAGTCAACTTTTCTTCAAACTGAAAGGAGCAGGTCACATTTGGATTTTAGAGGCATAATGCTCTCAAGTATAAAAAAGTTCAGCATTTCCTGGCAGAGCTGGGACAAGCGCAGGGGAAATAATTATTTTTGGCACACTGTGAGCAACCCTAAGAAACTAAATCATTTCTACAGCGACAACTGACAGTGATGACCAAAAAGGACTGTAAGGAATCGTTTACAAGATGCTAGTTAGCTCTGCCAGCTAAGTCGTGTATCAAAAGATCAATCCAAACACTCGTCCGAAGGGCTGTTCAAGAAGATCAATGACAAATTAGCATTTGGTGTTGTTGAAGAAAAAAATCGATTCTTCAATAAAGCCGGTGGAGGGTTCTCAAAAGGCCAAATGAGGAGCGCTAATGAGAAACAACAATTTAAGGGTTAAAAGTGTTTTAGCTGGCGTCGTCTGTTGCGGGAAGTTTACAAATGAGAGCAAACGGCACTGTGAATGGTGGAATATAATAACGCTTTATTAAATGGCATCGGAGCCGGTGACACCAGCCGTCTCAACAAACTGGTTGGGAAGGCTGGCTCCATCATCGGCTGCAAGCTGGAGCACCTGGGACAGGTGGTGGAGAGCAGGACGTTGAAGAAACTTGTGTCCATATTGGACAACCCGGACCACCCTCTCCACCACCTCCTACAGGGACAGAGGAGTACTTTCTCCAGACGTCTCCTCACGCTCCGCTGCCACAAGGACAGATACAGGAGAACATTCCTGCCGACGGCTATGAGGCTCTACAACAGATCACCTCTTGCCAGATCATAGTGCAATAACTACAATAATAACTTAATATCCACACTATGTTGATCTGCACTTCACACATTTCATTTATTTATTTTATTTACACTACACACATACACACATATTTCATTTGCACTACACACATACACACACTTTGCATTTTGCACACTGTCTATATTTGGTGTTTTTATATTTAGTTTAATTGTCATTAGTATTGTGTATGCATATATGTTGTATATATACATATATATTTTCTTTTATATTTTGCTTTGTATGCTTCTATATCTTTCATCCCTGTTTTTATATTTTATTTTTTATTCATGTGTGTTTGGTTTATTGGTGCTGCTACGACAAATTTCCCCTTTGGGATTAATAAAGTATATATCTATCTATCTATCTCTATCTTTTCTAAATCAGCTTTTGTGGTAATAAGATCACGTCTGACACGCGTCATTGAAATGGAACTGACAGCTGACTAAACACTGGGCCGCCACGTATTTCATGTTCTTTATGTTTCATCGGTCATTTTGACGTACAAACAGTTTTTGTGTATTGTGAACACCAACGTATGTTGAAATGTATTGATACAGTTCAACGGTGGCTTGATGACGGTGGTGTTGACTGAGGTGCATGTGAGACGAATAAATCCATCAGTAACCTAAGAACTAAGGTCTTGTGTATTTCCTGGAGGGAGTGGTAGTTGCGTTTAAACGAAATAGTTCAGATTAATTAAGGTACGAGAGGCAGTACTGTATCGTCAATAATGTCAGCTTCAAGGGTGTTAGGCAAACCCTTGAACAGGACATTATTGACGATACAGTACTGCCTCAAGTACCTTATTGCTTGGTTTGAATGGGGCTCCAGTAGACTGGCACTCCTGGATTTATAGACTTTGGAGGTTGTTTTTACTCAGTGACAGAGCAGCAATCGCTTCAGAAATACGTGAAAAGACAACAACGACTTCCTGACAGAGCGTCACGCGGCGGTGGCGCCTAACCGACGCCAATTGGAAGTTGATTCGGATCTTTAGTGGCCGACACAAATGAAATACTCAGAGCTCGTGACGTAGTGCAACCAGTGATCAAGGCCGATATGCGTCAAACAAACACAGAACTTGAGACCAGGAGGCCGGTGTTTGAGTCAGTGTTGTCGAGTTTTTGTGAAGTTACCTTGAGTGGCGTTTGTTATTTTTAAAACATATTTTATTTAGTTCTAGTGCTTATTTCAAGCCCAACCAAGATGTGTTTTCTAAACCCAACGAAATGAAAACCTAAAAGGTACAAGAGGTTTGGGGTCTTTTTGTGAGATCATGAATGTTTAATGGACACAACTTGCGCTCGTCTTGTGCTTAACCTTTCACCTCCTCAGATTTAGCTAACGCTTTTATCTAAAGCGACTTACAATCACGTTACATTAGTACACTGTTGACACAGCTACAGGGTCAGGTGTCTTGCTCAAGGAGACATCGACTAGGGCAGGGATCGAACCGCTAACCCCCTGATTGTAAGACGGACCTGCTAACCACTGACCCAGTCACACCCTCACGCTTCCTGTCCTGCTTTGATGCCGGCGGACGTGGTATGAACAACGGGACGATGACCGCCGCAGACGGAAGGTTGACATTTATCACGATGAGCGATTATAATTCAAGAGCAGGGCGACGGCAAGAGCTCGACATCTGCTTGGATCCAATTACATCGCCTTGTCGAGCGCGCCTTTCTCTTGTCATGTTTACGAAACACACTTTTAAAAACCTATGCTTGCATAATCCAAGCATTCAAACAGCGTTACTTTAACAGCCATGAATATTATTCAGGTCATTATTTAATTGTCACATTTACATATTATTATTTGTTCAACTTGTTTCTTGAATATTGATTATATTTGTATTTACGTCTGATAGGAACTATTTTCACGTCCTACGTTGTGCTGTGCCATCTCCTGATGACATGTGCGGTTGATGTTTTTCCCTCCGCTAAAAGATTGAATTCAAAGAAGTTTAAGTGAAAACAAAGTGTTGGTTTGTCAAAGATTATTATTTTGTTATAATTTCCCTCTCGTTTGTGTGCAGCCAGCGAGGTACGTTCTTTATGTTTCACGTTCTTTATGTTTCATTACATTACATATTATTTAGCAGACGCTTTTATCCAAAGCGACTTACAATAAGTGCATCAACCTAGAGTACAAACTAAGAACAACAAGAATACAGAAAGTAACATTTCCTCAACATAGTCAAACTACAAAAGTACCATAATAAGAGCTATTTAAGTGCCACTGAAGTGCTAATCTGTGTTTTAATCCAGATATACTCGGAAAAGATGTATTTTAAATTTCCGGCGGAAGCTGTAGAGACTTCCTGATGTCAGTGGGGAGCTCGTTCCACCACTGAGGAGCCATGACAGCAAACAGTCTGGATGTCGAGTGATTAGCTCGAGGTGCAGGAGTCACAAGTCGGTTGGCTGTTGCCGAGCGGAGCGAATGTGCCGGGGTGTACGGTGTGACCATATCCCGGATGTAGACGGGGCCCGATCCGTTCAGAGCACGGTACGCCAGAACCAATGTGTTGAAGCGGATGCGGGCAGCTACCGGTAACCAGTGAAGAGAGCGGAGGAGCGGAGTGGTGTGGGTGAACTTCGGGAGGCTGAAGACCAGTCGAGCTGCTGCATTCTGGATGAGCTGCAGAGGTCGGATGGCCTTAGCGGGTAGACCAGCCAGGAGGGAGTTGCAGTAGTCGAGGCGTGAAATGACCAGAGCCTGGACCAGAACCTGTGCCACCTTCTGAGTAAGAAGAGGACGTATTCTCCTGATGTTGTGCAGCATGTACCTACAGGAACGCGCTGTCGCAGTGATGTTGGCCGTCAGGGAGAGTTGACTGTCTAGTGTCACCAGAGGTTCCTGGCAGTCAGGGTAGGGGCCAACACAGAGCTGTTGAAGGTCAGGTCATGGGTGGGGAGCCTTTCCCTGGAAGGAATAGTAGCTCTGTCTTGTCAGGGTTGATTTTCAGGTGATGAGCAGACATCCACTGAGAGATGTCGGTCAGACAGGCAGAGATTTGTGCCGCCACCTGTGTTTCGGACGGTGGAAACGAGAAGATCAGTTGGGTGTCATCGGCATAGCTATGGTAGGAGAAGCCATGCGAACGAATGACAGCCGAGAGAATTAGTGTACAGAGAGAAGAGGAGGGGACCCAGGACGGAGCCTTGAGGAACCCCAGCAGTGAGAGGACAAGGATCAGACACAGATCCTCTACAAGTTACCCGGTAAGTGCGGTCGTAGGTAGGAAGAGAAAAGGGCGAGTGCAGTGCCTGAGATCCTCAGGTCCTGAAGAGAAGAGATAAGGATCTGGTAGTTCACGGTGTCAAATGCTGCAGAAAGGTCTAGAAGGATAAGGACAGAGTTTCACGTTCTTTATGTTTCACGTTCTTTATGTTTCACGTTCTTTATGTTCCACGTTCGTTAGTTTTCACGTTCTTTATGTTTCACGTTTTTTATGTTTCACGTTCTTTATGTTTCATGTTCTTTATGTTTTTCGTTCTTTATGTTTCACGTTCTTTATGTTTCGCGTTCATTTTGTTTCATGTTCTTTATGTTTCACGTTTTTTATGTTTCATGTTCAATACGTTCCATGTTCTTTATGTTCCATGTTCTTTATGTTTCATGTTATTTGAGGATATTGCCCCGATAGCGTGAAACTTCCGGGTGTATTACTTAACGTGTTACGGAAAGGTCAGGTCTCGCAGGAGCAGAGATGCAGGAACAGCAAAGAGCGAAGGTTTTTATACATGACAGAGCGAAGCAGTGCAACGGTAGAGATGATCCTGTGCGGTGGGAGTTTGACTGCATATTCCAAAATATGTGGGGGAAAAAGCTCCAAAAAATAAACATAAATATTGACTCCCGCAGCTGTGCGATTCATTTAAATTGCGTAACTGAAGTACATTCATAAGGGGTTTGTCGACTAAAGCTCGATTATTCCTGGATGAAAAAATAAACAAAGTTTCCCCTACATGTCATATTTGAAAATACGAGAGAAAATTGAGAGTTAAATAATCAATGAAGTTAAGCTGCTCCGGCTGGTGCGTGAATGTTCACGGAGTCACACTGGGGAGACGTTGTTTTGGATCGCTGCAGATGTTAAATAAAATGCGTCTAAAAAATGGCAAATTCTTAGACTCAAGGTTTTTTTTGTTTTGTTTTTTTGTAATGGTTTATTTAATAAGGGACAGTGCACATTGATAAAAACATTTCAGTAAATATGCCGGAGTTAGCCAAGAGGCTATTTTTCATCTGTAGTCCCAATGATGCTGATGTTAAGAACAAACCTAAAAACATAAGACTACAAATACAATATACAGACAAAGCAAATAATAATAATTGTAATATGAATTTAACCTAGAGACGGGGGCCAGGTGGGGGTTGCAAATGACACGCAATTCAGTGTTATCAGCGACAGCAATCCATTCTTTGCAGGGTTCGTATGGTCATGGAAAACCTGGAAAAGTAATGGAATTTTAAAATGTTTTTTTCCAGGCTTGGAAAAGTCATTGAAAAATTTTTTATCCCAAAAGTTTTGGAAAAGTCGTGAAAATTTGTTAGATTCATATCTTCATTTACGCAGTTTGATTAAAAGATTAAACATTTATATAAATATGTATTCTTTTAATCAAACTGTTTATTAATTTGTGTCATCTGAGGCATATAATCATGTAAACACCAAGATTTCACAACATGTTTGGTTATGGAAATTTGGTTAAAAGTCATGGAAACCTATTGGTCAACATGGGTATTGGTATCAGAATCAGAAACATGTATTGGCTACGTGTGTTAGACACACAAAGAATTTGACTTGGTGGCTGATGTGTACAAATTAGACAGACAAACAAAACAACAACAATCAACAGTCAACATATAAGATAAAATAAAAGTGGGGGACCTGGCCCTGTTCATGAGGGTCAGTGGGGGACCCGGGCTCTGTTGGTGTGGCGTGAGATCTTGGTCCTGATGGGCCACAGCCTCCTGCCAGAGGCAAGGAAACCGAACAGTGAGTAGAAGGGTCTGCAGTGGATGACGAGGGACTCCAGGTCCGGAGGACATCGCTGCAGAGCCACAGCCACGTCCCTGCACCAGCCGTGTGAACCCGGTCTTGGTGAATTGGACCTTCTGTGTAGAGTCAGGGCCTGGACACAGCTCAGCCCGGCACAGAGTGGCGTGACTAAACTTCCCAGGGCCTGGCAGTTAGTTTCTTCTTATGTAAATGACTGTCCGCTTGTATTAAGCTCCACCCTCGATTTCAACGGCCATAGAACAAGATGGCGATGGCAAAAAATGACAAACTCGACGCATCGAATCTGTAGTCCCCAGAACCAATCGGTGAAGTCCCGCTGACTACGTCCACTGTCCATGTCCAGTTTATGCTGTAGCGTTAGCATGAACTGTATTAGCGATCCGCCTTCCGTCCGACTGCTGCAAGGTTTTGAGACACGTGACCGTGGCGAATTACAGCAGAGCGCTGCAGATTAATCACGTGTGTTGGATAGCCCCCCCCCCCCTAATCTAACACACGGGGGGGGGGAATAAAGTTCCCCCTTCCTCAATTGTCTCAGCTCACCTCTTTGATCTCACCTGACTCTTATTTCACACGGGCAGTTAAAGTTCACCACCCCCCCATCACATTTCAAAAGATGAGAGGAAATGTGCTTTTTTTCTTTTTCTTTAATAGATAGGCTTCGAAGACTCCCGCTGGATCGGCGCCGCGCTGGAGGCTTGCACATCACAGACGATCCTGTGATTTTCTCTTGAGTTATAATATCGGAGTGCGACCTCTCGGCAGCCACTTTGACCGTGAGGTCGTCAGAGTGGAGGGACGACGGAGGGTTCATCTCGTAATCTCAGATTTAGATGGGGGAAAAAAGAAAAAAGAAAGAACAGCCGTATGGTGAGGAACCATCAAACCGAGGAAGTGAGAGTGAATCCCAGCTTTTCAAAATAAAATGTTACCCTCGTTTGGGCTTGTTTTTTCTTCTTCCTTTGTCCACATTACGCCTTTGTGCAGTACGTCGTTAAACTTGAAGGATAACAATTCCACGGTGGAACAAAATTACCTGCTGCCCCGAGTCCCATGAGATGCGACCTGAATAAAAAGCCATCCATGTGACAATAAAGTCTGTTAGGTGACATTTTGTGAGGGGTTGTTTTCTCACTGACACTTCCATTTCTTCCTGTCGCCGTCAGCTGATGGACAGAGTGCAAAGCAGCGCAGCGCTGCAATATAGAAGAAGAAAAACAGACGCGGAGGACACATGTTTATTCTGCTAAAATTCATTTTAAATTCCCCAGATTCCTCTTAGGGAGAAATATTGGTGAGAACAAATTGTTTGTTCTTTGTACATCCCCAAGTTGTTTTGTTTCCCACAGCAAGACGTCGCTAGCAGAAGACGTCCCTTTGTATTGAGCAACGCTGCCGAAATAAGGAGGACAAATGGCAGAAAACGCCAGAGAGTTGCTGCCTCTGTGCCAAAGGCCGTTAAATTCAACAAACATTAAACGGTCCAACTACAGGGTTTGGAACAGTTTTTGGGGTGAAATCAGTTCATTATCAGAATGTGAACTAAAAGGTGCGAAATTGGATAATATAACATATGTTGCCTCCACCTCCACGAGGTGACGGCTAGAAGATAACAAAACAACGCTAACAGCGCTGACTGAGCCAACAGTGTTAACCCAAAGGAGTAGCTGGAAGGGGAGGGGCTTCCTCCATGATTCCTGTATACACAGCCGTCTTTACGCAAAAAAAATAATCTGTGAGGTTCGGTGAACTATTGAGGTGTGTTGAGGAAAAGATTGTGGTGCGAGTAAGAATGAGTTTGGATGCAAGTTACTCGACAAATAAGATATGAGATAAGACAAGCCTCACACGCCGGCACGTTCACTCCGCTCGGCATCAACCAATCGAGCTAATCACTCGACTACATCCAGACTGTCTGCTGTCCTGGCTCCTCATTGGTGGAACGAGCTCCCCACTGACACCAGGAAGTCTCTACATCTTCCACCGGAAACTAAAAACACATATGTTCCGACTATATCTGAATTTAAAAAACAGATTAGCACTTCAGCGGCACTTAAATGGCTCTTACTCATGGTCAGTGGCGGTGCGTCAATAGAGGGCGCTAGGGCGCCGCCCCTCTTAAAATTCTGAGATGAAAAAAAAAAATACATCCTGTCAAAAAACATTATATGCCAAAATCATTTAAATAGTAAATATACCGTGTTGACGCGCTAAATGTGTGTGGGAGACCGTCAGTCTGTCAACAACCACTTAAGTTAATGTGAAAAAATATAATATATCGCCACTCATTATCACGGAGAGAAGCCCCGCCCCATTTTCGGGACACCGGCCAAACGTGTGTGTGTGGGAGCGAGCAAACATTTCACAGTCGTTTCGGCAAGGACGGCTTCTCATTGGCGGATGAAACGTGAATCTTGGGGCACAAAAATGTGCGCTCATTGGCCAATGACATTGTTTTATTATTTCACGTGATTGGACTATTCGGCAGATCAGAGACATATCGTTCCCTCAGCCAGAGAGCTCCACGGAGCTACGGGAGCAGGTTGCTAACGGAGCTGGTCAGCTGGAGGCTCAGTGAGGAATGCGCTGTTTAGTTTCCCCTGTCTGTTGTTCCAAAGTCCTGGGACTGAAACTCTCTGGACTACAACGGGGTGATGGAACTAAAGAGCTTCAGACAAGTGTAAAGCACGAATCTTGCCGCAGTTATCGAGCTAAGAGCATGAAGCTAACTAGCTAACAGCCTGAAGCTAACCCTGTTTGCAGAGCAGAGCAGCAGAAGGAGACCGAACTGGCATCGAAAAGACAACCAAGAAGTTCTGAAAAACAGACACATTCCCTCAAGAATAATGGAAACAGGCTGGTTACAGACATGATTGACTTTAACCAGAGAGTTATTGGGACGTTTGCCAACTTTAAAGAGAGGAGGCTACTTTTCTTTACACGTAGTGGCGCTACTTTGTCAAACACCCAATGTAACATGTGATCTCTTTCTGACTATTCTGCTCTGAACCTCTTTCATGTGAGGGTGAAACTCTTTTATTTTGCAAACCTCTGAAACCCAACCCAATGTTTCTTAAAGCATTCTGCTCTGAACCTCTCATGCCCAAAGTTACAGTTTGTTGATAGTTGTTATTGGACAGTGTTGAGCACGGTGTTTTCTTGAAATAAAGCTTTGTTTTTTACAATATTCTACTCAAAACCTCTTTTCTTCTCATTGTTGAGTGCTATTTAAACTGCGCCCCCCCCTCCCCCAAAAAAAATTCACCAGCCGCCACTGCTCATGGTATTACTCATGGTATTACTTTTGGTATTACTCATGGTCAGTGTTGGGCAAGTTACTGAAAATCAGTAATTAGTTACAGTTACTAGTTACTTCTTTTAAAAGTAATTTAATTACTTTACTAGTTACTGCATATCAAAAGTAATTAGTTACTAGGGAAAGTAACTTAAGTTACTTTTATATCTGCTTTTTTAATGTAATGAACAGTACTGAACAGTCAAACACAATAAACATATTTTGTAGACCTATTTATTGCAATCAACAGGGCAACAGGCCTTCAAATCAAGCAGTAGTACAAAAGTCCCTTTTAATACTTAACTTTATACAAAATAACTGTCTCTTAGATGTGGATAGGGTCTTTGCACCTGCACATAATTTACAACTCACCACTACATTTTTGTCTTTAATTTCGACGAGCGAAAAGTAATGTCCATACTTCCAGGAGAGAAAGCTCATTCTATCCGCACTGTCGGCCATGATGTGGTTTAATGCTCATTGATTGATTCGATTGGTGTTTATTGTAGCGACCCTGTGAAGTGGCTGTCAATCACAGTGTGGCACCGTACATGCTGGTCGAGGGGGCGTGCCTGTGATTGGCAGAGTAGAGGGGAGGCGGGGTTAACCTGCCGGAAAACGGGAGTTAAGGTTGGTTGACGGGAACCGTTGTTGTTGACGTTCGAGCTGCTGAGCTGAGAGGAGCACGCTGTCTGTAACATGTAAATCCGCATCATGTAAACACACTGTGTTGGTGGATGCCCAATAAAGTGAGGATTAATAACGTCGGCCCGTCTCCGTGTCATCAGTGCCATAACGTCCGAGACGTTACAATATCATTGCGCCACCAAGGTCCTGCGATGTCACATCAGAAGCAGCTAAAGTAGGCCTAGCTTGTCTTCTTGTCTGCAAGTGTACATTTTTCACAAAAGAGAGTAACGCGAGTAACGAACTCATTTACATTTCAGTAATTGTAACTGCGTTAGTTGAGTTCAAAAAATACTTCGTTACATGCTCGTTACCGCTAAAAGTAGTGGAATTACAGTAACGCGTTACTCCCAACACTGCTCATGGTATTACTTATGGTATTACTCATGGTATTACTTTTGGTATTACTCATGGTATTACTTATGGTATTACTTTTGGTATTACTCATGGTATTACTCATGGTATTACTTTTGGTATTACTCATGGTATTACTCATGGTATTACTTGTGGATTTTTGTAGTTCGACTTTCTTGAAGAAATGTTACTCTCTGGATTCTTGTTGTTCTGAGTTTGTACTCTTGGTTGAATGCACTTATTGTAAGTCGCTTTGGATAAAAGCGTCCGCTAAATGTAATGTGATGTGATGTAATAAGATGAGTCCTCGTTTCGCACACCGAGCAATCGCAGGTGTCCGTGGTGAGGGACAGATTCCTTCAGGTGGACTTTCCCTTAGAACAATGAGTCTCGAGCAGGGATCCCTTGAACTTCTTCTAAATTCACGAATATGATCTCATGCCTCCTTGTAGTTCCTGTGTTTTCCTTCTCCCCTGTTTCTCCTGTTGTCGTGTCACACGCACAACAATGGCCATGAAAATCGTAGTTAGTTAAAAAATTTTTAAAGAGTGCAGTCGTAAAAATCACACCCTCTCAGGCACAAAGAGGAAAATGTATCACCGTAATTACCTTGGATTGGGGTTGGTCAGTTTTTTAAAAAAATTCAACATTCTCTGAGCATTTCATAACTCTTCACCCGGTAGCTGTGACGCTCTATGCTACGTTGCTGCAACATTATTTTTAGAATGCACTGTGTATTGTGCACTTTCTGTACATTGATCCCGCCTCCTCAACCACTCCCACGATCGCTTCTGAAAACAGCAGCAGGGCGTGCAAACCCCCCCCCCCCCCACCACCACCCTCGAGCACCTACATCTCACAGATGTCTGTGGATTCCAACAGCATCAACATGTCCTTCCCACCCTTTCTTGTCTTCTCATTTCTTTCTCGCTTTGACCATTCGTCACCCCCCCCCCCCCCCCCCGCGCTCCACAAAACTCTCCCCGCCTCATAGTCAGAGACAGATAATCGATGCGGCTCGGCGTTCCAAATCGTATTGACTTTTTTCCCTTTTTTTTTTCTTCAGGGAGACTCCATAAAGAGTCACCGGGGAGACTCTGTCACTGCCTGTTCCATCCCCTGGCATTAAGAGCTCCTCCGCCGCATCGCGTACAAGATAAGGAGGTCGCAGACGTCGAGCACACCGCCACTGGAATACCAAATAAAGGGGGAACGGTTCAACGGCGTGTGATGAGAAGACAAACGCCAACCGGGTCCTTCAGAGATGGAGAAAACAGTACTGTCGGGGGATGGGGGTTCAGGAAACTACAGGCTATGTAGATGATGTCACACGATAAGCTGCAGGGCAAACTGTTTGCGTCTTTCATCTGGACTGTCGAGATTTTGCCAGATCTGTTAGGCGATAGTTATTTGACAGCTCAGTAGAAGTCATAGAGGATTAAAAGTCTCTTCAAAGCTCTAATAGGCTTTTTCAAACATAAACGCAAAGTCTATATTCTCATTAAAAAGTGGCTGACACGACCCAATACAAGCTGGTCTCAAGTAAAAAAAATTAAAAAGTTTTCGAAGATGATGAATCGAATGTACCGTGATGATGGCTCACGTGGTGAATTCAGCAAAACGTCCCACCGCACTAATTCCATCAGTCTAGGAGGAGAGGGAGGGAATGTGTTTCTGTTGAGCGGCTGCAAAGCTCTTCATGCGAAACATCTGTGCAGCTTAGTGGGAAACTTTCAGTTTCAGTGATGATATCTTCAGTTAACAAAAAGGCCAAATCCCTAATGAATTGATGAGTGACTACATTATGAATACTGTACATGCAGAACAGCAAACGTGTGTTCAGGGCTGGATTAGTGATCAGAGGGCAACCTCCACTCCTGATGAAGCCAATGAGGTGCCTTTGACTTCACTTGAATAGAATAGAAAGAAGTCTATGGGGAAATGACTCTAACTCTCTTGATTCATTCCCTCACTAAACATTATAAACATGAGTTAATGTCTCAATCTCTAGTTCCGAGTCTTCTTTAATACAGCGTAATGTTCATTCTGTAAATTATGGTCCAGTTAGAGTACAAATACCTCGAGTAGGTATTGCGCAATCGCCCAGTGAGGGAGTTCATGAAAAGAAAAGATTTGTGGTAAGATAATTGTAACGTTTTACATATTGTTTGAGCCAAACAAGCCGTGACATATTTTACACGACTATGGAAACATGTGACGTCAAACATGTGACTTCTACACCAACGGGTGAGAGTGGAGAACGGAGACGTGGCATGTTGCCAGATGAAAATACAGCAAGATGACGGCAACTTCTTTAAAAACAATTAAAGCAACACACCCTGAAAGTCCAGAGGGAGCTCTTTATTAAATCATAATTCATCCTCATGAAGCATTTCTGTTTTAAGACAAAGCTTTATTTCACTAAACTAATTTTTTTAACTAAATGTGTTACTTATGGATGATCTTTGAGAGTAGATTTTTTTTCCGTTACAAAATTGCATCTCATTTAAGAATTGATCAAAATTGTTAAAACTGAAACAAAACAATATATAGATTTTTTTAATATTTAGAAACGTAGGTATCACCCATCGCTACCAGGAGCAGACCAGAAAACAGGTCTTACTAAAATACGAGGAAATACACCTGCATGGTTGCACGCCTACAGCCCAGTGCTCTCTGCAGTGGTGAATAAATATAAGATATCATTGAAGGAACTCACAGTGCAGCGATGATGCCGACAGATGTGCAACACAGACGACATCATTCCCCCCACACATGGTGCACCAGTGGGATAATCCGATTGAAAGGCGGCGAGCAGACCAGGTGACCACGCTTTGAGGATGAGAGGGG
The DNA here is from genome assembly GCF_029220125.1 of Pseudoliparis swirei. Classification (NCBI taxonomy): domain Eukaryota; kingdom Metazoa; phylum Chordata; class Actinopteri; order Perciformes; family Liparidae; genus Pseudoliparis; species Pseudoliparis swirei. Next base: position 8,838,538 of record NC_079398.1, read on the forward strand.
ATCTTCTTAATTTGCCGTGGCGCGAAAGCCGAGCGACTCCATTGAAGTTCTTTTTGAAGAAAGGATGCTCCGGTGTGGTGGGTGGATGTCCTCGATTGCAACTTGATTTTTTTATATTTAGTTTTCTGACGCTGCCTCTCTTTTAATTTCAGCTCACAAATGATGTTCACACAGACACAATGATTTATTTTCCCAGATGTAATAGTCTGGAAGACATATTGTTGTATATTGTCATCTCTGCTAATCAATCAGAGCAGGTATAGTTACGTGCTTATAGTTATATATATATATATATATACACACATATATATATATACACACATATATATATATAATATTGTGTTGACAAGTGCTGGGATAACATTTCTGTGCAATATATGGATGAAAATAAAGAGCATATTGTAATAATTTAGACCAACTCCACATGGGAAGGATGCTCACAGGTATCGCAGGAAGTAGGACACAATCATGACTCCTTTTGGGGGCGCCGGTCCCCGAGACGCATGGCGGGACAGTAATGCATACAACAATATATTTTTATTAACGCCCCCCAACAGAAGCTCATTAATGCTAAATGGTGTACAGCCGATGGGAGAATGAGATGGAGCTCGATGGCGTTGAACTGAACTTTACCCCGGCGTCTCTCAGGCAGCCGTCAGCCTGAAATGGATCTGTGTGCATCGATAGCTCTTGATAGATCAGTCGTTAATCATTTAGCAGAAAGAGAAAGAAAGAAAAAGAGAAAGAAAAAGGCAGATTACACAAGCATCACACACGAGGAAGAGGTATTTACTAAAGGGTTTTAATCCACAATCTGTGGTCACACTTTGAGAGTATGAACATAAAGGATGAATGGAGTCATCTTTCTCCATGGAATTATTGTGTTTAACTCAATTTTTCAATTGTATTTACTCATATGCCAAATAACTGTAAATGAGCGACTAAACTTTTCTAGTTGGAAAAAGGGTCAAAATACTTACTGAATTTTCTCTGGTGCTTTCAGCCACAACTCATGGTTTTCTTTGTCGATGGGGTTCGCTCCCTTTTTATAGATAAATAGAAGCATTTAAGAATAAAGAAGTACTTAGTTAATCCACACAATGAACATAATTCCATGAATACTATATTAAACACAAATGTTAAAAAGAATATTAACAAAATAAAAAACTACATAGTGTTGGTCTGAGTTTTGGTGTCCTTTTCCTGTTTTATTTTGAAGTCCTCGTCTCTTGTGTCCTCTGTTTCCCCTGCACTTCCTGTCCCTGTGACGTCTGCCCTGTGTGATTGCTAGCCCCGCCCTTATTGTTTCCACCTGTGTCTCGTTCCCCTGTGTATTTAGTCTGTGTTTACTAGCTCTGTGCCTATACTTCAAACTGCATTGCATTACGCGCGTGTTTTAAATATATTGATTGTTCATACCGATGAAGAGGAGTTAATTAATTGTTATCAATATTCCAATATAAATAAAAGTTTAAATATGAGGGAAATATACTTTTCTAAGAAAGGCCACTTTGTTGGTATTTCATGTTTCCTCTTGTGAAGAGAGAACCGGGAGGTTTGATGTAAAGGGAGTTGCTGAGCGACTACATCAAACCTGCTCCCCCCCCTCCAGACCTCCACATGTCCGAGTGAGATATTATTCCAAGGAGGGGAATCACGTTGGACAAGGCCATAACTTATTTGTATGTGTTGTTGAAAAAGACAATGACAGAGTTGAAAGTGTGTTTCTTTTCTATCACGGTCGGTCTCTGAGGAAAAATACATGCTTTTCTCTAAAGCATCCGGTGTAAATACTTAACTCCATCTTAAAATAAAATTCAAATATTTGTCTACACCGTCATGATTGTGATTCTTATTGATTTAAGTGATTTGTGTTGCAATTTATTCTTAAATATGTTGTTGTATTTTCTTATTGTTTGTCTACACCACACACACTGAAGTCATTTGAACCCAAATGACAATATTATCCCAAACATAACAAAGTAGGTATCTTGCCCTAAACTAAGTTGTTTCCTGTGAAGACGAAAGTTTTATTTTGAAAAGCACATATGCGTGTGACTAAACAGAAATTGACGCACGTAGGAAAATATGTGAAACACAAAGGGTCATCTTTTGTAAGACCTTGCACAATGGCAGACCAACCCACCCGAGTTGATTCCAACCGGTTTAATCCAGTGACTGCCAATCTGGCAACATTTCTTGGGAGCAAAATCTTTCCCACCAAAATACATCAATACGACAGATGTTTTATGATGTATTCCAGCAACCTTACTGGACCACACAACACTGCCTCTTGGGCCCATCGTCATATCGGGTCTGCATTGCTCATCTAGCCAACAAGCGCTCGGTGCTCTCCACTAAGGCTGCAACAACGAATCGATAAAATCGATAACAATCGATTATTAAAATAGTTGGCAACGAATTTCATTATCAATTCGTTGTGTAGCGTGATTATTACGGCACTCAATAAGTCGCAGAGTATAAAAAAAGTTGAGTTGAGCGCAGAGCGGCGCAGGAGAAAAAATAGTGAAGCGGAGGGAGAGGACACAGAACGCTGCCTTTTGAGAGCCAATCAGCGTTGAGCTGCTCCGCTGTTGATGAATCTAACTGGCTGCTGCTCTCGTGGCGCTGGAAGCGGAAGTCATTCACGTAGTCTGAGTGACATTCACAGAGCTGTGTGCGCCTACGGGTGATGTCATGAACCCAGACACCAGGGCGTTACATGTTACGACGTGTGTGTCATTTCCACAAGAAGTATAACGTGGAAAAAGTGGTAATTTATTCCGTGGCGGATGGCGGGAAAATATTTTTCCATGGAGAAAACCAACGGAGATAAGCCACGCCCCCTCACCGACACGTATGACGCGTTTAACCCACAAATAGTCGGCTGAGTAAACTCAGGCGAGTAAACCGCTGTATACATGAACTAGTGAGAAGATGTTGTTTTAAACTAACAATGAGAATTCCAAAGCATACAGTATATATTCCATGTAAATTAACATTTGAATATAACACATTTGCATTACTTTTCCACACATTTTGGGATTTTATTTTTTTCAATGACTTTTCCAGGCCTGGAAATAGCCATTTAAAAATTCCATGACTTTTCCAGGTTTTCCATGACCGTATGAACCCTGTTTTGAATAAAGGGTTGAAAATCACAGTTTTTTTGTTTTATCCGATTAATCAAAAAAATAATCAACAGATTAATCGATTATCAAAATAATCGTTAGTTGCAGCCCTACTCTCCACATACCAAAAGCATTGCAAAATGTCCATGCCAGGAGATCCCATGCGAAGTCAACGAACAAACGCGAATTATGCAAATTTTCGCCGGGGGCGCAAATAGAGCGAAACGAAAAATTTGCTCGACACTGAGTTGCGAAAGCCAATCGACATTGAGCCGCTACGCCCGTCATCACTAATGCTGATGAACCCAACTGCTGCTGCTACTCTAGTAGCGCTGGAAGCGGCAGTTATCCAAACGTAGGTCGGCGACCATCCCTCTGGCTCCGTTATTTGCTGGAGAGGGAACAGATGGTCAGGGCTGAGCGTAGCCGGAGGTGCTTTTCCTTTCCTCTCTTGTAATTATGCCTTAAGGGGAACAACACCAAAGTGGCTCTCCAGCTCGCGGCTTTAGCTCCGAGACTCTTTGTGAAGGAGGAAGGATGTCTCGGCACAGATTGTAGGGTCAGCGTGACAAAGAGAGCTCCAGGCGAGCGGCGGGGTTCGAGCAGATCAGATCCCAGAGAATCTGGACTTTGAACTAGAGCCGGGAGCATCGAGTGGAATCACATGCACGCATGACGAGTGTGAGATGTACTGTACGCTCAAAGTCTTCCAACCGCGAGATCGGGATGATGTTGCTCTCAAGTAATCAGATATGATAAATGGAATTCTCATTTAAATAATAAAAAAAGGTCACAACGGCGATAAAGGAGGAGTTGAAATGATTATAGAAGGGCATGAGAGAGGGGCAATAGTGTAAGAGAACCACTTCCTGTTATTGTTTCTGATGATGACGCCTTGGACTGTGACATTTTTCTTTTCCTGTATGGCTTATGAGAGATTAGAGCCGTTATCAAGGACCGCAGATTGTGTGTCTGGGTAAATTATGAAGGGGGCCAGACAATAGAGAGATGACACTGTGGCAGCGGGGGGTGTTTAGGCTCGGCTGCAGAGTGGGTGGAGCGGGGGTGTGGTTCAGGGAACGGTGTCTGATTGTCATCAGCTGGACTGATAGGTAAATCAGTCCAGCTGATGACAATCTGTGGTTGTGTATCTGGGAGGCTTTTTCTCTTTAAAGGAGCTGGACGGGCTGAAGACGACAGAGCAATGAGCAGAGACACAGTCGGCGGTCAGAGCGTTGAAATAAAGCTTTTTACCAAAGTTCCCTCTGGTTGCGGATTCCTTGGTGCTTAGTGGGGGGGGGACACAATCCTGTCACAGACACCAGAAGAAAGAATGAAAGGAAGAAAAAAAAAAAGGAAAATTCCAATAAGTGACCTCGAGGATGGTCTGAATTGGAAAATGCAATTTGTCCAGGATAAACCCTTCCTCGCGATACGTGACTATTCGCACAATGCGGTGTGAGTGTGTGTGTGTGTTAGACAAGCCATGCTCCTTACACACTAATGATTAGGTCACCGTGGCATCTTGCGGTGTAATAAGGTGTGATTCCTTAATTATTATTTTGTTTTTAATCTTCCTATTTTCCATCATAGTCACATTGTCGCCAAGGGAAATGGAATTAGCCCCCCCATCCCCCCACCCTTTCAACTGCTAGCCACACTCACTATCTCGGCAACACAACAGTCCGATCTTGCCGTTTTTCTGCCAAGTTATTTGCCTAATCTCGTCCTGCAAAATACCAGAAAAGACTTTTCTCTAATTACATTTGCGACTCCTCTCCTGTGATATCGCCGTTGTGAACAGGCGGGGGGACTCGGGCCGTTCAAGCGGCATTGGAATCATGGATCATGTTGAACGAGTGTTTTCATTAAAAGTAGGAATGCACATGTGCACTCCACTGCATTACAAGATCACGTGCTGTATTGTGTACAGCGCTTATGTGGGTTTAACAATGTGTGTTTATGTTATGATTAATTTCATTATCTCGCTCATGGCTACATCCATGCACTTTGTATCAATAGCTCACAAAGAAAGAGGTTATCACAATAACTTTGTGAATAACAATGTAGACCTTACAGAAGTTTTGTTTACTTTGTATAACCGCCGATGTGCAATGACTGAACACAACACTGACAAATCACCAGTTCAATAAGTAAAGCCAATTATTGCTTTCGTTTTGGTTACTTATAAAGTGGAAACGGCACACAACACTTGTTGTTAAATTTGGCAAAAAGAATATTCAACTAAATATTATGTGATATGCCTTATATAAGTGACCACAAGGAGATTACAAAAATGTATTTTCAATACAAATGACTTCAGCAACGGACAGCGCTGATGTAGTAAACACAATACATCCCAAAATGCGACATAAAGTTTCATCCATATACAGTAGGTACGGAAAGTATTCAGACACCTTTAAAATGTTCACTCTTGACAATGACCCTAAGCAGACAGCTAAAATAACGGAGTGGCTTCGGAACAACTCTGTGACCATTCTTGACCGGCCCAGCCAGAGCCCTGAGCCAAACAAAATGGAGCATCTCTGGAGAGACCTGAACACGTCTGTCCACCAACTTTCACCATCCAACCTGACGGAAATGGAGAGGATCTGCAAGGAAGAATGGCAGAGCATCCCCACATCCAGGTGCGAAAAACTTCCCAAGAAGACTCATGGCTGTACGAGCTCAAAAGGCTTCTACTCAATCCTGAGCAAAGGGTCTTAATACTTATGACCATGTGATATTTCAGTTTTTCTTTTTTAATACATTTGCAAAAAATTCTACTTTTCTGTTTTTTTTTATGTCAAGATGGGGTGCTGAGTTACATGAATGAGAAATAAAATGAATTTTTGATTTTAGCAAATGGCTGCAATGAAACAAAGAGTGAAACATTTAAAGGGGTCTGAAAACTTTCCGTACCCACTATAGGCGTACAGGCTCCTGGGGGTTGTTTAGGATACACTGAGCACCTCTCTCCTCTTCTCTCTCTCCTTATGGATGAATTCACGTCTCTCCATTGCACATTACTAACTCTACTTCTTCTCCAGAGTCTTTGTGCCTTCTCGGCCTCAAAGGGTCCATTGGACTTGGCTGGGTCTGAAGCTGGTCCTGGCTCCTGCCCCCTGACTCAGCACCTGCTTCCTAGTTGGCCCTGCCTCCTTTGTGCCTCATGCCTCTGTGGCCCCCACCTCCTGCCATGGTTCTGCTGATCCCCCCCCCCCGCTCTACCTCCTTCTGTCTTATGGAGTGTGGAGGTCTGGATCGTGGCCCATGCATACTACTAATTAATCATACATTCTGTCATACTCGTTGAATGTGTTTATGTAACAACAATGATTCCTTCTGGTCACATGACATATATTTTTCTGTCCATCCTGGAGAGGGATCCTCCTCTGTTGCTCTCCTGAAGATTTCTTACCTTTTTCCCCCTGAAAAGATGTTTTTCTATTTCTTGGGAGTTTTTCCTGATCCGATGTGAGGTCAAAGGTCAGGGATGTTGTATGTGTACAGATTGTAAAGACCTCTGAGGCACATTTGTAATTTAACCCTCTCCGTTTGTTGTCAGCGAGAATAAAGGACCCTAACAACCACAGTCCAACAACAAATACATACAATAAACGTATGTCCTCTTCCTCACACCACATCTCTCACACTATCCGTGGTTTAGGTAACGGCGGTGCATCGTTACAAAATTACATTTGCTATGTGGCTTAATTAAAACTATTAAAATGATTGACTGCACAGGAGTTAGACCGATAATTATAGTGCTTTCTGGAGAGATGGCACAGCACCCCGAGGTAAGTAAGATATTAACGCTGGGAGAGATTGTCAATGAAACGTTTTCTGTAATTACTTCCCAGCACTTTGGGGATTGGACCCCTGCTGTGTTCACTTCCTCATGACGGACCTATTCAGACTGAGCTGCTGTCAGAACAGGAAGAAGATATACTTAAATACTATTTTAATCAGCAGATATGGTAATTGTATCAGAGCCGTGAGGGGCATTTGAATGGTGTATAATAATGCTTCCCAAATTATAAGTGACAGGAAGGATCATCTTCCATTGCAATGTTTGGGCGAAGTTTAAACTGCAATTATGTGTGCGTGAATTCAACCACAAGCTTTTATACCTATAATAACTAATTAATCTATTTCATAATGGACTGCGTGCTGGTGGATTGTTCTACTGATTGGAAGGTTCAGACACCAGCGGTTAATTGGCCTTAACGGGATCTACTGACATCCTCATCTCTCTTAACTCCCTAATTTAATTTGTCACATGGACCCAATTATTGATCAGCTGCTGGTATCCTGACATTCGGGAGGAGGAGGAGGAGGGCCTGTCTGAAAGACATTTTTTGCCAGTAGAGATGTGAAATACCAGCTGCTCCGGTCTCACTCTAATAAAAAGAAAAAGTAGGACAAGGATGGGATACATAGTGTGAGAGCCGACAGGGCGGCCAGCACTGCGATCACTAATTGGAGGCGACAGCAAGCTGATAGGCCGACATGATCCGGGTCAGGGTGTCACTGGGAATCTTACATCAATCCGACGCTGTGTGTAAAGGGAAGGCTTCAGGACCCGTGGTGTTTTACTCTGGGCTTTGTGATCAGGACACCTTTTATTCAGCGCACACCGTTATGTGGAGCGTCTTCTTGACTTCTTATGCGCTTTATTTGAGGAGCAAAGTTTGACTTTATTGGCAACATGTGTCGTAACATAGATTGTTATATGTAATGTTTGTTACATGGAGAATTCTGAGTCTGAGAATTTTATAATTTTTTTTTAAAGGTAGAGTTTGTAATTGTGATGGCTGGGGCGTGATTAGAATCAGCTGTCGGGGAGTGGCTCAGGAGACAGGTGCTGGGAAGAGGCCTGATTGGCCTCAGATGTGGGGAATCAGGTTGATTTTCTCTCTGCTATGTCAGCTGCAAAGGAGATGGAGGGACGGGACCGGCAGAGCAGACACCGAATAAAGTATATCGGCAAATGTTATGGCACAAAGACACCAAAAGCGGCGGGATTTTCACACGACCAAATCCCATGAAAAGTCAACGTACAGACGCGTGTGGCTGCGATAGATGTAACATTTTTCCGGGCGGCGTGATTTTCGCCCCAAGTTTAAATATTTCAACTTTGAGGCGATAATTTCGCAACTCGGGCCAATCAGCTCTTGAGTTGCTCCGTGCGTCATCACTGTCCCGCCGCTGTTGAATCAGAAGGTCTGGATCGTGGAATATGCCTACTACCAACTATGCCATGGCCTTGCTGAGACTCCGCCCACTCCTCCTCTCTACCTCCATCTGCCTGATGGATCATCGAGGTCTGGATCGTGGAATATGCCTACTACCAATTATGCCATAGCCCTGCTGAGACTCCGCACACTCCTCCTCTACCTCCATTTGCCTGATGGATCGTGGAGGTCTCGATCGTGGAATATGCCTACTACCAACTATTCATACACTGTCATATTCATTGAATGTGTTTTAACTCTAAATCTGTCCTTCTGTACACATTACATCTAATGCATCTGTCCATTCTGGAGAGGGATCCTCCTCTGTTGCTCTCCTGAAGGTTTCTTCACTTTTTTCCCTGTGAAGGGTTGTTTGGAAGTTTTTCCTGATCCGATGTGAGGTTTTGGGACAGGGATGTCTATGTGTACAGATTGTAAAGCACTCCGAGACAAATTTGTAATTTGTAATAATGGGCTATACAAATAAACTGAATTGAAAAAAACTGAATTGAACAAGGAGGACACACTTGCGGTTTGCGGGCACTCAGAGCTCTTTAACACCTCTTATAAGTACCTGACTCGCAGAGAATAAAACAGGCACGGGTGATGTTATGTATTCATTGGTAAAAGTGACCGAGCTGTGTGAGCCTACGGGTGAGGTCATGAACACAAACACGAGGGCGTTTGATATTCCGACGTTTGTGGGATGTCCTCAACCAGTTTAAAGCAGTTTTTCCGTGGTGGCCGAAAGGAAATGATACATTTTTGGAAGGAGGCAAGCCACGGACATAAGCCCCGACCCTCGGGGAGCGTCGCAACGCTTATGGCGTGAACATGCATTTTGGGCTACAGGACGAATCGCGTCGCTTTTGGTGTGTACGTACCATTACAATACGTTTCTTAATTTCTTGGTGCTGGGTGGGAAAGGAGGGTTGTTGAAATTATCATTCCATCTGAGCGATCAATGAATCAAATGCTCTGGTAAAAAAAAGAAGAAACAAAATCCTTACGGAATGTCGCAGGACTGTAATAAGCCTGTCCGGTGACTTTCTCTGCAAAACTTAGCAACTTTTGGAGTTGGCGCTACTTTTCTCTGAAAACAGTTGGCAACACTGCACTGTGTATTTAAGTTGGATCATTTCTTTAATCGAACACTCAAGATTTCCAACCAAAGCTTTGAACAGCATTTTAGGTCGAAAAGGGACTGGAGGACAATAATGAATTTGTCCTATATTCACAGGATCCTCCAAGGTGGGCCTACGTTCACAGGATCCTATGTACTAAAAGAGTAAAGTGTTCAAAAGAGTCTGGATGGAGCGATGTGTTTTGTGGAAGAAGTCTCAACACCAGTGATGCATTTAAGAGTATTTATTTGACAGTCATTTCTGGTTGCTTTAAAGTTTCTGTCGACCTCCAATAATCAGACAGCCAATCTAATGTCTCGCAAATAAGATTAGTACTTACAGTCTCCATTTAGTGAGCTTAAAGCTCCCAGTTTGTGTGTTGTTCTTAATCACCAGCCCCGATGGCGCGCTCTCTCCTGCTCAGCATTTCAAAAGAGACTGAGCTTCGCGCCAAGAGAGGTAACAGCTGCTTTCCGCTTCCGGTTTAAAGCCCTACCCCCGGTTTTAAACTTCAGAATAAGAGCCTAAACAGGAAACCAGCTAGGATCAAGGGAAACGCACCTCTACCACAATAAAACCAATCTCATTCATACTACCCACATCCTACAGTTGTGATAACAATAAACCTCATAAAATCAACATTACAGTTACACATATAATACAGTGATCATACTTGTCTATGCTTCTTAATACATTAATTGGAATATTCCTCCCTAATATCCACTATGTCAATTATCTTTCTATATGCATTATTTAAAACATAAGACTTCCTTATTTACATATGCAAGTGTACATAAAATCCACCACAACCTAACAGTTCCCAAGGTGGTCCTACGTTCACAGGATCCCATGTTCCCAAGGTGGTCCTACGTTCCCAGGGTGGCCTACGTTCCCAAGGTCCCACATTCACAGGTTCGTACGTTCCCACGGTGGTTTTATGTTCCCAAGGTGGTCTTACGTTCACAGTATCGTACGTTCCCATGGTGGTTGTATGTTCCCAAGGTGGTCCTACGTTCACAGGATCCTATGTTCCCAAGGTGGTCCTACGTTCCCAGGGTGGCCTACATTCCCAAGGTCCCACATTCACAGGATTGTACGTTCCCAAGGTGGTTGTATGTTCCCAAGGTGGTCTTATGTTCATAGTATCGTACATTCCCAAGGTGGTCCTAGGTTTACAGGATCCTATGTTCCCAAGGTGGTGCTACGTTCACAGGGTTCCACATTCACAAGATCGTACATTCCCAAGGTGGTCCTACGTTCCCAGGGTGGTCCTACGTTCCCAAGGTCCCACGTTCACAGGATCGTATGTATGTTCCCAAGGTGGTCCTACGTTCCCAGGGTTCCACGTTCACAGGATCGTATGTTCCCAAGGTGGTCCTACGTTCACAGGATCCCATGTTCCCAAGGTGGTCCTAGGTTCACAGGGTCCTATGTTCCTAAGGTGGTCCTAGGTTCAGAGGATCCTACGTTCACAGAATCCTACGTTCACAGAATCCTACGTTCACAGGGTCCTATGTTCGTTCCTAAGTTGTTGAAAGATAAAACCCCACTCCAGTCACTAATTCTCTCTGTGTTTCCCCTGTGAACTGGTTATTAGTTTTCCTCTCATCCTTTTCGACACATCTATCTCAATCAGCCGGCGCGCTCCGATCTATTGAATTCCAGGACTGAAATAGATTTTCAAAACTTTCACAAGTTGGAGAACGGTGTGAAGAGGATAAATATGCCGCCGTGTGATTAACATGACAGGGTGGGAGGTGGGGAGCAGATTGATGTGGCACTCATTCTTTCCTACTGTTCATTAGCAATTTCTGAACCGTAGGCTCTTAGTGCTATTGGGGATAAGGGAGAAACATCATCAATCATTTGCAGACTGTTGGCTTTAACACGCGTCGTGCAATTATTCTCCCTACAACTTGACTCAATTGTCTTGCATTGCTTGAATGGTTGGAAAAGCCTTTTAGCTGAAGGATTTATGGAGAGGATTTACATGAGTATGTTAAAAGGGAATCTCTAAAAGTTGGTCCCCGGCAGCACCGTGGACCGTTATGTATTTCCTCCTTCCCCTCCGCTTGAATTAATGTAAATCAATTCCCCAGAGGGAAAATACACAGGAGAGGATCTCCTCGGGGAGAAATGGAGGGTTAAACCTACCACTTAGAGCCATGTGGTGTGGGTGAGACGTCACAAACAAAATGAGTCACCTTTTGTCCAATCCAGCCGCTCGCAGGGGCCTCCGTGGGCTCAAGTGGCGGCTCACGGACTCAGGGAGCTAATTAAAGGGCAATCAGGTGAAGTCTTACCATTTCTAATTGCCTCCCCGGGGCCTGAGGGCTATGAACTCAAAGAGGATAGTGGGACATTTTAATTGGAGTTATATACTGTTTAAAGAGAGACAGAAAAAAGGGACTTTGAGGAACATTTGCAGTTTGACTATTAAAGCTACGGTGATTTAGAGTAAATACAATTTTTTTGATTTGACAAGAGATTTATGGAGCAATAACTAAACCACAGCAAGATTGAATCTCATTGATAATATTTTAAAACAAAAATATTTGATTTAAAGTGTGATTAAAGCTTTTTTTCTTCTATAATGGATTAAATGAGTAAGTAATGGGAAAAAGAGGTGAGGTCATCATTGGAAACTGTTTGGTAAAAGGACAGGCCTTTGAGTGGATGGACCATCTGTCAATCAAACTCTAGCCGAAGCCTCTGAGTGAAAACATCTTTTTGAACAAAGAAAAAAATCTGGGGTCAGATCAGTCTCGATAACTGCACATGCACACAGAGAGACTCACAAATGCAAACACACAGATTCACAAATATATTCAGTTTACAAATGCACGCAGAATGATTTCCAATGCACACGTAAATAAATTACGATTTATATAAATGTAAAAGAAAAATCACATAGTCTCCCCTGCCGTGGCTCAACTCGTAAATGCGTTTTTTTAAACATAGTCCTATCTGTAGCCAATCAGACGTCACCCTCATTATCAACCAATCACAGTGTTGTTTGCTTCATTCTTGCCTTAGAGGGGCGGGACTTATCTCTGTGGCTTGATTGCTGCTACTCTAGTCGCGCTGGAAGCAGCAGTCTTCCAAACAGAGTGGGTGAAATTCACCAAGCTGTGTAAGCCTACAATGATGTCATGAACCCAAACACGAGGGTGTTAGATGTTCCGACGTGAGTGGGTTGTCCTCAACAAGAATAAAGCAGAACTAGTGGTTATTTCTTCTATGGTGGATGAAGGAAACGTAAACTTTTTAAAAGCCCCGCCCCTCAAAGGCGGGATTCCATCTGATTGGCTACAGATAGTGTATTTCAGAATCGTTCTGCGTGCATTTGTGAATTTAATATATTTGTGAATTGTTCTGTGCATTTGTGAATCTACTTTGCATTTGTGAGTCTCTGTGTGCATTTGCAATTATTGAGACTGATCTGACCCCATAAAAATCCTTCAGTGCCAGTTCTGCGGTCTTCCTTCAATAAACAAAACGCACTATTGTAACTGCTAATCTCTCCGGGGGCCGACATTGTTGTTCCACGCGCCCTAAACCACGGCCATAGCTGCCGGGATCTCCTCCAACGACGCTGATTGGTCCGCGGGAGACGCGATCCCGTGGCTCTGGTGCAAGGGCTCACCTGTCGGCCTGAAGCGACACGTAGAACAGAGAAAAACAATACGTTGCGATTCAATAATGGTTGTGATTCTTTCTCCGCTGCCTGCTGAGGTCCTCCTAGGGAGTGAAGTGCTCTCCTGTTTGTGAACCAGCTGTGAGCTGAAGGGTCAATGAGGATTTTGTCGTGCTTATGTTGAGTGCGGGAAATAGGAACGGTGTTTATGGAACGTCTGGTGTTTTTAGTTTTACTCAACAGCCGTGGCTGCTGCTTTATTTTATTAACATCCATCCAACAGTGTGAAGCTGCTTTTAAATATCGATTGATATACACAACATGTTTTTCTTAATGCCGTCTGCAATGTGAGTAAACTATTTAGGGTTGACCATATTTTTAAATCCCTGACCCCATACTCTTAAAGGAGTAGTTAGTAGTTGTAGCAGGTCTCACGCCGCTACCCGTGGGTTTCCCCCAAAAGCTCCAATGATAACCAGATAACAGCGAGGTTCCGTTGGATAACATATTTATTTTTCCCACCAATCATTTTCAGACTCAAGTACAGTAGAGGGCTCTGGCTTTGATAAAGCTAGCCGCCCACTGTAAAAAAACAACAACTCTGGAGCAGTGGCTTAACACCACGATAACCCTTACAGACAATTTAAATATTGTCTAAAATTAATATTATTATTAATCTCTAAGGTGACTCAACGCATGCCAACGCCCCCCAGAAACACACATATTAGGTCATTTTGAAAGATGTCATTATCACATACAACGTTGGCACAGAGGCTTCATATGTAACATGGTAATGAAATAAATAGTTTTAAGTGCAATAGAAAACACTCAAATAAATCACAATGTAGGTGTACCTGAGAGAACAGGTGCTGCGATTGTCAGAGAAGGAAAGGAAACCAAAATAATGGTGTTTTTCTGCTTATTGCCATTAGGGGGTGGGGGACGTGTTGGGTTAGAGAGACGGCAAACTCCACACACCTGTGTGTGTGTGTTTCGTCATCAGCCTTTTGTTGCACAACACGGGGCCCGGTGTGATTTGCCGAACACCTCTTCATTCTCTAAAAAAAATTAGCGCGAGCACTGCAGAATATTATCAGGAGAACGTTCATTACCTGCGTTCTGGGTATTAAGCGTTTTACCCGGGTTGTTTTCCCCAGGCGACGCCTCGCAGCCAACCGGCCTCCACAGCTTCCTCGTCTCCTGCTGCTCGTGAGCCGGCTGCCAACAGGAACATTTGCATCCGGTGTTCCTCTCGTCCGTGTGCTATCATCACCTGCTTTGGTGTCCTGGAGCTATTCCACATTAGTGCATTATTCCAGATAAGCCTTTGCCCTGCAGCACCCTGACTCCCTTATTTCTGGCACAGGGAAGAACAGAATGATATAAAAGAATGATATAAAGGCATACGTATTGTTTAGTTTGTCAACAGGAGATATTACGCAATATAAAGCTAATACGTCTGTGAAGCTTTATGTTCTGACAAATCTAAAACTTTTTCACACTCCTAATTTATCAAATCCCGACACTTTAGTGAGTGGCCCTAAGATTCAATAAGTCGCTCAGTAGCGTCAGTTTTGGACATGCACATTTTTGAGTTACGTAACAACAGTAATTGGTTATGATTTAAGCCACTCTGTTATGGTTAGGAAAATGATGGTTTGGCTTAAAATGAGTATGTAAGCAGGACGTTATGTCACAAAAACTACCGTAAAATGAGTCACGCAGGACCGTATTAATTATAACAGATTAAACATCAAAGTAAGTATTTCTTAATTCCTCTTTATTTACAATTATTATTATAATACAGTTCTATGTGATACCAAATTATTTATTTCACTGTGAAAAAAAAAGATGTGACGCTGAAGTATGAACTATTATTATTCAGTATAGCACTATATAAACATGAAGATAATGATTAACCACGGATCCTGAACACAACATATTGTATAATGCATTTATAGCGATAGAAGATTATGAGATGAGGCTGCACCGCCTCCTCGTCTCCATCTTTACACAGGCTCTAATGGAGGACCGAGGCAACCAGGGAGGCTGCACCACCTGCACCACCTGTGTGTTTCCTTCCCTCTTCACTCACCTCAATCACGCTGTGTGGATTCATAAATGACCCCGCTGAGGGTCATGTGTGCTCAACACAGAATATTCCCAAAGGCAGCACTGTACGTGATATGAGAACATTGCCATAGTACAGCGTGTGATGCAATATATAATATATATACGAGAGGCTGATACAAACCAGACTGTCACAGAACAAAATGATGACACAATTGTGCACGTATTACTGAACATGGCAGAATATGCGTGTCATAAAAAAACCTCTTAATCCATATTTAGTATTATTAGAAGACTTCAGAGTACATTAGCCGAGTGATTCTGTTCCATAATAACAATAAATGATATGAAGTAGCATACATGTAGGAAACTATATATATATATATATACACTGTTCAAAAGTTTGGGGTCACTTAGAAATGTCTTTATTTTTCAAAGAAAAGCACTGTTTTTTCAATAAAGATAACATTAATTAAAAATACACACTATACATTGTTAATGTGGTAAATGACTATTCTAGGTGGAAACGTCTGGTTTCTAATGAAATATCTCCATAGGTGTATAGAGGCCCATTTCCATCAACTATCACTCCAGTGTTCTAATGGTACATTGTGTTTGCTAATCGCCTTAGAAGACAAATGTCTGATTAGAAAACCCTTGTGCAATTATGTTAGCACAGCTGAAAACAGTTATGCTGGTGATATAAACTATACAACTGGCCTTCCTTTGAGCTTGAAGAACAAAATTAATACTTCAAATATTAATCATTATTTCTAACCTTAGAATTGAGCTAAGTAAATATGTTTCACGAAGTGGATAAAGTCTCCAAATGACTGTTGCTAGTTCTGTGGCAGCTCACGTTTGTTCTCTTTTTTCATTTGTTTTTTTCAGTTTAATATCTCTAAACATGAATATTATGGAAATGTTTCTTTTTTTCTGTGAATATTACATATTTTTATTTGAAAACAAAAATGTTGTAATGCTCATTTTTCATTTGCACACACCCCACGAAGCTTTATCTTTATCGTGTTGGGATTCAAACCAAATCTAAAAGAAAATGAGACTTTCATCCGGCTTGTTCTCCGTGCCCTCCTTGCCGTAGAGATGCTTTTGCATCTGAAGCGTTTCTTTTCAAGTTGAAAGAAGTTCAGGCTCCAGTGTGTTCACATGCAAGTTAAGCGTGGCTGTGGTGAGAAATAAAAGGTTACACTGTCATTTCACACCAATTTGATATAACGAGCCTTTCATTTCAATGTCCTTCGTGAAAGAACAGTGTGCCCTCCATAACGGTGGCAGCTCGCTACCAAACAGCATGCATTTGGACTCAGAGGACCAGAACATGGGTCCAGTGTACCTGAATAGTGTAGTGTCGAGACTACATAATGTAACTCCAATGAAATTAAAGATAACCTCATTTGTCTCAATTAAATACATTCGGTTCACTGCTAAGTTTGGCCTCCATTACATTTTATTTCTGATAGAACATGAAATTGATGCCAATAAGTGTTGATGACCTTGCTATGTACAGTGGACATCAGCAAACCACTCAAAGCACTGCACATAAAGGATGAAGAAGGTCCAAGTGGAAAGTTATTAGTAATATGTCAAGACCTAATGGGCGTAAAGATGCAGCCATTACAATGGCTCTTCATGTATGTGAAGCTATTACTGTTACCACAGCCCACTGGCTATTAACCTGTCTCCTCTGATTAAGTACAGCTATGGCAAAAAAAGAGACACAGATCGAAAGACAAATGACACTACGTGACACGCATTACAGAGTGCTGAGTTGTTCTGTGGAATTGTTTGCCAATTGAATTTTGTTGTTTTTACCCTGTTTCAGGTACCTTGAAGTTAGTGAAGGCTAAACGCTGAACCTTGTGTGAAAGGGTTTTGAAGCTATCCGTTGGATGATTGATGGAATGTAAAAGAGATCAAAATAAAAAATAAACTGACCTTTGCTTTCCTGGCTCAGTCTGCCAGTGTTGTAGTCAAGACTTCCTAAACTGAGACCGAGTCAAAACCAGGCAGGGCCAGAACAAATCAAGACCAAGACTTTGAGGTTGTTGAGACGGAGAACACGGTGGCACAAGACCAATACAAGACCAAGCAAGACGTTGAGGGGTTAAGATCAAGACCAAGGCAGGGAGAGACCAAGACTGAGAGAAGACCAAGACCCTAAGGAGTTGAGACCAAGGCAGGGCGAAACCTAGAAAAGGCCAACAATGTTACAGTTAAGGCAAAGCCCAAGAACAAGGCAGGGTGAGACCAAGACTGAGAGAAGACCAAGACCCTAAGGGGTTGAGACCAAGACCAATGCAGGGGTCAGGAATGTTTTTGACTGGGAGAGCCATAAAAGCCAAATATTTCTCAATATATTTCATTGAGAGCCATATAGTATTTTTAACGTAGAATAAATTAAATATGTCTTGCTTTTAATGCGACTTCTGGTGCTGCATGATGCTATGATGCTACGGGGGGGGGGGGGGGGGCAGTGCAGTGCAGTGCAGGGGTAACTTTTTCTTTGCTCTGCCCCAATGTGCGCCGGCGCGCGAGACCGCGAGCCGAGAAGTGTTAACGCAACACGTAGAGACAGAAATGACATGCTAGTGTGTAGAGACGATCAATAACACACGGCTGTTTAGTTTAATAAAGTTTAAGAAAAGAACGAAGACGTCTTTAAGAAAAGGGACCTTAAATTATTTCTGCTGTAATTTGGCGCGATAGAGAACATTTCAGGGGGGCGGGCGTAGATTTTTTTTTTAAACTCAAAATTGTCTGGGAGCCATATGCCGTCACCGGAAGAGCCATATATGGCTCGCGAGCCATAGGTTCCCGACCCCTGCCCAAAGGGGTTGAGACCAAGACCAATGCAAGGTAAGACCTAGACAAAACTAGGAGAATTGACCAAGACCCAGACATGATGACACACTAAAATGTGGATCATGCAAACAATAGGCACCCCTCAAATTGATCTGAAATATCCACATTGCCATAACAACACCCGCATAAACAACAGTGCTCTACATTCACCTTCACTTTAATTGCGGTATACAGTGTCTGTGTGAATGTACATGTGAGAAGTGTATTGATGGAATAATCTAAATGCATTGCAGAGATGTCTTTCATGTGTGGACATTCCCTTTTTGATTTATTAGATGGTAACAAATAAATCAGACAGTTTATCCCAGCAGTTCTGATCTTGAAATGAAATATTGGGTCCTCTTTGTCTGTGACAGTACAACTGCGGTCGATTCCGAGACCTTTAGAAAGTGGTCTCGAGTACAACAGCGCCGCATTCCTTTAAACTGTAATTGGATATCGGTCATTTGATCCATTAAGACTTGAATTTAGACTTTGCCCTCACCCCTTGTGTATATTGCTTTCCCTTTTCTGCATCCAGGTTTTACTTGAAAGATGACTTGAGACCTAAAGAGAAAATAAAATGCATTACTGCATTTAAAGTGGCAATTGGAGGTCAATCTTTGAGGTGTTGCACTTCACTGAGAGGTACCTTTTTATAGTCTGAACACGTTACTCCGAGTGTCAAAAGATTTGGGCTCTATTCTTTCAGTTTGAATAGCAGATCTTTACCCTCTGGAAGAAGCTTACGCTGTGTGTCTTTGATGGGAGGACAATGCAGTGGATTCTTGAGACATAAGTGTGTGATTGTGCCTCCTCTGTCTTTACAACTATACACTTAAGTATATGTATTGTCTTTCATTTTATTTGGATATGAGGCCACTCGAGACCATCACAGATGTTCACAGATGACATGATATCAATCCGATCAGGAGACAGCTCTAACCAAAGGTGTGAATCCACCCAAGACTAATTAAAACCCCACCGATCCAGAGCCCATTGGGATGTGGTTTGGGCCGCAATTTGTCGCATTCTCTTTGCTGAATGTTCTGGGCCAAATTGGAGGTCGGCCCGCCCCATTGATGCTCTCTCCATGAGCGGAGGTACATCCTCATTTGAGCGCCAACAACGTTCTGGCAACAACAAGATGAATCTCAAATGGCTTAAGCTGGCTTTGTTAAAGAAGTCTGTAACTTTGGAAAGGTCCATGCAGTTATATTACAAGTTGGTCAAACACCTTTGGTGATTCAGTTTGTCTGGAACACGCCGTGGAATTGACACTTTACATTTCCAGCAGACGAGGCCCAGGAAGTGCAAACAGAAATGATATGCGTGTTAATTTGCATATAGCCTGGGAAAGCGAGATCGGATCATAGAGTGGTCCCTCGACACGCTTTCTAATGCCTGTGAATTTGCCAAAATCAAGCAGTTTAATGCAGCAGCACACAAAAAATGCCAAGAAAGCTTTTAGAAAATGTTATTCATCAATTTATAATGGGCAATTTCTCTAAAATAACAAATAAAAGCAGGATTTGTATTTGTACCGTTAGCACTTTGTAAGCAGGTAACAATAACACAAATGGCAACAGCAGGAAATCCATTGTAAAATTGTACTTGTATAATGTCTATAATAAATTATGTAGTGCTCCAGTTCTATGCCTTCTATTTTGTTATTACCTTTGATTGATGGATCGTGACTGAAATCTTAGAGATTTCATCCTCTGGTAGTCAGGACTCGGTTTGGGATCTGGGAGGATTATTATGTCTTCTATCGCTTAGTATTTAATAGTTCTGCTTAGTGAAAAGGAAAACAGCTCAGCAGGATGTCAATGTCCAAGTAAACCCTTGAAAAACACAAATCATACACATATGGAAAGCCAAATCAAATGTTTTAAGAGACATTTTGCTTGGCGAGTTTCATGAGGCCAATCAGAAAGCAAAAATTATCTGATAATGTGAATTTACTCCTCAGACATCCTCAGCCAAATACACACATATATATATATATATATTTATTTATATTTATTTACATATATTTATAAATATATATAAATTATATATAGAGATATATATATATAAATAAATGTGAATAAAATCTGCTGTGACAAAAACCTTTTTTTGTCCTTGGTTTTGAAGGAAACATTTGCCAGTAAACCGTGTGTTCTGAGAAGTAGGGATCTTCAAACGGGGGTGACTTCAGAGTGATGTCCCCAACACTTTGACTAAATTAGACTTTGAATTTTCAGATGTAGAAAAAAAATGATTAAGACGATATCTGACTTTGAGAGCTGGTACACAGCGGTTGCACATGATGCCACCGACTTAATTTCTCTGGGTTTTAATAAACTCTGAGTCGGGGTGGAAAGAAGAAAAAAAAGGAAAACAATTTGCAGCTTTTAGAGCCTCATACTTCATCTTTTTTGGGCCTTTCAAAATGTTTCATAAGTCTGACAACTTCAGACAGTTTTTCCGTATCGATTTATCTGAAGGTGACTTACGGTCGGTGTCAACATAGTTAATGAGGAAAGAATGCCGACCTTAATGCACTTTTGAGATGCAACGGTGACAACAAATGATTCGTCCTCCAGGAGTCTGTGACAGACCGTAAAAAAGGAATAATCACAAGGTACCGCCGAGCAATATCTCTTGATTTATGGAAGAATCGATTATGTTACGGAATTTTGGGGATGTGGTCGTGGAGTCACGCGGGGCAGCAGACAACAGATACAAGTTATAAAAACAGACAAACTCTTTGCATCAGTGTCGTGTGGAAAGGTTTCTGGATACTCTCATCCGGTGTAGAGACGTGATGTTCTTCAAATCCCACTTCAAAGAAAATCACTTATATGATTATTTACTCCAACGTGCCGATGAATAATTGATGAAATGGTTTTGTGTGTCCGGACTGGAGTAACATGATGGGTATGCTTGTTTATTCTGCGTCCACACCGAGCAGACTGTGTAACATCTCTTTGCCTCTTGTCTGTGTTTCCTCGCAGCGGGACCAGCCACTTTGTGCTCACTGCAAATACAGTAGTAAATATTTATAGTACATATACACACATAATAGTATATTTAGAGGAATCTCATTGGGATTTACGAAGACCATTAAATTGTTCCATTAGTTTACTCTCGAGAATAACAAGCTTATTCAGAGTAATGACTGTATAAACTACTGAAAGCCTGTATTCGATGACGAATAAATGCACTTTCTGTGAATACGAAGAATATTTTTGCGCATACGGCAACCTGGCGGGCGAATGGTGCAGTAATTGTTTTGCAAGCTCGATAGACGCCCTCGCTTTTTTTTTGTTCCCATCAAAGTGCACAATTTTAGCTGCTGCACTGGAGGCAATCATGTGGAGTCTGCTCGGGTCTTCCGAGGTCCACGACATCTCCGGGGTGGATAGCATTTTGGTCGTAAACTGAGTTTTTTAAAACAATCAAAAGGAGCGGGGTTGGAAATTGGTCGCGGCTAAATCCTTTTTTGACCAACAGTCTGTCGAGATCTATTGGAAGGAATAAAAAAATAAAAAAAATAATATATATATGTTTTATTAAAACTGACGGAGGATTGGTGAGGTTGCTGTAGTCAGCAAAACTGACAAAGTGCCTGCCGGGAGTTTCACTATTAAAGCAGAATTTAGTGAGCTTGTTGATCTCAGACAACGACGAGAAGGCCTACCTGGAGGAAGTTGCTGATCTGTCACTCTGGTGCCAGGACAACAGCCTCATCATGAATGTCACCAAAACTAAGGAGCTGATTGTGGACTTTAGGAGGGTACAACAACAGAGGACGTACTCACCACTGGGGATTAACGGGACTACTGTGGAGAGGGTGAGCGGGTATAAATACCTGGGAGTCCACATCACCGAGGATCTGACATGGTCAATGAACACAGACACTCTGGTGAGAAAGGCAAGGCAGCGCCTCTACCACCTCAGGCAGCTGAGGAAATTTAAAGTTTCCCAGAGGATCCTTCAGTCCTTCTACTCTGGAGCTGTAGAGAGCGTCCTGACAGGAAGCATCACAGCCTGGTTTGGCAACTGCTCCGCTCAGGACAGGAAGGCTCTGCAGAGAGTAGTGCGTTCGGCTGAACGCACTATTGAACTACACTCCCACCCTGCAGGACTTGTACACCAGGAGGTGCAGAACCAGAGCCGGCAGGATCATGAAGGATCCTCACCACCCCAACAACAGACTGTTTCAGCTGCTGCGGTCAGGCAGGCGCCTCCGTAGTCACGCTGCAAGAACAGAGAGACTGAGACGGAGTTTCTTTCCTCAGGCCATCAGGACTGTGAACTCCGACCTCACCAGGACCCCCACATAGACCCACACAACTGCCCCTCTTAGGCGCACACACACACACACACACACACACACACACACACACACACTTACTGTAAATATTGTGTTGTTGTTTTTTATTGTAAATAGTGTGTACTTGTTGCCCTTGCACATTCCTGCTGAGCATTGCCACTTTCATTTCATTGCACACCCTGTGTGTGTATGTGACAAATAAAACATCTTGAATCTTCTTGAATCTTGAATCAACGATGCCTTACTTCACCAGCTGGAAGTTAAACGTATTTATTATCCTTAGTACAGTCTGCTCGAGTTGGCCTCCAGTGGGACAGATCTGGATGAGGTGGTCCCACAGTTGGTTAACTTAGTTTCTTGTGACTTGTGGAGGTTTTGTTGTCAGCTGTTGGGCCCAATGTACGATTTCCTTGTTTTATTGCGTGATTGGTAACAACTTGACTTTGACCCTTTGACCTGTTCTCTAGGCCTGCCTTTAATCAAGAATAAAGGGCTGTTCAAGAACATGTTGGTATTCTTACCTCAATGAAACCTAACCCTTTTTATTATTATCTTTATTTAAAAGGGACCATGTACAGTTAAAACATAAATGTCACAATTTGATGCTCTGTACCAGAGTGTAGCTTCAGCTAATCTACATCTGTAGTCCCCTGACAGACCATAATAAACATAAATACAGTACAGGATGAGACCCACTACAACAGTATATGTGGTAAGAAGAACGCACATTGAAGGTAAGTAATACACTACCGTTCAAAAGTTTGGGGTCACTTAGAAATGTCTTTATTTTTCAAAGAAAAGCACTGTTTTTTCAATAAAGAGAACAATCAAAAATACACACTATACATTGTTAATGTGGTAAATGACTATTCTAGGTGGAAATGTCTGGTTTCTCATGAAATATCTCCATAGGTGTATAGAGGCCCATTTCCATCAACTATCACTCCAGTGTTCTAATGGTACAGTGTTTGCTAATCGCCTTAGATCAGCGGTCCCCAACCTTTTTTGAGCCACGGACCGGTTCCGTGTCAGAAATTATTTTCACGGACCGGCAATATAAATGACGTAAATATGACGTCATACGAAGGGCATAAAGTGCCAAAACTACAACTCATCATTACGCCGAATTAGTGTGAGCCGTGCGCTTGTTTACCTGCAACGAGCCGCTAATGGAGACGGCGACACAGACGTGTGTTTGGTACGCTGCTCCTAACCGAGTTCTGGTCGCTGTCATTAGAACACCGGTAGAGTTGTTGTGTGACATGTCCCTGAAGGCCACCATCATTTGCATCTCGAACAAATTTTCTTCTAGCTCAGACGGGCTCGATTCACCGGGTGGGTTTGTTTACAAATGGGTTGCAGGTCTATTCTTTTGCAGTCGGGTCTTTTGTGGTTGGAGTACCGCTCAAACTCTTTTAAAAGCCTCTTCCACCCGGTCAACGTCTGAAACATGTAGAATATTCCGCTGTTCACTAGCCCACACAGCAGCGACTTTATCGGCCAACTTGAAAACAGTTGTCATTTCCCTGAAGTGACAGAATTCATTGAGCAGGTTGAATATGTTTTAAGATTCTTTGTCACTGAAATGTGCCGCCAGCAGAGGGTTCGGCACGTGAGACTCGCCTGCAGCGATAAACCCGAACTTTAACACTCCTGAACGCGGCTCAGACGTACACACGGGTGTATCCGGTCCTTTTTCAAAATAATATATTTTTCCGACTGATTAAAAAAAGAAAATTACAACTTTTTTTATTCACTTATTTTCCGCGGCCCGGTTCCAACCAAGCCATGGACCGGTACCAGGCCGCGGCCCGGCGGTTGGGGACCCCTGCCTTAGAAGACAAATATCTGATTAGAAAACACTTGTGCAATTATGTTAGCACAGCTGAAAACAGTTATGCTGGTGATATAAGCTATACAACTGTCCTTCCTTTGAGCTTGAAGTACAAAATTAATACTTCAAATATTAATCATTATTTCTAACCTTGTCAATGTCTTGACTATATTTTCTAAAAGTGCTGATAGAGCGTTTGGTTTTCTTACGTTGGACCCGTTAGCCTGACCCAAGTCTGACTCAGCAAAAGCTCCAACGTAAAACATGATGAATGACCAACGTAAAACATGATGAACAACACCCGTGTGTGCACGCTCATGACAGTTACACATCTGCATAATTAATATTGGAGTAATAGCAGATAAAGGAGATCCATCAAGGACAGTTCATCATTTTAACAGTGGCAGAATTAAGGGGACCTGCTAAAGCCATCGAATGGTTTCATAACGTAATGAAGTATAATTCATAAGGCTTCAAAGTAATACAATGTACAGTTCATTAATGATAATCTCAGGCTTGGATAACAGCACAAGACCAATGACTTCTACGGCAGTTCACTAATGGTATGAACATTTTTTATGTACGGTAAGTTCTCCTAAATTGCTGCTAGAAGCCACTTAAGAACGTTCCACGATTTTTGCTCGTATCAGCGATTAATTCTTACTTTATTAGTCCCCATTGATTTGTTTCTCACCAATGTTTTTGCTCATCACTTTTTACGAGTGGACGAGAGCACTTTTACCAAGATAAGAAAAAAAACATCTTGTTTTTACAGTCCAGAAATTGATATCACTTGTCGCAGGTCCCATGCCGCTACCCGTGGGTTTCCCCCAAAAGCTCCAAGGATCAGCCAGGCACAAAGAGGTTCCGTTTGTCAACATGCTTTATTTTGGCAACACACACAGAGCAGACCGCAACGCTGCACCTCTGCTCACTCTCCTCTCCACTGAGCCTTTTTATAAGGGTGGCCTCGGATGCTGACTGATTGCCAATCACCAGCAGCCGAGGCCAAATTGGAGACAGCTGCCACATATCCCCGCCACCCGATTTAGGCCGGGGCTCCATCCGGCCTAACCTACTCTGGGGGCTCTGGGGTCGGCCGGGATAGGGGGACGGGGAGCTGCAGCCCGCCGGGACGGGGAACGGGGAACTGGGACCGGCCGGGGTGGAGACGGAGCAGTTGTAGCTAGCGCCGCCGCCGGGGCCCGGGGATCCGGGCTCGGCCTTCCACCGACGGGTCCCAGGGAATGGGTCGGCAGCTCCGACGGGTCCTGGACCTCGGGGGTCGGCAACTCTGACGGGTACTGGGGCTCTGGGGTCGGCAGCCCCGACGGCTCGGAGGTCGGCAGCTCCGACGGCTCCTGGAACTCGGAGGTCGGCAGCTCCGACGGCTCCTGGACCTCGGGGGTCGGCAGCTCCGACGGGTACTGGGGCTCTGGGGTCGGCAGCCCCGACGGCTCGGAGGTCGGCAGCTCCGACGGCTCGGGGGTTGGCAACTCTGACGGGTCCTGGGGAACGGGGGTCGGCAGCTCCGACGGGTCCTGGGGCTCGGGGGTTGGCAACTCTGACGGGTCCTGGGGAACGGGGGTCGGCAGCTCTGACGGGTCCTGGGGCTCGGCAACTCTGACGGGTCCTGGGGAACGGGGGTCGGCAGCTCCGACGGGTCCCGGGGAACAGGGGTCAGCCGCGGCGACGGGTCCCAGGGGTCGGGGTTCGCGGCGCCAGCGGGTCACGGGGAACGGTCTTCGCGCCGACGGGTCACGGGGAACGAGAGTTGGCCGCAGCGCCGGCGGGTTTTGGAGGGCCTTGAGGAACAGGCGGTTCTCCTCCACCTGTGCCCGCCGCATCTCCTCCATTCGGGCCAGCATCTGCCCCAAGCTGCTCAACAGCTCCTCTGCTGGATCTGGCTGCATCCCTTCCAGGCGCTTTATTCCAGGGGGCCACACGTTGGGCTCCAGTGTAGCAGGTCTCACGCCGCTACCCGTGGGTTTCCCCCAAAAGCTCCAAGGATCAGCCAGGCACAAAGAGGTTTCCGTTAGATAGCATGCTTTTATTCGGATCACACACCACACTCAGCAGACCGCAAGACTGCGCCTCTGCTCACTCTCCTCTCCACTCTCCACTGATCCCTTTTGAGCGCGGCCTCGGCTGCTGACTGATTGCCAATCACCAGCAGCCGAGGCCAAATTGGAGACAGCTGCCACATCACTATACAGTTCTTCTCTCATCTCTCCAATCCATTGGGCATGTGCCGGAGTTATGTTCCGTGTGCTGATAACTCGCACGCGGAACACCACATGCTCTTATATAGTGTTTCGGCACCACTTACACCTTCAACATTTAGTCTCCTTTGATATTAGATAACACACAAACCCTCATCATGTTGTTTCATGAGGACGTCAAACCCAATACGTCATTATGAAAACTTTAATATACCAACGGGGCCTTTAAAGGCCATCAATGTCCACCATAATGCAGGGCTCTCAAGTTTTGAAGACAGGCAAGCGTGACATTTCCATCAGCAGCACCCCCCCCCCCCCCCCTTTCGGATATCAGTCAGTCGCGCGCAATTCCAGGATGCTTTATTTTCATTGGTTGTTGGATTAAATCTTACCCAGATACAACAGATACGGTTTTTTTTCTGATTGACTATTGTGTAGCCCATTTCTTTTTTTTGATTGGCTGATAAGTGGTTCCTCACAGCAGAACTCCAGGGGAGTGCTTGATTCCTCCACGGTGAGGGCAGCGCGGCCAGCACATTAAAACATTAAATAGCCGAGAGTTTTTTTCAGCGTGAGAAATACGATGTGTGGCGGGAGTGCGTGACTTAAGACCGAAATGCGTGAGTCTCACGCTCAATGCGTGACACTTGAGAGCCCTGATAACGTCACACGTAGTTTCAAGAAAATTCGAGTTTCGAGTATATTATCGTATTGTTAGGAAGTAACCGATGCGGAGGCATGATTAGGGGTTTAGTCCGGAGATTTCAATCAATAGTGGAGAACACTGAGGCCAGGCCCAATTAAATGCATTGGTCCATTATATCAAAACTGATTACAGCTCCACACTCGACAAAGAGAGCAGTGATCGATAGACATCCTCTCCAAATGATAGATTTCAAGGCTGAAATCCCTTTAACTACCTTTCGAGTTCTACTTTTAAATATGGGTCGGGGGATTCGTCGATGAAATGAACTGTGGAAAGATCACATATCTTGGAATATTGCCCGATAATGTGTTTTCTACACGATACATGCATGACAGTCGAGCCTCTTTGAACACTAGTTGATATTTACTGTTTATTACACAGTTGTTATTGTGCATGCATGCGTTTCATTTACTTATGCAACAGCCTAGTTTCCAGTTATATAAAGCATCTAAATGTAGACACCAGTGCTTAATGTACAGTTAAATAAAATGGACCATAGACACTTTAAACAGACAAGTTTAATTAATCGGTGTGTATTACGCCAATGTCACGCACCGCTGGCTTTGTCCTTTGCTATGACCCTGTAGCCCACCGTTTCCGATTCGATGGGTATTCCCTCCTTTGGGTATTCCATCTTTTTGCTTTTCCTGAGATGCTCTGACAAGATATCAGAGCGACCTGGAGAGATGCTTTGCTTGAACGACGTAATGAGGAATAAGGGTGGGCGTTACCGCCTCTCATAAATCGCAGGAATGTGGGGGCCGACGAAAGCCTCATAGAAAGTATGCAGCGAATTAAATACCTTAAATAAATGTGTTGTCACCAGTCTAATTGCCTTAAAGTCGATGGAGGACAGGTCCCTGTAGCTATGTAGTTTTTAGTTGTAAAGCGCCCGGAATTAACTGTATTTAATGAGGATTGCATGTCAGTTTACATATTTGTGTATAAATTAGGGAAATATGTACAGACATTTCCAAGGCAGCCTTTCAGGAAAAATTATTGTTGGTGCTGGACACATAATTACAAAATACCGTGAGGCGTATTTACTGATTTCTTAATTAATTTGCATTTCATATGAATGTGGAAATAGAAATACATAGGAGGACATGGAACAACTAACAAACCCAATTATCTAAGTAGTCACCTGTTAATGTAACTTTTCTTCAGGATTATCGTACTTTTATTTATTAAATAGGTATTTATAAATTACTATTTATGAACATAACATGGAGGGTGCCTCAGGTATTATAAAAAAAACATTAAGTGTAAAAAAATGTTTTAATTTAAACTTTGTGTTAGACAAGAGTGTTTCCTTCCAGGCTTTATGTTAAGTACATACGTATTTGTGTTAGGAGCTTTATGTTTAGTACATGAGTATTTATGTTAGGAACTTTATGTTTTATAAGTATTTGAGTTAGGAGCATTTGTTTCATAAGTATTTATGTTAGGAGCTTTATGTTTAATACATACGTATTTGTGTTAGGAGCTTTTGTTTCATAAGTGTTTGAGTTAGGAGCTTTATGTTTAGTACATACATATTTGTATTAGGAGCTTTTTACCTTCGCATTGAAAATGCGGAAGGTTATGTTTTGATCGCCGTGTATTTATTTATTTGTATGCGTGTTACTCGCATAACTAAAAAAGTATTAAACCGAATCGCATTAAAAATTTGGTGGGATGATTGGTTATTATCCGGGGACCATTTGATTAGATTTTGGGATCGATCGGGTCAAAGGTCAAGGTCATGAAAAGGTCAAAATCTTCTTTTTACCATAGCGCGGTGAATTTGTATCCAATTGGCATGCAACTAATGCCAACATGTTCATAATTCAATGCCCAATCTTGTGATATGCGAAGGTATGCGCTCTACCGAGTGCCCGTTCTAGTTTTAAATCTGTATTATTATGTATTATTTTTAGGGCTGTCAATCGATTTTAAAAAATTAACTAATTAATCGCACATTTTGAAATTCATTAATCGCGATTAATCGCAATTAAAAGTTTTTTTTTTTCTTTCTTTTTAAAGACAAAACTTCACACAGAGCTGTGTTTTCAAAGAGGCTCCTACCTATAAAGTGCCAGCGAGGTATTTAATATTGTGGATGATAAATCGTTTCTTCAGTGAAACATCCAGATTAGTAAAAAAAAAAAAAAGTATATTGAGACCCCATTGGTCCTGTCATCTTTAACATTGAACAGCAGCAGAACCAGTGGCCTGGTAAACTGACTGACATTCAAATATGTCCTGTTCACCCTCTGGAGGCTGGGCTCATTTTCTCCATTTTACAAAAAAATATAAATTCACCTTTTAAAGGCGTTTGCATGTGACACATGTCCATGTGTTCTACATCAAACATTCCAGAACAATCTCAGCTCTATACAATGAGGCACATTGTCCTCGCGCCGTGTTCTCTGGTTCTCTGACTGACAGGTTGCTAATTAGCCTCACCTGTGAGGTGGGAGGTCCTTTGTGATTTACTGAGTGTTCATTGGTTGTTTTTTTCGCAAAATGTTGACAGACAAACGGATTGACAAATCACGGTGAAGGATTTCGTGTGACGAGTTCTTGCCGCGTCGCCCGACACGTCGCCCGACACGTCGCCCGACACGTCGCCCGACACGTCGCCCGACACGTCGCCCCTTCCCCCCCCCCCCCCTGTCTCTGTGGGTCGGAGGAAGGAGCGGAGGAGGAAACCCGACTGATTCATCCAGGAGTTTAAACTGATTTCTGCTCCGTATTTTCGCGGAGAATTTTTTTATCTTAAAACGGAAACAGTGTCAAACCGCACTGCCGCTGCTTGATACTCAGAGGAGTGAAAAAACTTCAACGAACACCTGAAGTAAACAAAGTTGCGTTTATTGCGTTAAAATATTTTAGTGCGTTAACGCGGCCAAATTAATCGCATAGATTAACGCGTTAATGCTGACAGTGTAAAGAATATATACTTTTGCTTGGCTTACCCCTAATGTTATGTGCATAAAGATTATGTGTAAAGATGGAGTAGACTGGATGAAGGTTAAAATATTGCCCTGGCGCCTGACTGATCTAAAGAAGATAACGGTGACACTCTCTAAGGAAGTTGTATGCACACACCCCCCTCCCCCGCATCACGCATATCCTAGAAGTGGTCACAGACAAAGAAGCTCATTATATTCATAGGTTAGAAAGAGCAATTATAGTCCTTACCTCACCAGGCAGATAGATAAGGAAGGATCCAGATGTGACCATTATTCTCCTTTAGTCACTTATGGCCCCTCACCGACCCCTCACACACGCTCACACACATGAAGAGGCCCCTTTGTTTTAACGACCTTCTGAAAGCATTGGTTCTCACCCCTGCACTGATAAGGCTCCCAGAGAGGAGTGAAAGACGGCTTCAAAGAGAGGAACCAAGTAAATCAACTCTCTTCCTGTGTCACACTTCTCTACAAACATATGCATTCATTGGCTGGCCACTAGAACCAATGAAGGAGCGACAACGGCGGAAGCAGAGGAACAAGAACCAATGAGAAGACACCGCCCTCTTTTCTCCTGACCAATCAGAACTGTTCCTGTTGATTATTTCAATGGCCGCGCACCATGAACCGGCATCCTTTCTCCAGCGCTGGAGCCATTGGTCACAGCTCTGGATTGGGGTCCATGCGCATGATTGTCTGTTTGTATCCTGATTTTGAATAAACGCTTTATAGAGTTAAAGTCAAAGTCTACCGCTGTTTCTTCCAGTGAGTGCCGTCCAGGTGGTGTGTTGCTGTCCAACTCCAACAACAGCCCTAATTATTTTAAACATTGAGGTGTTTAAGAGGAAGTTTTTCAAGTCTCCCACTGAACCCCCAACAGTTTGAAATATGTCCTCTTGGTCATAAAGCCCATAGTGCAACAGCCCGTTATCGCAAAAGCAAAAGCCCACTCTTTATTTGACTTTGCGGTTTCAGGAAGGAATCTTCACCTCCACTTATATTTAACTGAGGAGTCACACACAGATGATGACGTGAAAATGTTTGTCAACTGTTAAATTGAGCAATATGCAAACAGAGTAGGAGAGAGTGTATTTTTTGAGACAATGGGCCTTCAGAGAAATGGGCTTTTTGTTTTCGGTATAATTGGACAATGGGCTTTCAGTCCAGTTGGACAATTTTCCAAATACATGGATTTTGGCATAATGGACCTTTTGGACCAATGGCAGTCCCCATTGAGGGATAAAGTGATTGGTGTAGGGAGCTCTACATCGTGTTTCCTCTGCTGAAAAGACGGCTTTAAAAATGTCATGTAGCTGGATTCAGTGCAATTCTATATTCTTGTGGATAATGTACAAACAAATTAATTTTTTCAGGGCTATTGTATAATAAGATAACACTGGCCAAAATGTCAATTTTATGATTTTAATGAGGGTTATGGTAGAACCGTTTACGTAGTATAGCTTGTGAATAACATTGCCTCAGAAACGAGTTGGTAGATAAGGCTATGTGTGGTTTAGTTGGAAATAAAATGGCATGTTGTCTCTTTATGTATCAATAAAATACATTTTTAGAACATAGTCTATTTTGGGTCATTTTTGTTAAACTGGAACAGGATAAAGTTATTTTCGGCACAGCAGCTCGTCTACATGATGGTTGTCTGGTTATAAAGGGAAAGACAACCACTCTGGTGCTATGTGCGTCCTGTGGGAGACTCCACTTTTTCTGGATCCACCTTAATCATTGATGTGCAACCCACTCTTGCGTGCTTCAATCACTGCTGCGCTATTGTATTTAATGGTTCAGGCATAGCTTGACTTTCTCAGCAGGATTCTTTATTCTGCATGGGGTAATGAGGGTGTAGGAGAAGGGCCATCTCTGCTCCACTACAGCTTTAATCATTGTTCTGACGCTCTTACATTGTCTTTAACCTTGCACAATTCCTTCTCATAACCGTGGGACAAAATGTGTGGGAAGAATGACTTGTTTTCAACTAAAACTAACATAGCTGGCATGCAAATGACAATATGTGAACGTGTCTGTTGCCGCTCTATTTGAATCAAAGGTTTGAGCCTTGTGTTCAACCCCCTCTAGTACCTATCAGACCCAATATCTGAAAGTGTGCATTTTTATGTATTTTGTTATCATTTAAAGAATTCTAATGGAGCACGTATCAGTAGAAGTTTTATTCTGATAAGGCACTTTACTTTCCTTAATTGGTTGTATCGAGAATTAAAAAATGAGCTTTTAATTCTGTTCAGAATTGAATTATTCAAGCAGGAAAATGTGCATATTTTTATTTCCCTGGCTTGTTTTATTGTACTTTATATATGCAAGTCCATAGTTGGCTGCAATGTATAGATCAATAATGTAGATGTGATTGATTTTATATTGTACATCCACAGTAACGCTGACGTGTTTTAACTGTAAAGTATTTCTCAAATTCAATTCCAAGTAGTAATGGTACAAAATGTGTCTAACCATGGTCGTGACACTAAAGTTCACTCATGGATTAGATGCAATTACTGCTTTTGCCATCTTTTTGGTTAACACCACAGGAATCACTTTCCTTTCTGACACCATTGTGTAACTTCAACTCGTCAACCAACCAAATGTGGCGTCTTAGAAAGATGCACCCTTTGGGGTGGCTGTAGCTCAGTGGGGTAAGAGGGCCGTCCTGCAAACCCAAGGTTGTCGGTTCGATCCCCGCTCTCCCCATTAGTTGCAAGTCGAAGTGTCCTAGAGCAAGGCACTGAACCCCCAGTTGCTTCCTGGGCGCATCACTGCAGCCCACTGCTCCTTAATAAACTAAGGATGGGTTAAATGCAGAGAACTAATTTCCCCTTGGGGATTAATAAAAGTGTATATTTATTTATTTATTTAGTGACTGTGTTACCCACCAGGCTTTCAACTAGCACCAATGTAGTCGGCATAGCCAGAGCATGAAGAGCAGTAACATCCACAGAGCACTAGTAGGAGTAGAGGGCGGATTGGTCAAACCAACGCGGGAATTTCACCGTGGAGACCGTTAGTTCAAAAAAGCTAACGGTCTTCTCACTTGTGGTACTTTATTAATTCCAGTTGCCAAACATACATATTTATTTCAACCGGCCACGATCCTTCCCTCAGCTTACCAAGTATGTTTGTGTCAACACCTTCCCGTTCCAACTCGTCACATGCTGCAGGCTGGTTTCAGCTAGCCGTTATTTGCTGTTATTTGAAGATATCTGCTGTTCGTCCCCCATGTGAGACAAAAAGTCAACGTTTATGTTTTCTGTAGTTATTTTAACCCAAATGATGATCTTTCCCAAAACCTAGCCAAGTAGTTGTATTGCCTAAACCTAACTAACTTGTGTCCATGGAAGACGGAAGTTTATTGTATAAAGCCTTTATGCATCTAAAGACATGTCTATTTGACAAGTGTTGCTTCATCATAGGAAACCGTTGTATGATGTTATGATGAATAATTAGGAATAGGCATGCACCACGATCCAGACCTCCACAATCCATGAAACATCAGCACGGCCAAGGCAGGAGGCATCGAGAAAGAGGCCGGACCAATGAGCCTTTGATGCAGGAAGCATAGAGAAGGTGTCATGATTTGGGACTTTTGTTTTTGCCACTGGGGTCATTTGGCGACCTCTGGTGGCCGAAAGACATTATCAGAATCAGAATCAGAATCAGAATCAGAATCAGAATCAGAAACAGGTTTATTGCCAAAGAATGTTTTCACAAACAAACGAGGAATTTTTTTTGGTGGAAGGTGCAACATTTGGACATGACAAACAAACAACAATCAATGCGACGGAAAGACAACAAATAATGTGAGAGTGTTTGGGTGTGTGCTTCAAGTGGTGTGTTTTAGTTGAAGTGCATGTTAAAGTGACGTGTGTGGAGGAGGGAAGAAGAAGGAGGAGGGAGGAGGAGTGGGAGGAAGAGGGAGGAGGAGGAAGAGGAAGGAGCGGGAAGAAGGAGGAGAGAGGAAGGTGGAAGAAGAGGTGGTAGTCCTGGGGGTGACAGTCAGTCAGTCCCGGGTCCATTCATGAGCCCGACCGCCGACGGAAAAAGCTTTTGTTGTGGCGGGTGGACTTAGTCATGATGGACGCAGCCTCCTCCCGAGGGAGGGACTCGAACAGGAGTGTCCAGGGTGGGAGGGTCGGCGACAATCTTTCTGGCCCGCTTCAGTGACCTGGAAGTGAACAGGACCTGGAGGGAAGGCAGATTGCAGCCGATAACCCTCTCGGCCGAGCGGATGATGCTCTGCAGCCTGCGCTTGTCTTTGGCTGTGGCTGCAGGGTGCCAGACGGTGATGGAGGAGCAGATGATGGACTCAACGATGGCCGTGTAGAACTGTACCATCATCTTCCCTGGCAGGTTGAATTTCCTCAGCTGCCTCAGGAAGAACATCCTCTGCTGGGCCTTCTTGGAGATGGAGCCGATGTTCAGCTCCCACTTGAGGTCCTGGGAGATGATGGAGCCCAGGAAGCGGTAGGACTCCACAGCGTCGGGGAGTCACACAGGATGAGAGGGCGGGTGGGGCTGCATTCCTCCTGAAATCCACAACCATCTCCACTGTCTTCAGAGCGTTGAGCTCCAGGTTGTTCTGGCTGCACCAGGTCACCAGGTGGTCAGTCTCCCACCTGTAGGCGGTCTCGTCCCCACCAGAGATGAGTCCAATGAGGGTGGTGTCATCCGCGAACTTTAGGAGCTTGACGGACTGGTGACTGGAGGTGCAGCTGTTGGTGTACAGGGAGAACAGCAGAGGGGAGAGAACACAGCCTTGGGGGGAACCCGTGCTGGTGGTCCGGGAGCCTGAGACGTGTTTCCTAGCCTCACGTGCTGCTTCCTGTCGGTCAGGAAGTCTGTGATCCACCTGCAGGTGGAGTCGGGCACGTGCAGCTGGGAGAGCTTGTCCTGCAGCAGGGACGGGATGATCGTATTGAAGGCAGAGCTGAAGTCCACAAACAGGATCCTGGCGAGGTTCCTCGGGAGTCCAGATGCTGGAGGATGTAGTGAAGGGCCATGTTGACTGCATCGTCTGCAGACCTGTTGGCTCTGTAGGCGAACTGCAGGGGGTCCAGGAGTGGGTCGGTGATGGTCTTGAGGTGTGACAGGACCAAGCGTTCAAAGGACTTCATGACCACAGAGGTCAGGGCGACGGGCCTGTAGTCATTGAGTCCTGTGATCTTGGGTTTTTGGGACGGGATGATGGTGGAGGCCTTGAAGCAGGCTGGAACGTGGCATGTCTCCAGGGAGGTGTTGAAGATGTCGGTGAACACCGGAGACAGCTGGTCAGCACAGTGCTTCAGGGTGGAGGAGGAGACGGAGTCCGGGCCCGCTGCATTGCGGGGGTTCTGCTTTTAAACAGCCTGTTGACGGCCTCTCCAGGATGACGAGGCGTCGCTGAGTTGATGGAGGGTGCTCCAGAGGTGTGAGCCCCTGATGGGCTGGGGAGGGTGGGCTGATGGTCTGTGGCTTGTTGGTGGGGCTGTGGGGATTGTCTCAGGACTGCTCCATTGTCTTTCAAAGCGGCAGTAGAACTCATTTAGCCTGTCTGCCAGAAGCACATTGTTCATGGAGTGGGGTGATTTGGGCTTGTAGTTGGTGATCTGCCTGAGCCCTCTCCAGACAGAAGCAGAGTCGTTTGCTGAGAGCTGCTGTTGCAGTTTCTCAGAGTACAGTCGTTTAGCATCTCTCACCGCCTTGCTAAACCTGTATTTGGACTCTGTGTACAGGTCCTTGTCCCCACTCCTGAATGCCTGGTCCTTCTGCAGTCTTAGCTTCCTGAGCTCCGCTGTGAACCAGGGTTTGTCGTTGTTATAACTCACCCTGGAGCTGGATGGAATACAGCTGTCCTCACAGAAGCTGATGGTGAAAGTTACAGCCTCTGTGTACTCATCCAGGCTGTTGGTAGCAGTCCTGAAGACATCCCAGTCAGTACAGTCCAAGCACGCCCGTAGATCCTCCAGAGCCTCACTGGTCCACTTCTTGAACTTCCTCACCACAGGTTTGCAGAGCTTTAGTCTCTGCCTGTATGAGGGAATCAGATGAACCATGACGTGGTCAGAGTTTCCCAGTGCAGCTCGAGGGACGGCGTGATAGGCCCTGCTGATTGTTGTGTAGCAGTGGTCCAGAATGCTCTTCTCTCTGGTAGGGCATTTAATTAACTGTCTATATTTAGGGAGTTCGTGGCTGAGGTTTCCTTTGTTAAAATCCCCGAGTACAATAACTAAAGAGTCCGGGAAGGTCCGCTCCACACACCGTATCTGTTCGGCGAGGGTCTGTTGTGCCTCGTTCACGTTCCCCTGTCAGTCTTTCTGGTCCACACCTGTTTTCACTTGAATTAACTTTGTTTGACCAGGGTATAAATACCTGGCAGTGTGCTAGACACGTCATCGCGACGTTTGATTATTCGTAGTGATCCTCGTTACCCTCTCGTAACGTTCGCTACTCTTCCGTGTTTTGGATTTTGACTCTTGTTTGGATTATACCATTTTTGGATTTTGACTCGTTTGGATTATACCATTTTTGGATTTTGACTCTTGTTGGGATTATACCATTTTTGGATTTTTGACTCGTTGGTATTATACCCTTTTGGATTTGACACTTTCGTTTGGATTATACCTTTTTGGATCTACCTCTTGTGTTCACGTTATTGCCGCTTTAGAGACACGTTTACATTTTGTGAAACTCCGTTGTGGCGGAGAGGAAATAAAACACTCTTGACTGTACTCTCTGCATCTGGGTCCTCAATTGCCCACTGGGTAAACCGTGGGTTACCACTACAGCGACCCGGGTTTTCTTCCAGACTCCGGGGTCCTGACAGAACGTCGCGATCATTATGGACCTAGCAGAGCACATGTCCCAGCAATGGGAGAGAATGGAGCAGACCCTCCAGGCTATATCCCTTAGCCTACAGTCAAGCAACACCCGTCTTGACCAGCACGAACAAGCACTAGTGCACCACAAGGAAGCAGAGGATCGCCAGCAGAGGGAGGCTACTCGCCAGCAGGCAGATATTGCTCACCAGCAGGAAGACGTACTTCGTCACACCCAGCACCTGCAACAACTGGACCAGAGAGGCGCAGCACAGCATCTTCCTGAGGCTCCTGTTCCACACTCCTCTGTGGAACCCCGGGTCTCCCAGCCGCAGCGCTATGATGGCAGCAAGGGGGGTTGTCGAGGTTTTCTCACACAGTGCGACCTGATCTTTGAGCTCCAACCCCGTGCCTTTTCCTCGGACCGCTTCCGCATAGCGTACATCATTACCCTTCTCACAGACAAGGCCTTGAAATGGGCTACCGCAGTCTGGGCGAAGCAGGGCTCAGTATGCTCTTCCTTCAAGGAGTTCCAGGAAGAGATGTTACTGGTCTTTGACCAGTCCACGACCGGGCCAGACACTGCCAAGCTGCTAATGACCATTCGGCAGGACAAGCGTTCCGTTACGGACTATGCCATTGAGTTCCGCACTCTCGCAGAGGAGAGTGAATGGAACGACAAGGCTCTGGTAACGGCCTTCCACCACGGGCTGTCGGACGCCCTGAAGGACGGGTTGGCTTCGATCGGTTGCCCCAGAGAGTTAGAACCTCTGATTGCACACGCTGTGCGATTGGACAACCGTATGAGGGAGTGTCGCGGGGACCAGGGGGTCTCCTGGCTACTACCAGCAGATTCTGGGAGATCCAGGTCAAGTGAAGATCCCGAGCCTATGCAACTGGGCGGGGCCCGACTGTCGGCCAAAGAGAAGGAGCGGCGGAAGCGTCAGGGTCTTTGCCTTTACTGCGGCGAGACTGGTCACCGCATATCTTCTTGTCCCGAGCTCTCGGGAAAAGGGGTCGTCCGTCCAACCAGGGAAGGGTTGTGACGGGCGCAACCTTTTCTTCCCAGCCTCCGGACCAAGCGGTGTATCTCCCTATTTCCATCTCCTGGGGCAAGAATGAACATTCATGCCAGGCTCTGGTAGACTCCGGGGCAGCGGAAATTTCATAGACCGGGGTCTTGCACTAAGGCTCAAGAGCCCTCTGGTCTCCCTTGAGGCACCGCTTGATGTCACCGCCCTTGATGGGCGAGCACTGGGAGACGGCAGCGTGACCCAAGTCACATCACGGGTGAGGCTGCAACTGGGAGATCATCGTGAGGAGATCTCCCTAAACCTGATCTACTCTCCGGAGTTTCCGGTGGTCTTAGTTCCCGTG
This sequence comes from Pseudoliparis swirei, assembly GCF_029220125.1. Taxonomy (NCBI): domain Eukaryota; kingdom Metazoa; phylum Chordata; class Actinopteri; order Perciformes; family Liparidae; genus Pseudoliparis; species Pseudoliparis swirei. The sequence goes on from NC_079398.1 coordinate 8,876,831, forward strand.
GCTCAACCGCCACAACCCCCATCTTGACTGGGTAACGGGCCGCATCCTCGAATGGGGTCCTACCTGCCACGCCACCTGTCTCTTTATTGATTCTCCGCTTTGTTTTCCCAAGCCTCCTGAGCCTGCTGAACTGTCGCTGGTGCCGGCAGAGTACCTGGATCTGCAGGAGGTGTTCAGCAAGAGCCGGGCCGCTTCTCTTCCACCTCATCGGCCATACGACTGCTCAGTCGAGCTACAACCAGGTACCATGCCAACCAGAGGGCGGATTTTTTCTCTTTCCCGTCCAGAAAGGAGGGCCATGGACGATTACATCAGGGACTCTCTAGCATCCGGGTTCATCCGTCCGTCCACGTCCCCTGCCGGGGCGGGGTTTTTCTTCGTGGGCAAGAAGGATGGTTCCCTGCGGCCCTGTATCGACTACCGGAGCCTTAACAAGATCACCATCCGTAATCGCTATCCCCTGCCACTGATGTCCACAGCATTTGACCTCCTCCAGGGTGCAAGCATTTTTACCAAGCTAGACCTGCGAAATGCGTACCACCTGGTCCGCATCCGGAAGGGGGACGAGTGGAAAACGGCCTTCAACACCCCGACGGGGCACTACGAATACCAGGTGATGCCTTTCGGCCTAACTAATGCCCCAGCCGTGTTCCAGGCCCTGATCAATGACTGTCTCCGTGACATGATTAATCACTTCGTTTTCGTGTACCTGGACGATATTTTGATTCTCTCCAGTTCTCTGCAGGAACATCGCCTACACGTCCGACAAGTTCTCAAGAGACTCCTTAAGAACCATCTCTTTGTGAAACCTCAGAAGTGCGAATTCCACAGGCCTGAGGTTACCTTCCTGGGGTACATCATCAGGGAGGCCCAGATTGAGATGGACCCAAAGAAGACAAAGGCAGTGAGGGACTGGGAGGCCCCTAGATCCATTAAGGGGGTGCAGCAGTTCCTGGGTTTTGCAAATTTTTATAGGAGGTTCATCCGAGGCTTTAGCTCTATTGCGGAGCCCATCTCCGCCCTTACCAAGAAGGGTCTGGGTCCCTTCGTCTGGACCTCTAAGGCGGAGGAGGCCTTTTGTGAACTGAAGAGAAGGTTCTCCTCGGCTCCCATTCTCGTCCTTCCGGACCCATCCCTGCCTTTCACGGTGGAGGTGGATGCCTCTGAGGTAGGGGTTGGGGCTATACTCTCTCAGAGGGCTCAGGACGACAAGATCCACCCCTGCGCTTTCTTCTCCCACCGGCTGAGTCCTGCAGAATCCCGGTACGACGTGGGTGACCGGGAGTTGCTGGCCGTCAAGCTGGCGCTCGAGGAGTGGAGGCACTGGCTGGAGGGCGCTCAACATCCGTTCCTGGTGTGGACGGCCATCGGAACCTTGAGTACCTCCAGGTCGCCAAGCACCTCAACCCCCGACAGTCTCGATGGTCCCTGTTTTTTAGTCGGTTCGACTTTACCCTTTCCTACCGCCCGGGGTCGAAGAACATCAAGCCCGACGCCTTATCCCGACAGTTTCCCTCGGATAGCCAAGATAAGGAAGAGAGGTCCGTCATTCCTCTCTCCCGGATCGTGGCATCCATCCGCTGGGGGATTGAGGCCAAGGTCAGAAGGGCGCAACGGGACGAACCCACCCCAGGTCCGGAGAGGCCTGGACTCCTCTTCGTTCCCCGAGGCGTACGATCACAGGTACTCCAGTGGGGCCACGCTTCTCGTATCACAGCACACCCTGGGGCTCGACGGACACTGGAGTTCGTGCAGAGACGGTTTTGGTGGCCTGGCATGGCCGAGGATGTTAAGTCTTTTGTCGGGGCCTGCTCCGTCTGTGTACGAAGCAAGAACTCCCACCAGCGGCCTCAGGGGTTGCTACATCCCCTTCCCATCCCACACCGACCATGGTCCCACATTTCCATGGATTTTGTGACCGGTCTCCCCGTATCGGAGGGGAACACTGTTATTCTTGTCATTGTAGACAGGTTTTCGAAAGCCTGTCGCTTTGTGCCATTACCCAAGCTACCGTCCGCACTTGAAACCGCGAAACTCGTGTTTAACCATGTATTTCGGCTGTTTGGTCTTCCACTGGATATCGTGTCCGACCGTGGTCCCCAGTTTTCTTCCAGGGTGTGGCGGGCTTTCTGCAAGAGCATTGGGGCGACGGTCAGCCTCTCCTCCGGCTTCCATCCTCAGTCGAACGGACAGACGGAGAGGATGAATCAGGAGCTCGAGACCACCCTGAGGGCACTGGGGGCAGACAACGCATCCTCCTGGAGCTCCTGTCTTCCGTGGGCAGAATATGCACACAACACCCTCCAGTCTTCCGCTACTAATATGTCTCCTTTTCAATGTCAGTTTGGGTTCCAGCCTCCCTTGTTTGCAGAGCAGGAGGAGGAGGTTGGGGTGCCCTCTGTTCAACACTTCATGAGAAGGTGTAGGCGGACCTGGAAGAAGGCCCGGCAGAACCTGGTGCGCACCGCGAGGACCAACCAGTCCCAGGCCAACCGGCGCCGGCGACCTGCTCCTTCCTTCCGTCCAGGACAGAGGGTGTGGTTGTCCGCACGGGATATTCCCTTGCGAGTGGAGTCCCGCAAGCTGGCGCCTCGGTTTATTGGTCCATTCAAGGTCGTCCGGAGGATCAACCCGGTGACCTACCAGCTCCAGCTCCCTCGCACGCTGAGGATTAACCCCTCTTTCCATGTTTCCCTCCTGCGACCCCTCCTGTCCTCTCCTCTGGCCCCGGCTGCCAAGCCCCCTCCCACCCCCCGCATCGTGGGTGGACAGCCTGCCTTCACAGTTCGCCGGTTGCTGGACTCCCGTCGGGCGGGGCGCGGGCTACAGTACCTGGTGGACTGGGAGGGTTACAATGCAGAGGAGCGCTCATGGGTCCCGGCCCGGAACATTTTTGACGACTCCCTCATCAGTGACTTTCACCGCAAGCATCCTGATCGCCCAGGGGTCGTCAGGAGACTCCCCTAAGAGGGGGGGTACTGTCATGATTTGGGATTTTTGTTTTTGCCACTGGGGTCATTTGGCGACCTCTGGTGGCCGAAAGACATTATGTCAGTCTTTCTGGTCCACACCTGTTTTCACTTGAATTAACTTTGTTTGACCAGGGTATAAATACCTGGCAGTGTGCTAGACACGTCATCGCGACGTTTGATTATTCGTAGTGATCCTCGTTACCCTCTCGTAACGTTCGCTACTCTTCCGTGTTTTGGATTTTGACTCTTGTTTGGATTATACCATTTTTGGATTTTGACTCGTTTGGATTATACCATTTTTGGATTTTGACTCTTGTTGGGATTATACCATTTTTGGATTTTGACTCGTTGTTGGTATTATACCCTTTTTGGATTTGACACTTTCGTTTGGATTATACCTTTTTGGATCTACCTCTTGTGTTCACGTTATTGCCGCTTTAAAGACACGTTTACATTTTGTGAAACTCCGTTGTGGCGGAGAGGAAATAAAACACTCTTGACTGTACTCTCTGCATCTGGGTCCTCAATTGCCCACTGGGTAAACCGTGGGTTACCACTACAGCGACCCGGGTTTTCTTCCAGACTCCGGGGTCCTGACAGAAGGATGCAGGGCTATGAGGAAGAAGGCCAGGTCTAGGACAGAGGTTGGATGCAGGAAGCAGGGGCAAGGAACCAGGACCAGCTTCAGACTCAGCCAGGTCCAATGGTCCCTATGAGACGTGAAGTCACAAAGATTCCGGGGAGGGAGCAGAGTTAGTACTTACATTGTAGCTACTAGCTAGCTTGTGCATCTGTTTCAGATCTCGCCAAGCAAGACAAAGCGTTGGTATTTGACTCCCTCAAAGTATTTCAATGCATGTTGCCAAAACATAATCAAGGAGTTAAGCCCAAACAAATTAAGAAAAGCTAAATTGGAAGCTCTTTTTGAGAAGAGGGTCTCTGCATGTAACGAGTGGAGGCAGGCATCGAGTGTATTCGACAACTTGGGAGTGAGCGCGTGTTGCTCGCTTCCTCACCGCTCTCATGAAAGCCATCAGTCTCTATCACGACCTTTGCCCCCGAAGGCTTTCTGCGTCGTCTTTTATTGTTCTATACACTCGCCTGAGGGCTGTCACTCCCCAGGCCCTTACCCACTCAATCCTTGCCCTTTTCCCTCCACATCTGTTTTATTAATCCAACCTGCTTGTGTCAAAGCCTTTTGCTCCACTGCTGAACTGATAATGTGCCCAAAAGCTTTCCCACAGATAATATATGTATCCTTTACTGTCACCTGTGCAAAGAAAACAGAATAATGTCTATGCTCAGGTAAGGCAACATAATGATAGCATCTTCCACTGTTGGAAAACCCACAAACAAAGCCTTATGACCAACCATTACGGCTGCATCCATTTTTATTTGATTTATATCAAAGTACCTTTTGTATCGGTTTTAAAATGTAGTGCGTCTGGAATGTGTTTGTATAACATCAGGGGAGCATTTCACAGGTTGAAGAGTAAACACGATGTCAGCATCCTCATTATCACCAGGGAAATAGGTGTTGCCATCCCGACCATCATTTTTCAGCGAGAAAATGTTATAGCACAAAGCGGCACTGGAAACAATTTATTCTTCAGCAGCGTCGTGCGTGAAGAATAAAGGATGTTGGTTCTCGGGAGTTTATCTATTTGTTCCTTCCCCTGTTTTGTGCCACATTCAATGCATTTCTATTTTTCTTTTCTTTTTTTTGTTTGGAGGCTTTCTGGAACATTCCCTCAGAGGTGGAAAGAAAGGAAGTTAATTGTTGTCTGTACTGAATTGATTAAACAAGCCAGTTTTGTTCAACTTCTAGTTTTAGTAGTTGTGCCTCTGCCTCAGCTGCAAATTATTACATACAGCGAGAAGAATAAAGGTCGGAGAATCCAACAAGACACTTTTTGTCACGAGTTCCCCATCATATTATTCTGTTTGCTGATTTAATTAACTATAATGTCATTTCAGACCCAGCCATCCACACCTGATCATTCATTCCCTTAACCTGAATCTCACGCCCATCTCACCTGCAGCCTATCCCTTCCTTAGTGTGTCAGTATTTATGTCCCCTTACTTGTCATCTGCCAGATTGTCTTGTGTCTTCGTGGCAAGTTCTCCAGCGTTATTGGTGTATATTCCTGACCTGCCGGCCCTGACCTCCGATTCTCTGCCCTTCCCCTTTTTGGACTTGTATGCTTCTTGGACTGATCTCCCGGTTTTACCCCTCCCTGTTTTCAAGTAAAGACATTCATCTTTGTTACCCCTGTCTCAGAGTTGTGTTTTTGGGTTCCTTTTTGTTGCCCCATGGCACTTTTAGTCAGTGCCACTCGCACATTAGAACATTCAAACAAATGACTTCACGCTAAAGGTGCACTCTCGTAACGTGTGACTCGGACAGTGATACGCTGATGATGTCACACATATTTAAGGCTTTTTTTTAACCGAGGAAAGATGATCTCAACCTCTATTGCAAATATGTTGTTTATTTTATATCATTCATGCTAGCGGTACGGGTCTAAGGATGCATTGTGGGTTGGTCTTACGGAAATATCTCAAACTGTTCAAAATGTCCTCTCACTCCCTCCGACAGAGTTATAGTGCAGAGATCCATATGACTTAGATGGTCCTCCGGCCTTTTGGTTTGTGGACCTCCGTTTTGAAGCCTCGAGTTTGGGCCGTCGCCTTCATGTTTTTTGGGCTGTCGATATCTCGCCTTTTGACCTTATCCATCCAGTCTACTTTTTCGCAACCAGAAGTGATAAGATGTGGAGCTAACTACAACCAGACACTGAATAATTTCTGAAAAATGTTTAGCCCACCAAAATGTTACAATTAACTTTCATGAATTGTGAAAGGGTTAAAGTACCAAGACCCAAACACGGACGAGTCCCAGACCGGAGAATGTTGTAGATGTAGTGACCTGTCCAACACAAACAAAGCATCCCGCTTCATGGTCTATTTTACTCTATTTGGGACCATAATGTAATAAATGAACATCAAACTGTATTGAAGAAGACTTTAAATTCACAATTGACAGACCTCCATACGATAACACTTCTTTTTGTACCCAGGAGTCCCCGTACTACGTCCATTAGAAAGAATGTAAATTTAAGTCCCTTGCGTATTGTGTGAAACAGAAATAGCGATCCAGTCGTACGGATTCCCCCAAATGTGCCACTCGTGGAGGCATTTGTGTTTATTGTCTGCCATGTCTTCTTGCACAAAGGCACAGTGGACGAGATGCAGTTTCACGCCTTTCATAAAAAGGATTAAATAAATGCACTTGTAATTTAATTGAGCCGAGGTAATTACTGCAAAAACTTAACCCAGAGTCCCAGTGGTTAGTATAACTGTCCAAATGGGGTCAAATCTCATCCAACTGGGTATTGTTAAAGTATCCATAAGATGCTGACACCCACCCGCCATTTATTGTCCCCTTGGCCAGCTCAATTACTTTTGAAAAATATAATCTCTTCTGTTGAAGATTTAATGAGGACAACAGGCAGACGGTTCTTGGCTCGTCTTACCCGTTATGACAAGTCTCTGAGGGCGTGATTATGAACAGATTCTTCTCCGGTTCAACGTCCTATTCTGCAGCTTGTATATATTCCAATGAAGAGTTTGACTGAGTGCTCCTGTCTGAGATGAAGATCCTTTCACGCCTTGTATCGGAATTATATTTACAGCATCATTTTATTGCTGAAAGAGTGTTTACTCTAAATCCCAAGGTATTACTGCCATCTATCATCCCCCCCCCCCCCCGTTTTTTTTTCCTTTTCTTCCTTCTCGTCTGCTTTTCGGCTTTTTTTGCTGAATTGCTCCTCGCCGAGGTCTTGAAGGATGTTTTCGGTTAAAGTTGAGAGCTACATCAGAAATCACCGCTCCTCCAGCCATACTTCATCTTGAGGGGGGCATCCGTTCGACACGGCGGCGTCACCTCGGAGCTTTTCTGTAACCGCGGCAATAAGATAGGAGTATGTGTGTGTGTGTTCCTTTCTGGAGTAGAGAGGGAGGGAGCACCCTCCCACATAGTCTCTCTCCCCTCTTCCCACACACACATCTTCTCGACTCCCACGCCATCCGTTCCATTACAATGATAATAGGATTTGGAGGGCTGCATTATTGCTGCTGTCTGAGCCTTGTGAGACTCCTCCCTCCCCCCCCCCTCACCTTCCCCACCCCCGACTTGCATGTTAGCACCTTGATTCATATACTCAATTCACAGAGGCTCTCCATTAAAAGGCTGAAGGGAGTCGTTTGGTTCATGGTTGTTATCGCTCCCGTCTATATGGATTGCTGAGTTTTATTCTTGGCAGACTGACCAGTCAAAATATATATATAAAAAAAACTGATCTGAACTAGAGGGGACTGCTGTTTAATGGCTGCACTGCTGCAGCCCTCCAGCCAGGCACATTTGTCCGGATGGAGGTTATGTTTATGGTCGCTCAGGAGAGGCGATTCTTGAAACGCTGTAATCGCCTATGGAGGTGTGCACTCATTTTTCAAGTGAGAAGTGCAGTGGAAAAGCCAAGGTCAGAGCTGAAGATAAAGCCACAGTGAAGTCCATATACAGTATGCTAACCTGCGATAATGGCAAAGAGCAGCCTAATAGTTGGCTGCGCGACAACCCGGCAAGCAGTGCCCCCTTCATGTTATAACACAGATGTATGTATTATTCATGGGACTGAAAGGTTGACTTCTTTATTAAATTCTCTTTTGTGAAAGAAAAAAGAAGAGCAGGAAAACTAGGAACAAAAAGATGTGTTAACAAGCCGTCTGCATTGTGAACGCACCACATTCTCAATTTCAGAGTGCGTGGATTTAGTGCAGGGGTCAGGAACCTTTTTGACTGGGAGAGCCATAAAAGCCAAATATTTCTAAATATATTTCATTGAGAGCCATATAGTATTTTTAACATATAATAAATTCAATTCAATTCAATTCAGTTTATTTGTATAGCCTAATTTCACAAATTACAAATTTGTCTCGGAGTGCTTTACAATCTGTATACATAGACATCCCTGCCCCAAAACCTCACATCGGACCAGGAAAAACTCCCAAATAACCCTTCAGGGGGAAAAAAAGGGAAGAAACCTGGAGGAGAGCAACAGAGGAGGATCCCTCTCCAGGATGGACAGATGCAATAGATGTAATGTGTACAGAAGGACAGATTTAGAGTTAAAATACATTCAATGAATATGACAGAGTGTATGAATAGTTCATAGTAGGCATATTCCACGATGGAGACCTCCACGATCCTTCAGGCAGATGGCGGTGGGGAGGAGGGGGCGGAGTCTCAACAGTGGGCGGAGTCTCAACAGGACAGTGGCGTAGTCAGGAGCAGGAATTCCACGACCCAGACCTCGATGATCCATCAGGCAGATAGGATCTATGCCGTCTCATAGGGTCCGATGACCCCATGAGACGTGAAGTCAAAAGGACTCCGGGGAGAAAGCAGAGTTAGTAACGTGTGATTGAGAGATGAAAATTCATCCTTAAGGAGAGAAAAAAGAGGAGATAGGTACTCAGTGCATCCTAAAATGTCCCCCGGCAGCTATAAGCCTATAGCAGCATATCAAGGGGCTGGACCAGGTGAACCTGATTCAGCCCTAACTATAAGCTCTGTCAAAGAGGAAGGTCTTCAGTCTACTCTTAAACGAGGTGACTGTGTCTGCCTCCCGGAATGAAATTGGAGGCTGGTTCCATAAAAGAGGAGCTTGATAACTAAAGGCTCTGGCTCCCATTCTACATTTTAAGACTAGGAACTACAAGTAGTCCCGCATTTAGTGAGCGTAGCTCTCTAGTGGGGCAATATGGTACTACAAGCTCCTTAAGATATGATGGTGCATCACCAATCAAGGCTTTGTACGTTAAGAGAAGAATTTAAAAAAAATTAAATATGTCTTGCTTTTAAATCGACTTCTGGTGCTGCATGATGCTACGGGGGGGGGTGCAGGTGCACACACGCCGGCATCGGAGCTCTGCGGCGCGCGAAACGGCGAGCGGAGAAGTGTTAACGTGACACGTAGAGACAGAAATGACATGTTGCTGTGGAGACGATCAATAACAGACGTTTAGTTTAATAAAAGAACAAAGCGTTTTTAAGAAAGGGACCTTAAATTACTTCTGCTGTAATCTGGCGCCGATAGAAAAAATTACAGAGTGGCGGCCGGAGAATTTTTTTTTTTTACTCACTCAAAAGAGCCATATGCCGTCACCGGAAGAGCCATATATAGCTCGCGAGCCATAGGTTCCCGACCCCTGATTTAGTGTGTGCAGAGAAGTGCAAGGATGTCTACGACATGAGCAATGAGCTTACCGCACACACTCAACTCTCCCACGATGCATCTGGGCGCCTCGAGACCGGCAGGCGGAAAAAGAAAACTGTAAATATGCCACAAGTTTGAATATGTTTTAGGATGAGAAAGTACCTTGTTAAGATTCCCAATATGTGGTCGGTTTATTCAAACATCGTCTGTTTGGACATTTGCTGCAGTGTTTTCGGAGACCGGTCCCCCGGCAATCGGTCACGTGACCCACCGTTGCTTGAGAATACCTCCGTGTCTGCTGGTAAAATTACCGTTATCGGTCATTTAGTAGGCATTGTGCAGTAATGTTCAGAATGCATTTAATCAGGATGCCTCCTGGGCGTCTCCTCCTGGATGTTTAAACTCCGGCCATATGGTAGGAGACCCTCGGAAGTACCAGAACCCGCTGGAGGGATTATATCTCCCAGCTGGCCTGGGAACGCCTTGGGATCCCCCAGAAGGAGCTGGAACATTAGAGGAAAGCCTGGGTCGGCCTGCTGCCACCGCGAAAGACGATGGATGGATTGATCATTGGATATTTTATGTTTTTTGAGATTGTTTTATGCCCAGCCTTGGTTGTTGGGACCATTTATCAGAAACCAGCATCTGTGGCTTGTCTGCTGTGTGAGGGACAAGACGTTCTTTTTTTTCGGGGTCACTGCCAACTCACAAGCCCTCTTGGATGTTTTTACAATTAACTCAGTGGAGATTTCATTCTCATTGTCGGCGAAGGTGCAGTAAACTGAATGTTTTGTCAATTGAGACTCTGATAGTGTAATTTTCCACAGGATGCTTTCCAGCGTTGGACAAACGATGGACGTGTTACTAATTGAAGGAACGCTTTCACTCGTGTGCTGCTTCTTCCGGAAACTGGACCAACATGGCTCTTTTATTCCGAGAAAATAGTTCACAGGTGTTTCTGGAAGCATAAAATGCAGGAAAAAGCCATGCAGTTGCTGAAGTTGTCTTCATTTTAAGTTTTAGGTTACCCTGAGCACCTATTTCCTTTTCTCTCTCTATTTATGGTTGAATTTGTATCTCTCCATTGGACATTATTAACTCTGCTTCCTCCCTGGAGTCTTTGTGACATCACATCTCATATGGTCCATTGGACCTGGCTGGGTCTGATGCCATGGCCCTGCTGATGCCCCGCCCACTCCTCCTCTCTGCCTGATGGATCATGGAGGTCTGGATCGTGGTCCATGCCTACTACCAACTATTCATACACTCCGTCATATTCATTGAATGTGTTTGAACGCTGTAATTACTCCTTCTGTACACATGACACCTATTGCTTCTGTCCATCCTGGAGAGGGATCCTTCTCTGTTGCTCTCCTGAAGGTTTCTCCCTTTTTTTTTACTAGTTTCAAGTCTTCAGCATGATGTTCAATTCGTAAATTAGTCAATTATGCTTCAAATCGACCATCAGGCAGAGTATGCTTTCGAGCGGGGCTACAAGGTGATTAACAGGTTGCTCCCGCGACCAGAGCTGTATACGGCGCCTCTACGTCGCTCGTCCGCATTACAAATATGGTAATTTCCCTTCACTGGTTGCAAGAAACCAAGATGGCGACGGCCAACATGTCAGACGCCCTCTTGAAACGCACAGCTGCTTACAGAAACAATAAATGGGAAGCGTGTAAATGGAGTACCTGGACACAGTGCTGTTAACACACAGTTGAAAAGCAAAATGTCCACATGCCATCCATTCTTTTTTTGCAATTACTAACTTAATGAAGGATGCGACTTTCTCTGCATCCGGCCATCTCTGTCACGGGACTTTCCAGCACAGTCAGGTGCATGGCGGGCGGGTATGTAGTTCACTGGTCAGACCCGCTGCCTTTCCATCCAGCTGCCTGGGGTTCGGATCCTGCTGCATTCAATGCGCTTGTTTTTGTCAGTGCATTGTCCAAAACAGCTGACTGTTTTGAGATTTCCAGGCTGCTCGATGTGCACGTTCAGCTAAAGCGAGCAGCATCAACATTCTCTATTCTAAAAGTAGATTTTCTAGTCCATGAAAAATACTACAAAATCAATAAATAGCACTGAACTGAATAAGTATTAGATCTTTTGCACCCGTTTATCACATACACAATATATCGTCAGTGGGTGGTTTTTATTCTTCTCATAAATACTATTCATACATTTATTAAATACATTACAGACCAGGTTGTATAATTGATGTGTCCACTGCAGTACACAAGCCAACGTCAAAAGCAAAGCATAACACAAAATGGGCAAAGCCGTTAAGGAGGTGGGGATTGTATTGTATAAAGGTTTGCGAACCATAGAACGTCCACGTATTCCACTTGAGTCGGTGACAAAGAACTGAACAGCTTCATCCAGCCTGCGCTGTGCTGATGGACGTTTTGTGCAGTGTTGCAATAGACCTTGACTCTTTCTGGCCAAAGGTCTTCATTTCATTGGCAACTTTTCCGTTTCTCTCCTTCCACTGCTCTTCCCAGGTTCTCCCAATTAAAACAAACAGAGGACTTCGGATATCAATCCCCACCGGGGGTGTGGCTTTAAGGACGTCAGGTTTGCAGCCATCTGTCTGAGATTTCTGTGTCCTTCTCCTCATTGCACAGTACAATGGACTAGAACCAAAGACCATATGGATGACAAGTCTTCATTTCAAGGGTTTCCCCATTGTATAAGAGTGAAGCTATCCCGGATTCAGGTGCAGCCATCTTGCCTCTTTTGACAACATTTGGTGTATTCCAACACAGGGCTGCATCTCGAGGTTGTAGGGGGAATTTTATATATTCTTAGTTATATTATCTTTGACACTATGTGAAGGGGCTCTGTAAATCATTTTCTGTCCCATAAAGGTTACTAAGCATAGTGCATACCATACCCCCGTACCTTTTGTCAAAGAAATAATCGCTTGTGGAGACAAATAACAAAGGACAGGATGAAGACTGATTGATAGGTGTTATAATTCCCTGGATATTTTAATGTCTACTCATCAAGGGATCTGATCATTTGATTACTCATCAAAGGACCTGAAGACAAATGTCTCTTTCTGGATCCTCCTTCTTGTTTCCCTTAAATAGAGTTTTTCTTTCATTGAATCTTCAGTGCATCCTTGGCAGACACCTGAGGGACTCCGTGTAACGGTGACTCTTCAGTTCACCATTCGCAGACTCCTGAGGTACTCCGTGTAACGGGGACTTTTCTTGCAAGAATAAATGATTTCATAAACAAGTTCTGGTTCTTCGATATTCGGCATTTCTGTTAAAAAAAACTCCACATTTGGTGTGGACAAATGTTGCCGTCACAAGGTCCCCACCATCTGAAACGAGCAGATGTGCTTCTTCGAAGGAAACCTCTGGCTCATTAAGCTGCTGTTGATGGACTTGAGGGTCCACTCAGGGCTCTCTGCTCAGTCTGAATTCTCTCTTGAGGATGGCATAATTGTAATTACGAGCCGTTTCACCACTTTTAGATTGAAAATGGCTTTAAGGGGACGACTTGTCCAATAATCTCGTCGGTATTCAGTCTTCGAGGAGTGCTGCGTATCTTCTCTCCGACTGGGAGACTCTATTCTGCTCTTGTCTCGTATCTTGGGCCGCTATAATTCTCATTGTATATAGGTTGTCTGCTTGACAAATGTTCTGCAAGTTTCCGAGTAAATAATTTAATCAAATGGAGGTTCTGACGGCCAGTAATGTTCCCGTTCTAAGAGGCAATTATTTGGACCAAATCAAAAGAAAAAACACAATATACTAATCTTCAATCTAAATCTTCTATTTGCTTACTGAGAGGCAACCTCATTTCCCTTTGGCACATTTACAGGGTTTTAAATCCTACAGTTCCTGTTGTTATTATAACCATTATACTTGCAGCCAGAATATTATCCTCTCATGTAGCATTTAGATAACTGATTTTTTTAAGTAAATGTATGGACCCACAGCCTGATCGGTACACCATGGTGTCTGGTAGTGATTTACTTACCAGACAGTGGGACAATGATGCACTCCATCATCATAGCAACAACCTGTAGACTATAATTTACGCTGCTTGTTATTGACTGAAGACAAGAAAAAACACGCTCTTACTTGATTAATAGTTCCCAGAACAGCAAATTGTATCTTATTTTTAGGGGGGATTATTACATATGAGATCAGTTAGTTAATTCATCATGTGTTCACAGACTGTTATATATGCCCTTGTGCATTATCTTCTTTGCATAGTTTGATTACTGGAGTAATCCACTAATATACAATTATTCTTCAGCCTGGAACTAATGAAAATCCGTTCCTGAAAGGATTACACTAAATAAATAAAAAAATTCCCTAAGAATTCCTTCTGCCAGGAAATTATTTATTACAATCCTCTATTCAAGACTTTGCTGAAAGTACACAGCGAGTCAGAGCATCTAACTGTGAAACCTTATTATCTCACATTTTGTCCTAGGCCTAGTAACAGAACGGAATTGGAATTTAGTTTAATTAGATTTTGGAGTCACAAGAGTATCTAAAAGTGTTGAGGTGAACATGCATATTAACATTTTGTTCAATATTTTTTTGGTGATCAAATCTTTTATGGGTTTTCGAGATATGCACATGCAAAGGAAAAGATGTGCACATTCTACGTATACAAAGTTACTCAGACAAAAACAAAAATAACAACAACAAAACAAGTATATATATATATATAAATACGGGTAGACATGCAAAAACCTGCACACATATTGGAATATATAGATAGATAGATAGATAGATATATACTTTATTAATCCCCAAGGGGAAATTTGTCGAGTCAGTAGCAGCAACACAAGAATAAAAAAACAAAACACAAAATATAAGAAGGGTTAGGGTGATCTGGCAAGAGGTGAACTGTTGTAGAGCCTCATAGCCGTCGGCAGGAATGTTCTCCTGTATCTCTCCTTGTGGCAGCGGAGCGTGAGGAGACGTCTGGAGAAAGTACTCCTCTGTCCCTGTAGGAGGTGGTGGAGAGGGTGGTCCGGGTTGTCCAATATGGACACCAGTTTCTTCAACGACCTCCTCTCCACCACCTGTTCCAGGTGCTCCAGCTGGCAGCCGATGATGGAGCCAGCCTTCCTAACCAGTTTGTTAAGACGGCTGGTGTCACGTGCTCCCATGCTGCTACCCCAGCAGACAATGGCAAACTGCAGCACACTGGCGACAACCGACTCGTAGAATAACTGCAGCATCTGGCTGCACCCGTTGAAGGATCAAGCTTTCTCAGGAAAAAGAGACGACTCATCCCTTCTTGTACACAGCGTTGATGTTGGCCTTCCAGTTCAGTCGGCTGTCGATGGAGACGCCCAGGTACTTGTACTCCTCCACCATGTCCACGTCCACTCCCAGGACACTCAGAGGTGTAGGAGCTGTCGCCTTCCTCCTGAAGTCCACCACCATCTCTCTGGTCTTGGCCACGTTCAGCCGCAGGTGGTTCTCATCGGCCCACTTTACAAAGTCACTCACCACTGCCCTGTACTCCTCCTCCCGTCCAGCCCTAATACACCCGACCACTGCAGAATCATCAGAGTACTTCTGCAGATGGCATGACTCCGTGTTGTACTGGAAGTCACTGGTGTACAGGGTGAAGAGGAAGGAGACAGAACAGTTCCTGTGGGGCTCAACATCACTGACCACCGTTCCAGACAGCACACGCCCATTCTGACAAACTGTGGTCTGCCTGTGAGGTAGTCAGTGATCCAGGAGATGGTGGACGCGTCCACACGCCACCGCAGCTTCTCACTCAGCAGCAGTGGCTGGATGGTGTTAAATGCACTGGAGAAGTCAAAGAAAGTGACTCTCACAGAGACATCGGTTCCATCCAGGTGCGACTGAGCTCGCAGCAGGTAGATGATGGCGTCGTCCACTCCCACATGAGGCTGGTAAGCAAATTGCAGAGGGTCCAACGATGATTTCACCTGCGGCCGGAGGTGGGCCAAGACCAGCCTCTCCAGCACCTTCATCACATGGGAGGTGAGGGCGACCGGTCGGTAGTCGTTGAGGCCAGATGGTGCTGACTTCTTTGGGACAGGGACCAGGCACGACGTCTTCCACAGCACGGGACATCCCCCAGCCTCAGGCTGAGGTTGAAGAGGCGCTGCAGGACACCAGACAGCTGGGTGGCGCAGGTCTTTAGGACCCTGGGGCTGATGCCATCAGGACCTTCAGCTCTGCGCTGGTGTAGTTTCTCCAGCTGTCTTCTCACCTGGTCAGTCGTCACAGAGAGGGGAGGGTGGAGGAGCACATTGTTATTGAGGGCTCCGTGGATGTGCAGCTCAGCAGGGGGGAGAGAGGGGGAGGTGTTTGGGAGGTGTGATGTGTGGAGGAGACGGGGGAGGGCTGTGAACTGAACCTATTGAAAAAACAGTTCAGCTCGTTGGCCCTCTCCAGGGAGCCCCCTGGCTGTCTCCTCCCACCTTGAAGCCAGTTATCTGCTTCATGCCAGACCACACCTCCCTTGTGTTGTTCAGCTGGAGTTTGGCCTCCAGCTTCCTCCTGTAGGAGTCCTTGCCTCCCTGAGCTTCACCTTCAGGTTGCGCTGGGCTTTCCTCAGCTCATCCCTGTCTCCAGACCTGAAAGCAGCTTTCTTCATGTTAAGAAGCGCCTTCAGGTCCCTGGTGATCCAGGGCTTGTTGTTGGGGAAGCAGCGCACAGTCCGTGATGGGATGGTGGTGTGTTCACAGAACTTGATGTATTCCGTGATGCAGTCGGTCATACTGTTGATGTCCTGACCGTGCGGTCCACACAGCACATCCCAGTCCGTTGACTCAAGCAGTCCTGTAGAGCGTCGTTAGCCTCCATAGACCACCTCCTCACAGTCCTGGTGGTCACCGGCAGCCTCTTCACCAGAGGAACATACCTGGGTGTCAGCCGGACCAGGACATGATCAGACCTGCCGAGGGGGGGAAGGGCAGTGGCGCTGTATGCGCCCTTAGTATTAGCATACAGCAAGTCCAGAGTTTTATTGTTCCTAGTTGGGCAGTCTATGTATTGATGGAAGGTTGGCAGAGCTTTATCCAGTGTGGTGTGGTTAAAGTCACCAGTGATAGCCATGAATGCTCCAGGCTGATGATTCAGCAGAGCAGACACAGTGGAGTGGATGGTGTCCACAGCTTCCTCAGCGTCAGCTGATGGCGGCACGTACACGACAACCAAAATGGCGGACGTGAACTCTCTCGGCAAATAGTACGGGCGCATCCCCACGGCCAACAGTTCAATGTTCGCTACAGAAGCGCTCCTTCACGCACACATGGTCCGAGTGGCACCACCGTTCATTCACATAAACAGCGATCCCGCCCCCCCTCTTCTTACCGCTCTGTGTAGCGTCTCTGTCAGCCCGAACAGTCCTGAAGCCGGGCAAAGACGCTGTGATCCGGATAGTCCGCGTGCAGCCACGGCGTCCTCAAACACAAGAGACTGCTCTCACGGAAGACCCTCTCGGTCATTACCAGCGCCGAGCTCATCCGCCTTATTCGCCAAAGACCTCACGTTCCCGTTATGATCGACGGTACCGAGGGTTTGTATCTCCTCGCTTAGCCCTCCGCTTGACACCCGCCGGCAGCCGCGAGCCCTTCTCCGTAGGTCCAGCGGGATCACAGGTCTTTCTCCAGGCAGAAGCTTCGGCCTGCACAGCGCGATCAGCTGAGCGCGCGAGTAGACGACGGTCCCAGTCATTGTTATGCTGCGGCTCACCGATACTCACGACAAAGTGAACAAAAGCCACAGTAGAAGTATCGAAAAAAGTAGTTATGGTCCAGTGTCCGACCGTAACTAAGACAAACGTGAAAGAAAAGAAGAAGAAAAAGAGAGGAAAAGTGCAAAAAAAAGACAATAAAATAAAAGCAAAACGCCACTACTGAAACAAGCAGCCGTTGGCACAGCGCTTCCTCTAGGTGATGAACAGGGAATACCCTAATACATACACACACAAATACTGTAAATGTACCCCTCCCCCTCTGTTGGCGATGTCCACCCCCCTCATACATCTCCAGCTATTATATAATTATGTATATTGTGGAATGTTACTCTACTTCTCACTTTATTTATTACCTCAGTAAAACATTGGAAACATGAGTTTACGGTCTTAATCTCTAGTTTCAAGTCTTCTTTAATACAGCATGATTGAGTTTAGTCATGGTCTCATAATCAGAAGACTCTGTGTTTTCTTCTTCGCACTTTCACCCTTTGGTGGTGTGTGTTTTCAGTTCATTTAAGTTAATTATAACACATTGGTTCAGTTGTACCTCCACCCTCTCCTCTCGTGTGACAACACAAAGATGACAATGGCCAAAAACCAAGATGGTGACTTCCAAAATGCTGAAGTCAAGGCTTCAAAGCTGCAGTCCACAAACCATTGGTAACATCACAGTGACCACATCCACTATCTACAGTTTGGACCCAACGTTGGCTTTTCACAACAAAAACAAAAAAGCTTGAATATGAGGCGCTGACAGATTGTCTTTGTTACGATACCCCGGCTGCCTGTTTCTTAATTCCCACCGCTCTAATCCTTCAGAACTTGTCGACAGAAGATGTTGGTGAAGAAAAAATAATTACAAAAAAGCTGTGGTTTCCTCCCAAGCTGTGGATCCGTACAGATCTGCAGCCCCGCCCCCCACCAGCAGTTCAACAAGCCGCAGGTATTTCCTTTGTTACCACGATAACACGATAACACGTTCATAACTCACCACCTTCCCTGTTCATTTACAACAGGCAGCTGTGGGGTGAAGCAGCCGAGTAAATTGGCCACTGAGCTCACACTTCGCCCTCCGGTGACTTCTTTAAGGCCCCCAGAGCACAGGAAATGTTGGTTATTCCCTCTGTGTGTGTGTGTGTGTGTGTGTGTTTGTGTTGGTGGGGTCTCAAGAAGGTGGAATAATAACTGGGATTTGTATTCCATGTTTGTAATAAAGCCTCACACCCGAGCACACAGGGACACAAGGAATCTCACACACTTCCCACACACGTATTAGTTCAGCTGATCCTGTATTCCCAACAGAGCATGTTGTGGCGTACACGTCCTGGGATTCACCCGGCGTGTGTGGGGAAATTAAGAGGAACTTCTCAAGGAAGAGGGTTAAACGACTTGTCATCCCCTCGCCCATCATGCCGTGTCGCCCGCAAACACCCAAAACTCCATCTGCCCGCTAATCGTTGGTAAGAGACGGGTGCGTCACCCCATCGGCTGTCCTTCATGTAAGCATCACCCCCCTCCCATCCCCCCTCCCCCCGAAGCTGTCACAGACGGGCTCAGGAGTTCTGAAGAGTGGCTTTTGGAAATCTTGAGCGTGTACACGATTCAGCACTTTCAGGGCGATATTTCTTCATCTCGTCATGGCGGCTAGCGGCGACTCCGGACGCCCACCAAAGCCTTGAAATTTCTCCTGTGCTTTTATTAAAAGTTTCTGTCACAGAGGAAAGCTTCAGCAGAAAAAAAAGGTGGGACGGTGGGGGCCGAATATTGCTGAATGCACAGAGGCTTCAGCACCTATTTAAGGTAGGTTCTTGAATGTTTAGCCTTGTAGTACATCACATATGCTGCACGCGTTAATTGAATACTGAGCCAAGTGAAATATCAGTTTCCAACTATAAAACCACGATGTGAGTAGATGCACGGGCGTTTGTAAATTTGAAAGAAAAGGGGGGCTAAGCCCCAAGGGTAGTGGTATGATGTGTAATGTATGCAATTCTTTTGGGGGGCCTGGATATCCATCGTTAGAGACAGTTCATAGAGTGGTTAAATCAGAAAGTGATTTTGCTCTGTAGTTTTCTTGCATTCAGTCTATTATAACACAAGAGACAGAATTTTAGGCTCATAGTGATATTTTATGCTCATTTGGACACTATCACTGAGATAAAGATGAACTAGTTCAGTGTGAAATATACAATTCAATGGAAAAAAAGAATAATAAGATAGATATTAATGCAAAGAATAGAGAGATGTCGATAGTTATTTCTTGTATTTAGAATTTGCTTATTCACTCTCGCTCAATGGACACAGTTTCTAACTCTTCCCTTTAATTTGCCTCAAGTAAAGCTAAATGTAAGCAGGTAACACCCGTTAACAACTACCGATATTTTATATATAGCTGCATATCCCTGCATCATTTACTTGGAGCTAACCTCCTGCACTCAAAGAAATGACTCATTGGATGAACTCAATTAAATTGTTGGCAGGTTTTCCATCCAATAATTATATGCAACTCCAACTCAAATTTAGCACATCAGTGCAATAAAATGTAATTAAGTTAGTCCAACTCATTTGTATCAAATACATCTCAAATAAAATAACGATATTCATGAAATAAAATACATTTGTGTTTGTCCAACTCAAAATATAAACAAACTAACGAACAAAATATGCAAACTCCACAAAGAAGGATAGCCCCGACTGGGAATTGAACCCATGGGCCTCTGGCTTAGAGGCGACAGTGCTAGCCACTACACCACCGTACAGCCATGAAAATGTCTTCACCTCATGTAAACAACTGATTTTCAGCTATGAGGTTAGTCCTCAATGAAACACACATTTTTAGTTGATATTGACACCATCTAACCTAAATAAATAAATAATAAATCAAGTATTTTTGTGTTACACCCATTAAATATAAATATCTATTTTTGTAATTGATTTATTTAAATGTATCAAACAATATTTAAATGTGTCACCTCGAAGGGCTTGAATCGTTTTTGTGAGTGTAACCTAAATAAATCTAATAAATGAAAGTATTCATCCTACACCCATTCAAGATAAATATCTTCGTTTTGTAATTGATTTATTTAAATGTATCAAACAATATTTAAATGTGTCACCTCTAAGAAGGGCTTGAATCGTTTTTTTGAGTGTGTCTGTAATCCTGGCCGTCTTTGAGACTCGTTACTTGGCAGAGTGAGAAAGCCAGCACAGCAGTCTCTCCAAGGTCCTAGTGCCCGTGGATTATATTGTTAATGATGAAAGGCTATTGGATTGTTATTTAAAGGGGGATAAAACATACAAACCATAATGCACACATATGTAGCATGTTAGTTATAAATAATGTCTATTTGCTGAATTCCCCCTAAAATAAGCCTAACGACGCCCCTGAGTAGATATATATACTGCGAGATGATAATTGACCTATTATCAAATTAATATATTACGTTTCTCAAAGTCCTATGATTGACTCATTTTCGGTCTTAGTTTAAGGAGTTTCCCCTTTTCCAGTCTTGGAAACCCATCGGCCTCACAAAGGTCTTTATGGTTCTGGTGTCGCGAGTGGATTTCCTGTTGAAGACTTTATTTTTCCGTGCACTGCTCATTGTTTACAGTCCGATGACCTGAGATGCACGACGAGTTGGAAATACGAGGCGACGTGTACATGACATGAAGCCGGTTAACAAGCTAATATCAAACCAGAGCTGAACTATACCACAGACGATGGTTAGTTTAGTTAGTAAAAAGTCGTCTTCAACACAGCATGATGTTCATTTAGTAAGTTTTGGTCCCATTTAGATTAAAATAGACCATAAGGAGGAGTAAGGATGTGTGTTGCTGTTAAGGTTAAATGTAACTGGGGTTATAATGTACCTTATTAATTAGATGGACACATGTGACGGTAGATTGGTGTGAATAGTTTGGGATTTAGTCGGATTAGGTGAATAGTTAGGATACACATTTGGTGTTACATAGACTCACCTCGGGATGGTTGGTCTGGGTTAATTGGCAACACATGGTATATATATATATATATATATATATATATATATATATATATATACTGTATATATAAGCTCACTTTTGTTTGGGGGGAGGTGGGGGAATGAAAGAATTAAATAAACGTAAGTTTCTTTCTGAATGCTGACTATCGCTTTATTTGCCTCCATGGCCGCTCGGGCGCCCTGACAAATACCCGAGCCCTATTCATCAACAGTCTCTACTTTGAGTGGAAAAAACAACAAGTTCACTTTCTCTCCTAAGAGCAGCCTTCATTGTTTCATGAATATCTAAATATATAAGATAAACACACGCTCAGATCTGAATCGATGTGTTGAAGACATTTTTTCTAAAATGGCACCGTGTAATTGTTTAGTTTAGTTTCAGTCTTAATTTACATTGTCTAAATAAATAATGAAAAGAAGAAGAAAAAAAAGCTTTATCAAATAAAATTCCTGGCACAAATGAAGCAATTTCCCAAACAATCAAGAAACGACTCGCACGGAGATGTGATGTTTCCTCTCCGGGAACCGGGCAATCAGGAACTAATAAACAGCACATTATTTTGTTTCTGAGCAAAACCAATTTGTGTCACGTCTGAGCGAAAACGCAGCTATCATGAACTCGGGGAAATAGGCCAAAAAAACAATGAACGAGCTCGGCACTGGGCACGCGGCAGTGTTTGAGTGTTATGTGTGTGTAATGGTTGTAAACCAGTGGTGGTACCTCTTGGTGTTAAGAGCCGGTCGCCTTTTCGTTTCTCCTTCCCCAGTCCCATCCCATAATAACCCTTCTTGCCGCTCTCCCTTCATGCCATCGCCACGGGGCATAACATTTGGTCTCTGTCTCTTCTACCTCTCCTACGTCTGTTCCTCGAGACCTTTTCATCTGTCCCCATCTGCCCCCGGGAGTCTGAAGCTTTGTGATCTGAGCTCATTGGGCTGCACACACTTTGAGAGACTGACCTCTCTCTCTCCGACTCAGTCTCTTTTTGTGCTGCTATCAATCTTTTCCCACTCCATCTTCTGCACCCGGCTCGTCTATCTCTGTCCTTTAATCACTTACCTTGTGAAAGGGTTAATGGCATTCAAAGCTGCTTCTCCCAGTTACCGTCTAGTTTTACCACTATAGCTGGTGCTACCTTTTTAATTTTTTTTGTTCAATCTATCCTCACGTAAAGCTGATGCATTGAACATTTTAACATCGGTGATCCATCCCACATTTTTACCTTGTGCTTGATTATGAATACAAGCCGACACGCTGCATTTACATGCTGCAGGTTACACTAGACCAGTGGTTCTCAAACACTTTTCTGTGACCCCCGTGAAATATGTTTACAGCCAACTAACCAACGCAACACATTTTTGGTGGAAAAATATATGTAATACACAGCACTCGACCATCAGTGTCTGATTTAGAATAGAATATATAACATTAAGTTTATGAACTTACATTTATATTGAATTGAATATTTATTAAATCTGTAGGTGTTTTTAAAAATAGATTAAAGGAGTTGGAGGAAGGTTCATCTGGTTGTAGATGTTTTCTTTGACGGAGGTGTGTGCACCTGTGTGAACTGAGTTATGATGACTTGAGTCTTAGTTTTAGTTTTTTTCATGCTGTGATCTAAAAAATATTCTTTCTTTTTTTAAATATCGTCTGTCCCTGTTTTATGTTGTACTGTCTGAAACTTTGTGTCAAGTGCTGCTGTCTCAGCCAGGACTCTCTTGTAAAGGAGATGTTTAATCTCAATGAGGCATTTCCTGGTTAAATACATTAAAATAAATAAATGAATCCAAAATAAATATTTTTAAAGGATTTTTTAATGGATACTAATTTTAAATATAATTTGAAAAATATCACGTACCCAATGGAGTGCCTTCACTTACCACCTGGGCTACAAGTACCACCATTTGAGAACCACTGCACTAGACAAACCTTCACACCGCAAAGAGCGTTGTGCAACATTGCCTCTGACAGAGGTAATTCCTAAATTCCCCGTTACCGTTATCCCAAGATTTAAATGGACCATAGTGGGAACATGATAGAGGGTCCTGAGTACCCAGTGTCCTCTGTTCAGCAGCTTAGCAGGGGAGCATTGTGGAGAGAATTTAGCAGATATTTCCCCCAGGAGTTGGTGCGCAGCCAGAACGAAGCTAAAAGACAAGAGAATATTATTGGCACTCGCCACAACCGTGAGTCCATCTCATGCCAACTTAATGAGACGATTGTGTTACGTTGAGCTCGTTCTGCTGCCCCTAGGTGACCAAATACATCTTTTAATGCAGGTTTAGGGCCTTAATATATTTTTTGAACCAGCAGGCCTGTCTGCAGTTGATCTGCTGAACCACCTCACACATGAACTATTCCCTCAGGCTGAAGCTAAACCATCAATGCAGCCACCAGTCCGGTCCTTATATTTTTTGATAAGCTCTGCCAACATCACGACAGTCTCTACATCAGAGCTGGCTTCCAACCGCACCTCCGTGTTTACTCGACGCAATCACTGCCAGATATCCCTGCTGAGCGTATCTATAGTGGTGGTGTCATGGGTCCAATTCAATAACATCCATCCATCCATTATCAATACCGCTTATCCTCATTAGGGTCGCGGGGGCGCTGGAGCCGATCCCAGCTGACATAGGGCGAAGGCAGGGGACACCCTGGACAGGCCGCCAGTCCATCGAGGTCTGTTCAATAACATAATAATAATGTTCAATAACATACCAAGCTTTAAAGTGCACCCCCCCCCCAAAAAAATCATCAAGACACTAAAGTGCAAATGCACCTGAAACGCTGACCCATGGCTCATTGGGAGCTTCGCAGGGCTTCTTCCCTCCACAGATTATCTTATGTCACTCTCCTCTCATGATGACCCGTCGCTTCTCAATAATAACAAATTCAGCTTGCAATACAATAATGAAAAAAGTAACGAATTAATTGCATTATAAAGAAACAAAGGTTGGAAATTCTGTAAACAAGCGACGTGACCTTGCGTACCCCTTCTCACCAGCCATGACGACATCATCAGCTAATTACTCACTATGTATTTCATTTGGACAGCGATGCAAGTTTGCGTCAGCTTTGAATACACATTGAGCTGGCAGAGGCCCAGGGCAGCGCCTGGCAGCAGTCTGAGGTGCTTTACATCCTGAGCTGCTGTAAGCCACATTGTTGAGTTTCCTTTTAGTGAAACGCTCCGAGTAAATCTGATTCCCTCTGGTGAACAGCTGTGTGTATATCCAGGGCTTTTATTGTGAAAGGTCAGCACTAAAGGAGGAATAAAGGTTGTTGTATCGTCTGTTCTGCACCACGTGATTGTTAAGAAGGCTCTGAGAAGTCGAACCTTGTTTCGAACAAATCACAACGTCGCCTTTGAGCCCCATACTATTTAAACTCATGAAAAACAACACCATATTGACTTCTGATTTAAACACGGAGGCTTTTATTGTGTAACGACACTGAAACTGAACCTCCCGCCGCCTGGTTCCACCTGTCGGAACAGTGGCGTCCGTAATCCTCATTCATTGCGCTTTAAGGATCCTTTTATTCAAGTACTATACGTCAGCCTCCCCGGGTCACCTCCTCTTACCTCTGCTGACTAATCCTTCTTAAAAAACTAATATCCTGCTGTCCTCCTCGTTGCTTATTTTCTTCCCCTGCTATTTATGTATTTTAATTTAAAAGCAGTTCTGCACTCACAGGAATTTGTAAAAGGCACCATGACTTTGAACTTTGCAGTATTTGCAGTGATGACGGCTGCCTGTGGTTATCTCTGCAATTGGGGCTGGGATCTCAATTTCATTGGAGAAAGAAGATGTAGCGAGTGTGTGAGTGTCGGGGGGGGGGGGGGGGGGGGGGGCACAAATCAGGGCAACACAAGTTTAATTTCTCTTGTTGATCGCAGCCGGTCGAGTCGTTGCTTCGTGGCCGTCTGCTCCCCGCTCTCTCTGACACATCCACCAGGTGGTCCTGCTCGTATTTGAGAGACAAACGAATAATAATTGAACACAGCTGAGGCCACTTTCCCATCCCGGTACCATTCCTTGAGCCACACCCCTGCTCCACCCACTCTGCAGCTGTGTTTAAATGATGTACAGCACGGGGTGGTCAACCCCCTCTACCTGCTGGGACACAACGGCCCCCAGCCCTTTGTTCCACTCATCAGTCTGCAGAGTAAATGGGAGAGAGAAGTTAGGTGTGTGAAGAAGTGGTTCACCACAGAGAGCTTGCTTTACCTCGTCACAAATTAGCAGTGCTCTGTCCACTGGACCGGATCTGAGGCACCTTTCCGGGTCAGGTCAGTCAAGGGGATTGTCAGCTCTGCAAAGTTTGGGATGAACCGTCTGTAATAGCCTGCCAGCCCCAGAAACTGCCTCACTCCGAGCAGGCTGCGTAGAGTACCGTCTTGAGACTGCTCAAGTAGAAAATCTTCCATGGAGTGAAACTTAGGAGCTGGCGGAGTTTCCACGGGAGGCTCTGCCGGTTCCCCCTCCACGCTGAGCACAGCGCACACATCGCATGACCCGCGGTGAACGCACCACTGCAGCCTGCCCAATTAATTTGATAAACACCGGCAAATCGGTTCCCAAGATTAGGGGGTGCGTAAGGTGGGAGCTAACCGCAACCTTTACATTTACACTATGGGATACTCGTGAACACCGGACCGGGGGAGGGTGTTGGAGAGCCGGCAACCCGAATCACTTGGCCCACCTCCATCAATGGGCACTCCCTCCGGAAGCTGACCGGGCGGCAATCTGCTCCAAGGTGAAGGTCTGCCTCTCAGCCTAGTCATGGAGAGCCCCCAGAAGCAACGGACACACTCGGACGAGGCTGTGCGGCGTTCGCAGGCTGAATCTGTTCTTGGACCACGGTTACAACACGCTAATTTTGTACGATGTAACAATGTAGATGAGACTAAAGTCAACGGGGGGCAAGGGAAATAAATCCTCCGAGTCCTCACGACGACGTTCGAGTTAAAAAAGCATGGAAATGATGGCATGAGCTCGTTTTCCATAAAAATGTTATGACAATATATTAAGAAAATTGACATTGGACTCCAATAGCCTTTTGACATAACTTGTAGGAGCCATTTCTATACGTTATTTTAATGCTTGTATTTATTTATATTTTCTGAGAATTTGTGCCCTCTACAGGTCGAAAGGCCAATAAATAGGAGAGTGACCTGGGGGAGGTGCAGCCGACTGGGAGCACACAGCTTTTGAGCTTGCTGTCTGATTATGTTGCTGGAGGATAGGCCTCGCTGCTTTTTTGTGCTCTGAAACTTTATTTGTTTTATTTTCTACCCATACATTGTACCATCCAGTTTGCTAATAAACCCACCACTTGGAACTGTACTTGGACCGCTTTGGATTTCATTTATTTCACAACACAAGAGTCAAAGAACCCCCAGTCACCGCCAACAAAACGTGACTAACAAATGGACACTCAGGATAAATGGTCACTATATAACTGTTTAAATGTTTACTCTAGAAATACACTGTAAGTTACTTTGGGTTACGCTTGGTCCTGTCACACCTTAAGACCATCACCGACCCACTCCTGGACACCCTGCAGTTCGCCTACAGAGCCAACAGGTCTGCAGACGACACAGTTAACATGGCCCTTCACTACATCCTCCAGCATCTGGACTCCCCAGGAACCTACGCCAGGATCTTGTTTGTGGACTTCAGCTCTGCTTTCAATACAATCATCCCGTCCCTGCTGCAGGACAAGCTCTCCCAGCTGCACGTGCCCGACTCCACCTGCAGGTGGATCACAGACTTCCTGACCGACAGGAAGCAGCACGTGAGGCTGGGGAAACACGTCTCAGGCTCCCGGACCACCAGCACAGGTTCCCCAAGGCTGTGTTCTTTCCCTCTGCTGTTCTCCCTGTACACCAACAGCTGCACCTCCAGTCACCAGTCCGTCAAGCTCCTGAAGTTCGCGGATGACACCACCCTCATTGGACTCATCTCTGGTGGGGACGAGACCGCCTACAGGTGGGAGACTGACCACCTGGTGACCTGGTGCAGCCAGAACAACCTGGAGCTCAACGCCTGAAGACAGTGGAGATGGTTGTGGATTTCAGGAGGAATGCAGCCCCACCCGCCTCTCATCCTGTGTGACTCTGCGACGCTGTGGAGTCCTTCCGCTTCCTGGGCTCCATCATCACCCAGGACCTCAAGTGGGAGCTGAACATCGGCTCCATCACCAAGAAGGCCCAGCAGAGGATGTTCTTCCTGAGGCAGCTGAGGAAATTCAACCTGCCAGGGAGAATGATGGTACAATTCTACACGGCCATCGTTGAGTCCATCATCTGCTCCTCCATCACCGCCTGGCACCCTGCAGCCACAGCCAAAGACAAGTGCAGGCTGCAGAGCATCATCCGCTCGGCCGAGAGGGTTATCGGCTGCAATCTGCCTTCCCTCCAGGTCCTGTTCACTTCCAGGTCACTGAAGCGGGCCAGAAGGATTGTCACTGACCCCTCCCACCCTGGACACTCCCTGTTCGAGTCCCTCCCCTCTGGTAGGAGGCTGCGGTCCATCAGGACAAAGACCTCCCGCCACACCAAAAGTTTTTTCCCGTCGGCAGTCGGGCTCATCAATGGAGCCCGGGTCCCCCACTGACTGACTGTCACCCCCAGGACTACCACCTCTTCTTCCACCTTCCTCTCTCCTCCTTCTTCCCGCTCCTTCCTCTTCCTCCTCCTCCTTCCTCCTTCTTCCTCCTCCCTCCTCCTTCTTCTTCCCTCCTGGAGGCCTCCTCCACACACGTCACTTTAACATGCACTTTAACTTGAGGCCTCCTCCACACACATGCCACTTTATTTACATGCACTTTAACTTAAACACTTAAACACACGCCACGTGTAACATACACTTTTAACTAAAACACACATCACTTGAAGCACACACCCAAACACTTTCACATTATTTGTTGTCTTTCTGTCGTGATGATTGTTGTTTGTCATGTCCAAATGTTGCACCTACCGCCAAAAAAAATTCCTCGTTTGGGTAAACATTCCTGGCAATAAAACTGTTTCTGATTCTGATTCTATGAAGTATTTCACGTTTCAGTGGGAGGGGCCCCGAAGAGGACTGTTAGCTGTGTCCATCATCTATGTTTTCAGGTGGATGAATAAGTAAATACAAGTGAAATGAGTCTTGCTCAATAAAAATATTGTTTTAGTATCTTGAGTAACCATAAAATATATTCCCGTCAGGTTATATTAATGTGTGTGTAAGTAAGTAGCTTGATTTCCCGGGTCCATTAAGGTCGGTGGCGGCGCCGCGGTGAGCTTTGTTCTTTATGTCAACGTCATGTCCGTCACAAGTTTTACTTCTGGCTGCGTGAACATTTAGGCCGTAATATTTTAGCTATTGTGTCAAACTGTTAAAATGGTAGATTGACAACCATCGGATCACTTTGAACAAAAGAAAAAATGTTAAGTTAAAACTGTGAGCTCATGCACTGGATGACAACAGTCTTTTTAGAAGTCTTTTTCTCGTGAGATTCAATAAATGTACAACTGCATGTCAAGCAGGTAAATGGCGAATAAATTGATTCTGCTGAGCGAGGGAGACAAAAACTAAACTTTTGACAATTCGTCTTCTTTGCTTGTCGATTAAGGCTGGAGGAAAATAAATTAAGAATTAATTAAACTCATAACAGTCCCAGGGAGGGAGCCTGCATTGCGGTCAAAGGTGCCTTCACATTTTTGTTGCACTCTTTTAATTTATTTCCAAAGGCAGTGAACATCATTTTTAAAAAGCTTGATGTTACATAACCCTTTGTCAGTTTAGAAGGAAAACACCATCCGGTCCACAATCCACCCTGAAGCCCACCAAACGCACCGCAGCAGGCTTCACCAGGCAAGGCATCGCTGCTTGTGTGTGCCGACGCAGCTGGAGGCCACAAGTCTAAGCAAACCTCTGCTGGGGGTTGGCCGAGATCCCAGCGTTCAACTCTTTTTTAATGTACGTCCCTCCGTGACGTCCCACAATTACGTTCCATCCTGACGCGTCCCACCATGACGTCCCTCTATGACGTCCCACCATGAAGTCCCACCCTGACGTCCCTCCATGACGTCCCTCCATGACGTCCCACCCTGAAGTCCCACCCTGACGTCCCTCCATGAAGTCCCACCCTGATGTCCCACCATGACGTCCCACCCTGACGTCCCTCCATGACGTCCCACCCTGACGTCCATCCATGATGTCCCACCCTGACGTCCCACCATAACTAAAATAACTTTTCATGATGTGACAGGGTTCATACACATTGTGAATTAAACCAAATTGCCATTAAAAAAAATGTTTTCAAATCTCGATGTATACATGAAAAAGTGAGAACCTGTCGTATTTAAGCTAAAAATGAGAATTCCAAAGCATACAGTATAAATCCCTAAATGACTCAAATGAATGAGAGACAATAGTTTGATTAAAAGAATAAATATTTATGTCTTTTCAGTTAAGGTGCGTTCACTTGCAGCGCGAAAAATGTTCGAGCATGAAAGAGCGTATGCCGGTTTAATTTTGAATGTCTTTCTTTTAAAAGCATATTAAAATGCCCATGACCGTACGAACCCTGATGTGAAGTCCAGTTTGCTTCTGTCACACGCCGATGCACTTAAAGAGTGATGCAAGAAGGCGTTATTACCTCCACCGTGAAGGTTTAGAGGGGCATTTTGGGCAGAAGTGACTTTCATGTGTGTGTGTGTGTGTGTGTGTGTGTGTCCGTCCTCAGGGGATGAATTATTTCACATTTTATTACGTGTTGTCAGATTCAGAGCACTTTTTTATTTATATATTTTCACACGAGCCAGAGTGAGCAAGCAACAAAGAAGCAGATGCACCGGCTGGTTTTGGCCAGATGCTACTTGACAACAACAAAAAACGCACGTTCTATGGCGTGGACTGTCGAGAGGGGGGGGGGGGGGGTTCTGTTGCAAACACCGGCATCTAGAGGGAGCTGTGTGATACAGGGAGACAGGAAAAGTGCCATCAATATCAGAAGAAACCAAAAGTGAGCGATGGGCTCACACATTCTGTTCATAAGCAAATGATTGTTATCTTTCTTCCATTATCTTTCACTTTGATTTCCTCACACGGCCACGATACTATGAGACCTTTTACTGGTTTGGAGCCATTACCAGCTGACCCTCTGCATACATGAAAACCCTCTGATGGAGCACATGATCTGGATAGTTAATGTAAAAGTAAAACCTAATCTATGTCCCGTGTCATCACTATGGATGAAGGGCTTTCATTTTATGGCTGGGTTTTAGTTTTAAATGTAGACGTAAAGACCTTGTGGTGATCAATAAATACAACTTGTTCTTTCACAAAGGCTTTATGTAATTCAATCTTTAAATTAACAGGATAGGATAACAAGGTTTTTTTATTTTTTTATTTTTTATTTTCACACTTATAAAACCAGCTCCATTTAAACGAGTATGAAGATCTGATGATTAGCTGTAGGTCGTAAATACGGAGCGTTAGCGACACAACACAGTTCACTGTTCCACAGTCGGACGCTATGACGGTGCTGACGCTGAAACTTCAATGGTGAGACACAGAACAATGACAATGACGTCCCACCCTGACGTCCCACCCTGATGTTCCACCATGCTTTCTCTCCCTGCCGTTCCACCATGGCGTCCCTCCATGGCGTCCCTCCATGATGTCCAGGAGTAAACATTAAGGCCACTGAAGACATCGGCCCAGCCGTATTTCACCCGTCCCCGAACCGCCAGCTTACCGTGGTGGAGGAGTTTGAGTGGCTCAGTGCCCCTGAGCCAGACTAGAGCCCAGACTAAGAGCTGCTCAGATAACAAAAACTAACTTCCTTCCTTCCTTTATTTCCTACTTCCTTTATTCCTTTCCTTACTTCCTTTCCTTATTCACTTTCTTCCTTCATTACTTCCCGCCATCCTTTCTTCCCTTCCCTTCCTTCCTACAGCCCAGACAAAGAGTGTTTCAGATAACAATAACTAACTTCCTTCATATATATTTCGTACTTTCTTGATTCCTTGCTTCTTTTATTGAGTCACTTCCTTGCTTCCTTTCCTTATTCCCTTTCTTCCTTCATTCCTAGAGCCCAGACTAAGAGCGATACAGACAACAATAACTAACTTCCTTCCATTATTTCGTAATTCCTTGATTCCTTGCTTCCTTTATTGAGTCCCTTCTTTGCTTCCTTTCCTTATTCCCTTTCTTCTTTCATTCCTTCCCTTCCTTCCTAGAGCCCAGACTCAGAGTGGTTCAGATAACAAAACTTCCTTCCTTTATTTCATACTTCCTTGATTCCTTGCGTCCTTCATTGAGTCCCTTCCCTGCTTCCTTCCTCTGTGACAAAAACTTTCCGTTCAGTGACCTCACGGATAAGCAAGGGAAAAAAAGTTACTTTTAGAGATCTCCGATTTCATTCATTTTTCTTTTGCCTCAGATCTTAATAGCTCTTTGATTATACAGCTGCTCGACGAGGCTCCAGACTTTATTAAAGTTTTTTACGCCAACGTCCCAAAAATCATCAATCAAACCATTCGTTAGCCGTTAGCGAGGCTGAGCGGTGGGTGTGTGGGTAGGCGGGGGGGGATCAAGGATTGACAGTGGTCCTGTACACTACCATTCAATAACCAGTCATGCACAATACACTTCTATACAGTGAGGCTCACAGCTAATAAAATTAAAGGCCAGCATCGGATCGGTTCTCTGGATTGACTGACACCCAAAGTACAGGTATCAAAGAAATGATGTATTGGTGCATCATTTCCAGTTCTGATAAGACGGATGATCATGGCTTCCTCTCCCTTCTTACTTCTTGACGGGTGGTTTTACGTCTCTTTCTAGGCTTCCGACCACTCTAAGCGCTGCTACACTCCATGTCACTGCCCCAATCACACCCTGATGGCATGGGGCCACCTGCGAAATACGCCACCAAACATGTACTTCCACCACCACGTGCATTGCTGGTGTAATGGCCCAACACTTCTCTCTCAGAGCACGCGTTTCAGTCAAAAGTACTCGTGGGACGTTGACCTCCACTTATCCAGACAGGCAAAAAGAAAAAAAAGAGGAAAACCAACAAACTATGTTCTAAAAAATCTGTGAAGTGGGAGAGAGTACCACTCCCACACGGCTGCAGACAAGACAGCACAACGAGTCGTGAGCTTCACAGCGTTCGGAGCAGTTTTAAATGAGACGACTGGTTTTTATTTCTACTTTCTTGGACCGCGATCTGAATAATTTTTCTCCTGCGAGAAGCGAGCTGCGTTTTGATGGCACAGGAATAAAAAAAGAAAGCGCGCGCAGACCTCGTGTGTAGTCTTCAAGTCGGGGGGGGCCTACTTGAAGATGAGGATGTGAGCTTTGTTGCTCCAAAATAATGAGGTAGCTGTGGGTGAGTCCCAGCGCCTCCTGTTCTTCTCACCTGCCGGCGGAGGTTGTTACAGAGACACTGTGGAAGGTTTCTGCCGAGACTTCACATCTGATTTTAAAGGCGCTCGCCTCCAGCCGCGACACACGCTTCCCGTCGGCTCTAATCGCCGACGACTACAATGACGACTTATTCAACGACCTGCAAGAGATCCCTGCGGCATATTTCAAGCGAAGCCAGAAAGAAACGTAGGACTTGTTGCAGTCTTTCACAACATACCCAGTTAACGCACAACAGTTGAGTCACACGTCTATAAAAAAAACACTTCAGCTTGTAGCTGTTATTACTGTTGGCTCTCTGTGGTCTCTGAAATGGACGTGGTGAGTTTCAACACTATAAGATGCAAAAATGTGCTTTTGATCCAATTTTGGATCGACTCCCTTATGATCTGAAATGTAAGGGCGTAGAATCACCGTGGCATTAAATCAACATGAATGATTTGATACGTCAGGCATTACAAGAGAGGACGTTCCCTTGGAAAGAGACTTGTATGAACCCTAAAGGTGAAGGACCTGACTGTCTGTCTCGGCCAATCAGGACGCAGTGTCTTAAAAGGTGCATTCTCTCAACCGTCCATCAGGGGGCGACACCTCTGGTTGTATAGAAGTCTGCTTGCATTGAAGTCTATGAGAAAAGGACTACTTCTCTCTTGTTATATTCCCTCAGTAAACATGAGTTTATGAGCCCAACCTTTACTTTCAATTATTCTTCAAAATATCATGATGTTCATTTAAAGTAAATTATGGTCCATTTACAGTCAAAAGATCATAAAGCAAAGTATGCTAAAGGGAGATTGACCGTCTCTGTCGCTACCAGAGCCGTATACTACACATCTACGTCACTCCTCCTCATTCCAAAGATGGTAGCTGTCGTTCATTGGTTGAAACTCGAGGCTTCAAATCAGTCAAACCACTGAGTGACGTCACGATGACGTCCACTTCCTATATACAGCCTGTGGCCAAGACGCGTCTCTTTACTCTTCTCACAGACTTTATTATGTTGTCATAAGGATAAATTAACCTCCAGTTAGTTTATAACTCATAAAGCTGGAGATGTTCAAGTGTCATTCCATTTGGCATATAAACAAATACTTTTAGAATATTAAAGTATTCCTGGCTGTATGGCAATGGATTCATTTATTTTTACGAATCTATTTATAGCCATGCTTTATGATTTAGTATTTGAGTGTTTTTCTTTTGCTTTATTGGCTCCCTGTGACGGTTTTCGTCACAGCGGTAGTTATCCACCGGCTTTTCAAAAGCAAATTAGACAATGTTGAGAAATGACAGAGGAGCATAAACTCTGTGGAGCTGTGACTTCTCCTGCTGAGGTTACACAACGCAGCGCTGGCTTCCTGCTGCAAAACGAGTTTGGAGGCCGGCTGAGCTGCGACTTAGTGCGCGTTATTTAAGAGCGGTAGTCAACCTCTTTTTGGCTCCTTTCAGAACGAAGCAATCACCACCCGCGACCTTGCACGACAGGCTTTAATACGCCCACGGGAGGCGAGCAATGACTGCCCAACAATCTTAAGGACATTTCATTTGATTACTTATCAGAGAGCCGCAGGCTTCAGATGATTCATTCAAGACGGGGAGGGAAAAACCCAGATACCAGATCATTTAGAGGAGCAGAAATATGATTATTCTTACGCTCTTCCATTATTCATCTTGCAACCCCCTCTTGGCTTATCCGGTGACCCCGCAGAGGGGCATGACCTCCAGCTTGTCCGCCACTGATTTAGAGGCTTCCGGCTTTCTGTGAAGGTCCAGAACAAGCCTAAAAAATCCAGGATGGCAGTGAAGTTTCGACACAGCTGGAAGTCAGGTCTGGCTGGGTAAGTGTGATTATGAGTGTACTTATAAGGGAAGGTTGCCTCCTTTTACTTCAAACACACACACACACACACACACACACATTGTATCGACCACTCACTCGTGCTCCAGCATTACTTACTTAAAGACCCTGGGACACCTTGCACCCATCATTCTCATTCACCCCCTTGTCATCGTCTCCTTCACATTCACCCCGGCCCCTCTTCCTCACACACACAGACTTCATACAGCATGTCACCGTTATCACTTAATTAATTAAACTTGAAAAGTCTGGCACCTCAGAATAAAAAGAGAAGAAGTTGTTACTGTGTTTTAATTTGTGTGTAATGATTCCTTCTGTACACATGACATCTATTGCACCTGTCCATCCTGGAGAGGGATCCTCCTCTGTTGCTCTCCTGCAGGTTTCTTCCCTTTTTTCCCATGAAGGGTTGTTTGTGAGTTTTTCCTGATCCGATGTGAGGTTTTGGGGCAGGGATGTCTATGTGTACAGATTGTAAAGCACTCTGGGACAAATTCGTAATTTGTGAAATTGGGCGATACAAATAAACTGAATTGAATTGAAATTGAATTGAATTGAAATTATTACATATTATCTCTCTAAAATGTGTGTGGTCCAGCTTTATTAAGGTTTTCAACCACTCGTTCTCTTTCTCCACTTCTTTCCATTGCCGCTTCACCTTTCAGCTACGCCTTTACGTGCTATAGTGTCTGTAACTCCAGCTAACACTTTCAATGTAATCGCATTTCAAAATATCTTTTCCACCGAAAAGCTATAATAAAAAATACAAAGACTTTTCCCCTCAGAAGATGAAACCATTTCCTGTTCTTAATACAAAGGGATTCACTTTGAGTGAAAGGGATGGGCACTCTAGCTAACAGATTTTGGCATGGTCTTGGAAAGGCTTCATTTCGTGCCGCTGAATTGAGTTCAATAGGGCTGCTTTCATTCTTGTGTACACTGATAAACACACCAGCCAAGCCACATTTGAGGTGTGCATTTATCTCGCCACTTGTACAAACAATAGAAGCGGATTTATTGATTTACTGCGAAGGCGGCAAGGATAAGCGCAGCAAAAATGGCATGCTTGCAAATCCCTGACAACACAAAGGCCTTAAAAGCGTACTAAACTAGACCGCCGTACACATACATGCACACAATAAGTCAGTGCAATAAAGTTGTCTTTGGAAGCAAACAAAGGCTCAGCAATGGGATGCGCCTGTGCCGAAGAAGATAAGAGAAAAAATGTCAATATGAGGGAACATATCAAAGCACAAAATCAGTTACGAGGAAAATCCCTCTATCGTTCTTAATAAGAAAGACCTTTTCATCGTATGTTTTCCTCTCTCTGATTCTAGTGTTGCAGCAGAGTGAAAGGACTTGCTTTTCAGGTCAGCGGAGATGGTGCCAAGGCCCTCGGCTCGTCATCGGCTCAATCCCCGAAACCGGCAGAGTGCAATAGTGCGTGTGGAAAAGATATAGATGACTTATTCAAATTGAAGTCACGCACTCCCTGGCCAACTCTCCAGGCAGCAGTGGCCGTGTTTCTAAAAGTACGGGCTGCCCTGTCGTTAGTCGTTTTTCTCTCCCAGCCGAAGGGTTGACACTGCGGCCGCCAGATGCCTTCCTCCCTACCCACGCTCCTCCTCCGGGGAACCTGGAGAAGGAAAATGTAATCTAGTCGGGGTCCGTGTTCGCCTTAGTTCTCCCGCTAGTTTCTCAGTCAACTCATTTTGGTTTACTTACATCTGCGATCTCATTCTTTCTGTCATTAGCCCACATTCAACTAGCTTCATCGTGCAATTATATAGTTTGACCAATAAAAAAGTCTCACTCCCAACACAGTTTGCCAGTGCCCCACTATACAAAATTATTTAAAAGTGTTATTATTATTATTATTATTTCAAAACTTTAAAGTTTCTTTTTAAATATGAATCAATTATTTATACATCTATCAGTCACTATTCAAAATCCACATGAATCACTCTTCATATCAGCATTGCACAAAATAATGAGAAAATAAAATACTTTATACACTTTGAAAGTTTGTTTGAATCTGACAAGCAATGAATCCTTTAAATGCCTCTTTTTTTTTTAACAGACCACATTACTAGAACTTGTATTTAATAAATATTATTCTATCTTACTCCGCTACAAACAAAAAAGCATCAGACTTGACGGCAACGTTAGTCGTAATTACCGTAGAGCAGAGGTGTCAAACTCATTTTCACCGGGGGCCACATCCACCTCATGGCTGCCCTCAAAGGGCCGGTTGTCACTAACACGGTATAATTCTAACTACTCCAGAACATATTGTTAAATAACTGTCTTTGCATTTGTTTATTGTTTATTTAGGTGTACTTATATAAATGTATAACTATATATGCAAATGTATTTAATATTATAAAATGAATTTCTATTTAATTTAATTATATTTATTTTAACCCACATTACTTTATCAAAGATCAAACAAACATTATTACATTAACTTTGTTAAAAGCTTTGTCACAGTTGAGACAGGTGGTTCTCCACTGGTCTGGGGCTGTGGTTCTCCACTGGTCTGGCTTTGGGACTCACTATCACCCCTGAATGACAAGCTGAGGAACATTTTTAACTTCTCAAATGTATTTAATGAAAAGATGGTGCAGTTTGAACCTGAGAGTTCAGAATATCACAATATGCAAAACAAAATAATTTAGTAATATTCCCTTTTACAGTCAATTATGAACCAACAAGTGAATCTTAAGGACACAAGGCAATACAACATACATTACTACTCAGTAACTTCAGACTTTAAAAAATGTCTAAACAGTGCTTTCATGCATAAACATGAAATAAAAAAGTCTGGTTTTAAAAAGCCTCAAAAGATGTAATTCATGTCTCACTCACTGAACCTATGACATATAAAGCTGCTCTACAAGTCAGAGTCTTGAGGAGCAGCTTTTATACACAAACTCTAAATAAATTAAACAAAGGTAATTAAAAAAGATTCACATATTCAACATTAACTTTTCTTCTGACTATATTATAAATACTGAAAAACATGAAGCAGCACTCACTTCAACCTTAGTGACCACTGACATAGACCTGATGGAGGAATTCATAATAGGGGAACTGGGGACGTTTGTTAATACAAAGTCAATGTGGTCACGCACACACGCACGTCTGGATGTCCGCCGGGCGCGTGAATGACAGGACGCGAAAAATGCGCCTCATTCGGGCTGATTTTTTAAACTCGGGCGGTAAAAGTAGGTGAGACTGTTGAAATGCTCCGCGTGACGTCACTGACGTTATACAGTTTAATCAGAACCTACGGAGGATATCGATCGTCTGGAAGCGGCCGTCATCCAGACCCAGCTCCTGGAGAAGCTGCGTGCGGCTACGGATAATATAATATGTAATATAAATATTATTAACCCAGACTTGAGGGCTTAATGGTCCAACGTGTGTGGGACTTTCTCAACAGAACAAAGTATTTCTTCCGTGGTGGACGGTGGTAACGAACTGTTATGCCACGATAAGCCACGCCCCCTCTCCGGCGCTTCTAGCGCGAGTGAAAAAAAACGTGACAAACAGTCCGGCGAGTGACTCACGCGAGTACTTTTAGTAAAGCAACGCAAGGGGTCGCCTCTCCTCTGGCGTGAACGCAGCATGAAGGAGCGTGAACAGACCGCAGTCCGCTGCACACAAAAAAAGACCTTCAAAATAAAAGCACAAGATTTTCTTTCTCCCTTTTTTAAGAAAAGGCATCATATTTATTTCATGCCATCGCGGGCCACATAAAATGACATGGCGGGCCACATTTGGCCCGTGGGCCTTGAGTTTGACACGTATGACGTAGAGCCACGATTTGGCATCATGTTCGAAGTTTTTGGATACTTGCGTAACCTCTTGGGAAAGATGCCGTCCCCACTAAAGCCACTAGAGGGCACTGTACTTCAGAGAAAGCCAGCAAGACGTAAAGAGTGAAGCAGGAAGTAAACTCTGGTGTGTCAAGTGACGAACTGGTGACTTTTTTTCTTCTTTTTCATGTGGGTAAATATGTTTTAAATGTTATTTCTTTACAAAACATTCATTAATGTGAGTGTATAGAAGTCAGAAAATGTATTGTATGTCGCTGAATGCGCCAATGATGATTTATGTGTCCCGATGTTTAAAGATTTTATCTACATGTGCTGAGCGTTCACGAGAAAACTGCAAAACTAATAATATTTGGCATCTTAGGACCATCCTACAGGGACACATGTTGTTTTTACTCATGTTAAAGAACATTTATTGTGTGTCGTACCGAAAATAATGTTTATTTTTGTTATTTACTGCATCATTACTCTTTATTAATGGACCCAATGTTTCATGTTAAGTTCATGAACGAACTGTATAGTATAGTTTGTTGTCTTTTATTTCTTCATTAACAGAAGAGCTACCACTACAGTTATTTATACTGAATGTATGCACTTTTATGCACTGATTGACACAGTTTCAAGGCACTTTTAGTTAGTTTAGTCTTTAAGTCATATCGTCAGATTGGGAACGATATAGGTTAGTGCGGTGGATACAATGTTTTGAATTGTGTGCTGCCACAACATATAGAGTACAGGGCTTTATTAAGGAGCAGGTCCAAGCGGACATCTATGCCAAATTTCAAGTCAATTGGTCAGTGGGGGCAAAAAGCTATTGCTTTTGAAGGTACGGAGAATTCTTGGGGGAGCCATAGAGACATTTCTATAGACACAAATGCGAGACCCCTTAAAATGTCGTGTTTTTCACCAGTCCTGATATGCATGTCAAATTGAATAACTTTTGGGATATGATAAAGGCCGCAAAAGGGCAACATTCCTTAGAGAATATAATAATAATAATAATAATAATAATCATAATAATTCGATCAAAAACAATAGGTTCTTCTACGACGAAGTCGTCACGAGGACCCGAATGAGGGAGTGGACGGAGGCGGCACATGTATTGAATGTGATGGTATAAATAATATGTCAATATGTTTGTTTGGGAGTTGAGAAAGACGGATGTGGAGGGAGGTTGTTGTTTTTAATACCCAACTCAGGTTTATTTGAGAAAGTGTTGATTACAAATAAATCTACGTGAAGTGAACACTGATTTAAACTCTCTGTGTCCTGTGGGTGTTTGATTCCCGAGGTCCAGAGTGTGAGGATCCTGTGGCGTCTCACAGCAGTCAGATAGGAGAGAGAAACGAGTTTCTATGCATCAGGTTAAGAGATTAGTCAGCATCGGTCAAGAAGGACGAAATCCAGCCACAACATTAGTGATTTGTCAAACGTGTTGAAGTGTTCACGGTGTGACAGTCAATGTACGGGACAATCTTCGTTGAATCTAATACAAATTGAACATTCCAAATTATTGTAATACTTCTCTTATTTAAGAGTAGTCGAGATATAAAGATCCCTGAAGATAGTGTTGTGTTCGGTGTCTTATCAGCCCTCGTCATTAGTCAGTCAAATTAACGTGAACTACTCTCTTTTCCCAAACCTACTGTATGTCTAACCAGGTGCTTTTGATGCCTAAACCTAACTTCCTGTGAAGACTTGTTCATTTCATAAGGACACTACTTATGTAACACGCTGGCCTTGCCACTTCCTAAACTGATGCCAGAGAGCCTCATTGTGTGAAGGTTAGAGCCACTGACCAAGCGTTGGTGTTTGACGAGTTGGGAGTGAGAATGTGGAATATTAACAAACATCGCCGAATTAGCCCGCTTGCCATTTGGCTGATAAACAGTCCATTACCTTCAGGTCTGTGCAGGAGCAGCAACACCCTTAGTTTCCTCTACGCTCTGGAAAGGGCACACTGCTTCCTGCACTGGATTAAACTGTGAGGAGGGAAATGGTCTGAAATGGACAGAATTGCCAACGATGCTGGGCTGCAAATCTGCAGGTCAATAATTTAAAGGTCAACGTTGCTATGTTTCAACCTGGTAGACATGTTTTCGTGTCTGACTGATGGGGACGACAGTTTTTTTAATTGGTGTGGCATTGAGGGAACAAGCTGGCACTATCATCATTAACGTCCACTAAAAGTACTTGTTTTTGCCACTGACATGCTCAGATTGTAAGTGACTGAAAACATTACAACTTTTTTTATTAATCTGCCGTCTGTCCGCTCTGAGAACTCATCAGGGAATCCAAATGGTCCAGATCAGCTCAACATCAGTCAGATTAGTTTTTTTGCCAAATACAAGGAGTTTGACGAGGTGAAAGGTGCA
Organism: Pseudoliparis swirei; assembly: GCF_029220125.1. Classification (NCBI taxonomy): domain Eukaryota; kingdom Metazoa; phylum Chordata; class Actinopteri; order Perciformes; family Liparidae; genus Pseudoliparis; species Pseudoliparis swirei. Next base: position 8,917,306 of record NC_079398.1, read on the forward strand.
TAACAATAAACACAATCAGAGAATAAAACAAAAGAAACATAACAGTACATTAAAACAAGGATATATTATAAAATAAAAGTGGCATGTGTAGTATTTTAATAAGAAAAGATATGCAAGGGTGTTGAAGGAAATTGTCCTTGGGATGTCAGAGCCAGTGGGGGCTTTGTGAATTACTTTTAGATAGCACTAAGCTATGCTCTCAGTACTGCGGCACAACCAGCATCGGTCCTCACTTCAACTCGCCAACGCACATTGAAGCAGCCATGTTGAGGTGTGACGACGTTGACGCAGCCATGTTGAGGTGTGACGACGTTGACGCAGCCATGTTGAGCTGTGACGACGTTGACGCAGCCATGTTGAGCTGTGACGACGTTGACGCCTGTATTGTGGCTGCCGTCTGCAGTTTGACCAATTTCCAATTTCCCATAGAAAAGTTGTCTCCTAGACACAAAAACATGGAGGGAAAAAAAGGTCCAAAAAAAACGGTCTATGTTGATATGTGTTTATTGATGCACAACCACATCTCTCCACTGGACCCTAACAATGGTGCCACGTCCAGGTCCAGAACATTTCTACTGCCATTGCAAAGTTGCCTTAACTCGTCAAGCCGTCGAGAATCTCCAGGCTCCTATCCTGCGTTGTCTTGTTCATTAGTCTGCTGAGGGAGGGAGGGAAGGGAAGGGAGTGAAATACTCTCTTGACAGCCGAGACTGCGTTGACAGCCCAGAGGGAAAAAAAGTGGGTCTGGAACTCAACTTTAATATCTGCATCCTCGTTATCCACTGTTCCTGAAAACACTGGCGTTTCCATTTCCTTCCCGGTGGTAGTTTTCCCGGCTGCAAGAGCCTGTCAGTGAGGAGAAGCCACGTCTTACTCCCCCATGCCACCTATAAACTCCCTACAGACTGTTATATATATATATATATTGTGTGTGTGTGTGTATGTTCTGTATAGACGGAACTACAGAACACACTTTAGCTGTGTAGACGCTCAAACGCTCAGGGCTCATTGATTTCCAACAAAATCACACGAGAAATACAAAACGTGTCTCGGGCCATATTCATGAAGCTTCCTCACAGTGGTTTTCTCTTTGTGATGGAATTCTAAGAAGATTCTCAGAATTATTATTACTAGTGTTCATAATAATTTCCCCTTTTACCTTATAAATCAGGCCTTTTAAGAGGCTTGAAGTAGGAACTAGTTGTATTATGAGGAATTCTTTGGGAACAATAGTTTTTTTAATGCATGTCTGGGGGGGGGGGGGGGTCAACAGTCGATTGACTTTGGAATTAGTTTGGGTAACTCATAGATATTGAGCGATGGAAGAGATTTTAGCATACTTTGTAAAATTAGTTTATAAAGTTGAACGTGTTGAATAAAACATTCAACCTTTTACCCACTGGTGGAATATGATCAAATTGTTATGTTAATTGCTCGAGAATATTCTGAAAAGATGCAATGGTTGGAATTGGTTTGAATATGCATATGCAAATGCAAACCGAAGGATCACAAATCCACAAACAAATATAAAAATCCACATAGAAATATATTTGTGAATCGTTCTGCGTGCATTTTGTGAGTCAAATTTATTTGTAAATCCTTCTGTGTGCGTTTGTCAATTTATGCGTGTACATTTGTAATTATTGAGACTGATCTGAGTTCAAGTATCTCGGGGTCTTGTTCATGAGTGAGGGTAAGATGGAGCAGGAGATCGACAGGCGGATCGGTGCGGCTGCAGCAGTAAAACAGGCGCTGTACCGGTCTGTCTTGGTGAAGAGAGAGCTGAGCCGGAAGGCGAAGCTCTCAATTTACTGGTCGGTCTACGTTCCAATCCTCACCTATGGTCATGAACTTTGGGTAGTGACCGAAAGAACGAGGTCGCGAATACAAGCGGCAAAAATGAGTTTCCTCCGTAGGGTGGCCGGGCTCAGCCTTAGAGAGAGGGTAAGGAGCTTGGACATCAGGAGGGAGCTTGGAGTCGAGCCGCTACTCCTTCGCATCGAAAGGAGTCAGCTGAGGTGGTTCGGGCATCTGATTCGGATGCCTCCTGGACGCCTCCCGTTAGAGGTTTTCCAGGCACGTCCTACTGGGAGGAGACCCAGGACACGCTGGAGAGATTATATCTCCCGGCTGGCCTGGGAACGCCTCGGGATCCCCCAAAATGAGCTGGAAAGTGTTGCGGGCGAGAGGGATGTCTGGGTCAACCTGCTGGGTCTGCTGCCCCCGCGACCCGACCCCGGAATAAGCGGATGAGAATGGATGGATGGATGGAGACTGATCTGAACCATAGACTTTCACCCAGGAGACCCTCATTTGCTTCCTGTGTGAAACTCGACTTATTTGAAATATAACTTTTGAAGTAACCCTACTTCTGCAGTTATTTGAACCCAAACCACATTTATTTTTATAAACCTTGAATGAGAAAATTTGGATTGCAATTTTTGGAAATTAGTTTTTTCCTTTTTAAGTTTGCTTATGTGAATAGCAAATAAAACATAAAAAGCCATACATTTTTTGTGAACGTGTTAAGTCAATTACACCGTGACACTAAGACAGCTTACTGATTTATTTTTGTGGAACTTGTAAGATGCTGGCAAGTCATATCTTAGTTGTGTAAAAAAATTTGAGACAAATATAAACCAAGTAAAAACCATTGCATAAACATTGATCGTCCTTGTTGCTGGACATTTGGAGAAAAAGTCTCTTTTCCCAAGATATCACACAAACCCCCGAATTGGAATACGTTGGTTTAGGGGGAGAGCGAGGTTTGAATATGAATAAGTACCTCGTTAAGACGACAAAAATGTCATGAAAAATAAATGTTTACAATAACCACCACTCGATTACATACCAACCCCGACGTCCTCCTTCTTTGGCCTTCATTACTTTATAATGACATCATCCGATCCTCTCGATGGAGACAGGAGTCATGATTCATGGCGTGTTAGTTCACATTCTCACTAGAGTGTGTTCTCTTTCCAGGAAATATCTGTAAACCTGTCACACCTGCTGATGACTCTGTTGCGGCCTCCCCTCATCTTCTCGAGGAGCCTTCTTCTGGGTTTGGCAGCAGTCGTCCGTCTCACATGGCGAGGTGTCACAGGGAGTCAATTTGGCAGCTCCTGCCGTCAAGGCTTGCCAGTCCTTTCCACAGCCACCGGTACACGGTGCCAAGACCGAGGAATGAAGCATGTTATCTGTAACTAATTTAGTCCATCTCTGCTGTGGGATTATCAAACATCTTCCAGACTCTCCTGCTGTCCACTGTGTGAGACGCTGCTGGTCAGAGCGAATGTTCAACGAGCAGCTGTAAAGCTTGTTTTAATGTTTTAAACACCTGACATGTCAGCTGGAGATACCACTGGATGTCCTTGTTGAATGTTTTAAAAGTGACATTTCAGTCGTCTATACTGCACCTTGAAGGGATCGTTTGGGTGTTTCCAAGCAACCCTGTATCACAAAAATTACGTTCCCCCAGACCTAAAATGCAATTTGCAGTTACGTTTGACTGAAACGTATTTCTCTCCAAATTACGTTAGACTGAAACGTATTTCTCTCCAGATTACGTTTGTATTTGACGTATTATAATAACAAATACGTCTCTGATCAACGTATCTTTGCCGTTTGTTATCTCTCTTTTCTACAATGCTGTTATGAATTGTAAAAAGCGTCCTCTAGTCTTATTTATTATTATGTTATATATGTTGTTTCGCCTGCGTATTCTGACAGCAATAAGCGTTGTCGGATCATGGCGTGAAGACTTGCTGCTGGTGACTCTCCTTTATTTTCTTTTTTTAGGTGACAATACATTAATTAAAACTCGTAAACTATCACCACCTCATCACCACCTTAACAGAGTCAGTCCCATACGGGTCAAATCAACTATTAAACTTGTTATAAAATGCGCATCTGTCCGTAATCTATACCATAAAGTTCGCATTTTAACCTAAAAAAAAGTGCGCTTCCTTGTTACCTTTCAAAATAAAAGTCAGATTTGTCTGTTAAGCGGAAGTAGTATAACACGTCTATATTTATTCAAACAATACAATATAAAAGGCATACATCAAAATCAATAAGGAAAATGCTGAACAGTCAAACAACTCAAAACAATAAACCCTTCATGGGGTTATTTACAGGGCGTGTTTACTTCTCATCAAACAAAAAGAGCAGGTATCTGGAAAAATCTGGGAAATAATTTGGGAATTGTTAATAAAACATGATTTACCCTTCAACTTCCACTGATATGCATGCAAACTAATACATCGCTACACACACACACACGCACACACTGACAGAAACACATGGGATGGCGGCGCGCACGGACGCAGCGGCCCCTCTCTGTCCTGACCATTTGGTGTTTTGTTCTGTTTCTAAATGTTTGTGCAAAAGTTCGTCCAAAAATTGTTCGTCTTCGCCTCGTCTGTCTACGTCGGAACCCAAATATAGTCGCCAGGTTCTGTTAACCATCGGCAAGACCAAACTACACGGCACTCTGGATGCTGAACAAGCGGAAACACTCGCGGAGCACGGATTACTTCGCAGGCCCACGACCACACCGACCACACCGGACTCGACTGCCACTCCTCCCCCAGAAAGGAGGCGCCGCAAGCGTTGTGAGAGGAAGCAGAAGAGGGGTAGGCGGAGGTATCCGAGCTAGGCTAGCGGCTAGCCAACTCGTCCAGCCATACCATCCATTATCATGGCTAATGTGCGATCCTTGGACAATAAAATGGACCACATTAGACTGCTGCAGACGGAGCAGCGAGACGTGAGGGACTGCTGTGTGCTTATCTTCACGGAAACATGGCTAAACGACAACATCCCCGACTCTGCTGTGAGCCTGGGGGAGCAAACATGCTACCGAGGGGACAGGGCCCCCGCTGATGGGGGGAAAACTTCGCGGCGGGTATGTGTTTACATCCGGGATGCATGGTGCCGGGACGCTGCCGTGGTATGTAAACACTGCTCACCACTGGCGGAGTTTATGATCGTAAGGTGCCGTCCTTTTTATCTGCCGAGGGAATTCACGGCGATTCTGCTAGTCGCTGTTTACATCCCCCGACCTCCAACAACAGTGATAGAAATGCGGCACTTTGTGAACTGTATCAGGCCATCAGTGAACAACAGACGGCTCACCCAGACGGCTCACCCAGACGGCTTCACCATCTTTGCTGGAGATTTCAACCATGCAAACCTTAAGACTGTCCTTCCCAAACTACACCAGCATGTTGATTTCCCTACAAGAGGAGACAACATTTTGGATCTGGTCTACACAACCCACAAAGGAGCGTACAAGGCCTCCCCCCTCCCCCACATAGGTCTCTCTGACCACATCACCGTCATGCTAATGCCAGCATACAGACCCAGAGTGAAAGCCTCCAGACCGGTTTTGAAGCAGGTACGGGTGTGGCCAGAGGGGGCCTCCTGCGCTCTCCAAGACTGCTTTGACTCAACAGACTGGGGAATGTTTAAACAGGCAGCCACATACAACGACCACACTGACATTGGGGAGTACACAGACACTGTTACTTCTTACATTAGCAAGTGCATTGATGATGTGACCCATGTAAAGACCATCACCACTGGCTAACCAGAAGCCGTGGCTAACAGGGGAAGTCCATCGGCTGCTGAGGACTAGAAATAGGGTCTTCAGAGCTGGGGACGAAACGGACCTGAAAACAGCGAGAGCCAACCTGTCCCACGGCATCAGGAAAGCAAAAAATGTCGACACAAAAAAGATAACCCGGCACTTTAAAGACAGCAGGGCATTCAGACCATCACAGACTATAAACCCACGCCACAGAACTGCGACAGCAACATCTCTCTGCTAAACAACCTCAACAGCTTCTTTGCCCGGTTTGAAGCACAGAACAGCACTCGTCCACACAAGACTCCGCCCCCTCCCCATGATCAGGTTCTGTGCCTGTCTGCTGCCAGCGTGAAGAGGACTCTCTCGTCCATCAACACCCACAAGGCAACAGGTCCAGACAACATCCCTGGTCGTGTGCTGAAGGACTGCGCAGAGGAGCTTAAGGACGCCTTCACGGATGTCTTTAATACTTCTCTGAGACAAGCTGTTGTTCCATCATGCTTCAAGGTAACCACCATCATACCTGTGCCAAAGAAATCCACTCCGTCCTGCTTCAACGACTATCGTCCAGTGGCACTGACCCCATAATCATGAAGTGCTTTGAACGACTAGTCATGTCGCATATCAAATCCATTCTCCCCCCCACTCTGGACCCTTTCCAGTTTGCATACCGGGCCAAACGGTCCACGGAGGATGCAATCTGCTCTGCTCTCCACCCAGCCCTCACCCACCTGGACAAAAGACTCCTATGTAAGAATGCTGTTCATAGACTTTAGCTCAGCATTCAACACAATCATCCCACAACAACTAATCTGCAAACTTGACCAGCTGGGGCTCAACACCTCGCTGTGTAACTGGCTGCTGGACTTCCTGAGTGAGAGGCCACAAGCAGTACGTGTCGGCAACAACACCTCGAGCAGCATCACACTCAGCACAGGGGCCCCTCAGGGCTGTGTGCTCAGTCCCCTGCTCTTCACCTTGCTGACTCACGACTGCAAAACCAGCTACAGCACCAATCACATGGTCAAGTTTGCAGACGACACAACATTGATAGGTCTCATCACCAAGGATGACGAGACCCTCTACAGGAGGGAGGTCAACCTTCTGACCACGTGGTGCGGAGCCAACAACCTCCTGCTCAACAACAGCAAGACCAAAGAGATCGTTGTTGACTTCCGGAAAGGCCACACCCATCACCCACCACTGACCATCAACGGTGCGGACATTGAGCAGGTCAGCAGCACCAAATTCCTGGGGTGGAAATCAGTGAGGACCTCTCGTGGACAGCAAACACTACATCGCTGGCAAAGAAAGCACAGAGGCGCCTCTACTTCCTCCGGAAACTGAGGAAAGCAGGAGCCCCCATCCATCATGTGCACCTTCTACGGCACCATCGAGAGCATCCTGACCAACTGCATCACTGTGTGGGCGGAAGCTGCACAGACCACAGCAGGAACGCCCTGCAGCGCATAGTGAAGGCAGCTGGAAGGATCATGGGTGCCTCACTGCTGCCCCTCCCATCCCTTGAGGACCTATACAACACCCGCCTCACCCGCAAGCGACCTCGATTGTGAGTGACCCCTGCCACCCCTCACACGGTCTCTTCAGCCTCCTGCCCTCTGGGAGAGATACCGAGCCTCCGGGCTCACACCGCCAGGCTGTCCAACAGCTTCATCCACCAGGCTGTCAGGAAGCTGAACTCTCTCCCCATCCTCCCACTCCGTCCTCTTTCAGACTCACATGTCTGAATGCTGCTAGCACAATTTATGTTGTCTATATGTTTACATGTTTCTTACTATTTTTGCACTTTATGTTGTCTATGCACTTTATGTTGTCTATATGTTCACAAGTTTTTTACTATTTTTGCACTCTATGTTGTCTATATGTTGCACAATTCACTTTATGTTGGACAGAAGAGAAACGCAATTTCGATCTTCTGTATGTTTGCACATATGGAAAATTGACAAATAAAACTGACTTTGACTTGACTTTGACACACACAGGCAGAGACACACACATACTCACACACACAGACACACACTCTCATACGCACACACTCTTACACACGCACACACAGACAGACACACACTCACACACACGCACACACAGACAGACACACACTCACACACACACACAGAATGGCAGACACACACAGACACACTCTCACACAGACACTCACATACATACAAACACAGGCAGAATCACACACACGCACACACACCCACACACACACATGCACACACACGCATACTCTGCAGACTGACCTTTGACCTCCCAATTGTCTCTCAGATATAACCCTACTGCTATATATTAAATATATTATATTTACCTAACTATAAGACTTTGAGGTCGTGAGGGGAATCCCCTCCAAAAGATTCACAAGAGAAAATTGTCACCGTGCCAATAACCCTTGTACGATCCTTAAAACCAGTCTTTTAGTTAATTTTGCACACTTATCAACTTAAAGATCTGGATTCTTTTCAGATTCAAAGAGGGGCCTCTGAATATGAATACCCTACAGTTTTGGACCGATAGCACTGAGCTAAGGGCCCCCAAAACAGGTCCAAAGGGTCAAATTGGGTAAACATGTCAGAGCTTAGCTTTCTTTTCCAGGTTGTAGCCACTCCCAAATGGGGTAGAATACAATTGAAATTGTTCATATAGTACAAACATTTGAGGAGTTGTTAACCTTTGAAGGAAGGAATTTTGTTTTTTTCCGGGTTTTTAAACCCTTCCCAAGCAGGGATGCTAAGTGCTATATGTGGCCAGCCTACATGGTTGGGACCCATTTGGGAGGGGCTACAACCTGCAAAAGAAAGCTAAGCTCTGACATGTTTAGAAGAAAAAAAGCTAAAATCAGCCCAAACTCACAACAGGGTCTCAGATTTGTTAAACCACACACCCTCTTCAAGTCCTGGATTTCAGACAGCCAATTAACTCTTGTGGGTGTTTCAGAGGAAATTTCACCCCATCACCTCATTGTAGGCCCTGTCCTGAGTGTCTGTGTTCAATTTGGGATTTCCAGGACTAATATTTAGGAGATTATGGCCATTTTTGCACTTGTCAAAAAATATGCAAATTTAAGAGAATAAGGCCCAATTTGACCCTTTAGACCTGTTTTTGGGGCCCTTAGCTCAGTGCTATCGGTCCAAAACTGTAGGGTATATCATATTCAGATGCCCTTCTTTGAATCTGAAAAGAATCCAGATCTTTAAGTTGATTGAAAGTGTGCAAAATTAACTAAAAGACTGGTTTTAAGGATCGTATAAGGGTTATTGTGACAATTTTCTCTTGTGAATCTTTTGGAGGGGATTCCCCCCACGACCTCAAAGTCTTATAGTTAGGTAAATATAATATATTTAATATATAGCAGAAAGGTTATATCTGAGAGACAATTGGGAGGTCAAAGGTCAGTCTGCAGAGGATGCGTGTGTGTGCGTGTGTATGTGTGGGTGTGTGTGTGATTCTGCCTGTGTTTGTATGTATGTGAGTGTCTGTATGTGTGTGTCTGAGTGTGTGAGTGTGTGTCTGTGTGTCTGTCATTCTGTGTGAGTATGTGTGTGTCTCTGCCTGTGTGTGTGTGTGTGTGTGTACGTATGTGAGTGTCTATGTGTTTCTGTCAGTGTGTGTGTGTGTGTGTAGCGATGTATTAGTTTGCATGCATATCAGTGGAAGTTGAAGGGTAAATCATGTTTTATTAACAATTCCCAAATTATTTCCCAGATACCTGCTCTTTTTGTTTGATGAGAAGTAAACACGCCCTGTAAATAACCCCATGAAGGGTTTATTGTTTTGAGTTGTTTGACTGTTCAGCATTTTCCTTATTGATTTTGATGTATGCCTTTTATATTGTATTGTTTGAATAAATATAGACGTTTTATACTACTTCCTTAACAGACAAATCGGACTTTTATTTTGAAAGGTAACAAGGAAGCGCACTTTTTTTTTAGGTTAAAATGCGAACTTTATGGTATAGATTACGGACAGATGCGCATTTTATAACAAGTTTAATAGTTGATTTGACCCGTATGGGACTGACTCTGTTAAGGTGGTGATGAGGTGGTGATAGTGGCCGAGTTTTAATTAATGTATTGTCACCTAAAAAAAGAAAATAAAGGAGAGTCACCAGCAGTAAGTATTCACGCCAATTCATATGATCCGACAACGCTTATTGCTGTCAGAATACGCAGGCGAAACAACATATATAACATAATAATAAATAAGACTAGAGGACGCTTTTACAATTCATAACAGCATTGTAGAAAGAGAGATAACAAACGGCAAAGATCGTTGATCAGAGACGATTTGTTATTATAATACGCCAAATACAAACGTAATCTGGAGAAATACGTTTCAGTCAAACGTAATTTGGAGAGAAATACGTTTCAGTCAAACGTAACTGCAAATTGCATTTTAGGTCTGGGGGAACGTAATTTTTGTGATACAGGGTTGTTCCAAGTGGAAACATTTATTACAGTGGATGACAGTCGGTACACACGTAGTATGGAGAAACAGACGGGAGTAAGTCCTTCTGTGGATGGGGGCAGCAGCTAAATGTATTTTAGGCACCAAAAATGTAGGTTTGTGGTAAATCCGAGGTAATCCTTTAAAACACCAAATTCACCCAAAGTGTTCAGTTTCCTAGTCAACGGAGTATCGCGGCTTTGACGAGAACATAAGTAAAAACTTCAAGGGATTTTTATTTTATTTTTGGTCTCTAAAATGTGTGTTGCTGCTGCCACAGTCCACAGGAACACGTCGCTTTGCAATTGTGCTGACTATGGGAAAAATAACTCACACAACCATGCTTTAATTTTTACATTTTGACTGTAGATTAAATCAAATGTTAGTCACATTTGTTCTCATTCAACATTTTAGTTGAAGGCGAAATCTCGCTAATGAATTAATCTTTTCACGGCAGATTTGAAGCTTTTTTTTTGTCCACGAGTCACCGCTTTTCCTTCAGAATCGGCGCGCGATATCTCCACGGACGCAAAAAAACAAACGTTGAGCCGTCGTGTCTTCCGGGCATGCAGCTGAACAAACTGCAGATCAGTGGGTGTCCATTTCTTTCCAAAAAAACACAGCTTTAGTGTTTTAATCTATGAGTCAAATAGAGCGTCCTAACTTCCAGTTTGTTTACGTGTGCGTTGTACAGAGCGGTGCCCCGCGGGAAGGCTACGCTGACTAGCTTGTTTTGTGCGGTACGGGGGCCCAAGGACGCGCTGCTGAAAATGAATACAAGGGGCTGAAGTGCATCACTACTCCATGATCAAAATAGGAGTTAAGGCATCTTTAGAGCACAAATGCAACAAGGTACAAAGTGTTATGTAAGTTATGTGACTTTACTTTCTTTTTGTTTGTAATGTATTTTATTCAGCGCTAATCTGCCACGAGGGAAAACTTTGCCACGGTATGTCCGATTGAGAACATGGGGTAGTTTGACAGGCTTAAACTTTTTTCTTCTTCACACCAGTTATTTTTAAGTTATCAGGAACTTAGGAACATTATCCTGACAAAACCGTTATTTTATATTTTTCACCTGACGCAGGAGAGAAAACTAATTAGATCAGTGTTGGAACATAAATCACCCAAATTCTTCTTTTCTTCCACTTGCCTCGGGGTGTCTAAAAAAAGAAAGCTCGTTTTTGACAGCAGATAACCACAACTCTAAACTTGCATATTCTGTGTGCTATTAAAAAAACGCACCCGCGACATTGTTTGCATAACCTTCTTTTGCTGGATAGATTGTCAGTTAAATTAATGTCTTCCAGGATTATCAGAGATGAAGGGACGTCTGAAATGGGCCTGTGGCGGTTGAGGATTGATGAGCTGGGTTTTAATCTTTGGTCCCTTTAACAGGCCGAGTGCACAATACCAGAGAAGTATGAATGAGAGTGAACAGAGGGTGCAGGAGGGTGCGGGGGGCACTGTAATGAGCTGGTCATTGAGCGTGTAGGTTTTAGTGGCATGTACTAATTTGTTGAAGGAATCTAAGGACACTCTCTCAAAGTGCATCACAGCAGAGGAACCAGAACTCTGATCGGGTCGCATGTTGACAGAGTCGGTTGACACCGTGGAGGGTTTGAAATGTCATGACATTTTTGATTATGAGGTTTTTTTTCTTCCTCGAACTATTTGGATTGTTGAACAACACTGTCTTTGTATCAGCCAATCCCAGACTTGCATTTCCCCTGTCGCTTCAGATCCAGCCACTCCCTCCCTCGGACCTCCCCCGCCCACCCGCACATCCATTCGGCCCACCAGCAGTGCCATGCTGGCCCGTTTTCCATTCATTCCCCGCCACATTGCCCCAGTGTATAGGATTTGGAGGCATCTACGGTAGTCGTGTAGTCGCAGTTTGCAACCGACAGAAACTTCTCCCGTGTCCACCGGTGGCCGACAATCCAACGCCAATGGTGCTCTCTAGACACCGTGTTTTAGTTTGTCCTGTCCTGGCTACTGTAGAAGCATGAGTCGGCTCCGTGAAGACGACCGGTTCTGTGTATATGAATACATATTCATTTTCATGTTCCATTTTCCAATAGATCCCATTCAATAATAAACACTGGCCCTTTAACTTGATGGCTCAAGTGTAGTAATGCATGGCTGTTCTTCATGTGACTCAGTATCAAACAATTAGTTCTTTAACTCCAAAGGGTTTTGTAGGATTGCTGATAAAATGACAACAGCTAAATCTTTGTTATTTATCCGAAATGTAATTTGTTATTTTCTGTTTGATGCTGGCCTCTGATTGAAAATCCCACAGGCCGGCCTGCGAGGGAATGTTTAGTGTGACAAATGACTCTCGTTCATCTGTTCCCATCTGCAAATAGGTCTTTTATTTCCATCTTTTCTTTAGGTTGCGCATACCACAGGGATCGGCTGATGGCTTCAAATGATACATGAAGCGCCACTTTTCAAACGAGTATCGCACTCCGGAGGGATGCCAATGCAATATTTGATGAAAAATAGCAGGAGTTGCAAAATAACTTTAACAGAGTGGTTAAGATACAGTTTCCCATGCTGCTGGATGGTGAGAATGATGAGGACTGGTGCTTCAAGGTGTAATAAGTCAGATCTAGTTCTGTAACGCCCTGCTCTGTGCCTCCTCGGTGTCTCCTCTGTCTTGATTGTTTCATTCCCTTCTCCTGCCCTCAACAACTAATCCGTCTCCCTGATTGTCTCGTGCCTTACACCAGTTTTCCCCCATATCTATAATGCCAGTCTTTCCCTTGTCTCCTGTCTGTTTGTTGTCTGTATTTACTAGTAGTGTCTTTATCAGTGTCACTTATTCTTGTCTTGGTCAATTCCTGTCAGTTTTCCCAGTGTTCCTTTGTTTAACCTGTTTTTGTTTCTATTTAAACCTGGAGTCCGGCCTTGTTTTCTCTGCACCCGAGCTTCACCCCGTGACAACCCGTGACAAGTTCTGAGTTTGTGCCAAGAAGGTGGATGCGTTTACGGTTTGCGGGGGCAGATAATTACACTGGTCCAAAGTTAGGGGCAAAATGGTCACTAATACTAGTACTGACATTTCAAATCAGAGCACAGAGCTGTCATGAGAAAAGAGTGAGGCTGCAGCTGTTAATTTTCAAAATCCAGTCAATTATATGCGGAAACAATTTGACATTGAATGTTTATGAAAAGTAGAATGTTTACCTTTCCAAATCCGAAATACATTTCAAGAATATGTTTCATATCTGCATTGTATCACAGAAAAGGCACAATGACACTTTTAATGCTGGTAAATGATTGGTTAGGTTTTTTTTTTAAACAACTACTGTCACAGGTTCACACGGGTAAGCTCAAGTGCAGAAGAAATGTCAGACTCTGTGTTTGAGGAACAAATGTTTTTACTGTAAACCAGACTGGTCATGAGCGAGGGGCAAAACACACAACAATCTGGCAGGGAATAAAGCAAAGACTGGGAGAATATATAAGGTGGGGAAACACAGGTGTGGGACATCAGGGATCAGCGAGACGGGAGTGGCATAAGTAGAGAGAAAAGAGGAGAGAGGTGCTCAGTGTATTCTAAAACGTCCCCCAGCAGCCTATAAGCCTATAGCAGCATATCAAGGGGCTGGACCAGGTGAACCTGATTCAGCCCTAACTATAAGCTCTGTCACAGAGGAAAGTCTTAAGTCTACTCTTAAACGAGGTGACTGTGTCTGCCTCCCGGACTGAAGGTGGAAGCTGGTTCCAAAAAAGAGGAGCTTGATAACTGAAGGCTCTGGCTCCCATTCTACTTTTTAAGAATCTAGGAACTACAAGTAATCCCGCATTTAGTGAGCGCAGCTCTCTAGTGGAGCAATATGGTACTACAAGCTCCTTAAGATATGATGGTGCATCACCAATCAAGGCTTTGTAGGTTAAGAGAAGAATTTTTAAGGTGATTCTTGATGTTACTGGGAGCCAGTGCAGAGCAGCTAGTGCAGGAGTGATGTGATCTCTTTTCTTAGTTTTAGTGAGAACACGAGCTGCAGCATTCTGGATCAACTGGAGGGACCTAAGAGACTTATTAGAGCAGCCTGATAATAAGGAGTTGCAGTAATCCAGTCTCGAATTAACGAACGCGTGGAACAATTTTTCTGCATTTTTGGAGACAAGATGTGCTTGATTTTTGAAATATTATGTCGATGAAAGAATGCAATCCTTGAGATTTGCTTCACGTGGGAGTTAAAGGACAAGTCCCGATCAAAGATAACGCCAAGATTCTTTACAGTGGTGTTGGATGCTAGGGCAATGCCATCTACAGAAACCACATCACCAGATAATTGATCTCTGAGGTGCTCAGGGCCGAGTAAAATTACTTCAGTTTTGTCTGAGTTTAACATCAAGAAGTTGCAGGTCATCCATGTTTTTATGTCTTTAAAACATGCTTGAATTTTACTGAGCTAGTTGGATTCCTCTGGTTTGATCGATAGATATAATTGAGTATCTTGTGCATAACAATGAAAGTGTATGGAGTGTTTCCTGATAATATTGCCCAAAGGAAGCATGTATAAGGTAAATAAAATTGGTCCAAGCACAGAACCTTGTGGAACTCCGTGACTAACGTTGGTGGTTATCGAGGCTTCATCGTTTACAAATACGAACTGAGATCGATTTGATAAATAGGATTTAAACCAGGGGTCCCCAAACTTTTTCCTAAGAGGGCCACATAACGTTTGCCTTGTCTGCTGGAGGGCCAGCCGGGGTGGGGTGGGTGCTAGTGAGAATGTGCTCACCTGTACGCGCGCATCACGGCTGAGCGATGCGCGCGCCACTCGCTGTGAGTGCTGCGCATGCAGACAGCATTTAACGGAGCGAAGCAGCGTGTGCGCTCTGATCGCTCTTTTAATGAACTATCGATACTAAAAATATGCTAAATCACATCGTTTTTAACGTACGGGTACTTTGTTGATATCGCTACACCGTGCAGCGTGACAGCAGCAGATGTAGCGGACTAACATTCAAGCTAACCTAACTTCCTAAACGCTGTGGACATCTGAACGCTGATTGGCCGAGACGCGACACGTCCCATCAAAGATGTTCTATTGCGAAGAGCACCACTCCACATTTTCTCCGCGTCTCACTGCAATCTCAACGGCAGCGGGCCAGGTGAAAGAAATAATAAATCGGAACGCGTCTCTGGTATTGTTCAGGGGGCCGGTCCAAATGGGAAGGCGGGCCGAATACGGCCCGCGGGCCATAGTTTGGGGACCACTGATTTAAACCAACTTAGTGCCGTGCCTGAAATGTCAATCGACTGCTCCAGTCTCTGTAATAGGATGTCATGGTCAATGGTGTCGAATGCAGCACTAAGGTCTAACAAGACCAGGACAGAGAGGAGTCCTTTATCTGCTGCCATTAAGAGGTCATTTGTAATTTTCACCAGTGCTGTCTCGGTGCTGTGGTGTTTTCTAAATCCTGACTGAAACTCCTCATATAAACTATTATGATGTAGAAAGTCACAGAACTGATTTGCGACCACTTTCTCAAGGATCTTGGAGAGGAAAGGGAGGTTAGAGATCGGTCTGTAGTTAGCCAACACCTCTGGATCCAGAGTGGGCTTCTTCAGGAGAGGTTTAATGACAGCTACTTTGAAGGAATGTGGTACGTGGCCTGTTAACAAAGACACATTGATTATATCTAATAAAGAGCTGCCAATTAAAGGCAAAACGTCTTTAAGCAGCCTCGTCGGGAAGGGTTCCAAGAGACAGGTAGACGTGTTAGAAGTAGAAACCGTTGAAGATAATTGGTCAAGGTTGATGGGAGAAAAGCCATCCAAATATACACCTGGGCAAGATGAGTTTACTTTTCTGCTCACCTGGGAGGATGGCAGCAAGGCGTTCTTTTAATGCCACAGCAATGGTCTCTGCTGTAGCTGACTGCAGAGGGATGAACTCAAAGAATCTTTCCTCCACATTAGCACCATTGATGTAGCGAAGCACAAGTTGGGTTTGTGTGTTAATGTCCATGGTCTCATCTGCTTGGATCGATAGAAAATCGTTGCTTTGAACTTCACTTATGATCCGTTTCCTTATTCTGGACTGTTTTTTGGATGTTCCCTTAAACACAGTCGCACTCCCGAGATGCTCTTTCAATGCACTGTCAAGTGAGGCAACGACGTCCAACAAGCTACGGAATACCCCTAAGGTATCCGAGTTCTTGCTCTCATCATGACCACGCAGGGCCAACTCAGACGCACCACAGAAACACACAGTCCATTATTCTTGAGAGAATGTCTCTGTTTTTCCGAACTTCTTCGTTGTGTTTTCGAATGCCAATTCGGTATCTTTCGTCGAGCTGCTCTGCTATACTCAGTCTTCCAAACTGGGTTAGCGTCATGCTGTTAGCTAGATGCTGCGGCAAGATTCGTCCAGAGTGTTTCAGTCCCAGGACTTTGGAACAACAGACAAGGGGAACAAAAAAACGCATTACTCACTGAGCATCCAGCTAACCAGCTCTGGTTAGCATATAGGTTTGAGGAGAAGCTCCAGGTGTACATCCTCCCGCGGTCAGTGCTTTGCTGCTGAATTTTTAAATACGGACGTTCGGTTCCCAACTCTTTCAGCCTCTTCTTGTCAACATCTGATCGTCGATTGAAAGGTGTTTCGCGAAGAGATACCACAGAGTTTTCAGTCCCAATACTAACATAATCGAAGTCTCTGCTAGCTATGTTGCTCGCGTAGATACGTGGGAGCTATATGGGCTGTGAGGGAATGATAAAGGTCTCTGATTCGACGAATAGTCAAATCACATTGAAATAAGAAACAATGTCATTGGCTAGGGCGCAAAATAAATAGGCTGGATAATGTTAAGTTAAAAAAAAAGATCTGCCAGGTCCTAGTGCTGGAAAAAAGTTCATACTCTCCTTCTCTATCTCTAAAAATCTCTAAAAATCTTTTGAATATTTCCAGGAAGTGAATTATGTTTAGCTTTGTACAGAATTTGTGCTGTTTTGAACTCTACTATATCCCTAAGTTTCAGTGTATGTGATTTTAAGAACAGTGAATTGGTGTGCTCAAGATATCCTACATTATTTACTATTCTAATTGCTCTCTTTTGCATGATGCATAATGGCTGTAGGGTGCTTTTGGAGGTGTTCCCCCACACTTCAACACAATAGGTCATGTATGGTAGAATGAGAGTGTAATATAATGTCTGCAATGATTTATAGTTCAGTATGTGCCGTGTTTTGCATAATATCCCTACAGTTCGTGCTAATTTGGACCTTACATACTTGACATGTTGTTTCCAGCTAAAGTTGTGGTCGATTATCACGCCCAAAAATATATTCTCGAAAATTCTTTCCAGCATAACACTGTCCAACATTAATTCTACCGGAGTATTCAGATGTATATTTTTATTACCAAAAACCATAAATTTTGTTTTTTTTATGTTTACTGATAATTTATTGACATCGAACCACAACTTTAGCTTACTCAATTCTGCCGTGACAACCTCCAACAGCTGCTGAAGGTTCTCCCCAGCACAGAATACATTAGTGTCATCAGCAAAAATAACAAAATTCAATATTTTAGAAACATTACATATGTCATTGATGTACAGTACAAATAATTTCGGTCCAAGAATTGACCCCTGCGGAACACCACATATAATATCTAAGAGAGGTGACCTAGTTACACCCATCTGAACAAACTGTTTTCTGTTTTCAATGTAACTTTTTAACCAATTTAGCCCTACCCCTCTAATCCCATACCTTTCCAGTTTATGTATTAAAATACCATGATCAATTGTGTCAAACGCTTTCTTTAGATCGACAAAAACACCTTCTGAATATTTTTTTATTATTATCACTGTTACTTGTTAATTCTTCGACGAAATCCATTAAAGCCATTGCAGTTGATCTATTCGTTCTAAAACCATATTGTCTGTCCATAAGCAACTCATATTTGTCAACGAAGCTGTCCAACCGCACAACAAAGAGCTTTTCGAGAATTTTAGAGAACTGGGAGAGCAGTGAAACTGGCCTGTAGTTAGTAAATAGGTGTTTTTCTCCAGCTTTGTATACTGGGATCACTTTAGCCATTTTCATATTACTGGGAAAGCATCCCAAGTCGAACGATAGATTACAGATGAAAGTTAGAGGGTCTACTATAGTGTCAATTACTTGTTTTATTAAAGTCATGTCGATACCATTCCAATCCAGAGATGTTTTGTTCTTAAACTTCTGAACAACGTTAATAATTTCATTTTTATCTGTACCTCTCAAATAGATAGTATCTGGATTTCTTTCTCCATAGAATATTTCAGCACCTCCTCCTTGTGGAGGGTTTATTTCTTTTGCCAGTTTGGGCCCCACATTCACAAAGAAGTTGTTGAAGCCCTCCACCACCTCCTTCTTGTCAGTGATTGTCCTATAGTTATCTATAAAATAATCAGAAAAGCTGGAGCTATTTTTTTTCTCCTAATGACTGAGTTTAGTATGTTCCATGTGCCCCTGATATTATTTTTATTCTTTTCTAACATTAAATTGTAGTAATCCTTCTTACATTTTCTAATAATATCAGTTAATTTATTTTTATATCTTTTATATTTCATTTCTTTTTCTCTAGTTCTATCTTTTATACATTTTTTGTACAAGGTGTTTTTTTTTTTACAGGCATTCAACAAGCCCTTTGTGATCCATGGTTTATCAGAGCTATTGATTTTCTTATTGTTTTGTCGCATTGGACAGCTTCTATCATATATTGATGAAAAAATATCCAAGAAAGAGTCATAAGCAGAGTTTACATCCACTGCTTCATAAACAGTTCTCCAGTCTTGTCCCAGCAATTCCCTTCTAAAAGCATCAAGGGTAACTTCTGTTCTTACTCTACTCTGTCTTGTTATACCTTCCTCCTTCATCATTTTATGTTCACAATCGTAGATAACAAACACTGGTAGGTGGTCACTTATATCATTTATAAGTAACCCACAAATTAAATTATCTTCCATGTTATTAGTAAATATATTATCTATAATTGTTGCTGATTGAGCTGTTATTCTACTGGGTTTAGTAATGATAGGGTATAAGCTCATACTGTACATTGTCGCAGTATATTCATCAATCGTTTGTAGTTGATTTGGATTTAATAAATCAATATTGTAATCACCACAAATGAAAGTGACTTTCTGCTCAGTGTTTGTAAACATACCTTCCATCACTTCCTTGAACTTCTCTATACTGGAGCTGGGAGCTCTGTAAACACAACTAACAATAAGATTTTTCTTTTTCTTCATGAAAATCTCAATAGAAATACATTCACACACATCCTCAATAGCAGCAGTCATGCAGTTAACAATCTTATATTTAAGTCTTCTATCAACATACAAAGCTGTCCCCCCTCCCTTTTTGTTGTCTCGATTACTGAAATTTAAATCATACCCTTCCAGTTCAAAATCCACACCTTTCTCCAGGCTAAGCCAGGTTTCAGAGATGGCTATCACACGAAAGGGTGAGGTGAATTGACCTAGATAATCTTTTATATTTTCAAAATTGGCATATAAACTTCTGCTCTTGAAGTGTATGATCGATATTCCATGTCTTAGATCAAATTTATTATTAAACTGGTCATCAGTGTAGTACTGGCAATTACTAGTCAAATTATTTAAAAAAAAAAATTCTGGGTCAATATCTGAGTCCATATCTGAGTCCATGTCCTGCATCTTGACCAAAGAAGCTCAGGTGTCACTGAAACTGGAAAGGTGTTACTGAAACTCATCCAGCTCCTCCAAGCTTCTGATGACGAGAACTTTTGCCTGTTCTGGAGAACCGTTTAGTTTGATGAAGACTTTGCAGTTTGCAGTCCACGTAGATTGAATTTTCTTCTGGTAACGCAGTAGACGGCTTTTCGAGCGATGTCGGCATTCTTTTTTATCAAGTTTTCGTTCATATAGACCTTGGTTCCTTTCAGCCGGCGGCCTTGTTTTAGCAACTCAATCTTGTGCTTTCTGTTAACCAACCGTATGAACACGGCTGGTTTGTCGGTTTTAAGTCTGCGAGGAAGGGGATGGCATGCCTCTATGTTATTGATATCCATCTTGATTCCGTGTGACTGGAAAAAAGCGGACACCTGTCCCTCCACAGAAATGGCTTCTTGTTCAGTGAGTTCTTCTCCTTTTTCGCGGGATGCTGCGTGGGCATAGGATCAGGGTTTGATATTTAGTCAGGAGATAATGATGTCATTAATCCTGGAGTATTGTTCCAGATCGGCCACCCGGTTTTCCAGCAGCACAATCTTTCTGTCCTTCTCTGCGTTTTCAACCCTGAGGGCTTTCACCTCCACCAGCCCCATGATTGTTCCCTGCTGCTTTTGGACAGCAGAAACTCCTTCCGTGAGGAAATCGATCGACTTTTTTAATCCTTCGATATCATCCGAAATGTTCCGTTTAGGTGGCATGGCGTTGGAGAAGTTTAACCAAGTTGTTCGTTAAATATTTCCGTTTGTTTGTTTGTCCCGTCGGTGGAGAGCCAGCGTTCACGTGCAAGTCACCTGTGTGATAGTCACGCCCTAATCTATCTACTACACAACATTGATATTCCCACTATTATACATCATATACATTCCTTCACAATAAGAGTTTTCAAACTAAAGTTATATTATATATAACTTCATGTGATATCAAATAGCTTTGTGTCTCCAGCCAAATGATAGTTGATGTAAAATAGGGGAATATGGCTCTTTAATTATACAAGTTGTTGACCTCTGACCTTTACATATCAGGCCATAACTGTCAGGAACCCGGAGTCGGGAAAAAACCCGGGTCGCTGGAGTGGTAACCCACGATTTACCCAGTGGGCGATTGAGGACCCAGATGCAGAGTACAGTCAAAAGATTGTTTTATTTCCTCTCCGAGTCATAATCCCAAACGTCACGATGACCAGGTCGCCAGTGGCAAAAACAGAAGTCCCAAATCATGACAATAACATCATCTGATTTAATTAATTGTCATTGTTATCAGGGTTAGGGTTAGGGTTATTTCACATGGAAGGACGATATACTTTTTCATGATATTCTAATATTTAGAGATAGGATATTTGAGTTTTCTTAAGCTGTAAGCCATAATCAGCAATATTAAAAGAATAAAAGGCTTGCAATATTTCAGTTGATTTGTAATGAATCCAGAATGCATGACATTTTTGTTTTTTTAATTGCATTACAGAAAATAAAGAACTTTATCACAATATTCTAATTTTCTGAGACAGTCCTGTATATATAAATAAATATATATATAAACTAATAATAATACATATATATATATAATGTTTGTGTCTGATTGTAAAGCCCTCTGAGACAAATCTGCAATTTGTGATTTTGGGCAATACAAAATAAACTGAAATAAATAAATCGTGATATTTCTAATCCATCCATATATGCTTTGAGAACAATTAAGAATTATAAACAGTCAGAAGTGGTTGTCTCTGTTTCAGCTAACATAACGAAGTATATACAACGACTTTATTTTGTATTAAATGTGGTTTCCATAGTTTACATTGGAACTGACATTCCGCATATTAATGAGTAGAATGTTGGAACTCTAGAATGTTGAGTTGGCTCTATGGAGCTGCAGCACTCCAGGCATCAGTTCTACTGAAGATCCACAACAAGACAGCAGGACTAAGCCACCTTCAGCACTTCATTAGCACTTCAACGAGGAAACACTACACTTCGAGAGTCATGACTTCCAAATCGCGGACCACTATCAGCGCT
The DNA here is from genome assembly GCF_029220125.1 of Pseudoliparis swirei. Lineage (NCBI taxonomy): Eukaryota > Metazoa > Chordata > Actinopteri > Perciformes > Liparidae > Pseudoliparis > Pseudoliparis swirei. The sequence continues at coordinate 8,939,095 of NC_079398.1, forward strand.
TTTCAGTGTCTGCCTTCCAGTGGTCAACTGAGTTAGTAGTGATTACATAATACTGGTTAACAACTGCAGTGGCTACGCTAACATTCTGAATGTGATTTGTGTTTAGCTAGTACCATAATTTATTGACATTTTGTCAATAACTTTAGGCTCTTCCCCTATCATTTTACGCCACTTTGTTCCTGTCAAACTCAACCACTTAGTTATGTTCAAAAAAACATTATTGTTGAGCTGAATATAAGTATATAAATGATCTGAAACATAAACAATGTAACTTAAATAACTCAACTGCACTTTGGGACACAAACACCGGTCTCCTGGTTGAAAGTCCTGTGTTTTCATTTCACCCGTTCACAATCAATAGTCTTCCTCCCTTTTTATAATTTGTCGTTTGTTCTGTCAAGGACTCGAATGAATAACAAATCAGTCACTATTACATCAGTTGGTGAATCTATGCTGGCGATCCATATGATTTAGCAGCTAATCATCACTGATGCTGGCTCTTCTTTTAGTAATACAGAGAGTAGATCATATCGTAGATTATATCAGCACATGCAGCAAACCAAAACATATGTTTCTGTCCTTGCAGGATGCCACACTGACCCCAGCATCTCACATTTAAGGACAACCTCCAAGAGAAAGTCTGAGGAGAGTCTTGAGCGAGCCAGCAAGAGCAGCAGGGCCAGTGAAAGTTCAAACTACAGCCACACTTCCAGTGGCCGTTTAATAATTGACACTGATGCCAGTTCCTCAGTGTACAGCGTCTCATCTGACAATACAGATAACATAAGACAGAGATAGTAGAAGAATTCAGTCAAACCTCAGTCAGGGGATGTTTAGTTTCTTTCTTCTCAGTTTAGAAGAAACATCTATTGCCAAGTTATGTGAAAATATACTTTTGCTTAAGTTAATTGAGATTATTGAAATGTTTCCCAAGTCTGAGACGTGAGAGGATGCATTAGTCGGACTAGTCTGATTACCAGTGTGCACAGTCAGTGCGTTTACATGCAATCGAATTGTTGGCTTAGTCGGACTGAAATCGAATTATCCGTTTCATGTAAACACCTTAGTCGGACTATGTGCGGTCCGACTTCGATCCGATTAACACCCTGGATAGCTCGGTCCGATCCAGTTGATAATTCGACTATCGCGGCATGTAACGGTGAATTCGATTAGGAACTGGACTTTGCGTCTTTGCGCATGCTCGAGATCCCGCCGCCCTCCTCCCTCCCTCCCTCCCTCCCTCCTCCCTCCCATGTCGTGACCCGGAAGTCGAAAGAGACGATAAGTTGTCACTGCTAGCAGCCTTGCCGGCAGAAAACAAACAAACAACCAGTCCCGTTGCTAACCATGTTGGTGCCCGAAGCATAACTCCTCATGATGCCCCCCTGAGATAGGGTCTGTGTGCGCGGATGTGTCGGCGCGCATCACGGCAGAGCGATGCGACCCGAGAAGTGTTAACGGAGGGGGGGTGCTGAGCGATTAAATATATCTCTTGTTCTGCCTGTTTTTTGATATACATGCCTAAAAGGCGCCTAATATTTCGAGACTGAAATAATATCGGCATTATAATTATTATAGCTATGAGGATTTTTTTAGTTGCCTATTTTGTGGAGCCCCCTCAGGACTTGGTGCACTACACGCAGCGCGTAGTGCGTTATGGGAGCGGCGGCGCTGCAAACAACGCTATGGAGAACACAAGAGCCACACATCTCTGGACCGAAGAGCAGACAGAATTTATGCTTAATGTATTGAAGGAGTTGAACATACTAATAATAATAATAATAATCATTTATTTTATATAGCGCTTCTCAAGGCACCCGAAGTCGCTTTACAGAGTACAGAGTCCAGTAGTCACACACACACACAGTCATCCCGGTGGTGGTAAGCTACATCAGTAGCCACAGCTGCCCTGACTAAAGTTCATGGTTCTTTCTCGAAATGTTGTTGTTGTTGTTGGTTGTTGTTGGTGGTGGTGAAGAGGTCAAGCGGAAATGGCTGTATCACCACGAGTTGTAATGAAAACAGCGCCGCCTATCGTATCGGATATGACATGCTTTCGGCCAATGATTCGAATTACTCACTGCCATGTATATTGGGATAATAGCAGATCCCCCAAAAGATAGCATAGTCCGACTAAAGCAAGATTCAAATTATACCATCATGTAAACGCACTGAGTGTGATATTTACTATCTGATCAACACTGAATCCAGTGAAGCTAACACGCTTGTGTTTCTTGTCTTTTTCTATGTGTTTCTTGTCCCACTGACTCTAGATTCTGAAACACCCGTGAGCGTCAGCACTGAAACTAAAGAGGAGAACAGCCGAAAGAGAAAGTCTGAGGAGACAGAGGAACCCAGGAAAAGGAGCAGAAAGACCTCCTCCAGTGACACCTCCTCAGGAACAAACACCGTCGCTACTAACAGCAGAGGTGAGAGGAGATAGAAATACAGGAAACACTGATGAAGTTTGTGCTCCTTCAGTAAATATGGTTACTTAACTCTAGCCTGTAAAGACTGTTGTTAGTGTCTAGTGGATCTGGAGGGATGGTGTTACCTTTGGGCAGAATCAGTCTGTTTACAGTCTTTATGCTAAGCTAAGCTAATCTTCTGCTGGCTCAAAAGTTCAAACTGTCTCTCCTAGATTGACAGTCTTGGGTTTTGGATTTAAATTGGAAATAGGATTCAATGTCAAATAATAACAAGCATCATGTTGTAATATGGGTTACTTTAAAAGTGGAATGAAAGTTGTGAACAAGAATAATCAAAGTGTTTTGTTTCTGCAGATGCCTTTAACGACCGCTACAATGAGCAGGAACTGCTGGGCGAGGGAGGCTTTGGGAGAGTCTTTGCCGGCCACCGCAGAGACAACAATCTGCCTGTAAGACACACGCACATTCACACACACACACACACACACACACAGACGCGTACACATACACACTCCATTCACATTGTTAGAAGTATAAACTAAACAAATGTCTGTTTCTTTTCTGTAGGTGGCAATAAAACACATCTCCAAGAAGAAGAACATTAAGGAGACATCAATGGAAAGTGATTTCATCATCTTCCTGATGCCAGTACGTTATTAATATCTAATTATTTAAATATCTACTGGCTCAAAGGGGATAGATACACATGTTCCTCTTGTTCTTCACACAACCTAACAGTAAAAATATTACATAACATTTCCTTTAGCTGACGCTGTTATCCAAAGTGACTTGCATTCATACACCGTCGACACAGCTACAGGGAGCAAGTCAGGGTTAAGTGTCTTGCTCAAGGACACATCGTCCTGCTGACTACGGACCCACAGTCTCCCAACAATACTGTTAACTTCTGTGTATAAGTGTTGGTGAAGGTTTCAATATTTGCTTTCTATATTCTTCCATGTCTATAGGTTCTGGAAGGGGAAATCAGGATGGTCCCTTTGGAGGTGGCGCTGATGCTAAAACTCCAACCAACAGCAGGAGAAACCAGTGCAGCGGTGGCCCTGCTGGACTGGTACGATTTAGACCTGGAGCTGATTCTGGTCCTAGAGAGACCAGTCCCCTGCATGGACCTTCTCGACTACAGCAACTCAATAGGTTATATGCCTGAGGACGAAGCTAAAGTAAGAAGCTGACATGTTTTGTTTTTATCGTTCTCTGTTTACCTGTCAACACAATATCTCAGAGTCTTCATGTATCTTTTTGTCTCCCTACTGGTTTTCAAACCTACTGGTTTCCCTACGCGTGTGTGCGTTGTGTTCTCTTCACATCTGCAGCGGGGCTCTGTCTCGTTCACCAGATTCGTCACACATTCACAAACATATTGCTGGAGATCTTCAAGCCACCGTTCATATCCATTTCGGCGATTACGATTGTATAAGTGAGCAGTGCATCACAGCCACGGATGAAGAAATACATTTTCGAAAAAATAAAAATGAAAAGATCGCCCGACCTGGTTTCGATCTCTTTCACGCAAAAGGAGACTGCACTCAAAGACATGCAGTCTGTGCGCTGCGCCACCAGATATTAGTTTCTGCTCAAGTAATTTATATATTGATCCATTAAGTCGAAGGGATCTGAAACAACTGGTTACCTTGAGTGGATATGTACACTTTGAAACATGTTTAGCGATGCTTGTTCGCAACATAAGAAATGTGACTTATCGCCGAAATGGATATGAACGGTGGCTTGAAGATCTCCAGCAATATGTTTGTGAATGTGTGACGAATCTGGCGAGCGAGACAGAGCCCCGCTGCAGATGTTAAGAGAACACAACGCACGCACGCGTAGGGAAACCAGTAGGTTTGAAAACCAGTAGGGGTGTAACACCGGCTGCTGCCGAACAGTTGAGGCATTAGACAGTGTTCTGATTGTCTCCGCTGAGGCCAATATGTTGTTTAGTAACGCCGTTGCTGAAGGGCTGTTGAGCACATTGTTGCTCTGCCATCCTTGATCACCTTCCGTTTCAACTGAAACGCCTTCCCAGGGTTGCCAGGTCTGTGTGACAAAACCAGCCCAATGGCCAATAAAACCAGCCCAAAAACCAGCCCAATATCAGAACTCAAAATATGTCCGTGCCAAACCATATACACTGCTTTTAAAGTCCAACAGCATTGCTATCATTGCCAAATGTATTGTAATATCTACAAAGTAACACCAAATGTTTAGTATGCCAGCATTAAAAGCAGTTTATGGTAGGATTTGGGTATAAATCAATTATTTCATTTAAAATATGGATTTTATTGAAAGATATTCATGTAATTTGCATGCAAAATAGGTCTACCCGAACCAGCGGACACAAAATTCAACCCGCGGCAACACTTCAAAAGTTGCCCAATGCTGAAAACCGGACCTGGCAACACTGCACCTTCCGTTTCAAGTGAAATGCCTTCCGTTTCAAGTGAAATTTGTATGTGTGTATGAGAGATTTTCATATCATGTGTGTGTGTTAAAGCTTTTCACTAGTATGTGTGAGAGATTTTCAGTTGTGTGTGTGAGCATATAGTTTTTCAGTAGTGTGTGTGAGAGCATTTCACTTGTGTGCGTGAGAGCATTTCACTAGTGTGTGAGAGCATTTCACTAGTGTGTGTGAGAGCATTTCACTAGTGTGTGTGAGAGCATTTCAGTAGTGTGTGTGAGAGCATTTCACTAGTGTGTGTGAGAGCATTTCACTAGTGTGTGTGAGAGCATTTCACAAGTGTGTGAGAGCATTTCACTTGTGTGTGTGTGTGAGAGCATTTCACTAGTGTGTGTGAGAGCATTTCAGTAGTGTGTGTGAGAGCATTTCAGTAGTGTGTGTGAGAGCATTTCACTAGTGTGTGTGTGTGAGAGCATTTCAGTAGTGTGTGTGAGAGCATTTCAGTTGTGTGTGTGAGAGGGTATTCTGAATAATGTCCCTCACGGCCCCTCATAACAACTAGCCGGAGTGTATGCTGACATCTTTAACCTGTCACTATCTCAGGCTGTAGTTCCCCGTATCTTTAAATCCTCCATCATCATACCAGTCCCCAAAAAACCAGACACACCCACCTTAAATGACTTCAGGCCAGTGGCACTCACACCAGTCGCCATGAAGTGCCTAGAAAAACTGGTCCTCACCCACATCAACCACACGGTCCCGGACAATGTCGACCCCCTCCAGTTTGCCTACCGCCCCAACCGATCAGTGGATGATGCGGTTGCAATAGCTCTACACCACACTCTGCAACACCTGGAAAGCCGCAGAACGTATGCCAGGATGCTTTTCCTGGACTATAGTTCTGCCTTTAATACCATCCGCCCGGGAAAACTAATCAAGAAGCTGACAGACCTCGGCGTCCCAACTCCCACCTGCAACTGGATTCTGGACTTTCTGACAGAAAGACCCCAGGTGTTGAGAATGGGAGGACGGGTGTCTACCGAGCTCACAGTCAGCACAGGATCCCCACAGGGCTGCTGCCTGAGCCCCAAACTATTCACCCTGTACACCCATGACTGCACCTCCACCCAGGACAACACCATCCTCATCAGCGTGAGGATACGCCGATGACACCACCGTCCTGGGGCTCATCAAGGGGAGCGGGGATGAGTCGGGCTACAGGACCCTGGTGAACAACATCCTGGTCTACGGAGAGGAGAACGACCTCATCCTCAACACAAACAAGACCAAGGAAATAATACTGGACTTCAGGAAGAACCCTCCCCCTCATCATCAAAGGGACTGAGGTGGAGAGGGCTGACGGGTACAGATTCCTGGGAATGCAGGTGACATCTGACCTGAGCTGGACTCCTCACACCACAGCCACAGTGAAAAAGGCCCAGAAAAGGCTTTATTTCATCAGGATGCTCAGGAAAGCTGGTCTGAACCGTCGCCCTCTCACCCAGGCCTATAGAGGACTGATACACTCAAAAAACCGATTCAAGCCCTTCTTAGAGGTGACACATTTAAATATTGTTTGACACATTTAAATAAATCAATTACAAAACGAAGATATTTATTTTGAATGGGTGTAACACAAAATGTATGAATACTTTCATTTATTAGATTTATTTAGGTTACACTCACAAAAACGATTCAAGCCCTTCTTCGAGGTGACACATTTCAATATTGTTTGATACATTTAAATAAATCAATTACAAAAATAGATATTTATATTTCATGGGTGGAACACAAAATGTATGAATACTTTCATTTATTAGATTTATTTAGGTTAGATGGTGTGCATATCAACTCAAAATAAATGTGTTTCATTGAGGACTACCCTTTGCGCATGCGCCAGCTGAAAATCTGTTGTTTACAAGGTGAAGACACTGTCAGGGCTGTATGGTGGTGTAGTGGCTAGCACCGTCGCCTCAAAGCCAAAGGTCTGTGGGTTCAATTCCCAGTCGGGGCTATCCTTCTGTGTGGAGTTTGCATATTTTCTTAGTTAGTTAGTTAGTTTATATTTTGAGTTGGACAAACACAAATTAATTTAATTTAATGAATATCGTTATTTTATTTTAGATGTATTTGATACAAATGAGTTGGACTAACTTAATTACATTGTATTGCACTGATGTGCTAAATTTGAGTTGGAGTTGCATATAATTATTGGATGGAAAACCTGCCAACAATTTAATTGAGTTCATCCAATCAGTCATTTCTTTGAGTGCAGCTCACTCTCTGCTCCGACACAAACACTGCACATACAACCTGAGACACAGCAGAGCGGACAGCATCGTCACCCACAGGACACGCTTCTTCAACAGCTTCTTCCCTGCCACAGTCAGACTGATGGCACAACACAACTACTAAGAAATGCACATTCCTTGGAAGTGTGAAAAAGGTGCAATACAACAATCAGTGCAATACCCCCACACAACCTTCCCCTGCTTTCTTATGTTTATGTTTATTTTTGATAACCTGTTCCTGTACTTAGTACTTAGTACTTAATACTGCATACACTTTACCACACTATGTACAGTGTGTTTTTTGTACAGTGTTCTTTTTAAATATATGTTTCATATTTCTATTATTATTACGGTTATTATTATTATTATTATAGTGTGTTTGTTCTGTACCTCTGTTGACTCGGAGAACCCTGCAAAAATAATTCCGATGTGTCTGGACTGCTGGTCTAGGCACAGATGGCAAATAAAAAACCTTGAACCTTGAAGGTTGTGTTTCTTCTGTACTTGTTCTCTGAAACAACCCAGCAGCTGTGTGGTTCCCGTCCTCTACCTCTGTCCCTCACCCTTACCTTTGTGTCTCTGTGACTGTGTGTATTGTAGGAACCGTTGCCTGCAGCTGCCCTGAGTTGTTCCTGTTCAGGTGCTACAGGGCTGAACCCTCCACTGTGTGGCAGTTTGGTGTAGTTCTGTTTGTGTTGCTGCAAGGACAGTTCCCCTTCATTGGCAAGGAGGAAATCAGCTTTGAAGAGCCTGACGTCGGTGGATATTTTTCCTCAGGTAAGTCCTCGACACACACATGCAGCGTAGTCAGGCCCGCACGTACATTCCAGTGAATTAAACATGATTCCTGTTTGTCTGACCAGAATGCAAAGCTTTTCTTCTGAGCTGCCTGGAAAAGAGCCCAGAGGACAGCCCCCCACTGGAGGAGCTGAAGCACCACCCCTGGCTGAGCACACATTCATGGTAAGTGATTTGATATTCGTCCTCATGCCAACGAGTTATTAATATCGTTATTTAAATTGCTACTGCTACAAAGGGAACATGTACAAATGTTGCTCTTGTTCTTCACACAATCTAAAAGTTACAATACTGTTAACCTTTATGTATAAGTGTACAGGAAGATTTGATAATTTGCTTTCTCTATTTTACCATGTCTACAGGTGCTGAAAGGAAACATGAGGACGGTCCCTTTGGAGGCAACCCTGTATCACAAAAATGACGTTCCCCCAGAACTAAAACGTAAGTTGCAGTTACGTTTGACCGAAACGTATTCCTCTCCAGATTACGTTTGTATTTGACGTATTACAAATACGCCTCTAATCAACGTATCTTTGCCATTTGTTGTCTCTCTTTTCCACAATGCTGTTATGAATTGGAAAAAGCGCCCTCTAGTCTTATTTATTATTATTTCATACGTTGTTTCGCCTGTGTATAATGACAGCAATAAGCGTTGTAACGGATCCCTGTATATGAATTGGCGTGAAGACTTACTGCTGGTGACGCTCCTTTATTTTCTTTCTTCAGGCGACAATACATTATTTAAAACTCGTAAGCTATCACCACCTCATCACCACCTTAAGAGAGTTAGCCTCATACAGGTCCAATCAACTATTCAACAGCTCATTTAATTTACCTGCTGGTTATTTAGTATTGTGTTTTTGGTTTTTCTTTGTATTAATGCTCGAATGTGCTATGATTGTGAAATAAAGAAACTTATCGCATCGTATCTAAGCCTGTGTTCCTGTAATTGAGTGAGAGATAAGAATGACATCATTGTCGGACGGAGGGGAGGAGAATTCTGAGATCATTCTAAAGTTATATGTGGAGCACCCGCTTGTGCTACCCTACCAGTTGGGTCCAGATGACAAGAGATATGTGGACATCATGACCGTGGTCTTACAGGTCCTTGTCAGCTCCCTCAGAAACCTGTTCATGAAGCATGCCGGTCTCGGGGGCTATGCGCCCCGTTGAGCGCCACTGATAGGTAGCTGAGTACCAGCCTTTGTATATATATATATATATATATATATATATATATATATTCCTATCTGTGCCGTCTGATGACGATGGTTTAATGCGTGTTAATGCGTGTCCATGGAGCGATATTGAAAGAGAGTGATTTAAGCTCGACGGACATAAAGACGGACAACAAGCCGGGGCAGGGGTGAGACTGACGCGCTGACGAGAGGGAAGCTGCCAAGAAAAACCTCCTTCCTGCCACGCCGTGGCTGTAACAGACTGAGAACGTTAGAGTGATTAAAAGAAGAACAAAATACATTAAAAAAGGGGGGAGGGTTGAGGATGTGAATAAAGAACTTAGTCACTTGGGTGTAAACTCTCCTCCTGTGCATTTCATACTCCACCTATTTCATCCAGGATCTTACCTGGAAGCAGAGAAGAGGATGACAAAGGGCTGCTGCTAGCCAATCACATCGCCTGCATCTACTTCTATAGCGCAGTTTCAGCTTGTAAGGCTCAGCAGAATACATCCATTATATAATATCACACGGTTGGAGTGCAAAAGAAATCCTGATATTGGTTAGAGCAGGCTTGTTTTCAAGAGGCAGGTCTTAAAGAGACAGGCGTTAAAACTGTGACACGTCTGTGGGTGTCCGCGGCGTGGAAGGATTCACACTCAGGCAGGTTTGCAGGTTTAGACACTTTATTGTGTTTCGCTCTCAGCTCGGTGTCCCCGCAGCTCCGTGTCCAGGTTGCCGGTCCTCTCCCGGCGCTAGCTCTGTGCCTATAAAGAGGACAATAACAACCCTCATCCGGTGCAGCCGAGGCCACCTCCCTTCCGCACCGTTCCTCGAGCCACACCCTCAATCACCCCTCTGCAGCTGTACTTCCGCACCCACCCCTGCCACATACCTCCACCGCCCGACCTAGGCCGGGCCCACATCCGCCTAACTACTCCCTCCCCCATGCGAGCGGGAGAGGAAGTCCACCACGACCATCTGCGCCCCGGCCTATGGATCACCTTGAAATTAAAGGCTGTAACGCCAGATACCAACGAGTGATCCGGCGTTGGTATCTTTCATGCGGTGGAGCCATTGAGCGGGCGTGGTCCGACCAGAGGGTGAATGAGCGTCCCAGGAGGTAGTAGCGCGGGAGTCGACCGCCCACCGGATGGCGAGGCACTCCTTCTCCACCGTGCTGTACCTGCCTCCCTCTCCGACAGCTTGCGGCTGATGTACAGCACGGGCGGTCAAACCCCCACCTGCTGGGACAAACGGCCCCAGCCCTCTGTTCGACGATCAGTCTGCAGAGTAAACGGAAGAGAAGTTAGGTGTGGAGGAGTGGCTCCCCACAGAGGGCTTGCTTTACCTTTTCAAACACCAACTGGCACTGCTCCGTCCACTGGACCGGATCTGAGGCACCTTTCCGGGTCAGGTCAGTCAAGGGGCTGGTCAGCTCCGCTGGGTTCGGGATGAACCGCCTGTAATAGCCCGCCAGCCCCATAAACTGCCTCACCTCTTTCTTAGTCTTGGGCCGCGGGCAGGCTGCGATGGCGGCGGTCTTGTCCACTTGAGGGCGCACCTGCCCGGCGCCCAAGTGGTACCCCAGATACCGTACCTCCCTCCGTCCAACTGCACACTTCCCCGGGTTGGCCGTAAGCCCCGCCTGCCTCAGGGACTCCAGCACCGCGCCAACCCGCTGCACATGCTCCGCCCAGGTGGTGCTGTGGATGATTACATCATCCAGGTAGGCGGCGATATGCCGCGTGCGGACGCAGCACCCGGTCCATGAGGCGTTGAAAGGTGGCTGGGGCCCCGAACAACCCAAAGGGCAGCGTGGTAAATTGGTATAACCCAAACGGAGTGGAGAAGGCCGTTTTTTCCTTAGACTCTGGCGACAGAGGAATCTGCCAGTAGCCTTTGGTTAAATCCAGTGTCGTAAAGAAACATGCAGTGCCCAGTCGGTCCAGGAGTTCGCCGACCGGGCATTGGGTAAGCATCGAACCGTGACACATCGTTCACCCTGCGATAGTCCACGAGAACCGAATAGACCCATCCTTCTTGACCACAAGAACAATGGGACTACACCAGGCACTGTGAGACTCCTCTATTACCCCCATCTCCAGCATGGCCGCTAATTCCCGCTGAACCACCTTTCTCTTGTGTTCAGGTAACCTGTAGGGCCGTGACCGCACCGCCACGCCTGGAGGCGTGTCAATCCGTGCTCTATGAGGTTCGTGCGTCCTGGAAGGAGAGAGAACACATCAGCAAACTGCTTTTGCAACCGGGCAATGTCTGTTTTCTGGGTCCCGGAGAGACGGTCTTCACAAAGGAGCGAGGCCGGATCGGTGGATTTTGGGACCTCAGGCCCCAGCTCCTCTCTCTCCGCTACCGAGGACACCAGACACACAGACTCCGCCTCCCTCCATGCCTTTAGGAGGTTGAGGTGGTAAATCTGTAGCTCCGCCCCTATCAGAACGCACTACCTCATAGTCGACATCCCCCACTCGCCGTGTGACCACAAAGGGCCCTTGCCACTTGGCGAGGAGTTTAGAGCTGGACGAGGGAAGCAATACAAGTACCTTCTCTCCCGGTGTGAATTGTCTCAGCTTGGTCCCTCTGTTGTACAGCCGCTGTTGACGCTCCTGGGCCTCGAGCAAATTCTCACGTGACAGCTGACCCAGTGTGTGGAGCTTTGCTCGCAGGTCCAGGACGTGTTGGATCTCGTTTTTACTGGTGCTCGGCCCCTCCTCCCAGTTTTCTTTAATGAGGTCGAGCACCCCCCGTGGAGTCCTGCCGAACAAAAGTTCAAAGGGAGAAAATCCCGTGGAGGCCTGGGGAACCTCCCGTACTGCAAACAACAGAGAGTCAAGCCATTTATCCCAATTACGTTCATCGTCATTAATAAATTTACGGATCATGGACTTCAACGTTTTATTCAGACGCTCCACCAGACCGTCGGTCTGTGGGTGGTACACACTGGTCCGAATAGACTTTATGCCCAGTAATCCGTAAAGTTCTCTCAGTGTTCTTGACATGAACTGGTGCCCTGGTCCGTCAGAATCTCTTTCGGGATCCCGACTCGAGATGACCTGAAACAGCGCCTGCGCGACACTCTTTGCAGAAATGTTGCGCAATGGCACCGCCTCCGGATATCGTGTTGCATAATCCACGAAGACTAACACAAAGCGATATCCGCGTGCACTCCGTGAAATGGTCCGATGAGGTCCATCGCGATGCGCTCAAATGGAACCTCCATTAATGGCAGCGCCGCAACGGTGCCCTCGGAATGGCCGGAGGGTTTACTAGTTGACACTCCGGCAGGATGCACACCAACGGCGCACATCCGCCCGGATGCCCGGCCAATAGAATCGGATCATTATCCGTCCAGCGCTTTATCATATCCCATGTGCCCAGCCATTGTTATAGTGAGCCGCCTGGAAAACCATTTCCCGGCGGCTCTTCGGCACCAACAACTGGGTGCTTTCCTGCCCTGTGTGAGTGTCACGGCTCACTCTGTATAATCTGTCCCTGATCAATGTGAAGTGCGGATATGTCTGCGCTGCGTCAGGGCGCACCAGCTGACCATCAATTCGTATCACTTGGTCAAAGGCTGAGCGTAGAGTATCGTCCCGAGACTGCTCGAGTGGAAAATCTTCCATGGAGTGAAACTCGGGAGCCGGAGGAGTCGCCATAGGAGGCTCCACCGGTTCCCCCTCCCCGTCTGCAGTGTCGGACGACCTCGCGTCACCGCTGAGCACGGCGCACACATCGCATGACCCTGTCTGCTGTGAACGCACCCCCGCCACTTTCCCCATTAATTTATTAAACCCTGGCCAATCGGTTCCCAAGATTAAGGGGTGCGTAAGGCGGGAGCTAACCGCGACCTTTACACTATGTTTTTTCCCCCCGTATCTAATTTCCACTGCCACCATAGGATACTCGTGAATGTCCCCATGCACACACCGTATTTTCACCCACAATGCCTCCACCAATGCCCCGGGTCGAACCAGGTTCTGGTGGATCATAGACTGCGCACATCCCGAATCCACCATTGCCTGGTGTATACCCCCCTGGATTCTTACCGAACTCGTACGCCGGTCCCGGACCGGGAGGAGGTCGGAGAGCCGCCACCCGGATCACCTGGCCCACCTCCATCAATGGACACCCTCCGGAAGTGACCGGGCTGCCCGCATCTCCAGCACTCCTGTCCTGGAGCCTGAAAGACCCTCTGTGGGCCAGGAAGAGTGCCGGTACCCGTCGATGCTACTGGCTCGGGACCCGCGGGAGGGATGTCGGCCACGGCACCGGCCGTGACGGTTGCGGCGGATGCAGCTTCCTCCGCTGGCCCGTCAGCGGCCCGCTAGTCGACGGCGGGCGGTCGCCCTCCCCCTTCCCGGGCCATGGACCGCCAGGTGGTCCTCCGCCAAGGTGACGGCAGCCTTCATCCCCGCCGGCCGATGGCAGCGGACCCACGCCGATGTGCGGGCCGGGAGGCCGCCGACAAACTGCTCCAGCACGATCTTCTCCACCACCGCCTGCGCTGTTGCGGAGCCCTCTGGTTGCAGCCACCTGCCTGCCGCATCTGCTAACCGCTGGCCAAATGCGAACGGCGGTCCTCGGCCCCAGCTTGGCCTCCCGGAACCTCCGCCGATGGTCCTCCGGGACAGACCGAGCCTGTCCATGACCGCCTCCGCACCTCCGGGTATATCTGCCTCGCTGCGGGGGGTAGCCCCAGTGCCGCCGTCTGCGCCTCTCCCGCCAGAAGAGGAAACAGTCGGATCGCCCACTCATCCGCCGCCAGCCGCGCCTCCGCTGTCGCCTCAAAGGTCTCTAGGTACGCCTGCACGCCGTCCTCCGGCGTCATCCTCTGTGGGACCACCCTGTCAGCCTCGACGGCCCCGCGGTTCCGTGCCGCTGATGACTGGCCCATCAGCAACCGCTCCAGCACTCTTGAGTGCACCTGGGCTTGCTCCTGGAGCCCCCCCAGAAACTGCCTGGTACTGGCCGCGTCCTCGCTCTGCCTCGCCGCCATTCTTTCCAGCATTTGCCCCAATGCTACTAACGGCTGCGACGGTACTCCCGCCTGCTGTGCGTGTAGATCCATATCGCCTCCCCCTTTGCTGGGCTCCACTGTGACACGTCTGTGGGTGTCCGCGGCGTGGAAGGATTCACACTCAGGCAGGTTTGCAGGTTTAGACACTTTATTGTGTTTCGCTCTCAGCTCGGTGTCCCCGCAGCTCCGTGTCCAGGTTGCCGGTCCTCTCCCGGCGCTAGCTCTGTGCCTATAAAGAGGACAATAACAACCCTCATCCGGTGCAGCCGAGGCCACCTCCCCTTCCGGCACCGTTCCTCGAGCCACACCCCCTCAATCACCCCCTCTGCAGCTGTGCTTCCGCACCCCCCCCTGCCACAAAACGAAGCAATGAAGACAGGTATATTCAGGCAAACAGCATGATAAAAATAATGTGTGATGTGTCCCTTTTTAAGTCAGCGTCTAAGGGAGACAAGGCTTTTTCCTCTTATTTTTACAGAGGGGTCACATGTCTGTGCTCCTACCTTTTTGAGGCTGATGACGCCCTCTCTCGTGTCTCTCTACGTGGATATGGAGAACATGTTGGCCCCCTTAGTTAATGATGCTGTACTTGATGTCTGCATTGATGCTGAGGTCCTCGTCGTCGGCTTTGATTTTCCCCACCGCTTTCCCCACTTGAGCGGATTTGGGGACGTACAGCTGGTAATTTTCTGCGGATGAACATTAATGCACATTTAGGAACGGGGGTTGGGGGGGGGGGATAAAAACGACAACAACCACATTTTGAAATGGAAGCGTTGTCACAATCTTCCACATCTTCGTTTCTCAAGGTTTAAACACGACCCCAAATGTATATCTGGACGTTGATGTAAAGAGACGTATACACGTTCAGTTGATGACATATAATCCAGTTTAACGTCATAATTTTTTTGTCAGAATGGGCTGACACAAGTGAAGCCACGTGAAATGTGTCACCAGAAATCTGTCAGTGTAAATATGTCATTGTAACATCAACAACGTGGCGTAACAACGTGGCGTAACAACGTGGCGTAACAAGGCGGCGCAACAACGCGGCGCAACAAGGCGGCGCAACAACGCGGCGCAACAACGCGGCGCAACAACGCGGCGCAACAACGCGGCGCAACAACGCGGCGCAACAACGCGGCGCAACAACGCGGCGCAACAACGTGCCAGCGCGTAGTAGTTAGTAGCAGCGTAACGATATCGTCACACTACAATCTGTCGCTCCATACGGGGGGGGGGGGGCACTGTTCGTGTTGAACACCGTGATTAGAAGACGTACGTCTTTTGATCGAATGTGATAAGTTGGTTACCAGAACAGAAACGCTCTCGGCTACGACTGACATGCAGCGTGCTTTGTGTCTAGAATTACAGGAAGAGCCGATGAAACTGAAAGCCCTGTGAGCCTTGCAGGTATCCTCCTTCAAAACACATGGAGGGGGGGGGGGGCTGGTGGACACATAACAATAAAATGCCAATGCATTTCCCAAACAGCTCTATACTAATAAGATGCCCAGAGGATATCGGCCTTTCACACCACCAGAGATTTATTTCTGTTTAATTTCCTGTGGGTTTTTTTACCCCACTCATCAGACATTCATGTGTGATATCAGAAATGATTCAAGTGCAAACTGTGTTGAGAGAGTGCACAGAGAGCAGAGAGAGTGGAGGGGAAGCAGCGGAACATTGTTATAATAGCGGCACTACAGGTGAGAGGAAACAGAGGCGGAGGAGACGATCTGAAGGAGGGAGGCGGGGAGGAGGGAGGACATATTCTGCATGAATCACTGGCCCATAATCCTGCATGCGTTAGTGGGTTCAGTCGAGGACTTTGGACGCCCGTGCCATTCGCTGTTCTTCTTGTGTCGAAGCGGCCAGCAGTTATTGTGTTCTTCAGACGGTTTCACAAGGACGCAGAATCCCACAAGAACCTCGGTACACTCTCTAGGAATGGGAAAGGCTCCATTAAAAACTCTCCATTCAAACCCCAGATAATGAAATCCTTGCGGCAGCAACTCCTCGGGTTACATTACAACAAATGAAAAGTTAATGTTTTTTAGAGTGTTTTGTATAGCTGAGGAATTTAATTTAACAACTGTCCAATCTGATTTTTTTATTTTTTTAAGAAACTGGTGAATATATTTAGTTTGTTTTGTGCTGTGTATCTATTTGTTGGTGTCAGTCCACCACTTTGGTTGGGAGTGAAATATCCATCTGGTCAAAATGAATTTTTTCCGTAAATTACTTTCAAAACGTTATGTTTATAACTAAATGCCAAACTAATGGTATCCCCATCACAGAGCTGCCAACTTTTCAAAAAACCTTGGAGTGAGATTTTGTGGGTGGTGACCAAAATGTTGCTGCGCACGCAGCCACACACATTGGTGGAAATTGGAATTATTTTGGCGTTGTACCCATGTACCCTGCATTCTGGTGGTTTGTGGGGCCCAAAGTCGTTGATAGGGGCGGCCTACTGGAGATGGACAACATCAAACAGAAAAGTGCAACAAATAAAGTGCTTAAAGTGCTTAAACAGTTGCCTTTTAAAGCAAAACAATGGATCAACACATAAATAAAATAACAAAAAATGAGGTATTAAGAAGGAGATCAGAAGCTGGTTAGTAATTTTTTAAGATTTGTGGGCAAGGTTGTACTGGCCTGTGGCCTTCTTGGAGGCCTTGTTGACCGCTGAGGGGGGCTCCCATCTGAAGCAGGGCTCCAGGTCGGCCATCTTTATGGCCATGATGAGGACAGGGTGCCATCCAATGCCAGGCTATTTCTGGTTTTCGTTTTCTTCAGTCCCACAACTGAAAACACCCTCTCAGCATCAGCATTTGAATGGGGCAACACCAGGACCAGCTTGGCGACGGCAGCAAGCCTCTGAAATTCTTTGGCTCCTGTCACCTATTGAAAATGAACCAAGAACAAAATGGAAAAACATACCATATTTTGTTTTGATTAATACTGGAAGTATACTGTAACAAACTTCAGATACAACATGCTTTGCATCATGTATGACACAATATATGCATGCACTAATAAAAGCAACAGATGTAGTCAAGCCACACCTGCCCACCAAAAAAGACCAACAAAAATATATACCTTATGTTTCCGTGTTGCCATTCCAGCCCAGAAGCTTTCCATATCCGTTTCTTGCTGAAGGGAGGTTGTTGGCATTGTCTGATAGTTTAAAAACTCCTCACCCAGGTGGTCATGCTCCTCTGGACCATGGTATGGGAGGAGATGGGGGAACCTATTTATAAAAGTAGAGTAACAGGTTGTTTAGTTATAGGTATATTGTCATTAACCAGCAGCAGTTCATACACATATTTAAGGAAAAGCCATATAAGAATAACTCATGTGCAGTTTAGGAGTGAACATACCTCATCATAAGCATTTTAGCTAAGATGGTAGACAATAATTAAAGAAAAAATCTAACATTTCAACAAAGTAAAGGACATCTTCAATGCCACGTTCAGCCCTCTGCCGCACATCTACACATTTTGAGTGTTTGATCACTGGCTCTTCCAGTGGCAGATTCCTAAGTGCATAGCCCACAGCACTTGTTAAGAAACTTAACACAGCTTCATGGAATGTATCCACCTGCCGTGGTGTGATGTCACCCTCATCTGGTAAGTTTAGCCCTGGTTGTGAACCCAATGTTCAACTTTTTCCCTGTACAGATACAGCATATCAGGTTAACGTAAATGGTTTAACATACTGATGCAGCAATATCAGCTTGACACATAGGCAAGAAATCCAACCAGAAGCTCATTGTTGGGAGGACTACCACAAACCTTACTCATGAAGTGGCAAAAGGCTAGGTACAAGGCTAAATATCACATTTGATCTATAACATATAACAGTGTATGATCATAATAATAGTCAAACACTAACCTGGCAAATGGTTTGCCTTCTCTTCATAGGCAATTGCACAAGGCTCCTCATGGCTTTGCAGAGCTGCTGGAACCATACATTTTGAACGCAGCTTGCGTACTAATTTCACCATCTATGACCGACATTTACAGAAATAGTATTAGATCCCTGCAGATATCAGCAAGAAACACAGAAGGGGAAAACAGCAAGAACCAAACCCACCTCATCATGTAACAAATATATGGCTGACTGCTGTCTCTGGAGAAGCAAGTTGAAGTCAGTGGAGGTTGGTACGGTGGCTTGGTAGAACAGCAGGTACACTTCCTGCACAAAGATCCCCCTCCTGCAGCTTTGGCAGATTTATGTGCCACATGACAAGGACAGCCATGAAATACCTGTGTCATTTGACCCATCCGTAACAAGGTTGTATGGGCCGTTTTTGAGCTCCTTCACAAGCTCTTGGGTGAAATAAGGCGCCAGCGCTTTGTTAATAATGCAGGATGACTTAGTCCTGGCACACCTGTAGTCCTGCGCCATCTTAGAATCTCCAAAACAATCTTTAAGGAGAGGCCCCAGGTTGTCTGCAAAGGCTAGAGGAACGTTATGGACCACCAACCCAGCTATCATTTTGACCTCAGCCCTTCTTGTCTTTAAGAAATTATAAATGATTAATCTTCCCAAAAGACCATAGTTTATTTCACATGGACACCTGTGCTAACAGGGCACAGGTAAAAAACACATTCAGTAATTAAGATCTCAAATTAAGAAAATTGGACTGTAATACACTGAAATACAAAGCACAAATTAGTCAAAACGATCAACCATGAATTTACCGTATTCAACTAAAACACAAAACTCTTGACTAAACCTTGACAGGACTATTACACACATCATACCTCTTGTGCAGACATTCCTCCAACAGAGGGAACGGGCATTGTGTGTTGTGATATTGTGGCTGTGGACTGAAGAGCTGGTTGCTTTACTTGCGGTGGTCTTTAGTATTTATGTGGCGCACTTCATCTGTCACACCCTGAGTTCTCAATACGGCAGACTGCACACCAGTAGTGCGTGTTGATGCTCCCTCTTGTAATAAATGGCCATGTAGAGGTCCACTCATTTTGAAAAAGGGTTCTATATGTTGCTGCTCCAGCCAAAGCACGCCTCTTCTGGCCCTGTTGTTGGATTGGGGGAGTCTCTTCTGTCTGTCCCTGTGTCTTCTTCCATCTGCACTGTTGGTTGTTCTATTTGTCCTGTCTGTTGCTCTTCTGCATGTGCTTCCATCACTCCTGTCTGTTGCTCCTCTACTTGTCTGTCAGTTTGTCCTGTCTGTTGCTCTCTCTGTCCCATCTCCGGCTCTCTCTGTCCTGTGTGTTGCTCCGCTGACTGTTCTGACAGTGTGTTTGTCTATCTTTTCTGACTTGGCTGGTTCTTTAAATAATATAACAGACTTTCCTTTTGTCCTGGGCCTGGCAAAGGTCTTTTTCGAGACATCTTTGCTACCTTAAATAATTTAAATGTTTTTTAATAACTCTACTCTCATTTACAAAAACATGCCTAATTCTATTGCACAAATGTCCTGTCTTTATGTTAAATTCTTTGGAATACATCTTACCTGTTCAAAGTGCTGTTTGGAAAATTCTTGAGAGGGTCCTTTTCTTTGGCCTGTAAATAAAAAGATAAATGCTATGTGAGCAGCCTTAATAAACAATGCTATGATGTTTTGAGCATGCAGTATACCAAGAGGTTAACAAGGTGCTCTCCTGCTACTTGTTATGACAGCTGAGTTTACATTCACCACACAAAATCACACGCACAAACACAACGAATAATTTCTTCCAAGATTTAAAGTTTAAGAGTGAGTACGTAATTGAACCACATGTCATTAACATACCGTAGTCTCTGCTCCTCCTGAGTTTCTCCCGCGGTTGTGTTTGGAAATCTTCTTCTGTTGCTAACTTCGGGACTCTTTGGGGTAAATAGGATGTGTATGCAGCGAATAGGTTTACAGATGCGCTCCTTAGCACCATCTATCGTCGGGGAGTTTAAAAAAGAACGAACGCGCCTCGGCCCAAAATCAGAATTTTTTTGCAGTGGGAAATTGGTTGTGTGACGTGAGTGTGTGTGAAAACATGCAAAAGCGTGTGTCACATGGCGAAACCGTGAGAGTTGGTAGCTCTGCCATCAGCCTCAGCAGTACCTTTAGTTTATTCCTGAAAATTCAGACTTTGAAATGATGTGATTTAGCGTTCCTAGACCAAGATGTTCTAATGTGGGTCAAATGTTCACCTTGTGGGGATTTTGTTGTGCCTCAAACTGAGAAAATGTCACAATGTAGTTTGTATTAATAAGAGCCCTCCAATGATTTATGTTTGAAAGTCATGTAAAAAATTCACGTGACTAACCTTCCCCACTGAAACCTTCAAAAACACAATTCTACTCGGCTTACCACTGTGATGTAATGTTAGATGAGTCACTGAGTCGTAACTTTGACCTTTTAGACTTAATCCTGTTTCTTATTGGGCGGACACAACAGATCACAATAAATACACTGTGGTTCAAATCTACAGGAAGTCATCAGTTTTCTCCAGATGTCTATCAATACAAACACAGACTGTAACTTCATGTGAAAACTAGTTTATTAAAGCGAATTGCTTCCCGTGTCCCGTCGGCCGCCCCCAGTTCCCCGTGTCCCGTCGCCACCCCCAGTTCCCCGTGTCCCGTCGCCACTACGGCCGCCCCCAGTTCCCCGTGTCCCGTCGCCGCCCCCAGTTCCCCGTGTCCCGTCGCCACCCCCAGTTCCCCGTGTCCCGTCGCCACAACGGCCGCCCCCAGTTCCCCGTGTCCCGTCGCCACCCCCAATTCCCCTTGTCCCGTCGCCACCCCCAGTTCCCCGTGTCCCGTCGCCACAACGGCCGTCCCCAGTTCCCCGTGTCCCGTTGCCGCCCCCAGTTCCCCGTGTCCCGTCGCCACTACGGCCGCCCCCAGTTCCCCGTGTCCCGTCGCCACTACGGCCTGTGTCCCGTCGCCATCCCCAGTTCCCTGTGTCCCATCGCCGCCGCTCATGTCCGTCCGCCTCTTGGCCGTCCTGCTCGTCCCCGAGCATGTCCGTCTGCCTGTACATTAGTCCAGGCTATCTAGCCAATTTTACCATTAAAAATGGAAATAAATGCAACAGAATTAATTTTGCACAGAGGTCTTCTATGAAGTGTCCTGAATAACATACTAAAAGTCCTAAGAAATTACTGTTGCGGAAAAAGGTTAAATATGCAAAAATCCAAGATGGCCGCCATAAATACATAATGTCTCATATCTCCACTTTTATAAGAGACATTTGAATGATTTAAAATACGATTACACATTTTTTGGACATGAGAAATCATTTAGAGTATGTTTTGACTTGATCGGATGTAATGGTCATGGGAAAAAATCCAATATGGCCACCAAAAATCCATTTCTTATCATATACAGGACTGTCTCAGAAAATTAGAATATTGTGATAAAGTTCTTTATTTGTAACAATTAAAACAAACATGCATTCTGGATTCATTACAATCAACTGAAATATTGCAAGCCTTTTTAATATTGCTGATTATGGCTTACAGCAGAAAACTCTAAAATCCTATCTCATAAAATTTTAATATTTCCTCAGACCAAGTTAAAAAAGATTTATAACAGCTGAGTGTTTGTCAAGGCTCAGGAAACCCTTGCAGGTGTTTCGAGTTAATTAGACAATTCAAGTGATTTGTTTAATACCCTGCTAGTATACTCTTTCATGATATTCTAATATTTAGAGATAGGATATTTGAGTTCTAATCAGCAATAAACAATAAATCAGAAAGGCTTGCAATATTTCAGTTGTTGATAATGTCAATCCAGAATGCATGACATTTTTGTTTTTTTAATTGCATTACAGAAAATAAAGAACTTCATCACAATATTCTAATTTTCTGAGACAGTCCTGTATGTGCACTGATGTATGACATTTAATTAAATTAAATTGTATACTAATATAATCAAGGCAGGTAAGTATTTTGTAGTTTATTAACTACATTGAACTTTAGTAACATACTCATCAACATAAATTCTACACATCACATGAAGAGTATAGCAGAAAGGTGACAACATGCTACTATTGTCAATACAGTGATTGATCATTGTAGATGATACACTGTTGGAATGGGTCCAACTCAACCGTCGTCATCATATGCATTTGACAAATCTGGTAACTGAGTTGGTACAGCTTACACCACGGCATTCTCTGCACACATTTGTGCAAGGCAGGCCATATTTTCGGCATGTGCACCTTTCGGATGGTACAGTCCTTTTTACAGCTATGACAGTTGACATCCAGCAGTTCTGATGAAGCGGCTGGTTGGTCGATCTGTATTGGCAGATATCGCCCGTCAACAACGTTCCATCCATAGTCCTCTGGGCTCATATCGATGCAGGCATCTTCCTATTCCATAACCTAATAGTATACACAAAGGCTGTGATACTAAGAGGAGCCAGAGGTTGGTGGTAGACTTTGGGATTCCATGGCGGCGGTGACTTTTAATACCTTGTCACAGAAACGCCAGTATAAGAAGCAGTCTATTCCTTCGTCTTCGGCACCACCATACATTGACACCAATGCCTTCTCTCCTGCTGCAATGATCGCCTCCATTGCTGAATGAGATTGACTGAACACTTTGGCCTGATTGTAAAAGACAAGGTCATTCTCGATTATCTTGAGTGCCACGCCCTTCCCGAGACCAAACAGACGACAGGTAGTATTACAGCCTGAAATTGCGTGGACAAAGAGCGGGTGATCACAAAGTTTAGGACCGAGCAACTCCCTGGATTGTTTTATGCAACAGACTCTCTTCTACTTGCTGGATTGTTTCGGCTCCGGTGCCACGAACAACATGTGTGCGTCCATTTTGACATGGTGCAGTCGGAGAATCAGCAAGTCTGTGTCCTCCCTGATCAGTACAGTGTCTTTTGTTTGGGCAGAAGCAACTGCTGTTTGAACAATTAACGCAACGCCGTCGTGCGTTGCCTGGTCTATGCTACAGCCAGTTCCATCCAGCTTGTCGCTTAGATAATGGATGCATCGCTGCTTGTTTGCTTTGGTGTTCAGGAAATCTTCTTTCTTTGATTGAATCATTATGTCACCACGAAGTGTCTTGTCACACCAGCACAAGCCCCTGTTCGTCTCAGTTGTGTAGCATCTTTAGTTGCGGACTCATCTTTGTACCCATAAAAGACAACGACAGCAGCTCCATACGTATGTGTGACGTACGCAACGTACATTTGACACACACTGTCAGATGTAGATCAGCTTGGTCATGGCATGCAATGAAGTAGAACACCACCATCTAGTACATACTGGACATTTGCACTGGGTTCTCGTTGCTCTCCCTTCATAAACTCCAGAGCACATCGGCCAGTGTTGCCTTATTTGCCTGCAGGGGGAGTGCAGCTAATTCAAACAGTGCAGGTGGATGAGTGCAGAGCTCATACTTGAATAAGGATAAAACATCTTCTGAACGCTGTCCTATAGTTATTAACCTCTGAATTATCAACTGTGTATCCACCGTTACAGGTTGTCATTTGACCTCCACTGTTGATCTTGATCCAGGTGTCGTGGCCTGGTCAGATTTCCTGAAGACATAATCTTCTACAGATACCCCGACCAAGGAGTCGAGAATATCTTCCCCAATTTCTCTTGATCGGTCAACGTTGACTCCTTTTTGGGCCGTCATGCCATTGGCGATGTTGACTGCTGGTATGGACATGACCCACAGTAGGCGTTGAGTTTCGGTCATGCTCTTTCCTCGTGTCAGGCCTCCGTGCGTCTTTACGCTCCTCAGAAATGTCTATGTGTACAGATTGTAAAGTCCTCTGAGGCAAATTTGTGATGTTGGGCTATTTAAAATATACTGAATTGAAATCATTGGCAAGAACACCGTTGAGGCCTTTCCTGGGTGTTGACAATGATGCAACATCTGCATCATACCAGCCCATGCTGGTCTTGGAGAATGAAGGAGTCGTGAGCTCTTCCATAAGACATCTAGCTGTGCTGTTGGATCTTCTGCCTCCAACAATACAAGGGGTAGATATGTAAGAGATGGTAGTGCTGGAGTGATCTTGAAGTATCGAATGTTGGTGCGACCAACAGCAGCAATGTCTGCAGCGGTCACATTTGCTTTAGGAATATGCTTCTGTTCTTCTTTGGTGTTGCGTTGCAGCACGCCACTGACCAATTGGATGATTGTATCCAATCAACTCGTAACCTATTCTAAATGATTCCTTATGTCCAAAAACTGTATAATAGTATTTTAAATAATTAAAATATCTCTTGTGATAGCAAAGATATGAGACATTATAGATTTATGGTGGCCATCTTGGATTTTTGCATATGTAACCTATTTCCGCAACATTAATTTCTTAGGACTTTTAGTATGTTATTCAGGACACTTCATAGAAGACCTCTGTGCAACAATAAATTCTGTTGCAATTTTTTCCATTCCAAAAGTTAGTTTGCCTGGACTACATGCATATAATACATATTGTGGAAGATAATGTTTCCAAGACATGAATTTCATCAATTTATGTGGCACATCGAAAGCCACTTTCCAGTTGGCATAAGCAATGACAAGAATTGAAATTCAAAGTCCATCAGGGAAAGGAAGTCATGGAAAGTCTGTCTGGTGACGCTATGTGTTTTTATTAAAGAGTTTTATGGCGTCCACAAGCTGTCTTGTTCTGGAGAGAGGAAACAGCACATGGAGAGGAAGACTCAGAACACAACATGCACCAGAAGAATCATGGATACTTCAGAGAAAAATCATCCACTCAAAGTAAATGTTTCAACAGAGCACCTAACATTGTCAGGTTCTTGTGACGGGGTGAGGCTCAGGCGCAGAGTGACAGGCTGGACACAATATAAAAAACAAAAAAAGCACTCTTTAATGAGGCAAAACAATTTACAAAAAAAACAAGGTCCAAACGGGGCAGGCAGAGAATCCAGGTTCGGGGCAGGCAGGGTCAACAGGCAGAACCAGGAACACGGACAGGACGACGGGAAAAGGACACGGAACTAGAGACGACAATCCGACACCAGACAAATGAAAGACTGACACACTATATAGGGGGGAAACAGGTGTACGACATCAGACAGTAACGAGACAAGAGTGGCTGAGGGCAGGTGCAGGGAATTAAACAATTAAGACAGAGAAGACACAGAGGAGACATAGGAGACACGGAACACAGGAGAAACAGAACAGGGTGTTACAAACATAATGCTATCATCATGTTTTATCAGTTAATATATTAAAAACACTTACAGCTAAAGCAGAGCGCAGGAGTGCACATAGTGGAAGAGTGAGCAACACCCTGTCATTGAAAATGTAAAACTCAGATGTGTAGTCTTGGTAAAGGACATTATTTCCGCAGAGAGGGCACTTTTTTATCGCACCATAATTACTTTAACTTTCAGAAAAAGGACATCATTTTTTAACCTACGTTAGCAAGTAGGGAAGTTCACAAACGGATTACATCAATATTGTCTTACTGTGAAATGTGAGCATCTGTAATGTTACAAATAGTAATTACACATTAAATGCATTTACAAAGAGATATTTTTATGTGTTCATGCACAAAGGGATAAAGTAATGTAGCAACAAGGTCACAAGGAAAACTGCTCATGTAATAGATCATGTAATGGCCTTTTTGAATGTAGGTATATCCATAAACAGTGGCTTGTGGTGTGATTGTTTCAGTTGTCAGACCTGGGGATGTTGGTCCTTGGCATTACGGGCTCCCTCTGGATGAAGCATGTCGGTGGTGGCTTCCCTTTGGTGCACTGTTCGATTGGGGTGTTGTGTAATGGTGGTATTCTCTTTGATTTGGCCAAGTACTCGGTAATGACGCAGACGTTTTGGTCATTGACTGGCATACATGGCACTTCTGTATCAAGGTTCTCAGTTTCCATTTCTTCCATTTTTTCTGGTTGGGTTTCACAGATCATTTGGAGACTTTTAAAAAATCGACCACATGGACACAGTGGAGTGATTGTCTCCTTCCCTACAAGGACAATGCCACTGACCCCCCGCAGAGTCAAAGCTGACCACGGTACGCTCAAAACGGCACCAATTGTCCTTTTTGTTGGTGAAGAAAAAGATCCATCTTTTTGAAAAGCCAACATATCCATTACAACATGTGGTTAATGCTTTCTGTTGCTATGTGCAACTCCTTGCACCGCTCACTCCATCCAGTGCAGATAAAGCCTGTGTCTAAAGTTTCCTGTTGAGAGTTATTGTTGACAGATGCTGGGGGGGGGGGGGGGGGCATATGGATCTGCATATTTTGTTCTTTCCAGGTGAATTAACTTTCTTTTTCCTGACTCTTTTGCTCTTTCCATCAATTTCCGAGACAGTGAAACTTCACACTCATTGACTGTGTGCTAGTAGATCTGATGACATGAATTGGGAACAGAGGGCCTGAATTTGGTGTGACATAGATGCCGTTTTTAGGGTCAATGCACGTCATGGGTGTAGTCGGTCGGTTGTGAACAAATACATCATTTCATATCCTCCTGACATCCAGCACATTAATTTGTGTCTGTTTTGTGTATATTTTTCTGTCTTTTCACATGAAATGGACCCCCCCCCCGCTTGCACGGGCCCCTCCGCCAGCAGTGGCGTTATTCCGCTACATAAGGTGTGTCAGTCATGTCGATCTCTGGGACATTGTGACATTTGCCGAGAGGAATAATGTCACAGCTGCTTACCTGACCTTTCACAGAGGCTGTTGCAGCAGCAGCATATCGGGAGAATGCGCCGAGTCTCTCTCTCTCTCTCTCTCCCCCCCCCCCCCACACACACACACACACTCCCTTTTTGCTTCAGAGGACTCAATTACCAAACGAGCTCCAAGTTATGCTCTCTTATGTGGACTGATGTTGCGCACAGCAGTTTTTTCTCTCTCGCCCCCCGGTGACTGTCACACGCATCACCTCTTATTTATACATATGTTATAGATTGATGAGCGACGGTGTGATAAGGAACGTGTTTTTTCCCATTTCACCTCAACTTCATATCGGGTTGAACATGCAGCCCGAAATGAGTGATCGTGTCAGCAGCGGTGCAGCATGTGTGTGTGTTTTTGTGTGTGTGTGTGTGTGTGTGTGTGAGTGAGGCGCCATGACCAAGAATCCCTTTGCCAACACTGCCACCCGGTGCATGGGAAAACCGCTCGAGTCACTTCATTCCTTCCTTCTCCGTACACAGGAGCGGCTGCAGACCCAAGAAAAAAAAGGGGGGGGGGGGGAACATGTAAGTAGAACTGCATTCATCCAACCAAACCCCCCCCCCTCATCCTAGTTTCCCTGTATTTCTAGTCAAGAGTTGACAGAGCCTGAATGCTAATGGCGTGATTGAGATGCAGAGTGCCCTGTTCCGGGGCCCCCCAGGGCCTCGCGCGGTGGGTGAGTACAAAGCCCACAGACGTGTGTACACGCTCCCAACTAATAGCCCCAAAACAACGAACACTGTTCGAGGGGCGTCTGAGAGCTTTTTTTCTCGAGATCCCTTTTTTAATGTTTATCCACCAGCCTCTCTCCCTCCCCTGCTATTTATGTTCATTATTGCTTGTTATCGCCCAGGCGACTGAATAAACCCGTCCGGTTAATAGTCAAGTTTTTAAAAAGTTTTTTTTTTCATCCGTTTGACACTTAAGCAATCTGCATGGGGAAGAACAAAAATGGCCAACCCTCGTGTCATTGTGGATCTTTGAATCTTGTATCTATATGCAAATGACCCTAAAAATCCAACACTGACTCAGTATATATATATATACTGTATATCTTCTATAAATACTATATGCAAACATTCTTCTCTTTTTATAGATGTAAAATATTTTATATATTTTCATATTATCATCTATATCGAAAATAAATACAAAATAAAACAAAGATACAAGTAAACAAAGTCACACATTTTCTGGTGATCATATTTGTATTTATTTGCAGCAACCTCGCAGAACTCTAATGAAAATATTCAGCCACAATCTAGTCAACGCAGTGTGTGTGTGTGTGTGTGTGTGTGTGTGTGTGTGTGTGTGTGTGTGTGTGTGTGTGTGTGTGTGTGTGCATGTGTGTGTGTGTGTTTACAGTTGCCTGGCTGCTGAATGTACACAGCTTGTTTTCTCTGAGCTTTATGATTCCATACGCTCTCCGAGTGCATATACAGTGCATTTTAGAGTGCAGCACGCAAACCTCCCACAAGATGACTGGCTCCCATACGAGCCTAACCTTAACCCTAACCCATTTACATGGAAATCAAATTTGAAAAGGCAATTTCATCTTCCGGCTTGGAGTGTGCAACATGTGTATGTGCAGAGAGCTGCAGAGGAGTAGAGATGTCATTTTACAATCACACTCGTATAATTGTCGCAATATTAAAATCAGCCTTTAATGTTGTAGCGTGTGTCTTTGTAAAGTGGGATAAAAACAGCTTCAAATTAGCTGGTCCTCTGTCACTCCCCGTTACACTGCTGAACGGCATGCTGGGTAACAACCGCTCGCTACAATGTTTTCTGTTACACCGCCCAAAGGCATGCTGGGTAGCGCACGCCCTCAACCGCTCACTACATTGTTTATCTTTCAAAGTGCCAAACTGCATGCTGGGTACGGCTCGTCCTTCACCCCTCGCTACAATATTATCTTGCACAGTGCCGAACTGCATGCTGGGTATAGCTCACCCTCCGTCTGTGTGCCCAACGTCTCTACCTACAATCGCAGCTGTGACACTCCGACACCATATTTACTCCTGATTTAGCCTCGCCAACATTTACTTGTTACTTGTCGAGTTCATCTTGTCCTAGTTGACACGCTGTTACTACCTGTCTGTCACTACCTGACTGTATCTACCTGACTGTATCTACCTGACTGGTACTACCTGACTGTAACTACCTGACTGTTACTACCTGACTGTAACTACCTGACTGTATCTACCTGACTGTTACTACCTGACTGTTACTACCTGACTGTAACTACCTGACTGTTACTACCTGACTGTAACTACCTGACTGTATCTACCTGACTGTTACTACCTGACTGTTACTACCTGACTGTTACTACCTGACTGTATCTACCTGACTGTATCTACCTGACTGTATCTACCTGACTGTTACTACCTGACTGTTACTACCTGACTGTAACTACCTGACTGTTACTACCTGACTGTAACTACCTGACTGTATCTACCTGACTGTTACTACCTGACTGTATCTACCTGACTGTTACTACCTGACTGTATCTACCTGACTGTTACTACCTGACTGTTACTACCTGACTGTAACTACCTGACTGTATCTACCTGACTGTATCTACCTGACTGTAACTACCTGACTGTTACTACCTGACTGTAACTACCTGACTGTATCTACCTGACTGTTACTACCTGACTGTTACTACCTGACTGTAACTACCTGACTGTATCTACCTGACTGTTACTACCTGACTGTAACTACCTGACTGTTACTACCTGACTGTAACTACCTGACTGTTACAACCTGACTGTAACTACCTGACTGTTACTACCTGACTGTTACTACCTGACTGTATCTACCTGACTGTATCTACCTGACTGTATCTACCTGACTGTTACTACCTGACTGTAACTACCTGACTGTTACTACCTGACTGTAACTACCTGACTGTTACTACCTGAGTGTAACTACCTGACTGTATCTACCTGACTGTATCTACCTGACTGTTACTACCTGACTGTATCTACCTGACTGTTACTACCTGACTGTAACTACCTGACTGTTACTACCTGACTGTAACTACCTGACTGTATCTACCTGACTGTATCTACCTGACTGTAACTACCTGACTGTAACTACCTGACTGTATCTACCTGACTGTTACTACCTGACTGTTACTACCTGACTGTAACTACCTGACTGTATCTACCTGACTGTTACTACCTGACTGTAACTACCTGACTGTTACTACCTGACTGTAACTACCTGACTGTTACAACCTGACTGTAACTACCTGACTGTTACTACCTGACTGTATCTACCTGACTGTATCTACCTGACTGTTACTACCTGACTGTAACTACCTGACTGTTACTACCTGACTGTAACTACCTGACTGTTACTACCTGACTGTTACTACCTGACTGTAACTACCTGACTGTATCTACCTTACTGTAACTACCTGACTGTATCTACCTGACTGTATCTACCTGACTGTAACTACCTGACTGTAACTACCTGACTGTATCTACCTGACTGTAACTACCTGACTGTATCTACCTGACTGTATCTACCTGACTGTTACTACCTGACAGTAACTACCTGACTGTTACTACCTGACTGTAACTACCTGACTGTTACTACCTGACTGTAACTACCTGACTGTTACTACCTGACTGTAACTACCTGACTGTATCTACCTGACTGTTACTACCTGACTGTTACTACCTGACTGTATCTACCTGATTGTATCTACCTGACTGTAACTACCTGCCTGTTACTACCTGACTGTAACTACCTGACTGTATCTACCTGACTGTAACTACCTGACTGTAACTACCTGACTGTATCTACCTGACTGTAACTACCTGACTGTAACTACCTGACTGTATCTACCTGACTGTATCTACCTGACTGTAACTACCTGACTGTATCTACCTGACTGTAACTACCTGACTGTATCTACCTGACTGTATCTACCTGACTGTAACTACCTGACTGTATCTACCTGACTGTATCTACCTGACTGTAACTACCTGACTGTAACTACCTGACTGTAACTACCTGACTGTATCTACCTGACTGTATCTACCTGACTGTAACTACCTGACTGTAACTACCTGATTGTATCTACCTGACTGTAACTACCTGACTGTAACTACCTGACTGTAACTACCTGACTGTATCTACCTGACTGTATCTACCTGACTGTAACTACCTGACTGTAACTACCTGACTGTATCTACCTGACTGTAACTACCTGACTGTATCTACCTGACTGTATCTACCTGACTGTAACTACCTGACTGTATCTACCTGACTGTATCTACCTGACTGTAACTACCTGACTGTAACTACCTGACTGTATCTACCTGACTGTAACTACCTGACTGTAACTACCTGACTGTATCTACCTGACTGTATCTACCTGACTGTAACTACCTGACTGTATCTACCTGACTGTATCTACCTGACTGTAACTACCTGACTGTAACTACCTGACTGTATCTACCTGACTGTTACTACCTGACTGTAACTACCTGACTGTAACGATGCGTTACACGAGTAACTCCAAACCTCTCGTCCTTGCTGTCTGTCTCCGACAACTCGTGTTTGCAGTAAAATAGTCTAACAACCAAAGTCATTTACAGAAACATCAACACGCGGCGCGAACAAGTTTGAATGCTCCAAATCGAGCAATCAGTGACCGACGTGAAAGGAAAGTCAACTTTTGGCCTACTTTAGCTTTGCACAGGACATGAACAGCGGTCTCCTGGACAACAGTCCTGTGTGTGTCTGTTACCAGCGTCCGAAATACACGAGGACAAAACTGCCCCTAAGAAATATATTGCTGTCCCTGATATCACGAGGAGAGGGACAAACAATGCACCCAAAATAATAAAATAATGGTGTTTTGTTTTTGTTCTTTATTTTGTCTGACCTATCTGTACTTCCTGTACTATAGGTATATAGAAATATATATATAGATATAATTTTGAATTATTAAAATACAATGAAATAAGTTATAATTGTTAATAGTTGTTAAACAAATAATAAGAATAAGAATAATAATAATAAATAACCACAAAGAAATAAGAATAAAATTGAATATGATTGTCTGATTTATGTTTTTTATGTTTTTTTATCTCATAAAACACTTTGAGTCTGTAGACTACAGCCTAAAAGTCTTATTATTGCCATGTTTATCACCATTGCTCATATAGTGTAAGCCTAAATAAGTATATTTATAATTTTTGCACAAAAGTTAAATGTTATTTGATTTCACAAGTTTCAAAAAGTGCCCTCAATTTATTTTTAAATGCCCCTGGATTTCAGTGGGAGAAAAACTGCCTCCTAAAAAATATTTCAATTTCCTACCCTGTCTGTTTCTATTTTATTCCAATAGAGAAACAACTTGTTCTCTCTAGATTGAATGATGTTGATCTGAATCTCTAAATTGCTCATCAACAAACTCACTGGTGACATGACGACCTTGAACGCACCGTCGGTTCGGAGACGCCCTCCCGATGGAGGACCGTGTGTTCACTGCATTATTTTTGGAGCGTATGTAAAGGAATCAATTTGTCTAAACAATTTCAAAATAACAGAAATGCATTATTTCATGCACAAAGTAGGACAAGAGCTCTTTACTCGGATGTGGATCGGGAACAGCAGATGAGTTGTGTGAGCGAGGCCCAAAAAAAAGAATAACTCTCTGAACGCCATTCGAGCTGGAGCTCACCTACGGGTCACGGCTGTTTGGACACAGATGGTTATCAGATGGTATGATCTGGGAGCTGCCATGTTGGAGCTGGACACACACACGGGGGCCCGATAAGAGGCATCCATGGCAGCCGACGGGTCGTGTTTTGTCCTCCGCCCCTCCGGACCAGAGAGCTCAGTGCATCCGTGAGCCCGCCAGAGGAACCGGGCTGTGCAAACGGGATAAAGAGAAAGAGAGAGAGAGAGAGACTCTGTGGACTCGAGTGTTTGCCTTGGTCTCGGGATTGTTGTCCGATAAATGGAATCTGGATGTAGATAGCGCTGCTTCGTGGCGTCGTGTTGGAGGTCGCCCGCAGCGAGGACTGGACGGAGCACGAGCGCAGACTGTCTTTCCGATGCTACATGCTCCATCGCAACCACATGGAAAATGAAAACAATTTAAAAAGTCTGTAACGGGTGCAGTCGTTGATGCATCTCAAGGTAAATGGACCGAAGATGTGTCATATGTAAAGCAAATGGTGGAGGTGGGTGAAATTTTTCTATCTTTCTTTTGTTTTGGTACAGAAAAAAGAAAAAAAATGTTGAACTAGTCAAATGAATGGGGGAGGGGGGATGCTATGTTGACATCTGGGGCCGGTATTTCAAAACTTGTAATCCAGATCAGAATGATCCGGATAACCAGATCCCCCTGTCCTCAGCCACGGATCAACCTGATCCATCCCGGTATTTCAAAAGTTTGACGGATTGGATAAAAGTGATCCTGATACCGGCAGATTGGGATTTCCAAATCCGGCCCCGCCCCCTGGATCAAAGACAGGTAACAGGAAATGGAGCGAACATTTTAAGGAAAAAAAGAGAAGCTGGCACTGCTATTGTCTCTCAATCTAAGTACAATATTGGTCAGTTTTGATGCGTCCTTAAAGGAAATGAAAGGCAATCATTATATTGAGTTAACAAATTTCGTAAATCCGAACAAAGTTGAAAGGAGAGATCGGCGAAGTAAAATAAAGCCGAGTTCGCGCTAACGCTGCTCCATTGACTTCTGTGTTAAAGAGCTAACGAGCTAGTAAAGAGGCTAGCTTCTTTACGTTGCGGTCTTCATTTTAATGCATTTACTCGCAAGGCATTGTGTGTAGATTTTAAAATGTGTTGAACATATCTCCGATGTGAGGTTCTGGGACAGGGATGTCTATGTGTACAGTTTGTAAAGCCCTCTGAGGCCAATTTGTGATAACGGGCTATACAAAATAAATTGAATTGAATTGCATTTTTAGCAGTGGTGGGCCGACAGGGCCAGCAAGGCCTTCTCTGCTGGCCTAAACATCATCAGAATATAGTTTTAAAAAATACACTACCGTTCAAAAGTTTGGGGTCATCCAGACAATTTTGTGTCTTCCATGAAAACTCACTTTTATTTATCAAGTGAATTGAAAATTGAATAGAAAATATAGTCAAGACATTGACAAGGTTAGAAATAATGATTAATATTTGAAGTATTAATTTTGTTCTTTAAACTTCAAGCTCAAAGGAAGGCCAGTTGTATAGCTTATATCACCAGCATAACTGTTTTCAGCTGTGCTAACATAATTGCACAAGGGTTTTCTAATCAGATATTAGTCTTCTAAGGCGATTAGCAAACACAATGTACCATTAGAACACTGGAGTGATCGTTGATGGAAATGGGCCTCTATACACCTATGGAGATATTTCATTAGAAACCAGACGTTTCCACCTAGAATATTAATTTACCACATTAACAATGTATAGTGTGTATTTTTGATTAATGTTATCTTTATTGAAAAAACAGTGCTTTTCTTTGAAAAATAAAGACATTTCTAAGTGACCCCAAACTTTTGAACGGTAGTGTATATATTTTCCCACAAATATTTATTAAATTATTCCCCAGAGTAAGAGTTATACTCTTCATTTCATAGCTTTCCTCTTGTTTGCACTGCTTCCAGCCCCAGGTTGAGATTTGGAGGGCTGGTCTTTATGTTAGATCTTTTATCCAATCATATTCAGCCATCATGTGTTGCCAGGGGTCTAAAATCTGCCCTCAAGCCTTCAGAATCAACAGTGCGGGCGCTGGTAGCTTCAAGTGAATGGAAATGAAAATTTAGTGTCAACCAATCAGCTTTAGAGTTGGCTCCTGTAGGCCTGCTAGCTGGCTCCAGTGTTACACAGGAGCCAGCTAGCAGGCGTAGTGCGTGCACGTCTTTTGATTGGATTACCAATATTGGGCAGGTATATGCAGAACCTCAGAACTAGGAAACTGAATTTGATAAACAAATTAATTTGCGTACTACTAAGCTATTTTTTCAACCCACAATGGCGGAAGGAGGAGAAGATATCGCTTTGGTCGAGGATATCATTATAACGCTATTCTCAAGACCAGTGGTCCCCAAACTACGGCCCGCGGGCCGAATACGGCCCGCCTCCACATTTGGCCCAGTCCCCTGAACAATACCAGAGACGCATTCTGTTTTGTTTTTTTGTCTGGCTTCGCAAATCCTAAATTAGCCCCTGTCGAATAGAACGGAATAATGGCGAAAAGGTTAGTTAAGATCCCGGAAAGGGTTATAAATATTTGGTTATGTGTGGCTTTCTGGAAAACAATACATTTTGGTTTTGGGGGGGGGTCACCTGGCCCGCTGCCGTTGAGATTGCAGTGAGACGCGGAGAAAATGTGAAGTGGTGGTCACATGACGTCTATTCTTCTGTCCATCCTGGTGAGGGGTCCTCCTCTGTTGCTCTCCTGAAGGTTTATTCCCTTTTTTCCCCGTAAAAGTTTTTTTTCTATTTCTAGGGAGTTGTTCCTGATCCGATGTGAGGTCAAAGGTCAGGGTGCAGATTGTAAAGACCTCTGAGGCAAATTTGTATTTTGTGATAATGGGCTATACAACATAAATTGAATTGAGTTGAAATGCCAGATTGGGCGGTTTTCCACGACTTTCTCTAATAATTTGAAGGGTGCGGGTTCTTTGGGAATAGGTTGTGTCTGTCAAATCTGGCAACACCAGACACCATTGTTTGCGCCCTCTGTTTGTCTCCTACCAACGGTGTGGATTGCTTTTGCAAAGGCACAGACAGAAACTGCTCTTTAAAGGAGTACGTCTTCATTTCGACAAGGATCAGAAGTAATGTTGTCATCGCTCATGTGTGTTTCTGTGTGTTTCCGTGTGTTTACAGTTGGAACGTGTCCCGCGTCTGTTTTTCCAGTCAGATCCGGGCCACATATGCAAATGTTTGGAACCGCGACGTCCTCCGAAGAGCTGGAGAGCGAGGCAAATGTTGATTTCACCTCCTGACAGGCTGCGCAAACATGCAATAACAACGTGGAGTAGGCAATTATGAGAGGAGCTGGTTCAGTAAATATCCGTTTAGTGCCATCTCATTAACAGGGAAATAACCCAGAACAATGAACATCCTCCGTTTTAAGTCATCGTCCACTTTCCGTCCCACCTTTTCTATTGGAGGCAGCACAAAGGTACAATGCTCTTGTTCTCATTAAAGTCAGAGCCGGGGAGCAGCGGCGCCATGCCGAGGGTGCTTGCCGTGATTTGGAACGAGAACAGTTTCCAACAAACGTTTCTAAATGCAGAGAGCGCGGACAAAAGTTCAGAGTTCCTGTTGCTGAATGGCTCTCAGCAGGTTACATTACATTATGTTCATTTAGCTGACGCTTTTATCCAAAGTGTCTTACAATAAGCGCAATTAACCATGACTCTAAAGGTGCGTTCACACCAAAAGCGAAACTATTTTTTCGCGCGACCGAATCCCATGAAGAGTCAACGTGTGGCTGCGATAGACGCGATATTTTCCCAGGCGGCGCGTTTGGGGCGACGCGATGTGGCAGACGCGTTTACAGCGGCGCGTTTTCAGCGGCGCAATTTTCGCCCCGAGTTGAAATATTTCAACTTTGAGGCGGTCATCTCGCAACTCGGGCCAATCAGCTCTCGTGTTCCGCTCTCGTAGAGCTGGAAGCGGAAGTCTTTCAGACGTAACAGTAACTTCATCGGTGAAAGTGACCGAGCTGAGTGAGCCTCCGGGTGATGTCATGAACCCAAACACGAGGGCGTTAGGGTGTGTGATGTCCAGAACAAATATAAAGCAGAACTAGTGGTTAGTTATTCTGGTGGATGAAGGAGATGATAACGGTCTTTACGGAGACAAGACACGGAGATAAGCCCCGCCCCTCGCGGAGCGTCTCGACACTCATGGCTTGAACACAACAAATGGTCGAGCGAGTAAACTCACGCGTTTTGGGCGACGCGAAAAATAGTTTCGCTTTTGGTGTGAACGCACCTTAACACTTGTATTAAAGGTATAGTCGGAAAAAATTTGTTTTTAGTTTCCGTTGGAAGTTGATGAGACTTCCTGCCGTCCTGGTGTCAGGGGGGAGCTCGTTCCACCAATGAGGAGCCAGGACAGCAAACAGTTTGGATTTTGTCGAGTGATTAGCTCGAAGTGACCGAGTCGCAAGCCGATTGGTTGATGCTGAGCGGAGTGAACATGCCTTACAGCCCAGCACGTTCACGAGATCCTGGACGTAGACGGGTCCGATCTGTTCGCAGCACGGTACACTAAATAGAAACTACAACCCTGTAGAAGTAAACACGCAACTCCTGAGGCTCACAGCGGCAGGAAACAGCCAATCACAGAGCATCTCCAACATTTCCAACTCGCCAAATACCGCCGCTTGGTCATGACAACTTCATAACGCGTTATTGTTACGCTAGTGGCTGGGATCACACAGGAGGAAACAATCAGGACCAGGGCAGACCATCACAGGGACAGGAAGTGCAGAGAAACAGAGGACACGAGAGACAT